>NC_091422.1:3639627-4246232 GCF_032191515.1 Phaenicophaeus curvirostris | reverse complement strand
CCTCCTGGGGTGCTTGCTGGTTTCTAGGCTCTGTATCAAAAGAAATACTGGGGGCCATGTGGGGCTTGGTGCCTCGATCTCACAGTAAAGATCATCCCAAAGTTGTCTGCCGTGGAGCAACTTTGACTTGCTCCATGAGTGCTTGTAGCTGTTTCAGTAAGTGCTCTGGAGCTGTGTGACCACATCAGTAGAGGGCTCAGCTGGAGGTAGGCTCTGCTTTGCCTTTTTGAGAAGGAAGCCTCTTGGAGAAATGCCTACTGAGGAGATTGTTAGGTTGAGCCTGCTTAAAGCGGTCCAGAAATTATTGATCACCTCAGAACATGGATGGGTAAGCTCCTGTTTCCCCAGAGTGAGCCAGGCAAATGCGCTTCCCAAGGCACACTGTACTTCTGTGGAGACCAGCCTTGGATTCTCATTCATGAATCTTCCTCCCAGCAGCTGAACCACTCACCACTGTCTGTCTTGTGTCTCCAGTTCTCAGCAGGTGACCGGCGAAAGAGCTTCTTCCAGCCTTTCCCGGCGGAGTTGGTTGGTATTTCAGAACTTCGTCGCCCCTGAGGTCTATGAAGAGGCGGTGGTTCTGAGAAACAATGAGTAAGTGCTGGGACATGAAGGTTTGATCACAGAATCCCAGAATGGTTTTGCTTGGAAAAGAGCTTTATGATCATTGAGTCCAATCATCGATGCAGCCCTGCTAAGTCTGACAGTAGACCGTGTCCCCAAGTACGACGTCTACTCGTGTCTCTGTTTTCCTGTGTTCCTCCTTTTTCTCTTCTTAAGCTTGCTTTTATTGCCAGTAAGGCCGTGGTGTCTGTGGTCTCCTTCTCTCGCTGCTGCGCCTGCGTGGCTGTGTGGCACCGCGGCTTGACTGCCTCACTCACGCCCGGTCTGTTACAAGGGACTTTTTTCCTTCCTCCAGGATAAGAGATACTGTTTGACCTTCAGAGAACGCATTCCCCCTTTGGAGGTGTGACTGCATGGATGTGTGTAGGCAGAAGCAAGCAGGATCTTTGGGCTGGTTGATGGTGTGACTGTAACTCCGCACTGCTGGTGTCTTCCCTGCTTGGCGCTTCCTTCCCAGAGAGGTGTTGCCCGGCTGCCTCTGGCCGAGAGCTGTTTGCCCAGGCAGAAGGGATTTGAGCCCACCCTTGCGTGGTCTGCACACTTCCCTCTGGAGTGAAAGGTGCTCTGGCAGGGAGGCTGAGGAAGGATTTTGCCAGGGTGTGTCCAGGTCTCTTCTTGTGTTTCCATGAGTGGCAAAGTTATGGTTTCCTGTCATTCCTTCAGGTTCCTCGGCTGGTGAAGGTCACCACGGAGATCTCACCTTATTTCAAGTTGGTCAATCACGATCTTGCCTGGCACAAGGTACCACCTGGCAGGACTGCAACTTTCCACATCCTTTTCATCCCTGAGGAGAAGCAGGTGAGAGTGGAGGCCCCAGGAGGGTCGTGCCTTCAGTGGAAGATGAACCTCCAGGGCTGGCTTTGGAACAGGGCATCTGGTTTTGAGGAACTGCGCTGGTTTTAGTGGGGTAGTACTGGATGTAGAACTGGGGGAACCTCTGTCCGTGTCGCGAAGATGCTGCTCTCGCAGTCTGAAGGCTCTTCAGTGTTTCAGATTGCTTTTATCCCTCAGTGCTGGGCCACGTCCTTAGCTCCAGCGAGGTTGCTGTGCTGCTGATGGCTTTGAGATGGCTGCCTGGAAGGGCGTGTATAGGAATAAGTAGGCAGACACATCACCCCAGAGCCTGAGGGCAGCTGTCTTGCTGTGCCTGTGTCTTCATGCATGTAATTGAGGTTGCTCTGCCTCCAGGCCCCTATTCCATGCCAAATGCGCGTGGCTTTTGCTCAGAGGTTTGACTGTCAGTGCTGTGATCCTTGCGTGTCTGAATCTCAGTGCTGTGCCGTGAGGGGTCAATGCTGCTCTCTTGGCCAGTTACCGGAGGAGGATTTAGTCCAGGGCGTGGAAGGGAGGAAGCATTGCAGGGGAACAAAACCAGGCAACATCCTGCTACCTCTTAGCATGGCTCTGTTGGATAACTTTGAGCCAGCAGATGTTTGTGCACCAGGCCACAGGGGCAAGATCTCTTTGGGCATACCTGTTTTCTCATCTTTCATGTGGTGTTTAGATTTAGTTTTGCAACTTGTGCTACCCTCAAAGAGCATGGATATAGAGAACTAAAGAGAAAGTACCCTGTGATCTCTAGCTCCCCATGCTTGTGGAATTATCTGTTTCTTTGGAGAGACTGAGAAATGATTTAACATCATTAATATTTAGGGTAAAAATTTTGCTGGCTTAAGGCAGTTCTGCAAGCAACCAAGCGACACGAGCTTCATGTCACTGAGACAAGCTTTGCCAAATACACTGGTTCCTTTAAAATATGATTTATTAGTAACAAATAGTGTTCATTTTTGGGATGGAAGAGAGAAACTTGTACCCAGGAAAGGCGAAGTGCCGCTCTTCAATTTTAGAGAGGCAGCAGAGCGACATATGAACATGGCTACAAAGAGAAGCAGGGCGAGGCAACCCCAGAGAGCCCTGATGTCCAATACTTTGTCCCTTGTCTTACCCTTGAGCGGGTGAGCGTGTGAGCATTTAATTGTTCAGGCTGTAAATGGGATTCTCCTTTTGTTACCATGGGGTAGTATCTAGTGTATGTTTGCATTCATTGAGATTTGTGTGATGTTTCCTTTGCTCAGAGCAGCTTTCATTGCAATGCTGATAAAATGGAACCTTTCCTAGCCTCAGCCAGGCTGTTTTTTGAAGGTAAAAAATGAATGCTGACAATTAAACCATAATTATTCTTTGGTCTTCAAGAAACGCTTTCATTCTCCCTGTCTGATTTATAGCCTGTGATGTCATTGGAACAGGTATTGCCTTGACATTTGCATCTCTTGAGGTGTGGTTTGTAGGTGGCAGAGCTCCTGAGGCAGTCAGGGTCAAGTTGTGTGTGCAAACAGTTCTCACCACCTCTGCGCTCTTCAAAAACCATTCTCTGACTGTATTGCTCGCAGCCAGACTCTTGAGTCTCACTGCAGAGAGCTGGGTGGGGAGTCTGGAGGAGAGGAGGTCGTTTTATACCACAGGATCTTCTGAAGTGCTGGATCCCTTCAGAAAGGAGAGTCAGCAGCTCTGTTGCTGATCCTGGGTGTTGGGGTTTGCTTCTGCTGACTGTGGTTTGATTGTTCCTTGCTTGCCTAAGTGAGCTGAAGTGAACTAGACTGCAAAAGGAATATAGTCCTCAAGTCTCCCACAGTAGTGCTGATATCTCTGTTTGTGTTGCGGCCCTTTCTCTGTCGATCCCTCCATTGGGAACCTTGGGATTGGTGAGGCCACACAAGTAACAGTGGAATTTCACCTGCTGAAAACCGGGAATCATTCCAGGTCCCTGGTAGGTCACTATGACACCGGTAAGCGCTGCATGCTGCACACTCTCAGCTTCCTTCAAAACAGTTATGATGCAGTTATTTTGAAATAAACTTTAAGACGGAGAGCAAATGATTACTTGAGGGATTGTCTCTCTAGCTTCAAAGCATGCAAATAAGCTAAATGCTGTTGAGATGAATTGCTAAAGTGAAATGGAAATATTTAATCACTCAGTCTTAACAGCTGCTTATTGCAGGCGTAGAGCAGGGCACCAGGCAATGTCACCCAGCCTCACCTGGCAAGCCCTGGCTGCTTTGTCCTGCACTAAGTCAGACTCCCTGTGATTCACATACAAAAAGCAGCCATGTGGCTCTTTCAGAAACACCACCAGCAGACTGTTTATTACAAAACAGAAGCTCTAAGAATAAGCCCGCAGTTTGGGAGGTTGGGAGGCATTTTCTGTGCTTTGCTGTGCTGACTTGCTTGGCTCACCAGTGGCAGCATATCCCAGTACCTCATGCTGCTGTCAGTGTGACTTAGGCAGGATCAGGTGCGCGTTATATAGGTTTAATTTTTGCCGTGTGCTGCTGCTTCTCTTGTTCCTCTGAACCTCCCTTGTCTGCCCATGTGCCCCCAGATCCCTTTGCTGGTCAGCACCAAGGGGTCAGGAGAAACACAGCCCTAGTGGCAGGTCTGCATGAGGCTCTACGTGAGGCCTGGCTGAACTGGGACTCCTCAGTCACCTGAATGACCTCAATCCAGAATTCCTTGTGACCTGAGTGGGATGGCAACCCAAAGGCCACCTGGGCACATCTGAAAAATCTCACTGTCAGTAGTGTCACAGCGTCACCTTGGGGCTCGATGTCTACAACTACCCAGAAAAAGGGTGCTTAGAGTGGTGTCCAGGACATCCTCTGGCAGTCCACATGCAGCTGTCAGGATGTGGTAAATGTTCTGGTCTGTGAAACTGTCAATACTGCAAAGAGCCCTAACACTTCCTTCTGCTACTGGTGGTTTGCTCTGTTGTAGTATCAGCAAGTGAGGTGAGCAAAGACTCCGCTGTGCTTTGTTCCAGGTGAAGATATCCACACAAGACTTTATGGATGGGCTGTAGATGCCAGCATTGAGCTGGAGAAGGGCTCCTTGACGATTGAGAAGACTTCCCTTACTCTGGCAAACTGCAGCTCTGTGGTCCTCCACAATGGAAGTGAAATTACAGCCCACTTCCAGTGGAAGGCTGCTGTTCCTCGGGAACGGGAGGATCAGCAAAAGCTGAGGTTTGTTTGCAAAACTCCTTTCAGCTGGATGCTCTGCACAGGCGTAAAACTAACGTATGGCCTCAGAGTGATGTCGGTGCTTTGGAAAGGTTTAGGACGAGTAAAGCATTCACAGTGTCAGGGGATGCCACTGAGCTCCGAGATAACAGAGCTGAGCACTTCCCATTCCAGTTCCACCCATGCTCCAGCTAAGGATTATATTTTGTGGAGAAAAGTTTGATTGCAATGACTAGAGAGCAAATTGGTGTTTTGTGGGAGCAGAGACCACTGAGGTCCAGAGATCCCTGAGCTCCAGAGGGTCCATGAGGCTGAGGAATGTAGCTTCAGGGAGCAGAACTATTGTGACAGTGACTGCAGTTGCTTCTGCTCCAGCTTTGATAATGTGGCAACTGGTTTCCCAGCAGGGTGCAGGACAGAGTGCTTTGGTCTTGGTTTCTAGCAGAATGAAGTGTTTCTGCCCTTCCTTAGAGTCTGGTGAGAGTTTGGAGGTGGAGAGTTCTGTAGGGAAGGTAGGAGAGCACAGAGCCGAGAAGCGCATTTGGGCTTCAGCTGCCCGTGTCTTCCTGGTAGTGAGAGGTGGGGCAGGTTCTTCAAAGGGCATCATTGGTGAAGCTTTGCAGTTGCCGTTTAGGTCAGCACAGAGAAACACTTAGAGCTGGGTGAGTGAGTTAGAAATTACACACAAAAGCTTGGGTGACTTGTGGAATTCTTGTGTGACTTCTCAGCCTTGGGTGGATTTAGGTCTCTAGGAGTTAGTCTGAACCCATCATGGTTAGGAAACTGTCCTAAACTTGCATGATTTTTTCAGGGCTTCTGAGCAAATAAGGTTAAGTGTAATTAGGTCAGAAATGCCTTGAAGGCCAAAACGAGTTTTCCACTGCTCTCTATTTTTAATTACCCAGTGCATGGCTTCCGTGGAATCTCAGTGTGTTAAAAGAAAACCTCTTGAACTTCTCTTGATACTTCCCCGGGCCATTCCTTTTCCGTCTCTTCCTACCTGCCTATGTCTCAGAGTGGACCCTGAGTGATCCTCTTTCCCCTCATGAGCAACCAGGTTTCCCCACAGTCGACATTGACCCTTGTTGTTTTTTTCCTAGTTACATTTGATCTTGCACCAGTTTGTGTCCTCAACGCTGACCAGGAGGTTTTGTTCTTCTTTACTCGCAATCTTAGGGATGTCCATAGCTCCAGGGTCACTGTGCTGCTCTAAGAGAAACTTTTGAGGTCTTGGAGCAGGGAGAAGGCAGCGTGGGACTCTGCACTAGGATGTGACCCAAAATGACCTGGATTGTTACGAGGTCTGTCCAGGGATTTGCTCTGTCCCCCTCCTGCAGGACTTTCTGGGCTGTAAGGGTGGAATTATTGTCTGTGGATGGGTTGAGTTGAGGGTTGTCCATCTCAGAGACTGGAAGCCCTCCCCATGCACAGCATCGTCTGTCAGCCCTGGAGAAACATTTCCCAGTGCGCTGCATGGGAGTGAGCCGAAGTGAGGGGTTTGGTGTTGGTGACAGCATTTGCCCGTGGCTCTGTGTGCAGCTCCGTGGCTGTGGTTCCCTCCTATCTGTGTTTGAATTCAGCTGGGTAGCGATCGCTATCCTGTTCTTACTGCTGCGCCTCCATCTGCTGCACATGCAGCCTTCCAGTTCTCCCTCAGAGATGTCTCCGGCTGGTTAGTCACGGCCAGGGGACGGGCGTGGGAAGGGAGGAGAGCAGTATGCCAGCTGCGCTGCAGCAGAGTCCCTTTTCTTCTCTGGGTTGTGAATGATTCCTGCTACAACTAGCAAGTGTGGGAGAGATCATCTGCATCAAAGCTCTGCATTGAAGGCCAAAAAGGAAACAGAAGAGGTGGTTTAAGGCTAGAATCACAGAATGGTTTCAGTTGGATGGGACCTTAAAGATCATCCAATTCCAACCCCCTGCCATGAGTAGGGACACCTCCCACTAGATCAGGTTGCTCCACGCTCTGCCTTGGTGGAGGGAATTGGGTTTTCACAGCACTGTCTGCAGCAGCTCTGATGCCGGGCAAAAGGGTTTCAAAAGGCTTTTCTTTTGAATGAAGTGTTTGAATTCAGAGGTGATGCCCCTTCCTTTCTCAGGGCCTCTGTTTTCATGCATGTAACCCCATTAAATTTCACCAAGTTGTTGCGATACCTGAATACATTCATCTGCTTTTCGAGTGTTCTGGGATCCTGTGCTGGAAGGCAGAACTTGTAAGTGTGGAGTAAAACTGCCTGCCGTGCCGGAGGGCAGCAGGTGGCAGTTGGATCCCTGGGGACCCCGTGGCAGAGGGTCAGCCCCTTGCTGAGCTGCTGCTGTTCCTCCTCGAGTGCGTTGCTGCCCTTGTGCTTACCTGATGGTCACTGCAAAGATGTTGCTTCTTAAATGATCTGCTTGGTTTGTCTCTCCCTGCAGGCTGTGCCACAGGCTGCAGAGGCGGGAGAACGAGACGGATTGTTCTCTCAGGAGTGCACAGAAGTCCCCACTCTCCGAGAACATGCTCCCCTTCTCTCCCGCGGCTTCCAGAAGCAGAGGGAGAAAGTGCAAGGAGACTCCCTGCTTTTCTCCAATGATGTTTTCACCAATGACCCAGTGGTAAGTGACAGCTGAGAAGCTCCCTTCCTTCTCCTTCTCCTCCTCCCCTTCTCCCTGACAAGGTCACTTGGCAGATCCCACATCAGCTGGTTGGATGTGCTGAGAAAGAACACTCCGGGTTTCTCTCATGGGGCTGGGAGAACTTATTGCAAAAACCATTTCTGAACTGCGGGCATCTGGCAGGCGGTCAGAGCTGCCTAAAACTGATCTCTGTTGCGAGGGCCATAAATTGAGGGCACTTAAGTGTCCTTACAGCCTTCAGAGGTATCAGGGTGCATTATGTACTTGTAGGTATCTGTGCAGGGGCAGGGTGTCAGTGCAGCACCTTTTCAACCTGGAATGGAAAAATACATTTGATTTGCTCAATCTTTTCTGATCTAAGTCAAAGCGTTTGTGTAGCCATAGTGGCACAGGGATACAGTGGAAGATTTGGAGGAGAGAGGTCCCTTAGACTGCCTGGTACTTCTGAAGAAATCCTGCCTGATTTGCTGGAGTATGAGTCGGTTTGGTTCCTTCTCTATAGCCTGAATTTAACCAAATGCTTCTGCCAGGTGCTGGTAAGGGTGGGGGACTTAGAAAGTTTATTTTGCAGCTGATTCCAAATGCTCTTATAAATTTTGGTGACGGGTGTTGTTGGCTACTTTCTCTGCACTGATGCTCTGAGTAAGTGCTCCAGGTGCGGAGCTGAAAACAAGAAATGCAATATCTGAAGATGCATGATTTGTCTTGTGTTTTAGGAGGGAGATGTCTTGCCAAATTCTCCGGTTGAAATTAACGTGATCTTTAAACCCCAAGAAGCCAGAGTCTATCGACGAACAGTCTACTGCGACATCTCAGGTACGGCTCCTTCGTCTTCTGTCAGGCCCAGGGAAGGCGAGGCACAGTCTTCCAGCTCCCTCTGCTCTTGTGTAATTGCTAGGAAGGGTCAGCGACCAGCAGGGTTGTGCTGGCACGTGCCCACTGTCCCTGTGGTTTCCAGGTAGCCTTCTGTCCCAGACCAGCCCTCAGGATGCCTGGCTCTAAGCTTGGCTCACTGATCCCAGAACCATCAAAGCAGGAATTTGCCAGGGCTTTGCCAGCATTTGCTCTCCTGTGAGGTGTCTGTGAAGGCCAAAGAACTACAGAGCAGAAGAGCTTTAATGGACAAGTACAATGCTCCTGTAGCCCATTTCCTTCCACGATGAGTCTTTATTATGCAGATGCATCATCAGACTACTGAGGTGGTAGGAGCTGAGTTACCACTGTGCTCCCAGGGCCCTGATCACCTCCCACTGCCCAGATGCTGCCAGACCTGAGGCGTCTGAGCCCTGCTGAGCACAGGGTGTCTGTGAAAGGACCTCCTCTGGCCAGCACATGCTTCTCTCCCTGCGTGGGCGTTGTCACCTTGTAGCTCTGAGTCCGTGGTGCATATGGGTAGCATTGCACAGGGCTGGCTGGGAGCAGCAGGGTGAGCACCCTTCCTGGAAATCGGAGTTCAGATAGTCTGTTAGACAAGCTTTATGCTCATGCCATCTTTCAGAAGTGCTGTCAAGTCTTTTTCTGGGAGCAGTTGTCATTGCCCTACCCAGCTTCGCCCTTCACAGCAAGCTGTGTGATTCAGGTTACTTTGTCCTTCCCCTGCATCTCTGCATGGTGCTCCTCTGGGTGGTCTTCAGGAGCAGGGCATGGCCGTCTACCTTCCATCCAGGGAACGTGATGGTTTTCCCCATCTGAGAGGAAGAGGTGGGAGGCCCGTGATCCCCAGCTCCCATTCTGGAAGGTGAAGAAATGACTGACCCAGCTGCTTTGTTTCTTTCCTGACTGCTCTGAGCTGACAGATACAAATGTGATGGAGCAGCTTTAAACAGTAACTGTGCAGGGTTTACTGGGCAAACGCTCCCTGTGGTGATGACACAGGGCTTGTGTCAACAAGAAGTCTTCCTGCCCACCAGCTGCAGTTGTTGGGGCTGTGGAAGGAAAGGGTTGATTTGAAAAGATGCTCCCAGGCGTTCCTCACTCAGTGCTGTGCTCCTGGCTCTGAGGTTCTTGTACTGGTGCTAGCGGTGTCCCTCACGTTGCTGCAGGGCACTCTGGGGGTTGTGGCAGGAAAGCTTTTTTGTTGCAGAGAAACAGGAAAACTACTTGTGTGCAAGCTTGTAACGGGTCTGGGAGTCACAAGAAACAGAGCTGGCTAACTAATGTGTGTTTAGCAAGAGGAGCCTGTTCTTGAGAAACCCTGATGGGCCCTGGGGAGAGGTGAACTCTTCCACTGGCTCCTTGGGAGAGGACCTCTAGCTGGTCATTTGAACGACGTGCCTACCCCTATCCCTTACAAAATAGAGCTGAACCACTCGATTGTCGGGATGGAAACTGTCCCAGAGCCGAGGTGCCTGGTACAAAGAGTTTAAAGAAGAAAATGATGATCTTTAACTAGAGGATCAATTATTTCTGCTTCTTGGCTTCTCTCACTGCCTTGTTCATGCATTTGGGTGCCAGTCACAAATCCCTTTGGAGCATGATGTGCGGGTGGCATGCATGCCTCTTGCTGGGATTATCTGGCAGCTTTGCTGCAGTTGCAGTACCGTGAACTTTGCAGCTGGATCTCCTGCCTCACTGGAAAGGGACTTTGCTGGCCTCAGCTTTTTTTGCAGGTCCTGCGCTAATGGCTTAGCAGATGCTTCTGGATTGGTTCTTTACAGAACTGATCAGCACTGGTCACTTGGCAAAACTGGCAGTTAGGCAGTGGTCTGAAATTTGCTCTTGGAACATATTTAAGCTCAAAACGAACTTTCTTAATTATTCATGCAAATAAAGCTGTGGCTCTTGGGCGCTGGGAGGGAGCAGGCGATGTGGGGCTCAGCTGCTGAAAATTCATTTTTGTGTTCGTCTGTACACAGAACTGCAATTGGTTAAACTTTGAACTGATTGGTTCAAAATTAGGCAGCGGCCCAAGGGCGTACCTCCTGCGGGTCCTGTATCTTCTCCTGGAGCATCTAGAGCTGGTCCCTTCCAGCCTGGAGTCAGGGACTAGCATGGAGGCAGCCTGGAAAATCCAGGATGACAGAGGGAAATATTGTACTGAAACAGAAATCTCTCCCCAGGCCGTGAAGCCAGGCTGCCCCTCCACATCGCAGCTGAGCGCATTGGGCCCCAGCTCTGGTTCAGCTACGAGCAACTGGACATTGGGGACGTTTCTGTTGGATGGGCCCGCAGCTGTGAGGTGAGCAGTAGGGGTACATGGGAATTGGGGTGGATCCCGATGGCTTTCTGGGAACTGTGAGCCTTGTGGACCCACGGGATTTCTGGCAACACAGGCAGTTGTGGGCAGGGAATATTGACATAACAGTCCAATGGTGGGGGGGGGGGGGGGTGTCAGAGAATGTGGATGCTGTTTGATGGGGTCCAAAATGTGCATGTGTTGTTCATGAAGCCCTAATCCCTGCCTTTGGGCAACCTCCCTTTGAGGTCAGCTGGGAGGCTTCATGCAAAAAAACCCCAGCACCTTGACGCAAAAGCAACAGTGGATCAAAAGCCACTTGAGTCTTGGGACATCTCTGGCTCTAAAGAGAGCAAAACATTTCTGGAAAGAAGCAGAGAACTGTCTACATATTTGCAAATTTGCCCGTCCTCCCCCCGCTGTCAAGACTTTTGCAAAAAACCAAGATAGAGCAAAGAAAAGAGGTAGAAAATGAGGTGATAGAGCATGCCAGATGCTTTCAAAAGATGGACTCTGGCAGGCGAGGACACATTAAGGTGTTTTCTTACCAAAACATTGTGCTCTCTGCATTTTTAATGCTGGTACTTTATTGATTCTCTCTGTATCAATTTATCAGTATCATTACCTGAGAAAATATGAATAAGTAGGTGATGTTGTTAGTGCCACACTGAGCAGCAAGTGGCAGGGCTTGCCCCTGAAGCAATTAGGAACATTCCAGCTCGGTTCTGGGTGGGCTTCTTGGTGACAGCATGCAGGCAGATGTGGGCCCTCCTTCCCTGACATGGAAAGAAGTTCATCTTGGCAAATGCTGCGGGATTGTGTGAGTCGTTCAAGGCAGCTGATCTACTGAGTGTTCAAGAAAATAGGCGTGGTTCTGGATTTGCAGTTATTCTCGCAATGGTAAATTCATTTGTGTTGGCTGTATTTAGGGAAGAGAAATTCTTTGGAGTAGATGGAGCAGCTCTGCACCTCCTGCTCCTCCTTTTCTGATGTATCAGTCTAAACAAGGATGGAGAAACTGTCACGTTGAAGTTAAAATTAAAAAAAAAACCCTGACTGATGTCCTGTAGCAGAGCTGGAGAGCGTTCCTGAGGTTGGTTTGAGTGCAGCCCCAAGGTATCTGCGGCAGGCTGCAGTGGAAGCTGAAGGTGTTCTGCCTTTGGCAGGACCAGACTGACCTGGGGCAGAAGCTGTTGTGGGTGAGTCACACACGAGGCTGCAGTTGGCCTTCAGGGTTCTTAGGGACAGGGCTGCATTGACGGGGTGATGCTGTGCAGCTCCTCTGCACTGCAAGTCGACGCAGACTGCTCTGTGTCAGTGGGCTAAACCCAGAGTGACTCTGTTCATGTGAAGTTATCACTGCTTTGCTTGAAAAAAAACAAAGGCAGAACTTGTCTTGTTTGTATTTTCTTTGGCTTCAGCGAAGCACGGCCCATCAGCCTTCTGAGAAATGGGAGATTTCTTAATGTGTTTCTGTTTTGTATTCTTACTGCTGCAGGTGTTCCTGTTTAACGCAGGAGACATGGATGGTGCCTTCAGCCTGATACCTCCAAGTACAGCTCTGGGCTCCTGCTTCACCTTTTGTCCCCAGAAGGGCATTGTTTCACCGGATGGGTTCCAAGTCATCAGGATCTCCTTCAGTTCCACCATCCTGGGGAAGTTCACGGAAGAGTTCAGGTTCCGGGTGAATGGATCTGCTGAGCCTCTGACTTTGACTGTTGGGTAAGGAGGGATGTAGGAGCTCTTTGGGCACATCTGTAGCCACCTCTGGATAATCATCTCCCACCAACCTCATTTTGTGATGAAGCAGAGGTCTTGTCTAAGGTCTTAGTGTGGGGTGTCTAGGATCAAGACGAAGACGAAGAGCCAAGGCTTTTTAAGCTTCACTCCAGTTTGAATCCTGCAATTCCAGCAGCAAATGAAGCGCGGTTCTTTATAAGGGGAAGTGACTGTGCCTCTGATGCTCTCAATAGCCAGTGTAGCTCTGAAAGCCTTGAGTCCCTGTGGGAAGCAACTTTGCCTTCCTGGTGGGTTGCTCTGCAATTTTCCAAGATGCTGTGTGCATGGAATTCGGCAGCAGTGGGTTCTTTCTGTGACCCTTTGCTACCCCTGTGTGAGACCCCCAGGGCTTGAAGTGATGTCTGTGATGGGAAAGAGTTTGCCTGAAGGCTGCAGGGGAAAGGTGTGGAGTTGCCTGCTGCCCAGCCCGGGCTCCAAGGGCCTGGAGTGATTCCTTCCTACAGGGAGCTCATTCCCCCGGGGGCCCTGGCAGACAGTGGGATGGTATCAGCTCTGGGCAGCGATGGTCAGAGACGTCCCACCTGAACACACAGCAGGGCCAGCAGGGCCTGGGAGGGGGCTGACGGCTGGGCCAGCCTGGGGCGATTCTGCAGCCAGAAGCAGTGTTTTTAAAATCCTCTGTTAAAAATCCATACAAAATGGGAAGCAGCAGCCTCGGCTTCGTCTCTCATGCTATAAGCTGTCTTCCCAGCGCTTGTGCAGCCAGAGCTCCGGAGCCTCCTTTCTGCAGACAGGAGCACCTGGGAGCACCGCGAAGAGGAGCGTGGCAAAGAGGTGCGGGGCAGTTTAAGAGGAGCGTGGCAAAGAGGTGCGGGGCAGTTTAAGAGGAGCGTGGCAAAGAGGTGCGGGGCAGTTTGAGCGGCAGTTCGAGCGGGCAGGGCGAGAAGGCAGGGCGCAGAGAGGACCTAGAGACTAGAGAGAAGACACCGAAGACCATGGTGGCCACCCGTCAGAAGGCTAAAGCTGCTCCGTGTGCTGCAGCAGGCAGGGTGGATGCTGCCACCCAGACAGAGCCACAGTGGGTGCATGCAGCTACCCAGACCCTGGGCTGCAGGCAGTGCCCCCCTCCCACACCGGCTCGTGCCTCTGGTCCTGGCCCCACTTGTGAAAGCTGCGCTCGAGTGGGGGAACTCCTTCACATGGTGAAGGAGCTAAGGGAGGAGGTAAAGAGACTGAGGACCATCAGGGAGTGTGAGAGGGAGATTGACCAGTGGAGCAGGGCCCTCTCACTAACTCAGCAGCCTGCTGGGGCTGGAGTGTCCGAACATCATCCACCTGCAAGCTGCAAGGTTGGGGTTACAAGAGATGGGGAATGGCAGCAAGTTCCTGCCAGAGGAAGGAAACCTACTCCCCTCACCCATACAGCAAAGCCCCAGATCCCCCTGGTGAACAAGTATCAGGTGCTGCAGGTGGAATCCAGCCCTGAGGATGAGGATGGTGGCTCCCACAGCCTAGAATCCTTCCCTAGGCTGCACCATTCTCAGAAAAAGATAAAAACATCCTCCATCAAGAAGAAGAGGAGGGTGATTGTTGTAGGGGACTCCCTCCTAAAAGGAACGGAGGGACCCATTTGCAGACCGGACCCGCTCCACAGAGAGGTCTGCTGCTTGCCAGGTGCATCAGGGAAGGAGGTAGCTAGAAAACTTCCTTCCCTGGTTCACGAGACGGACTACTATCCTTTGATAGTAGTCCAAACTGGTAACGATGACCTAACAAACAAAAAGGCCAAAGCCATCAAGAATGGCTTCAGGGCAATTGGGAAAGTGATGGAGGGCTCTGGGGCACAAGTAGTATTCTGCTCCATCCCAATGCTAAATAGAGAGGAGGGGGAAGCCAGGAGGAAGAATTCGATTAATACCTGGCTCCGAGCCTGGTGCGAGGAGAGGGGCTTTGGTTTTTTTGATCATGGGGGGGCTCATGCACCCCCAGGCTTTCTCGCTAAGGGCGGGACACATGGGTCTCCTAGGGGGGCTAAAGCCCTTGCCAGAAACCTAGCCAAGCTCATAAATCGAGCTTTAAACTAGATGTGAAGGGGGAGGGGGTTGAGCCCAGGCTAGACAGGAATGAGCCTGGATGTGGGGAATTGGTGATTGGGAGAGGGTGCGCGGGCGAGGACCACCAGTACCTCACCGCACAAAAAGTGGGGGAGAACACACCTCGGGATGTTAAGGGAGATGCAGGCACTCTGGTGTCAACTGATCCAGTTACCAGGCAGTTGGGAACGAACCCTGTTCCCTCTAGGAGGGCTGAAGGCTCGGCAGCTCAGCTGAAGTGCATTTACACCAATGCACGCAGCATGGGAAATAAGAAGGAAGAGCTGGAAGCTGTCGTAGGGCAAGGGGCCTATGATGTTGTTGCCATCACGGAAACGTGGTGGGACGACTCATATAACTGGAGTACGGCTATGGTGGGGTATAAGCTTTTCAGGCGGGACAGGAAGGGTAGGAGAGGAGGTGGGGTAGCCCTCTTTGTAAGGGAGGACTTGGACATCACTGAGATGGATTGTGGAGATGAGGAGGTTGAGTGCCTGTGGGTCAAAATCAGAGGAGCCCACCAGAAGGTAGATTTTGTGATGGGAGTCTGTTACAGACCACCCAACCAAGGAGAAGCAGCTGATGAGCTCTTCTATAAACAGCTGGGGTTAATCTCTAGATCGATGCCTCTCGTTCTGGTGGGAGACTTCAATCTGCCTGATATCTGCTGGGTGTACAACACAGCAGAAAGGAAGCAGTCTAGGAGGTTCCTGGAGTGCGTGGGAGATAACTTCCTCGCACAGTTGGTGAATGAACCAACCAGGGAAGGTGCCCTCCTGGACCTCCTGTTGGTGAACAGAGAAGGCCTTGTAGGGGATGTGGCGGTAGGTGGACGCCTAGGACTAAGCGACCATGAGTTTATAAAATTTTCTGTTCTAGGTGAAGTGAAGAGGGTGGTTAGCAAGACGGTAACATTAAATTTCCAGAGGGCAGACTTTGATCTCTTCAGCAGGCTGGTTGGTGAAGTCTCATGGGAGACAGTACTCAAGGGCAAGGGAGCCCAGGAGGGCTGGGAGCTCTTCAAAGGGGTGGTCCTAGCAGCTCAGGAGAAAGCCATCCCCGTGGTCCGGAAAAAAAGCCGGCAGGGGAGAAAGCCAGCTTGGTTGAATAGAGAGATCTTGAGGGATATCAAGAAGAAAAGAAATGTTTATGGCCTCTGGAAGAAGGGACAGGCCTCTTGGGTGGACTACAGGAGGGAAGTGAGATTGTGTAGGAAAAAATCAGAAGGGCTAAGGCTCAACTAGAGATTGGATTGGCCAAGTCAGTGAAAGATAACAAAAAATCCTTCTGTAAATATATAAATAATAAAAAGAGGACTAGGGAGACCATACAGTCCCTATTGGACACAGAAGGAACAACAGTAACAGGGGATGAGGAAAAGGCTGAGGTACTTAATGCCTTCTTTGCCTCAGTCTTTAGTTGTAAGGAGGGTCGTTCCGCCTGTGTACAAACCCAGGAGCTAGAGGAGCATAATGAGGCTCCCATGATCCAAGAGGAGGTGGTCAGAGCCTTGCTAGCCCGACTGGACAGTCATAAGTCTATGGGGCCGGACGGGATTCACCCTAGGGTACTGAAGGAGCTGGCGGGTGTGCTGGCCAGACCCCTTTCCATCATCTTCCAACAGCCCTGGAAGACTGGGGAAGTCCCACTGGACTGGAGGCTGATGTTGTGCCCGTCTACAAGAAGGGTCACAGGGAGGATCCAGGAAACTACAGGCCTGTCAGTCTGACCTCAGTGCCAGGGAAAGTCATGGAGCAGGTGATCTTGAGTGCTATCATGAAGCACATGCAAGAGAACCGGGTGATCAGGCCCAGTCCACACGGGTTCACAAAAGGCAGGTCTTGCCAGACTAACCTGATCGCCTTCTATGACAAAGTGACTCGGCTGCTGGATGAGGGAAAGGCTGTGGATGGGTCTTCCTGGACTTCAGCAAAGCCTTTGACACAGTTTCTCCCAGCGTTCTGCTTGAGAAACTGTCACCTCTGGCCTGGACAGGCTCACGCTCTCCTGGGTGGAAAACTGGTTGTATAGCCGGGCCCAGAGAGTGGTGGGAAATGGTGTGAAATCCAGCTGGAGGCCAGTGACAAGTGGGGTTCCCCAGGGCTCAGTGCTGGGTCCAGCCCTGTTCAATGTCTTCATCAATGACCTGGATGAAGGCATCGAGTGCACCCTTAGCAAGTTTGCGGACGACACTAAGCTGGGTGGAAGTGTCGATCTGCTGGAGGGTCGGGAGGCTCTGCAAAGGGATCTGAACAGGCTGGACCGCTGGGCTGAGTCCAACGGCATGAGGTTTAACAAGGCCAAATGCCGGGTCCTGCACTTGGGGCACAACAACCCTGTGCAGTGCTACAGACTAGGAGAAGTCTGTCTAGAAAGCTGCCTGGAGGAGAGGGACCTGGGGGTGTTGGTTGACAGCCGACTGAATATGAGCCAGCAGTGTGCCCAGGTGGCCAAGAAGGCCAATGGCATCTTGGCTTGTATCAGAAACGGCGTGACCAGCAGGTCCAGGGAGGTTATTCTCCCTCTGTACTCAGCACTGGTAAGACCGCTCCAGGAATACTGTGTTCAGTTCTGGGCCCCTCACCACAAGAAGGATGTTGAGGCTCTGGAGAGAGTCCAGAGAAGAGCAACAAAGCTGGTGAGGGGGCTGGAGAACAGGCCTTATGAGGAGCGGCTGAGAGAGCTGGGGGTGTTTAGCCTGGAGAAGAGGAGGCTGAGGGGAGACCTCATTGCTCTCTCCAACTACCTGAAAGGACGTTGTAGAGAGGAGGGTGCTGGCCTCTTCTCCCCAGTGACAGGGGACAGGACAAGAGGGAATGGCCTCAAGCTCCGCCAGGGGAGATTTAGGCTGGACGTTAGGAAAAAATTCTTTACAGAAAGGGTCATTGGGCAGTGGCAGAGGCTGCCCAGGGAATTGGTTGAGTCACCTTCCCTGGAGGGGTTTAAGGCATGGGTGGATGAGGTGCTGAGGGATATGGTTTAGTGTTTGATAGGAACGGTTGGACTAGATGATCCGGTGGGTCTCTTCCAACCTGGTTATTCTGTGATTCTGTGATTATTTCCTGTTTTGGGCAAATTCCTCCACAACACAAGAATATTCCAGAGAGATTCCAGCAGAGCCTTGATTTTATTCCCATTTGTGGGGTTTTTTTTGGTGTTTCTTGCTGTTTCAGGAGTTATCTCAAGACTCGTTTGGGTCCCAGGCGTCGTCTGCTCCCTCAGTGGCTTCCAGTAAAGGGCAAGAAGATATGAACTTGACTCTTCAGTCCAGGCCTTCTAGCCTGCCGGTGAGTGGGGAGCTGATCTAGAAGTGAACGGGGCGAGGGCAATCAGAAGCACAGCAGGATAAATTAGCACTGGTAGTATTCTACATGGAGATGGGAATGATGGAGGCTGCCTGTGCTTTTTACTAAGTCATTAGCTTCTGGCTTCCCACTGGAGATGAAATGTAATTTACAGAAGTAATGGATTTGCGAGTAACGTTTAACCCTGAATGGTCTGGTCTGCGTGTTGGAGCTAAGAGGGTGTCTGAGCTTTGTTTGCAGTGTCTGAAGTACCTGACTGCTGTTGGAATAGGCCCTGACCTGTGGTGATGGCATCTCGTTTATGTCCCACTCGGGTTCCTTGCCCGGTGTCGCAACGGTGGGTAGCGAGTGGCCGTGTGCTTCCCTGTCGGTGTTGTTGGATCCTTGAACTGCTGGTTTCAGCTGCTTTGGCCCAATCTAACGGAACAATTGTTGAAAAAGACAAGTTTCTTAGTACCCAGGGTGAGGAAGATCAGCGCCAGGTAGAACCTTCCTTGGCGGAAGGAGAATTAAGTTGTCTTTTCTGTACTAAATCTGCTTGCTGTGTGTATGGTGAACAGCTGGGTGTGAGGTTGGTGCCTGATGTCCTAGCAGGTTTGGGACTTGGGTGGCTTGAAACTTCACCTAGAAAACAGAGCAGGATTCAGAGTTGGATTGATTTGCACAGGCTAGTCTGTGCCTCTGCCTCAGAGGATGAGTTTTGAGCTGTCGAGTTCCGATTTTGCTGCTTTCTTTCATAGTAACCCATAGAAAGTGAGTGAGCTTTTATTTTTGTGTTTCAGCGCTGGCTGAGGTTTCAGAGCTGCAGTTGGATTGGGCAGAGGAGAGCGAGCTGTGTACATAGCAAAGTTATTTTCGCTCGCGGCAGCAAGAAGGGCTTTGTTGTGAGCCCCTTCAAATAACTCCTTCAGAGTGTGGGTACAAATTGTCACCCCAAATACAAAGTGATTCTAGTTGTGACCACCTAATGGGACTAGTTGTGGGTTGTTTCTTTCTTTCTTTTTCCTTTTTTTTTCTTCCTCCTTTTGGACCCTGATTACAAAGATTTAATTTGTTCTGAGGCCTAGGGAAAAAAAAAATCCTTTTAAATAGCTTTTCTTTCCACTCTGCCTCTGCACAAGTTCTTCCATGTGACCCATCTTCTGGTGAAGAACGTAGGAAAAGCGAAGCTGCTGAAGTAATTGAAGCAATTGCTCTAGCTCAGAACGGTGGGAAGTCCTGTTCAGCAGCATTGTTGATGGAGCCTTCCTGAATCCTACCAATCAGCGCTCTCTGACTCAGATTATAGGAGTTAGTTGCTCTGCTTAGCAGAAGTGGCTCCTTCTAAGTACCAAGTGGGAGTTTGTTTTATACCTTGTGGTTTAATATATTTGGCCCCTTTCAAGTTTTCCCAAGCAGTTTAAGAAAAGAGCCATCTGCGCTGTAAAGGTGAAGGAACCTGGAAGTAAGGGAATCTGATCCAGTTTAAATGTTTGAAATGTCCACCAGTTTTTAATAATGCGCTAAAGAGGTTTGCAAAAAAATCAGTGCAGCTTTTAGACTAGCTTGGCTGTAAAGCTTATTTATGTTTCAAACTGGCTTTCTTTCCAGTTATCTTCTTTTCTTGGCTTTATCACCAAATAATTTGCATTTGAGGGTCATAGAATCATGGAATGGTTTGGGTTGGAAGTCCCTCAAAGTTCCAACCAGTTCCAACCCCCTGCCATGGGCAAGGACACTTCCCACCAGATCAGGTTTTCAGCTTACAACTGCTTGCCCTTGTTTTATCCCTGCCCTCCCCAGCTTTACTGGAGCCCCTTTCAATACTGGAAGCTGCTCTAAGGTTTCCCCGGAGCCTTCTCTTCTCCAGGCTGAACAACCTCAATGCTCTCAGCCTGTCCTTGTACAGGAGGTGCTCCAGCCCTTCAGGTCATCTCCGTGACCGTAAAGACAGAAGCCAGATGCTCTTTAGCTCACCCTGCCCCGTTGTGCTTTTGGGCCTTCTCTTCCACACTAAGTCAAAAATGGGAAAAAAAAGGAGCCCCTGTGCAGAAACTCCCCCTTATTCTTGCACGTGTTTCATCGTTCCTTGCCCTCCAGCTGCGATCTGGTAGAACAAGACCAACACTGTGTGTGTAAATGGAGAAATGGATCAGAGGGCGATGTCGTGGAAGGGGTGACCACCGAGGTGTGTGTCAGCCAGCTCTGTTTCAGGCATCGATCTCTTCACAAAGTTTGGCTTGTGGGTGCTTAGAAACAAAAGAGCGGTGGGGAAGGGTGCTATCAATTTCTTTTTATCTTCCTTATATTGCTCAGTCTGTCTGGTTTAGAAAGTTTTATCCTACTCAGGAGGCTTCCTTCATCCCTGTTCTGCTGTTATGTCTGACTTACAGAAGCACAGTTCATTTGTGGGCTTTCAATTTTTCTTTGTGGTGTTCTTAGCCCTTTTCTAAGCCTCAGAATAGCTCGTTGGATATCTTGGAATCGGGGTGAGTTGTGCCATCCATCATCTTTAATTAAACATGGATCAGCTGCAGCAGGGGAAGGAGATTGCTGCTTTTTAGGTTCTTAGGAAGCGTTAAATTAATGTGCCTGGTGCCTTTGCGAGTCTTTGGCCTTAACATGTGAATAATGTACAGCAACATTAATGTTGGAGTTCTAAGCAACGAAGCGGGGACTCTTTCCATCTTGAGTTGGTGATTTGGATGGGGATGTGGCTGGTTGTTCAGGTCCTGCTCTTGCTGCTTTTGTTAAGATCTGCTTGAGGGACCTCTCGTTGGTTGTTCTGGGTGGGTGGCTTCAGGTATCTTCCTGGTGGTGATTTTTGTATCAATCACTCAACTTTTTCCTGATGATGTTCCCATATTCGGTCTTTGAACAGCAGAAGAGTCAAATTACTGAGCTCTCAAACGCTTTGTCTGTAAGTAGCAAAATGTCTGGTCTCCCATTTCTGCTTGTGTTGTCGGCTGTTCTGGCTGGGACGTTTCCTCCCTCGTTTGTTCCCTCTCTGAAAATGATCCTTGCTGTGTTTTTGGGGATAACGCTGCTGCAAACTTAAACTCCCTGGTGCCTCTTAAAGAGCAACGAATCCGTGCGAGTGTCCCGGCTGCAGCTCTTCTCCTGTAACGCGCTAAGGGAAGGATTTGCTGTTCCCTAGGGAGGCTCTGTCAGGATTGCAGCTCAGCTGCACTGAGATTGCTGTTGTGTATGGGAGAAGTGTGTTCTTTGGTGTCTGGCTGTAACCGAGGAACAGTAATCCTTAGTATAGAATCTTTCTCCCAAGGGATTCCCTAGTCTCTTCTCTTTCGCAAAGAATTCTTCCTGGTGAGTCGTATCCGGTTTCTTTGGTGCCTTTACGTTTCGAGGCTTGGATTCTGCGTCTGTAGGAGTCAGATATTTCCAGCTGTTAATTGCCTTCTGCTTAGACGTGGAAGGCGCTGGCAGAAGATAGAGGGGAAGCAAACAGGGTGCTAGGACATCCATTTGGGCTTGGCAACAGAACTGATTTACAGTCCAAGTTCTCTGGAGTTCTAGGCTTGTTGGGAGGAATTCTGTGTCTCGTGATGGAAGAGGCGACAGGTCGGTATCTTACCCCAGTCTCCTTGTCTTTTATGGACTGCCTGGAAGGAAGTGAATGTGAGAATTCCTGATGTCTTTGAGGGGGATGTGGAGCAGAGCATCAAGGCAGTGGTTGCCCTGCCAGGGTGTTTCCATCCACCTTCCCCACCGCAGAGGTTGCTGGCTGTGGCATTAGGACATCCAGGCTGGCCCCAGAAGCCGTTTATAATGCAAAGCCAATTTGATACCAGCGAATACTGGATCGTGTTTGCTTTTTGCTGCATCTTCTGGGATTCCTCTGAAGTTTCCCTTGTGGGGGCTGTGGAAAAAAACTTTAGTAAGAGGTGTTGTTTTCAGCAATGTTTCAATGGGAAAGGTTCTGTATGGGATGGGATTTCTTGCCAAACCAGAAGGATGGATGCTGACAGGGTTATGGGGGGTCCTGAAAGAGCAAGGTTGTCTTTGAGTTTTTGTTGCGGCGAATGAAGCAAACGGGGGCAGCTTGTATGAAAGTTTTGGAATTCCCACTCCAGAAAGTCCTTAGTTTGTCTTGGCCTGAAGGAGAAACCTCATCCCTTCTCTGGGCAACTTCTTTTCATCTGGCTGTGGAATGGGAATTGTTTTACTCTTGGTATTTTGCACTCTTTGGAAAACGCTTTTGCTTCTCCAGCTGTGTTTCACTTGGGTTCCTCTCTGCTTTCAAGCCTTAAAGTGTCTTGGCAATGGCAGGAAGGGGTATAACCGACTGCAGCCAAATTCCTGATCCAGGTTTAACTTCCAAAGGTGTTCTCGTCTTGGATCTAAACCCATCTAAAATGGGTTTAACGAAACTGGATTTTGTGGGGAGGGGAGAAGGGTGAGGCTGCAGGGTTTGGCTGGTGCAGAAGGAGCCCTCCTGTGCATATCCCCGGCAGCGTGGGGTATTTCTGTGTTTGCTTGCCTCTTCCTTTCTTAAGCCAGGTAGGTTCTGAATTTGGGTACTCAGGAGGCTGTTGGGGGAGCACTGTTTGGATCCTCCATTCTTCCAAAGTGGTCACTTCAGCTTGTGTGCTCTTGGAGTGGAATAAAGTTGAGCTCTGTCAGCTGCGTGCCCTGACCTGGAAATAATCGCTGCAACAGGCAGAAACACAGCAGAGAGCTGAGAGTGCTGCCGAGGGAGGGGCAGCCCAGGAAAGGAACCCTTTCTTGATATTATTTGAGCTCAAAACTGATCATTCTGGCTATCTGTTTTGGGAGAGGGGAAAAGAACCTTTTCGAGTTGAACTTGCTGGTCACTTCAGGCTCCTTGTAACTATTTTTTATTTCCGTTTTCCATGTCGGAATGCTTCTGTTTGGTTTGCATTTTGCCTTTTGAGCTTGTCTTATTGCTTGCCTGGAGAGGGAGTAGAGCTGTGTGCATTTCAGAGCAGGGTGGCTGCACGCTGGGTGCCCGGGCATCACCAGGGATGTGCAGAGAAATGCCCTGGGGAGCCCAGGACCTGGAACACTGGGATTAGCAGGATCAGTGAATGGTGTTTTATGCTGATAGGAAGGTGTTTATCCCAAATTATGCCAATATTGGGAGTTGGAAATATTTTCTTCCTGGCCAAGGCTTCTCTGCCAGCGCTTTTCATTGTATGTGCAATACTGACCATCACTTCTGTGTGGTTGCTTGGGAAGGCTGTGTGTGTGTTTGTTTTAATTCTTAATTTTACTAATAATTTCTCCAGTGGCGAAGGGCTCGGATTGCCGCTTGCAAAATGACCCTCACCTTCCAGCCACCCCATTGACGTGTTTCACACTGCAACCTGTTTCTCTGGGTTGCGCAGCTATTTGTCCATGTGGCAATTTTCTCTCCTCCCGCCCCTTCGTCTGGGTTTGAACGGAGCTTAATCCGCCCCGGTGCTCCAGGAGGAAACTCCCCAGCCCGTGCTGCAGCTCCTGAGCCCAATCCAGGCTGCGCGGAGCCCTCTGCCTCCGATCAGCATCCCTTTCGAGATGATGCCGCGTGGAGCTGCCGATGCAGCCTCGCAGGAGCCTGTGCCGGCAGCGCGTTGCGCTGCGCTCGATGCCGGGCTCGATTCCTGTTTCTATTCTGGTCTCGAGCTGCTCAGCTCTGCTTCCTGCCTGCACGCCTCGCACAGATTCCCCTAACCCCCAGCCTTTCGTTTCCTTAGGAGCGATGTCTGATACGGAGACGGCGACCTCCGTGTGGAGGTGGGCAGCAGGGACGCCTGGCAGCTTGCTCGGGAGAGGACGGGCTCGTTTTCTTTTGAGCCTGGCCGGCGTGAGAAGGCGGGTCAGTGTTTAATCAGGGAATTGCTGTAGGGTGACCAGTTCTGGTCTGGGATCCTGAACAATAGCCGTGTGCCCCGTCACACGCATCCCCTGCGCTGCCGCAGCCTGGGAATACGGAGCCACTCCCTGCGCCGTGGCTGCTGAAGCACGCACCTCACTGGTGACCCTCGCTCTTGAGCAGCTCGTTGTTGTAGAGCAGGGAAATCAGTTTGGCCCTTCCTTTTTGCTGCTCACTTGGTGTCATTGGAGACACTTGAAATGGTGCGGAAGCCTCTTGTCAGTCTGTCGGGCACACTAACCTCGACCTCTTCCCTTTCCATTCAAACTTAACCTGCCAGAGGTCCTGCACCATGTGAGGGAGGGAAAGCCCGTGGTGGTGTGACCTTCAGCTACTGCGTGGGGCAGTCGCAGGGGAAAACAAAGGTGTTTAACTTCAGCTGACAGCACTTCATGTGTGTTAAACGCTGCCACAGCTGAGCTTTTGGTTCATGGGAATCATTTTCCTTTTGGCGGGCGGATTGACTCGTCTTGGAGACGTGCACGATCATAAATGCCCTGGAGAAAACTGCTTCCACATGAAGCTCAAATGTGGGACAGGACAGGGGCCCAGGGCTTGGCTGCTCTGCTCCCTCCTGCAGCGGCTGCGCGGCTCGGATGGGCCGGTGCCTGCGCCCTTGTGGGTCCAAAGTTCATGCCGTGATTTCAAACAAGGCCGGGTAATTGGAGGAGGAGCTGTGTCACTGGGTTTGGTTATGGTTTTGAATAGGATTTTACATGAGAAAATAGAAATGTGTATTGAAAGGAGAAGGGAGCAAGCGGGGCGAAAAAGGAGAAGGGGGAGAAGGGGGCGAAAAAGGAGAAGGGGGAGAAGGGGGCAACTTTTAGGGATTGACTGTTCTGGCACCCTGGCCCAAGGGGTAGCACTGGGCATACATCAATGTCTGGCATGGGCCAGGTTCCCATGGTTATGCTACCCCTTCCTCTGCGCTGAGGAAGGGTGAAAGGAGAATTCCCTTAGTTCTTTCCTAATGTGTTTGCAGTTTCTCCATGCTCCCTGGGTCAGCAGGTGCATTTTTGCAAGCAGATCCTTGCACACAAATGGTTTTTTCCAGAGCCACCCCAGCTGGCAGTGTCCAGGGTCTCAGCTGTAGCCCCTCAGCTTGCTCCATCGCTGCATCCCTGCTTTGGGAGGACTTTGGAAAGGAGCTGCCAGCTTTCAGCTCTCTCCCTAGCAGCTTTTTCCAGCGAAAGGACTGCCAGATCCATCAGGCTGCAGCACTTGGGCCCAGTCTGGGCTGTGCAGAGCCCTCTGCCACTGCCACCAGTTAATTTCTGGTACCTTCGAAACCTTATTCTCTCCTAAAATCTTTCCTCCTTCTGCTTATTTCAGGAATTCTGTCACTCGGTTGTTTCAAAGAGGCAGGTAACAATACCAAAAGCTGAATTGTCTCAAAATCCCAAGCGTTGCACTGAGCAGACGCCTGTCTAAGTTTGTGATTATTCAGCCTCTTGCCTTTGCTCCGGTACTTTGCCCACCCAAGCTGCTGTGGTTGGCATGGTGGCACCATCACATGCCGAGATAACTCAACGCTTTGGAGTCTAAATTGAACATGTTGGAGATGAAAGTGCCTTCCAGAGGAAGCACTGCTGGGGAGTTGGAAGATCCTTATGGCTGGCAGAAAGAGGGGAGCTTCCTGCCTCTTGGGTGATGTAGCATTGCGAAGGGGCTGGAGTTTGTCCTCAGAGTGAAGCGGGGTACTTAAAAACCTTTAGAAGGAAGAGAAAAGCTCTTTAATAAATAAGTGACTGTAGTCTGTCGTCTCCGACCCACGCTAGTCCCTCACAGGCACTTTCCTTTCCAAGGCCTGATACCTGAGCAGCCTTCCTGATGGATGCGATCGACTCTTTGATCCTGTTCTCCTCAGGTGTCCCTACCACGCTCCCAAAAAGCGGTGCTACTGAGGGCACCCAGAGAGTGCAGGGATAGGACAAGGGGGGATGGTTTTCAGCTGGACGAGGGAAAACTGAGGTGAGATCTTAGGAAGAAATATTTTCCTGTGAGGGCGGGGAGGCCCTGGCCCAGGTTATCTGGATAAGTGGTTGCTGCCCCATCCCTGGAGGGGTTCGAGGCCAGGCTGGATGGGGCTTGGAGCCCCTAATCCAGTGGGAGGTGTCCTTGTCCGTGGCAGGGGTGGAACTGGATGGGCTTTGAAGTCCCTTCCAACTCGAAGCATTCCATGATCTGTGGAAATGTCAGGTCAGCTTTGCCAGGTGCTGCCTTGGATGAGAAGTTTGGTGCGGACAGAGCATGGCAAGATCTCCAGGTCTCTTTGTGTTTATCTCTAAAGTGTTTTGTGAAGCATGAGATGCAAGATTCTGTTTTCTGTGCCTTAGAAGGAGAAACAAGTCTACCCGTTTCCCCAAAATTGCTGCCAGTCAGCTGTGTAATTTGTGATAGAGGAGATTGAGGTATTTTGGGTGTGGAAATAAAGGGGAAGGAAAGGACAAGCTTGTGATTTCCAAGTGTTGATAGTTCTTGAATTAAGTGGAAAAGAAACTGCAGTGAAAATGAAATTGTAATAGAAAGTAGGTGTTTCGATTAGTCAGAGGCAATGAAGCAGCTTTTTTCCCTTTCAGAAAGAATGAGGGAATAAATTTAGCTGTTGTTCTCTGGTTTTGCTTGTGAGCGCCTGTATGGAAACAACCGGCCTTATGGAATTTCTAAGCTCTGCCGCATGCTCGTCTCCTGATCATCATTTCCTTGAGTGCTATCTAGTGATCTGACGGCGTCGTCCGGCTCCTTCCCTCGCCATCCACTCTTAGGCTGGAGATCATAGAATCCTAGAATCTACAGGTTGGAAGAGACCCACCGGATGATGGAGTCCAACCATTCCCATCAATCACTAAACCATGTCCCTCAGCACCTTGTCCACCCGTCCCTTAAACCCCTCCAGGGAAGGTGACTCAACCCCCTCCCTGGGCAGCCTCTGCCAGTGCCCAATGACCCTTTCTGTGAAAATGTCCAGCCTGACCCTCCCCTGGTGGAGCTTGAGGCCATTCCCTCTCATCCTGTCCCCTGTCTCTTGGGAGAAGAGCCCAGCTCCCTCCTCTCCACAACCTCCTTTCAGGTAGTTGGAGAGAGCAATGAGGTCTCCCCTCAGCCTCCTCTTCTCCAATGAGCAGGGAAGGCTGCAAACCCCAGCGAGGAGATCCCTTTGCTTTCTGGTCAGTCTTCCCACTGTTGAGGCTCGGTGGGCTGGGCTGGAGCGGAGGCTTCAATCCCTTCTCCTCGAAGGTTTTGATGTGAAGTATTTCTTGTTGTTTCATCCCTGTTTAACAAACCAGCTGCTATCACATAGCAAACTGGTGGTTCCTCTTTTCATAGAAAAGAAACGTGGCGGTTTCCAGCATCAGGCTCCCTTGGGCTGGTCATGCCAGGACTTGCAACCCTTTCCCTGAGGCGGAAGAACTCCCTGCCTCCTCCGTTGGGTACCGGATTGTGTGATTCCAGGCATGGTTTTTGTTGTGGTGTGAACAGGAGGCGTTAGCTGCTGAGTCCCTGTTTGTCAGCAGCACTGACAAACCCGTGCTGGCATCAGCCAGCGCTGGGCAACCAATCGCAGCTGGAACGATTATCGTTTCAGGGTCCCCGTGGGCTTCCGCTATCAGGTCACATCCCAAAGTAACACTGGGCAGTATTTCAAGGGAAGAAACTCAGGCTTTGGGGCTGCAGCCAGCTGGGAGTGTGAGATTCTGTGTGAAATAGTTGGAATCCCTCCAGCATTTTTGATCTGCAAATGAGCAATAAAATGCATAGAAACCACATTGGAAACACGTGAGGAAATTCTCCAGCCCCTGACGTTTCCTTCAAGTTGGCAGAGTTACGGCTGTGGAGCCTCACCTCCCGGCTCGGCTCGATTGGCTGCGCTGGCGGGAGGAGGGGAGAGGAGAGCCCTTCTCCTGGGGCCACCGTCTAGTTCCAGGTCCCCTCCTGATGCTCTGTGGGAGGCAAATAAAACCTTGCTGGCCCTCTCCTCTTGGGCTCGATCCAGAACCTGCTGCCGGCAGCGGGACTCCATGACTTCAATGAGATTTGCTCTATTTGAAAGGCTTCTCTGTTTCTCTACAGACCATTTTATGGGTAGCCTTGAGTTCTATTTCCCCTCTTGAGTAGATGGGAGCTGGATGGCACCCGTCAGGTTTGGTTAAAAACTCTACTCTGTGCCTTGACGGTCGGCATCCTGGGAAAATTACTTGATAGATGGGGAAAAAAATGACTTGATAGGTTGAAAAGAGTCCCTTATGGATGTGCTGGTTGCTTTTAGGTGTTCCAGTCCTGGCTTCTCACCTTCCCCTTGCATCAGTCTCGCTTCCAAGAAACTTAGTCCTGCTGGATAACACTTGGTAAACGCTGCTGTGCTGGCATCTTTGCTGGGAAATGGCTTTATTGTTTGAATGTGTAAAACTTACTGATCTTTAGAGGTGAAAGTCACTTCACCAGTTGATTTTGATGGTCCTGTTTGTGATCTCAGAGCTGAAAGGCTGGTGTCTTCCTGGGTACGAGGTCCATGATGGTGCGCTAGCAAGGCAGGGATCCCTCGCTTACACGTCTAAAGCAACCCTATATTAACCTGCTTAATTAAACCAGCGTTTTTAAATGACTCGCAGTACTTAGGTTAAGCCTTGATGCATAGGTGAAGTTGACGAGATCAGCTTTAAAGGTCGTTAGCTGGTGGGTTAGGAGGTAATTTTCAAACTGTTTTTAACATTGTTTGGCTTCACATCTTGCAGATCTTTTCCTGCCTGGCGTTACTAAGCTGTATCCCCTCGTTCTGCCTGGTTCATGTATGAATATTCCTGGTTCCAGTGACCCCTCTCAGATCCTGGAGGCAAACCTTCTCCTTTGCCTCTCGGAGAAGCAGGCTGCTCACTCCTGCTAATGGAAGGGGATATTCACGTTTCACCTTGCACCGTTGCTGTGTATCTGTCCTTTCAGGCTTATATTTTCTTTGGTGTACATTTATATTGTGTTTTTCCCTCTGAGCATAGAAATAGCTCATCTCTGTAGCTTTGGGCTCTGCCCCTCTGGGCTTGAGGATTTGATAGCTCTGAAATGCCACGAGCTCTTGGGGCGGGGATTTTAAAATCTCCTGCAAAGGGGTTTGGCCTCCAGCTTTGTTTCAGTGATGATGAAAACCGCATTTGGTGATTCAGACTAAAAATACCTTAATGTGTTTAAGGGAAATACTGTTTTTTACCGTCTCATCTTAGCTTGGACTGAATTGGCTTCTGGACATTCTGATCCCTTCACTACTCAGAGGGGAGCTGAGAGGTGGGTCTCACACCGGAGGCAGAATTAGGTGCAGCGAGTCCCAGGGAGAGGAGTGTTTTGGTCTCGGTTGTTTGTGTTGGTTGATGCTTTTTAATGCAAAATGTTGAAAATACTGTCTTTTTACTCCCACTTCCAGTGGTTTCCATGGGAGGAATGTGGGTTTTGTCAAAGTTGACCAGGAGGAAAAGAAAACAAGGAGCTGCGTAAATGAGCAACGTTTTTGATGTTACAATGGAAGGCAGTGAAAATTGCAAGAGATCTTAGACGCTATTTTTAGGCTTTTTAGGCATTTTTTTAGCCTTCATTGAAATAAAACAAAGGGTTTTTTTCCAGGAAGGTAATGTTTGAACAAATCTACCTCCAAGATAGCTGTGCAGGAAGTGATCTCTAACAGAGGCAGTAATGGAGAGGAGGAAGGACGGGCGATGTGCTAAGTCACCCCACTGACAGACTGGCATTTTCAGCTCAAACGTAGCATTTGCCGGTGTTTGTAGAAGCATTTTGATCAAATTTCACTGTTAAAATAGACAAGATGGTTCTGCTGCAACCAACAACGGAATGTGATGCAGCTGGTACCCCCCGTTTGTCCTTCCCAATGTCACTGTCCAACCTCCCCTCTCCACCAGGGGAGATTTAGGCTGGACATTAGGAAAAAATTCTTCACAGAAAGGGTCATTGGGCACTGGCAGAGGCTGCCCAGGGAGGGGGTTGATTCACCTTCCCTGGAGGTGTTTAAGGCACGGGTGGACGAGGTGCTGAGGGACATGGTTTAGTGTTTGATAGGAATGGTTGGAGTCGATGATCCGGTGGGTCTCTTCCAACCTGGTTATTCTATGATTCTATGATCTCTACAAATAAACTCTTCTCACAGGGCTGAGGTGTTTGCAGGTCTGTTCTTCCCTGTGAAGACAACAACTAGAATGAAGTTTGTTTTACGGGTGCAGCAGAACAAGACCGATGGTGAAAAGGTTCAGAATTGAGCTCCCTCTTGCAAGCTAGTTTACATCCCCTTTTCTGTTGAGAATGAGACTCTAGCGCAGCTGAACTGTCAGGTAGCACCAGTCTTTTGCTGGAGAAGGAAGCTGGGGAAAGTCAGTTCTCCACATCCTTTGTGGACTTCTCTTAGCAAACCTGCTTCTTTTGAGGACAAGATCTTAATGCTCAGTATTTGGAGTGAATGTCTTTTATCCTTGCTTTCTCTAGGCCTCCTGGTTATCCCAACATGAACCAAGGTGGGATGATGGGCACTGGACCTCCTTACGGACAGGGAATTAACAGTATGGCTGGCATGATGAACCCCCAGGGCCCGCCCTATCCGATGGGTGGGAACATGGCTAATAACTCTGCAGGTAAGCCGGTACCATCTGTCAAATGTTGCATTGATTTCGTTGTCCCATATTGAGAATCGGTGTTAAAGATTCTTCTGACTTCCTAGGGATGGCAGCAAGCCCTGAAATGATAGGCCTTGGGGATGTCAAATTAACACCCGCAACTAAATTGAACAATAAGGCAGATGGGACACCCAAAGCAGAATCCAAGTCAAAGGTAAAATGTTTTCGTTTTTCTAATGACTTCCATCCTTGTCAGCATCCAGGGAGATAAAACCATGACACAGTAACTGGAACAGTGCATCTGTCTAGTGGTGACTGTGGTTCCTGAGAGAACACGATTGGGTTCCTCCTCCTTACCCTGGACAGACTTCTCGCTGTAGAGAAGTTGTCCTTGTAGCGTGTGATCCGATTGCTCCTTGCAACCAGGATTTTAACTTGAGTGTGATGAGTGAGTAGGACACTCATTTCAAAGAAATAATTGTCTTGACAAGTGTGTTTTGGAGAGGGCTCTGCAATAAACCACTAAATCCAGGTGTAATAAGTTCTGTGGAGGAGCCTGAATGGTGAGGCTGCCATACCCACCGACCCTCATTAAGGCCAGGAAAGGGACTTCTCTATCAGAATTCTTGTGTCCTCCCCTCTTTGTGACTCAAGAGTTCAAGCCTCTCTAGAATTCCTGATGGATGCCTGGCACACTTTATTTATACATTCTCGTTGCACTTTTGGGCCTTTGATAAGTGGGGAGAAGGTACCTGCACAGGTGGACCTGTTGGGTCACCTTTCCCAAGTCCCCGGGTCCTTTGAATACCTAATCAGTGTAGTGTGTGGCTTGAATCCAAAGTGTAAAGGTAGAAACCACCTTGTTGAAGTGCTCAGTGTAGGAAAATTGAATTATACTTGATGTGGCCAGCCCTGGCTGGGCTTGAACTGTACCTAGAACAGATCCATCTTGGAACAGTGGTTCAACAGTGTTTACAAGAGGTTTTTTAGGATTTATGAGGGAACAATTGAGAGGTTTGCTTCTGGATTCATAAACCGTTGAGAAATGAAGAGGAGCATTTCCCAGCCCTTTGGGAGCAATCAATTACACTTGCAAAATGATTCAGTATTAGGAATTATCACCTGCCAGAGTGAAACTGCCCAAAGGAGCGTGAACAACGCGGGGTTTGTTTCTGGTGTAGGCTTGGAGCTACTTGGTTCTCATCTCTCAGCTGGGAGGTGGGACTCTAAAGTGTTACAGTTGTTTCCCAAACAAACCTCTTCCTAATCCTGTATTAAAGCCAGAAGAGGGAGGCAAACAGGTTCTTCAGGGAATGTTTTTCTTTGCATTGCTGCTACCAGTCTCAAAAGAGCCAGCAAAACAAGCAGTTTCTGAGCCCATAGTCTCTACTTGAAGGACAGCAAATGCTCTGGAAGTTTGATACTTGTGCTACCAGCTGCCTGCGAGAACGTTGAGAAGATCTCTCACTTCTGCTCGTGTTATGGCTTCTTAGTATCATAGAATCATGGAATAGTTTGGGTTGGAAGGGACCTCAAAGCCCATCCAGTTCCATCTTGTGCCATGGGCAGGGACACCTCTCACTCAAGACCAGGTTGGATGGAGCTTGGAGCCCCTGATGCAGTGGGAGGTGTCCCTGCCCATGGCAGGGGTGGAACTGGAGGGGCTTTGAGGTCACAGGTGCTTCAAATCTTAGCTTTCCTTTGAGGCATGCATCTCCCTCTTGAGTAGGAGAAGAGGCTGACCAGAGGCAGCTCTCACCCTGGCAGGGTGCAGTAGCCAGGGGGAAACTCCTTTGCAGTTGAATTAAATGTTTTCTCCTGTATTTAGCAAATGAGCCCACAAAGGATGCCTCAAAGAGATGGCTCTCTGCAAGGACTCCTTGAGGTTTGTTTGGTTTCTGTGGCATTCCTGAAACCTTTCACTTTTGAAAACTGTGAATTCCTTGAGTAGCAGCTGATTTTTGAGATACCTTTGTCGAATAATGCCTGCCTGATGTTTGTCTGATACAAGTGTGGGTCTAATATAAAGCTGTTCTTGAGCAGAACTTGGAGCTCTTCCCTGACTGCCTTTTTGAAACCCTCTCTGCTGTAAGCCAGCTGGTTTTGTGCTGCTCACTGCTGGTATCTCTTTCCTTCTCCTAGAAGTCCAGTTCCTCTACTACAGCCAATGAGAAGATCACCAAACTCTACGAGCTGGGTGGTGAGCCCGAGAGGAAGCTCTGGGTCGATCGTTACCTGGCCTTTACTGAAGAGAAGGCCATGGGCATGACAAATCTGCCAGCGGTGGGCAGGAAGCCCTTGGTCCTTTACCGGCTCTGCATCTCAGAGAAGGAGATCAGAGGACTGACTGAGGTGGGTGACCAGGTGTCTGTGGTCAGAGCTGCTTCCTGTCTGGCAGTCACAAGTCAATGGGCCACACGATTCAAAGTAGCTTTGTAGCTCTGGGGTAGCCCTGGCTTCCCACTTACCTGTTTATTTTGCTTTTACTTTTTTAAATAATGCTAATAATAATTTTAAAAATGCTTTTTAATGCTTCCTTAATAGGCTGGGTTGTTCAGCCTGGAGAGAAAAGGCTCCGTGGAGACCTTAGAGCAGCTTCCAGTGCTGAAAGGGGCTCCAGGAAAGCTGGGGAGGGGCTCTTGATCAGGGAGTGCAGAGATAGGACAAGGAGGCATGGTTTTCAGTTGGAAGAGGGGAGATTGAGATGAGATCTTGGAGAAGTGTTTTCCTATGAGGGTGGGGACACCCTTGCCTAGGTTGCCCAGAGCAGTGGTGGCTGCCCCATCCCTGGAGGGGTTGAAGGCCAGGTTGGATGGAGCTTGGAGCCCCTGATCCAGTGGGAGGTGTCCCTGCCCATGGCAGGGGTTGGAACTGGATGGGCTTTGAGGTCCCTTCCAACCTGAACCACCCCATGATTCTATTGACTTTGCATCAGGCTGTCAACTGATCTCATGGCTAATTTGATTTGCAGTCTGTCCCTATTCAAATGATCTCTAGGTGGGGAAGAGAGTTTACTACTAGTTCTGAGTTTGAACACAACTGTGTCTGCCTTGCTTAGCCCTTAGAGCGTCCTTTGTTTTAGCTGGGGAGTGTTGCTTTCTTCCTAGAAAATGTATTGGAGGAGAAGGAACTTGGATATTGAGTTTAGAGCCTCTTGGTTGGTTGTGCAGGTCAGCAAAAACAAGAAGTGGTGTGAGTTAGCCACCAATCTCAACGTGGGCACGTCCAGCAGCGCAGCTAGTTCTTTGAAGAAGCAGTACATCCAGTGTCTCTACGCCTTCAAGTGCAAGATAGAGCGAGGTGAAGACCCCCCTCCGGATATCTTTGCAGCTGCCGATTCAAAGAAATCTCAGACGAAGATCCAGCCTCCGTCTCCAGGTGAGTTCAGACTTGGGTTTAGGGTGTGCAATGGATGCTTGCGCCAGAGGAGACAGTGAGAACTTGGAGGCTTTGTGCCCAGAGAGCTCCACGAGCCTATTACGGGTTGAGTGCTCTAGAATTCAAGCCCTTTCAAATGAACTGCTGTTTCAGATTTGATGGGAGGCTCCGGTTTTGGAATAATTAAGCATAGTGTTCAATGCAGAAGTTAAAGGAGGACATGAGGTCCAGGCCAACAGTGCCTGCTGTGCATTTTGGTCTTCATGAAGTCTGATCCACTCTGTCTTATTTGCTTTAGGTTCATGACTTGAATCACTGCTGAGCTTGCCAACCCTTTAAGCTTCAGATTTTCCACTTTGTCTTATAAGTAAAACGTTCAGATGCTTTTTTTTCTGGTCAGGAACCTGTTCCTATACGTGAAGTAAGCTTTATCTGCTGTGAAGTTCCTGTAATTTTTGCAAAAAATGCCTTTTTGGTTCAGAAACCCAGCATTACCTTTGTCTGGCTTCTGAGGAAGGGGAATAATGAACCCTTTTTTGATTGTGCTGCAGTTGGGTTTCAGCCCCGCTAAGCCCTTGATCGACAGCGTGCTTGTCCGAATAATCTGTTGGCAACTACATTTATCTGCTCAGTTAGAGTGGTGGTTTTTATAAAGAACTAAATCGTGTTGTTTCGCTCGTCAGGAAGCCTGTCCTGGTGTAGCTCCAAACCTGGTGTATTTTGTGAGATAAAGCAACTTGTGTGTCATTAGAGCGACCTGTCTAAAATGGTGTCTGAGTTCTGCTTAAACTAGACTACAGATCCATCCCCACCTCCTTCTAAAAACTTTCTTGCCCTCTGAGATGCCAGGAGGTGAACAAAGATGTTCAGAGCATTTGGAGCCTGGGACTTGTAGGATGTCAGCCAAGATGCCTGTCAGGATGGATGAGGTGGTGCATCATATTTTGTTTTGTTTTCGCCGATACAGGAGTGTGTGAAGGTGGTGACTCTGCCTTCAAGGGCCGTGGTGCAGGTGATCTGTGAACTGTTCCCCCACATCCTATCCCTGCACTCCCTGATCAAGAGCCCCTCCCCAGCTTTCCTGCAGCCCCGTTCAGTACTGGAGGGCTGCTCTGATCCTTTAAGCTGTATCAGTCCATGTTCATCCTCCTCTTCTGCTTCCTTTTTCCTCCTTTCTCTCTCGCTCCTCTGGATCAGCCCAAACAGAGGGTGTAGTACACAACACAAGTCGCATTCTCAACTTCATCTCCAGACTCCAAAGCCTTCCCTGTTTGAAAGCCAAGTGGACAGCAGCTGAGGCTCTTAATCAGGGAGTGCAGGTATAGCATGAGGAGAAATGGTTTTCAGCTGAAAGAGGGGAGATTGAGATGAGATCTTAGGACGAAATGTTTTGCTGTGAGGGTGAGGAGGCCCTGGAACAGGTTGTCCAGAGCAGTGGTGGTTGCCCCATCCCTGGAGGGGTTCAAGGCCAGGTCGGATGGGGGTTGGAGCCCCTGATCCAGTGGAAGGTGTCCCTGCCCATGGCAGGGGTGGAAGTGGTGGGCTTGGAGGTCCCTTCCAACCCAAACTGTTCCATGATTGTGTGATTTTGAAGTCCCGTCACTTGGACAAAGGGCTGAGGCATCCCACGCAGACACCACTTTGTGCTTCTTGCAGACTTTATAATCCATTGGTTTTGATTTTCCTTCGTTCCAGCCTGTTGTGGCCCTTGGAACTTTGTGAATTGAGGATCGCGCGGCATGATTCCACATTGGCTGCTTTTTGAGGCTGCAGAGCATCCAAAGGCCTTGCAGGATAATGCTCTAGGTAGAGGTCTCGGTGCTGGAGCTGTTTTCCATGTAGTGTGCATTCATAACCCTCCAAACCCAAACGTATTCACAGAAGGGCCTTGGCTGGGCCGGGTGGTGCCGCGCAGGCACGTGGCGCGGGTTTCCTGCAGCCCAGCTTGGGTTCCTGCTCACAAACTGCGGCGCGTCCCCGGGGTGCGGAATCAGTCTGCCGTTGGGTTTTAATTCCCAGAGTAATGGAACTGGCCTGGCTCCAAGCGTGTGTGAATTTGTGAGTGGGAGGGACAGCAGGGGGTGGGGACAAGCACCAACTGGCAGTGAGGTGGGGAATGTCTCGAGGCCTCTTCCTGCCGATGCCAGCGTTCCAAACGGTGAATTTCTGGGGGAAGCGAGCGGAGCTGAACGGGAAGGAGAACGGCGGGGAGGGCCCATGAATGAAACTCCCCGCTGAGCTTGCCTCTGCTCCTCCTTCTGCCAAGGCCTCCCCGGGCTGGGAGGGAGCCGTGAAGAAGAGGACAGGGTGCCAGGAAGGTGGGGTGTAAACAAACATGGCCTGGACGTGACCTCGGTGGATTTTAATGAAGAGCTGAAATGACTCATCAAGCAGCAGGGCTGAAGCCGAGGGATATCGCGTGCTGGGGATGGTAACTAATGGAAACATTAATGAAGAGTTCAGCTCTTGCCAGCTGCGAGGAGTGTATGAACCTGAGAGCTGGCAGTGTCACAGTGATCTGGGGCAGGGAGAGCTCCTCGAGCCGGTGGCACAGCTGGATCACACATGATGGCCTGAGATTTTTTCATGAAAGCTTACTGTAGTGTAAAGCAACCTGTATGGAGCCAGGGAACTTGCTGGACGGGTTTGGTTGTTCAGTGAAAGATCCATCATCTCCGGCATTCCCTGTTCCAGGAATCCTTGGGAGTGGTGCTTGAATTGACCTGCATGAATTAACCCCTCTGGAAGGGCAGAGCCTTGTTCAGAGTTAACTTGGTGATTTCCGCTTACATCCTGGAGTTTCTATCACTAAAAAGATGGTGAGGCTTCCAGGAGAGGGCTCGCGCTTCCAGGAGAGGGCTCGCGCTTCCAGGAGAGGGCTCAAACCCGCCTTCTTTCTCGACAGAAAGAGAACATGAAGGTGCACTGTAGAGCATCAGCCTTTGGAGTGAGATGTCCTGGGCAGCACAACATGGTGCCATGGTGGTGGCGCCTTGTGTAAAAGAACGTGGTAAAGAATAAAGTCACAATGAGAGCAAACATGTCCTCTCAGCTTTATGCTACTGCACGTGGTTCTTCTGGGAAGTCTGGCCCAGGTTCTCCTTGCAGCGTTTTGCTCCTTGTACTTCTTTGGCCGTGGTTCATCTCTGTCTCTTGGAGGGCTCTCTGCTCATGCGTTTCTGTTCTTGCAGCGGGTTCAGGCTCCATGCAGGGCCCTCAGGTGCCTCAGTCCACCAGCAGCTCCATGGCAGAAGGAGGAGACTTGAAGCCACCAACTCCAGCGTCTACGCCACACAGCCAGATGCCCCCTTTGCCAGGCATCAGGTATGAAACCATCGCTCCCAGTGTGACTGCAAGGGTGCTGCTGGGTCCCTACCACAGATGGCTCTTGTGGTGGGGCTCCCTGGCTTTGCTCCTTCGTTCATGGCTTACAGCAACACCGTTGGCTCTGGATCTGTGTGAGAATAGTGATTCCTTTGGGTTTGGGGTCAAGGACAGTTTTGTAGAAGGGCAGTTCTTTGTGACTTTGTTGGAGGAGTGTGACTGTGATCCTAGGGGACAGCAACACCTGAGAAAAAACGTGGGGAAAGGTATCCTGAGGAGCATGGTGGACCTCTATAATCCTGTTGTGGTTTTTTTTTTGGATCAGGAGTAACTTGGTGGGCCTTCAGGATGCCTTTGCTGATGGTAGTGATCCTACGTTCCAAAAGCGGAACTCCATGACTCCAAATCCAGGGTACCAGCCCAGCATGAATACCTCTGACATGATGGGTCACATGTCTTATGAGCCAAATAAAGATCCTTACAGCAGTGTGAGGAAAGGTGAGGAGGTCCTCGTGTGCTCCTTTCCCTCATCTTGAGTACTAATCCCTGTCTCTCTATGCTGGAATTAGCTGTAGGAGACCTTCTGCTTGCCCTCCTTCCCCAGGAGACAGGGCCTGTCTACGTCTGCGTTAGAAAGATGTGTTTACTCGTGGTTCTTTCCGTGTTTCAGCTCCTGGAAGCGATCCCTTCATGTCCTCAGGGCAGGGCCCCAACAGTGGTATGGGTGACCCTTACAATCGTGCTGCAGGTCCAGGGATGGGTAATATGGCCATCGGACAGCGGCAACACTATTCCTACGGAGGTCCTTACGACAGAGTGAGGTGGGTGCTTGAACCTCGTGAAACGATCGCTTTCACTTCCCATTGTGACTTTCCTGATCCATTTGAGGAGCGAGGGTGAATTCAAGTTGGACATGTGCGGTGTTTGTGTTTGCTTCCCTGTAGGACGGAGCCCGGCAGGGGACCTGAGGGCAACTTAGCAAGCGGAACTCCGCAGCCCAACATCATGCCTTCCAGCCCGGAGTCGGGGATGTATTCTCCCAGCCGCTACCCGCAGCCGCAGCAGCAACAAAGGTCTGTGCGGGGTGTTCCCAGCAGCAGCTCGGCCCGGTTTGGGAGCTCTGGGATTGTGAGAGTGGTCACACAAGTAATGCATCTGTTTCTTCTCCAGACGTGATTCCTATGGCAATCAATTCTCCGCTCAAGGCACATCCTCCGGCAACCCCTTCCCTCGCCAGCAAACCACCATGTATCAACAGCAGCAGCAGGTGAGTTGTTGGCAAGCTTCTCGTTTGCTGGACTGAGGGACAGAAGAATCTGTGAAATTTCTTAGAATCATAGAATCTTGAAGGTTGGAAAAGACGTCACAGCTCATTCAGTCCAATCGTTACCCCAACCCCACTGTGCTGACTAAACCATGGCCCAGGTGCCACATCTACGTGCTTTTTGAACCCCACCAGGGATGGAGGGTCCACCACTGCCCTGAGCAGCCTCTGCCAGGTCTTCACCACTCCTTTGGTAAAGAAATCTTCCCTAATATCCAATCTAAACCTTCCCTGGTGCAGCTTGAGGCCGTTTTCTCTCATCCCATCGCTTCTTACTTGGGAGAAGAGCCCAGCACCCACCTGGCTCCAACCTCCTTTCCAGGAGCTGTAGAGAGCAATGAGGTCTCCTCTCAGCCTCCTCTTCTCCAGGCTAAACAGTCCCCGGTCCCTCAGCTGCTCCTCATAAGACTTGTTCTCCCGACCCTTCCCCAGCTTCGTTCCCGTCTCTGAACTATACGCCAGCCCCTCAATGTCCAACTCAAATTTGTGTTGAGGGGAGGATGAAAAAGCTTGGGACTCTGTGTTTATGAATGTGTAGAACTAAGTACTTTATACAGGAGACGCTTTTTTCCTAGTTTCCACATAATTTAGATAAGCTTTAATTAGCGTTCCCAGTGCTAGCAAAACAACGTTCTGAGAACGGAGGCTGTGCAGTTGGCAGGTGTGCATGTTCTGGTCAGGCAGCAGGAGATCAGGAAGCTTTACTGGGCTTCCCTTCCCCCCTGGAACATCCCAAACTCCATAACGCTTGGGGCCCAAGTGGTGGGATGAGGTTGGAGTCAGTTCTTGATCATTTGGGGGAGCTGTGGGTCATTCTGCACCACAACGCGGAGCTTTTTGTTGTCTTTGCCTTGCTGAACCTGCAGACAGAGGCTCCAGACCTGCCTCCTCTCCTGACTGCCCTGCTGCCTCCTACTCCTTGTTCCCCAAACCAGCAGGTTTGTTTCAGGACAGAGTTCGAATGAACATAAATCTCTTTCAAGAATCCTTGCGTGTGACTTGCTCTCTGTATCCGTGCCAAGACCCGTAAATGTTTTTCTGATAATTTTGAGTCCTCTGGTTTAGGAGAGCATGGAGAGGGCACTTGCTGAGCTGTGCTAAGAATAATTCCAACTGCTCTGCAGTTTGGCTCTGCAACCAGAGCCACAGGGCTCCAAGCCAAGAGTTCGAGTTACTCTGGCGCTCGGCATCTTTGAAGCCCTAGAGCTCCATCTGAAGCCAGTCATGACCGTGGAGCTTCCAAGGAGACTGTGTAGCAGCTTGGTCGACCCTTGGATGCAAGAGAGAGCTCGGGTTTTAATTCTATCTCAGCAACTGACTGTTTTCTCCATTTGCACTTAAAAGGAGGAGGAGGGAAGAATCTTTCTGGTTCCTTTCAGGGTTGTGTGAATTACCCTGAGATCACCTCTTAGAACTGGTTTTAACCTTTAGCCGCAGCCCGAGCGCTGCCACGTGTGTATATATATATGACGTTGTACATTGCACATACCCTGAGATCCCCTGCAGTTTTGTCCCCCTCTCCTCCCCCTTTATAGTATGACGAGTTACCGAGTTGATGACCTGCAAAAGCGAGACACAATTATTTAATCTCTTGCCAGACATCCCTCCCTGGAGGATGCTGTACCGGTCTCTGTGGATAAAGTCATTGCTGTCTCAGCAGCCAATCAACTTATAGTGTATTTTTTTCCTGTTTTTTGTTTTCTTTCTAATCGAGGTGTGAAAAAGTTGTAGGTTCAGTTGAAGTTCCTGATGAAGAAACGCAATTGAGATTTTTCAGTGATGAATTCTGCATATTTGTATTTCAGACAATGTAGCTAAAAACTTGATGTAAATTCCTCCCTTTTTTCCTTTTTTGGCTTAATGAATATCAGTTATTCAGTATGAAATCTTTAAACTATATGTTCCACGTGTTAAGAATAAATGTACATTAAATCTTGGTAAGATGTTTGTAAGGGTTTTTTTATGAGCAGGACAGGGAGGTGACTTCGGTGCCGGCAGGTCTTGGTGCTGTGATGTTGTAGGTCGGCTCCTTGCACGGAGAACCTTCAAGGTCCTGTGCTTTCCAGCAGCTTTGGAGGCTGATAGCGTGTGGTCTGGCTTTGTTTTCTCCCTTTGGCTTGTTTTGGTGATGGAGGCTTTTGTTTTGTGCTGCGTAGGCTCAGGTAGGAGAGGATTTGTAGCAGGAGATGAAGCTGAGGCAGAGATGTGTAGTGTGCAGGGTGGAAAAGGCTCAGAAGGGAGGTGGTTCCCTCTGAGCTCTATAAAATGGACCATTTCATCTCCTTTGCGTTTTCTTAGAAGCTTGGTGTGGACTCTGACTTGAGAGGAGAGGGGGTTTCAGCAAAGAGCTAAAGTCCAGGTTCTTCCTGTCCAAATCTGCTCATTTCCATGGGTGTTTCATCGAGCCTGGAGCTTTATCCTCAGATAGTTGTAGGAGCCGGCTGGCTGAGCCGCACCAGGTTCGGTTAAAGAAGAAGGAAAAGCTTTTTTTGAAAGGCAAAGGTAATTTTTGTTCAAGCAATGTCCTTCTTTTATCCTGCTAGTCCTCTCCTAGGAAGCTCTTGGTTCCCAGAACCATCATTTGACTGTGTTCCCTAAACTTCAGGTTCCTAGAAGTCATGGTCTTTTTCTGAAGGGTCAGCTGGAAGTTCTGGAGTTCTTTGCCTGGCAACATGAATTTCTGAAGAGGCAGGAATGGTGCTGGGCTTCCTTAGCTTTAAAAATATTGAAACCAAGTTAGGAGATAGGAAGTCTGTGGGCATGTGCCATTCTGCAACAATGTTGATTTAAGCACAACTTCTCTCATCACTTCAGTCTGTACTCTGCGAGCTCTGGTTGATCTGATAATGTGAAAATCTTGTAGTGTGTTTTTTGGTTTTTGTTGTTTTGGTTTCTTTTTAACAGAACCTCAACACCAAGGCTGGAGAATCACAGGATTGTGGAATGGTTTGGGTTAGAAAGGACCTCAAAGCCCATCCAGTTCCACCCCTGCCCTGGGCAGGGACACCTCCCACTGGATCAGGGGCTCCAAGCCCCATCCAGCCTGGCCTTGAACATCTCCAGGGCTGGGGCAGCCACCACTGCTCTGGGCAACCTGGGCCAGGGCCTCCCCACCCTCACAGCACAACATATTTCTCCCTAGGATCTCATCTCAATCTCCCCTCTTTCAGCCCAAACCCTCTCCCCCTTGTCCTATCCCTGCCCTCCCTGATCAAGAGCCCCTCCCCAGCTCTCCTGGAGCCCCTTTCAGTACTGGAAGCTGCTCTGAGGTCTCCCTGCAGCCTTTTCCAGGCTGAGCAGTGCCAACTCTATCTCTGTCCTAGTACAGAAATTGCTCCAGCCCTTGGATCATCTTTGTGGCTCCTCTGGGCTCGCTCCGATCAATCTGTTCCCTTGCAATTAGATGCAAGATACTTTGTTTTAATTTAGTTCACACAAAATAATAATCTTGCTTCTTAAGTAATGCTACAATAGCAATTAATGGTTGCAGAGCTCTGGAACAAAGTTTTACCTATTTTTGTATCCTATTAACTAACAGGAGAGGCTGTAGATGAAAAATAAACTCTTTTTCAAGGACTAATGGAAGAAGAAATGGATCGTTGTCAAAGGTGCTTGTCATGGCTTTGGATGAATTAACATCTTACTCTAATAATTGAGCCTGTTTTTAATTTTAAGGATAGTTTAAAAAGCTAACTGATTTCTTTTTACATGTTTTCAATAATAAACAGGACTTCTGTATGACTTGTGTGGTTTTCTCCCTCACTTTTTTCCTCTTGCTTGTTCTCTCTCCAGGTTTTCCTGATTTTTATCCAAACTCTTTAAACTGCACTTGGACAACTGAAGTGTCACCTGGCAAGGGTAAGAATCTAATGGGAGTTGCATCTGCCTACATAATGTCTGTGTTTAAAAAATTGAAACACAGAAACGCAATAAAATCCCTTTTATGTATTAAATTAGTGCTTTCTGCCAGTCTTCTGAGGAAGAATGATTTTGCAAAATAAATATCTTTGAATGCGGTGTTAAAATGTTGTGTTTATTCCGCAAAAGAAACATTCTTTAAATTATTAGCGGAACAAATGTCTTTTAGTCTCTTTTAGGAAAAGTAGAAGAGGTAAAATACATTAAAATAATAGTTACTTATTAAATAGCACAAAAGGTTTGGTGAAAGCTGTGGGGATCCTGTTGGTTGCTCTTCTGCATGATTATTAAGCGTGAAGAAGCAGATTTGATCTGTTGATTAGGAACCTTAGATTTCAGATTTAAATCTGAATTTAAATTATATATATTTAGGCAATACATATAGTAAAGTGGCATTTGGATGCTATTATGTGTGATTATATATATAACTATATATAATAGAATCATGGAATAACCAGGTTGGAAGAGACCCACCGGGTCATCGAGTCCAACCATTCCTATCAATATATATATATAACTATATATGATATATATAACTATATTGGAAGTTTCTGCTGTTTAAAATCTTCTTACAGGCTGGGTTTTTGTTTAAAATGTATATGGCATTTTAAATGTAAATCGTACGAGAAGCCTTTCCATGAAGAACGTTATTCCCTACAGTAAATAATTGTATTTGAAAACCTAATGGAAATTCAAAATTGAAAAAACAGGCATGACTTGAGTAAAAGATTGGTCCCAGAAAATATGAATCTGTATATATGGAAGACTGTTCACAAATCTTGTATCTGTGGGCACTTCCTGGAAGGTTAGAATAAAAGATAGAATTCTGTTGGACAAAAATGCAAAATATAAAACCTGAATACAAAGTCTTAGCCAATTATTAATGTACATCTCCTGGTTTAATAGTAAGACTATGACAGAGGTTATAAATGAAGGAGACATAGAGGAACTTGAATAAAATCTGTACCATACAAATTTGGATTTTCAGAGTGCTGTATACAAATAGCTCTGAATTCCATCAGTCCTCTGAGGGGAGGGATTGATTTACAGCGAGCTAAACAAACGTCCACACTGCACATTTGGATTGGTTAAGCCCGAGTTCTTTCTGCAAGTTTTATTTTCTGCATGTTTTCTTTTCTGTGTGTCATGTTTGGATTCCGTGTGTGACTTTTTCTAAAACTCTTTCTATATACTGTAAGTTTTGCTTTCTGTGTCACCTCTTTATAAAGGAAGAGAAAAAAACTTCCCTTTTAATGCTTGTCTTTTCCCCTTTTTAATATTTTTAAAGGTGTCCAGCTGTTTTTTCACACCTTTGACCTGGAGAGCTCTCATGATTATTTGCTCATTACTGAAAATGCAAATTTTACTGCGCTTTGATTTATATCTGATTTTTCGATTTCTCATGAAGGCTTCAGCATCACATTTTCAGGTAAGAAATTCAATTCTGCTACGTGTCTGGAAACTGTTTTCAGATATTTTTAGTTGTAGATGGCAAAAACTTTATGAAGAATCAGGGAAGAAAAGAGCAATATAAATTATATAGTCCTTACTGTAGAAAATGGGCCAAGGTTTATAGGGTGGCGAACAGATAGACAAGAATGTTTGTTATGACTCTTTTAAGGAAACTCAAGCACATTTTTTGAAAATGTGGTCATATATCTTTTCATTCACCCTTTATTTGACTTCTTGTTACATTTTTCTTCATATATAATTTGGTTTTTTTAACTCATTAGACTTTTTGTTACATCTTTAATAGAATCCTAGAATAACCAGGTTGGAGGAGACCCACCGGATCATCGAGTCCAACCAGTCCTATCAAACACTAACCCATGTCCCTCAGCACCTCGTCCACCCGTGCCTTAAACCCCTCCAGGGAAGGTGACTCAACCCCCTCCCTGGGCAGCCTGTTCCAGTGCCCAATGACCCTTTCTGTGAAGAATTTTTTCCTACTGTCCAGCCTAAATCTCCCCTGGGGGAGCTTGAGGCCGTTCCCTCTTGTCCTGTGCCCCGTCACTTTCTTCATATATAATTTAGTTTTTTTAACTCTCTCACTTCTAAATCTGTTTGGGGGTTGAAATGAATCACGAGTTATGTGTACAAGGCTTATAAATAATTAAAGAAAATGATAAACTATTAAAACTTTTACAGTACAAGCTGATTGCAGCCCTAGAAAATAAGAAAATAAATGCAATGTTGGTGGGACACAATAGACAGCTAATTACCGTAGATGTAGCCATAAAGACACACAGAAACAGGACTGAGTATCAGTAGAGGAGACAACTCTGAAATGCACATTTTCCAAGTGTTCCGTACTGACACAATGCAACTGGGCTGGTTTTAAGGGTCCTTTTTCATATTGTGTGTTCATTCTTTTAACTCTTACCCGGCTTGTTTTGGTTTGGCTTGTTTTGTTTACATTTTAAAACCTGTAATACAGCGTCGTGAACTACAATATTTAAACATAATGTCTTGTTGTTCAAAGTCAGCTCCAGGTCAGCGAATAGTTCTTTTCTGGGAAAAACCCTGGGGCTGGAAAAAACACCAAGTTTTATGAATCCAGTTTTGGTAGCCTTTGGTAGCCTTTTTTTATCCTTTTTGTTATCTTAAGAGACACTTTATGTAGATTAGTGTGAAAATTCGATTTGAAGTTGTAAGTTTCCTTATAGTGAAGGTGGGAAGGAAATAAAAATGAGAGACCCCTCTCTATAAATATAAATCAATAAGTATTGACTTTATTAGTCTAGACATTCCTAACTTTGTTGTTACACGTGTTCTTTTTAACAAGACTGAATTACACCATGAAAGAAATAAGCAAACCTTTAAGAATCCCCTACGGGATTAGAAAGTTACAGTCAAAAGAACAGCATTTTCTCCATCTTTACCCACAAAATTGTTGATACTAAACACCTCCATGCTTGTGTGGACACAGTGAATTAAACACTGCCAGACCGCGGCCTGTGGTTTTTCTTTTAGATCAAAATGAATTGAGTAAGTGGGCAAAATACGAGGTGTGTATTGTCCCTTGGTCGATATTGTCCCCTCCCGTGGTCTGACAGTGCAGGCAAAGACTTCAACTCCCCACCGAGCTTCTCGGCTGTGGTCCCTCCGGCTCCCAGTAGCTTTGCACGTATGTAGCTCAGTGCACTTGCCCTGATTATAGCAATCGGTAATTTATTGAGGTCACGCAAGCTTGGCCACTGTCTGTGCTCCATCGCCCCTACGGTCCCTCAGGCTCCTGGTGGGTTAAGTTAAGCAGCACTTTGCCGTCTCTTCCACCTGCTGCTACCGTGTTGTCTTTGAAATCTGCTAGTCCTTTAAATTAATTAATGCTGCTAGAAACTTACTCGCTGCCATCAAATCGTGGAAGTTCACTGTGTACTGCATGAAGAAGTCATTGTTTTTATTTCTTTGAAATCCACATTCTTAATTGATTAATGAAACATCTGGTTTCATTAAGTGCCCTTTGCTCTAACAGTGCTGGTTTGATGAACAGTTTTGCAAGCTTGCTGTCCAATACCTTCATGATTTTGTAAACTTCGATCATATCCCTTCTCAGCCTTCTCTTGTCCAAACTGAGTCTCTGCTTCTAAAACATAAACCCCTCAACAATTGCCCGTGTCTGTGATTTCTGCAGCTCTGCTCTGTTCTTCCACACTTGCACAGACAGCTCAAGAAATGGGCACTAAAAGTCAATAAGCAGAGGCAAAGAAATGCCCACCGTTTTGTTTTTAAACCTCATTCCTCTACAAACTCTCATATTTCAGGGCTAAATCATCTTTAGGACTAATTGTCAATTTTGTTTGTACACGTGTGAATTGATGTTTTCTCCTTCATACAAGGTCATGTATTTTTCTTCTTCAGAAATTTATCAGAAGTCACTATTGCGTTCCTTCTCCATTTTGTTTTTTAATTTTTTTTTTGCAAAGAAAGTAGCCTTTTAAATATCAGTTAGGCAAAAGGAAAATGTCTTATGGTCTACAGCACCTAGTTTTTCAGCAAAGACGAGTTCACTCTCAACTGACATAACATAATCCTCCCCTCCCTTTTGGGAGAGCTGTGGGCTTCTGAAGTTTTCTTCCTTACCTTTTTGTATCCTAAATATGGGCACAATATGTTATAAGCCTGAGTTTTCTGTCTTGTGTCTGCACAGGGGAAAGTCCCAAGATGACCTTGCAGGCAACTTGCAAGGGATGCACTAAGGATGCAGAATATTTATAAAACCTCTGAAGGAAAGAAGCGTGAGGAAAGAATCTTGATAACGCCAAGGTCAACTCAACATGAGTGTCTTACGGTGTATATAGCATCGCTATTAGTTTGAGACAGGAGCACTAAGAATTCCGTGAGGACGTAATTAAGAGATTTTGGAATATATATAGGAAGGTGCATAAAAATGTCAGGAGGCTATACAGGAATTATCCCTCAAACCATAAAAGCTTTTAAAATACATTCCCCTTTGGGATGATTTTATGCCATTAAAATCTCTGCAATCAAAGAAAATTGAAAAGTTTATTTGTAAGTAATTTCTCTTTACTGTCAGAATGAGAAACGGGAATTGAAGAAAATCCAGCCAGCCTTTCCCTCTCCTTCAGGGGAGGGTCTGATTTTATATTCTCACAGCAGATGCAGAGAAATTAGCACCGTTACTACCTCAGGAATAATTGTAGCACTGTCCTCGTGCCTACATATTTTGATCCCAGCAGTAGAGCAAGCACTTCCCTTTCAGTTCATCAAAAATAACACTTGCAAGGGTGTTTCTGACCTCAGTAGGAATGTGAGGGGGAGTCAAAACTCATGTTTTCAAGGAGAATTCAGGCAGGTTAATGACTGAGTAGCAGGCAAAGTTTTCTGCAGCTGTGGCAAAGTCTGTACTTGAATTAGCAGGGAAGAAATCTGAACTCAAGTAAAGAAATAGAAACAGAATCACCATTTTGAGGCATATGGCAAAACTGAGTACCTGGATTATCTGTTTATTTTAAACCTTATCCTTTCTCATCACTAACACTTCAGTTTCCCGATCTCCCTGCTGTAATTCCCACTCGAAATTTCATAATTCTTTAAAGTGGCCACTTACAGTGAAATCTTTATAATGCAATCGCTGTGAATTTGTCACAGGTAAGAGGAAAACCAGGATGTTATTCCACGTCTTTCATCTATTTGGCCATATAGACCTTCTCTTTGTGGTCATGACAGAGAAAATAGTAATCGTAACATGTGAATGTCAAATGGATCCTAAATGAGTTAAAAATGTGGGATCTAATAGTGATAATGTCTAGATTCATGTGTTAAATGTGTTCTCCAATTGTCTAATTTACTTTCCCAGGGGTGATTCAAGCTAGTTATCAGTTTAGTCCACGGAGATTCAATGCAATATTATTTCAATTACTAGACTAGACATGTGCCTACTTATATCTGTAATGTTAACAACAACTGGATAAGTGTCCCCAGTTAAAAATTGTTAGGGTTTTTTGCATCTACTGTCATATGATACGTCTTATCTCATTTTTACTTCATCAAACAATGTTTTCATTTGTGTCTGGATTCATCTTGAGAGATGCAGTATTAGAAAACTGTTGGAAGAGGATGTCTAAGGAACAGTGTTAGTCGTCGGCTGATTTGGGGTTTTGTCTTTTCTATTTTAAGGTGAAGAAAAATCACATTTTTAACATAGTTGTGATACTTTATTAATGACTACTAAAAATAGATTATTCCATTCCTCAATCCAAGTAAATTTTCTCTGTGTTTTTGCATAATATGTGTGACCAGGATGTTATTAAACAATAAATCTTACGATGAACAAATGCTTACTTATTTTGTACAGTGGTTTTACAGTTCTGATAAATAAAGTGTAATCAATCCATGAAAGATCTGTAGTTCTGGCCTAGGACAATGGTAGAAGCCAGGAAGCATTTTTTCAGATGCTCTTAGCACAGCTTAAAGTCATATTTCTGCCTACAGGTAGACATTAAATACGTGTTAGTGCTGGCACAAATCTTAAATACAATTGATTGTCTCTTCTGAGAGCTCATCCACGTGGCCTGATATAAGACAATCTTTCCTTAGTAATAAAGACAGAAAGCATTGTTCTATTAATGGCTAGCATCATGTATTATTTTTCAAAAGATTCTTTTATGGAAGGTAGTTATTTATATTTGTTTATGTTAATTAAACTAAATTTAGGCTTTTAGCTTAAAAAAAATCTCTGTGCATGCTGGCTTTATTAGTTTATTTTGCTAGTGTCAGCACTGGAAATGAATTAAGAGCTTAAGATACTGCAGTTGTGTCTTTTATACTAGTTATCTGCAGTCACTCTCACCTGTATGACATCAGGGTAAATTATCTTTTATTTCATATTAGAAGAAAGCTGTTCAGACTGATTCTTTGCTTTTCCATAAGCATTCCCATGATGCATGGTATATGCTTGGAATTATGAAACACACTTCATATTTGTTTATTTTTCCATGATAAAGTACAGGTGATTTATTTAATTTAAAGAAGAAGTTATCTTTTTTTTTTTTTAATTCATTTTGATTACAAAACAAAAACCCAAACCCAAACAAACAGAAAAACCCTTAGAGGACTGTTTCGGTACTTTATGGCTTTCAAGGTTTTGCAATAAGCAAAACTGAATTGTCAAGCCCTAGCCAATTCTTTGTGCTTGTCCTGTACTGGTGAACAATCTAAAGAAACTCTTATTCATTCTGTGACTGGAGGTTAATAGTGTTGATTTTGTCTCTCATTGAAAGTTTTTAATAAAATAACATAAGTAAAGGAGATCATCTCTACACTTAGGCTGGAAATAGACTCAAACCTTTATTAAGACCTTTCTTTCTTTATTAAAACCTTTAGTAAGATAAAAAGTTGCTGTAGGTTTAGAGTCTGAAATAAGCAGTGACAGATTGACTTTAATACGTCTCCCTCAGCTCTGGTGTTAATATCTCCGGACACTAGAAAACAGAGCAGTTACTTACTTCAGTGGTGATTTCAGAGGTCATGCTTCTGTCAGCCTTTGTGAATAATCTTGATAAATAATTTGATTTTATGAAACCTCAGAAGGTGGGCTTGCTTATAAATACTAATTCCATTCAAAATGGCCTCACAAAACTGAAAAGGAAAAAAGCCTGGAAAACATCTTAACAGTGACAGAATATTTTATATTTCACTGAACTGCGTAACCAAGCCGTATGTACCTGACACAACGGAAACAGTGATGCTTTTGGAGAAACTATTGGCCGTACAGAGCCGACTTTGGAAGTGTTGTATAAGGATAAACTCATATTTTTCAGATATTTAGATAAGATGTCCAGTTCAATGCTATTATTTGTTTTCCACAAGGTGTATGATGGAAAAGACAGTTCTGCGCACTCTCTGGGAGCCTTCACCAAAAATGACTTGATGGGAGTTATGCTGAATAGCACCTCTAACTGTTTGTGGATAGAGTAGAATACCAACAGATCTGATACTGCCCAAGGATCTCAGCTCGCTCACACAAGTAAGTAGCTCACAAAAATGTTCTGATCGACTGTTAAGTGGGGAAACGTGTATTTCCAGCTGCAGTGATTTCTCATGGAATGGTAAAGATAATATCCTAGAACGTACTGAAGTTCAGAGTCTGAATTTTACTTGTCTACACGTGTGGATAAGTTTCAGTAATTAGAGAGCATTACTAAAAGAAAAATTGTAAGCTTTCAAATATAGAAAGCATTGTTATTTTGAGGATTTAGCAGTGGGGTTTGAATAAGAGTGCATTGTGACATCTGTGGGTTGAATATATTAGTGTTGTACTGTAGCAGTTGCAGAGCCAGGTATTATATTTAACGTTTAATTCCTGCCGACAAATTAAAAAATACAAAAGAACAAATGAGAATAAAAAGAATGCAGTGTGCCTGAGTGAACTCTCTGTATGTCTGCTTGTCAGGATCAAGGTGAAGTTTGCTGGAAGGAGAGCTGAGTAAAAAAGTTTTGACTAGGGGTGCACTTGTCCTGCAGCTTGGATGTAATTAATTGAAGTACTTAAGCTGGCAAAACAATGAGTCTTTTGGAAAGGAAAACTATGGGGAGAGCTAGTTTGTTTCCAACACACAGAATGAAATTTTGTCCACCTTTCAAGGAATCTTCAAGTTCCCTTTGCCTTCAATTTGTCGTCTTTTATATCAGTTTCCGTGAACCTCTACTAAATCCTTCGGAGTAGAGCAGCACATCATAATGTGACATAGAAATGGAATCATGGCTGTTTCTAATATCTCTGCTGATTTCCCTTTGGATTGGAGCCAGCTGTGGAATAAGCGGAAATATTTTAATAATGTGGAATAAGCAGAAATAATAAGCAGTGTGCCCAGGTGGCCCAGAAGGCCAGTGGCATCTTGGCCTGTATCAGAAGCGGCGTGGCCAGCAGGTCCAGGGAGGTTCTTCTCCCTCTGGACTCGGCACTGGGGAGACCGCTCCTCGAATCGTGTGTTCAGTTCTGGGCCCCTCCCCCCAAGAAGGATGTTGAGGCTCTGGAGAGAGTCCAGAGAAAAGCAACAAAGCTGGTGAGGGGGCTGGAGAACAGGCCTGATGAGGAACGGCTGAGAGAGCTGGGGTTGTTTAGCCTGGAGAAGAGGAGGCTGAGGGGAGACCTCATTGCTCTCTACAACTACCTGAAAGGAGCTTGTGGAGAGGAGGGTGCTGGCCTCTTCTCCCAAGTGACGGGGGACAGGACAAGTGGGAATGGCCTCAAGCTCCACCAGGGGAGGGTCTGGCTGGACATTAGGAAAAAATTTTTCACAGAAAGGGTCACTGGGCACTGGCAGAGGCTGCCCATGGAGGGAGTTGAGTCACCTTCCCTGGAGGTGTTTAAGGGACGGGTGGAGCTGAAGGGACATGGGTTAGTGATTGATGGGAATGGTTGGACTGGATGATCCGGTGGGTCTCTTCCAACCTGGTTATTCTATCTAAGAATGATTTTTAATGCTATTATAAGCTTCCCAACAGCCATATCTCCACTGAATTGTACCAGTTTCCTTGTCTGCCCAACTATACATTCCTCAGAGAAGGAAAAACTATAAACAAAGAGGAAGGGATAACAGGAGACCCGTCTGCTCAGCACATACTGTAGCTGGCACAAGATGTTCACTTTCCTAGTGAGAAGACTGGCCGAAAAACAGAGGTGTCAGGGAGGTCCAGCCCAAAGCCAGCCTCCAGAACCTGCTTCTGTCTCACAAGAGCCAGCAGGGAAGTGTCCTCTTTCTGCCAGGGCTCCCTCAGGGGAGGGTTGGGCCCTGCAGCTGCAGGAAGCACCATCCCAGGGACAATGCCAGAGTGGCCAAGGGGGATGTCTCTCCTACATGGGTGCCAGGATCCCTTTTATCCCTTCCCACAAGGGAAGCTCAAGCCCTGCCACGACCTTTGAAGGCAATTTTTGAGTCCAGCATTTTCCAAGGAGCAGAGAGCAGACATCCCCCAAGAGGTGGAGGGGGAAAGCGGAGGGTGGCCGCTGCCTTCTCCCAAGGGATGAGCTCTGTGGGGCACGCCATCTCCCACAGGCAGAAGTTACCCACGTCCAGCTGGTCGCCAAAGCACGTGCACCTTTACTTTTATGTAGAATTGCTCCTGGAGCAGAACGAAGGTGCCGAGTCCTGCGACCTGGACCCCTTGCCCAGGAAAAAGACAAACCGGCCGCTGGGGAATACACTGGTTGTTACTGGTGCTTATTATTGTTAGGGTCCAGACTCTTAAGAACGAGACGGCACGGCAAGCTGGTACCAAAATAAAGTACAGTATTTATTCTCTTGCGCAAGAGGTTAAAAAACCAGACTGGCCGCCAGGGATGCTCTTCAAGGGGAGCGACCCCGGCTGTGCCTGTGGAGTTACATTTATAGTAAAAGTAGGCACATACAAAATAGTTAGTTGCAATCTTCTTGGCTGGTCTAGGGGTACACTCGGTGTAGTCGTGTTACATTCTGATGGACTCCAGCAATCTCTTATTGTCTGTGTATTCTTGCCCCAGGGGGTGTGTGCAGCACCCTCCCATCCAAGCATCATCTCAGGGGGCGGAGATGTGCCAGCAGCTGCCAGCCCGGCCACCCCCTGCCAGAATGGCTTTCACATTCCTGCCTTTTCTTTGCTTAAGGACCCTCACAATTATTTCTCCCGGGCTGCAGGGAATGCCAGAGCCTGTCCCTGAGAAGTGGCAGCAGCAGGCAGAGCGGCTGGGAGAGAGATGGCAACAGGGTGAGAGGCTGGTGGCAGAGCGGCCTGAGGAAGGAGATAAAGCCTGGAGACACGGGTGTCCTGTCTGCCACAAATGGGATTCTAGATTGTCACAGTCTCGTTGTTGCTTTTTCCAGGTGACTGAGTCATGGCCGGATTCCCCAGCTTCGAGACGTGAGTGAAGCCTCTTATCACAAGGTGGCCTTTTCCTGCCCTTCTCTTTGCTTTTTGATGTGACGTTTGCAGAAGGTGCCTGCTTGTGACAGGCTTGGCTCCAGCTCCTGCAGACCCCTTGGTGACTGGGCTCTGTGGTCCTTTCAGGCTGCGGGGGGCAGTGGTTTCCTTCTGCTAGGGGACGAAGAAAGCCTATTTTGCCAGTGGGACATTGCAGTCCTGATGTGCACTAGGCTGATAGAAATAACCTTCGCTGAAGGCGGTGGATCTTGCTGGAGTCAGCTCCCATCCCAGTTACCGTGGGTAAAGCGCAGTGCTGGGGGAAGACCAGGGCAGAGCACATGGGCATGAGGACCCTGCCAGTTTCCATCCTCTTGCTGAACGTGTGAAATGTCTGGAGTCAGGACTCCCTCAGGGGGAGTAGCCCTGGCCTCTGGAGGGGATTGCTGCAGGGACAACTGCCTGAGGAGCAAAGACCTTTATTTAGGCTTAATGGCTCCTTTACATATGTTAACTGGTGAGAACAGGCGATGTATTCTTTACAGTGAGTGGGTTTTGCTACTTGTTCCCCCCCTAGGTCAGGAATATTATTGGCTGAGATGAACTGTTGCTGCGCCGTGGTGTTTCTTCTTGTTACTTTGCTTGTCCTTCTCCCAGCCAAAGTCTTTTCAAGGACAGCCTCCATTTGCCTGTGTCCTTCAGCCTGCAAAAACCTTCACAGCCTCTGAAGGCTGTAGGCCCTGTGATAATTGTTTAAGATTTAACAAAACGAATTGCATGAGTGTTTTGGGTTGGAACAAGGTGTGGGAGCCTTAGAAGGGTGTTCTGGTTGCAGCCTGCGGGATGCTGCCAGCTCTATGGGGGAATCGCCCTGGGCAGAGCGGAGTGGATGTGCTTTATCCCGATCACTGGTTTCTCAGATATCTGTTTAAATCTGCTTTTCTCACATGACTGCTGGGTGTCCAACCGTGTCGATGACTGAGGTGGGCTCTGGAGCAGAAAATTGCCAGCGAAAGACCTGTAACAATTGGTTAAGGATTGCCCTGGGCTGCCCAGGAGCTGGGGAACACATCAGACAAGCACACAAGTAACTAGCAACATGCTGCAGCCACTGGCATCCTTACAGCGGCTGATTTAAGGCTTTCAGAGGAAAAATCCAAGTCTTAAATTTACAGACATAATGAGAGGCTGCGAGGTAACGTTTACAGGTCAGGAATGAGACCAGCGATTCCAGCAGAGGCTTCCACAAAAGCGTAAGCTCACTCCTTAAAGCCCGGGTGTTTCACCCCTAGCAGGGGCAGTACAGGTGGCACCAGGCTGCCGTGTATTTGGCAGCGAGGCTGTGTGTGTGTGGGGGGAAGGTGGCGGAGCCCAGGTACCCAAGCCCCTGACTGGAGGGGCCTGTGTGAAACGATTAAGTAGCCAATGTCACACGACTCACAGCAAGGCAAAGATTCCTGCTTCATTATCTAAAAGAAACGTGGAAACTTGCAGTTGAGTCCCAGGGACAAGTTCGGACAAGGTCCAAAAGCCTTCTCATAATTCACAAGGTGAATGCAGCGCCCAAGCGGTTACTTACAACAGAGTTTCACAGATATTGTACCCGCTCCTAACCGCCACATTTGATGGCCTTCTCTCTCATGCCGATGACCTGTGATTACAAGGGGACTGTCAGACAAAGCCCATGAGAAAGGGCTATGTGAGCACTCTGGAAAACTCTGAAAAAAAAGCACCGAGGAAAGCTTCCGGTGAGAAATGAGAGAAGTACAAGACAGAGCAACTTTCTAATGATACAGAGAGAAACCTTAAAGACAATGTGTCCTTTCCAGTGATTAATTCTTTTGCAAGGCTAGCTTTATTCAGGTGCAAAAGGTGGGTTGTGCACATGAAAATATCCCTGCCCATTTTGATCTGAAAACTCCTCAACAGCTTGTCTCATATGATATAGTGTTAGAATCATAGAATACACCCCAGGAACACATGGACACCCACCCGCAGGACAGCCCACCCATGAAGCACACCCCCCTCCACCAGGTGTGGATTCCCACCCCCGGGACAGCTCTCCCCCAGCAGACACTGATGCCCACCTAGAGGCCACAACCCCCCAACAGACACAGACACCCATCCATGGTGTAGGAAACCAAGGGACATGCAGATGCCACACAAGGGCACAAACACACACTCATGCTTTCATTTCAACTTGATTGATGGTCATGGCATTGCAGTGTCTGTAATTCTCCAGGACACTGCTTCCACAGACACCCAGTGCTGGGGTCAGCGGCGACGGGTGCGTGTCCTCGGCCGGCGCCGGTTCACTCCAGCCTTGGATCTGGGTGCCCCAGTCGGCCGGCGCCTCCTCGCATTCTGGCGCTGTTCAGGATGACCCTGGAGGCGCCTTGGGCTGCGCTTCTATTTTGCCTGATTCCGGGCATTTGTTTGCTTCCACAACTTCCTCTTGACGCTCAAAGACAAGTACAAAAGACAGAGTTCCCTGCAGTACAGGAACCTAAGGAAAATGGGGCACATTCAACCCTCGTGTCATATGCAGTATCTGTTCTTGCCTTCTTTGCTGGTGGCTCGTCAGGGTCCGGCGGAGCGGACCCCAGACACACTCCAGCAAGGAAGACATTCTGCAGGAAAATGTAACAAAGACTGCTCTTTATGCAAATTCAAACAAAGACAATTAGATCTTTTAGTTCTGCATTAATTCGTTACCCGTCAAACACAAAAGATACTGCCACTCCGTCTTCCGCATTGTGACAACAGCAGTTTCAAAATTTCTTACTCTTAAATAAAGCTTAACTTACTGTTCATCGAAATAAAAGCAGTGTTCGGGGTTTTCTTTTTAAATCTTAAATATTTATATTTTTTTTTCCAGAAAAAAATAAGTGTTTCACAGAATAAGTTGTGGGTTGCCCATGTTGCTCAAACTGATACTAATTAGTATTTCAGCAGAGATGGAGAACACCGATGATAACAATTCCCTGGCAACAGATCGCATAATTAATTCACGTGACAAGTACCATTTCTAAATGCGTGCACAATCGGTTCTATAAAAAATGGACAGAGGTTATTGCAGAACTATACTAATGGCTTTTAGTAGGCATTTCCTCTTTCTTTTTTCCACTTTACAGTCCATAGTTAATTACCCACATTCAATTACTTACAATTAAGTTTCCAATTACTCTAGACTCTCCTAAATGCTCCACATTCTAGAGGAAACATATTTTGTTAAAGCACAATGCTCCGTAATAGTCGTGCAAGAATAAACAATACAAGCAGGTATGCCAAAGTTTGCAACCCAAGTGTTCTCCAGCAGTAAATCAACCTGCTCGTCTCACAGAGACTGTGAGCACAGGCTGCTGAAAGGAAGAACGGCAAAGCCGTGAGCAGTGTCGGATCAATCTAAGACCAAATAGCTTAAGTTTCCACACAGTGTAAATCAAGATGAAGGGCTTTGAGATGCAAGTGGGTTTCACTTCAGGGAAGAATGATAGGCACACAGCTAATACTAGAAAAAAAAAACCAAAACCAAACACAAAAAAACCCTGCATGAAAACAAACAAAATAACCCCAAACAATAAAAACCCACCAACCCCCATAAAACTACATAACTGAATCCAATTCACAGAAATATGTTTTGGAGGAGTAGTAAGGGTACTACTGTAAAAGAAAGGGATTGACAAAGACATTAATTGCCACATTGAAAGAATCTCCCCTCACATCATAAATTCACATTCTGGATTGCAAGGTCCAGAAGAACAGAATTGGAGTTTGCACTTGGATAATGTTATCACGTTACCTCATTCAGACTTGCAGGTGTTAAGACTAGAAAAATTTTGGAGCCTTGGGACAAGAATTACAAAACAGAAGTAAGCAGAGCATCTCTAGGTGGGTATGGGAAGAAAGAAACGTCTCCATCCCATCTGGAGGCAGATTCTGCCAGGCATCATTCCAAATGACTGCACGTGCAGGGGAGTGAAAATAAAATATTGTCCGATTAAGATCTGTGCTTCGGGCCAGACCGAGATACAGAGATCTGATGGAAAGGTGGCAGAATCCCATGACGCTATTGAACTTTTTTTGGTTTTTCTCAAACTAGCACCTTAAACATATGTGGTTGCTGGACAGCAGGACACGGCATTCAACTTCTTCTCTACAACCCTACCTCCCAAATCAGAGCCAAAAAGCCTAGAACCAGGGCAATAAAGCGTTACAACACAAAAAGCAATTTTCTACTCATTTTGTTTTCTAATTTAGTTTTGTCCTTTTCCAGCTAAGTTAGATTCCTTGGAGCAAAACCAGTAACGCTCTAAGGATAATCAGAAGAGAGTCCTGTAGTCCTGGCCATAGAGCTGTGTCAGCACACGAACAGGAGCCCAAGCGCTGCAAGTCCCCCAGCAGGCAGAGTGCTAACCCACGGTCCTAGGGTGGGAACAAGCATGTGTCGGGGTAGGGGCAGAGTTCAGGGCTAGTTTGTTTTCTTGTCAATATCTACACGGCTAAAATAACAGAAAAAACAACCCCAAGCACAAACAAACAAACAAACAAAAACCAAACAAAAGCCCACAAAAAGAATACCTGGAAACAGAACATCTGTTCCAGATTGAAATGTTCAAACCTGCGGTCATGTCCTAAAGTTATTGACAGGCCAGCCGTACAACACAGGTAGATCTTTACTGCCTTTTTGGCAGATGCTGCACTTACGTTCTTCTTAATTTGCACTTGTTACATAGTTCTGACAGCTAAATGCCATTGAAATCTTAAGAGACGTGCACCTTTACATTCTTTTCGCAAGCTTCAGCACAAGGCATAAAACCACCTTCTGCACATGTCCAAACAGCTGGGAACATCCACCCTGAGGAAGACTTTGCTAGCATAGATCCATGTTTAGTTTGAACGATCACAACCTCGAACATGGTTCAAGAAGATAAAAAGCCATTCCTACCTCAACCTGCTTTCAGTGCAGTTCAGGTCACATTCAGGTTCATCGTGATGGCACCTGAAATCCTGCAGCTACTAAATATCGACAGAAGATGCTGCTGCCCTAAGTGTTCCATCAGAGGAGCAGATGAGTCCCAAGTCCTGACAGGACGTTACTGAAAGCAGACCGTATCAAAATACCCTCTAACCACCCGCATGCTCAAGCTCAGGAATGTCTGTGTGGCAGAAAAGATAAGCCAAGACAAACATCCCTTTTTGCGTCATATTTTAAGGCACATCTGATTATAAAAAAGCATACATTATTTAAGAAAAGGGAAAAAATACATGTGTATGCATACCTGCTGTCAAATACACAAACACAAGTAGAAATACATGCTATGAGATATTTATACCCAAATCACCCCTTTCCACTCACATTTTTTAAGCAATCGTGTTTTTCCCTCAGTTTGTACCCAATGCAACAGAATCAGAAGTAAAATGCCATGATTGCCGTAACGTGGGTTTTGAAATACTGGAGCCAGCTCCTAGCCTTTCTCTGAGGAAATCCTTCCAGCGTCCTGGAGGTCCCAACTGGAAGCTGTGGATACTTTTGAAGATGACAGGATGCCAGGCAATGGATAAAACACTGACATCTGTTCATCTAATTAATCCAACCCCCCTGACAGTAATCCAGATGGGCAGAACACAGAGTGATTTTGGGGGACAGGAGAATAAAAACCCTAGTACTCCTGAACCACAGATTTCAAACGGCTTTTAGCTTTGCTGCTTTTATACGAGTAAGCTGTTTCCTTATGAACCAGCTCGTTAGCAGGTCCCAGCTGCTCCATTAACCAGTACGGGGAGATTTGGTATCACCCTAAGAAAACAATAAACTGCTACAGAAAGAGCTTTCTGGACCAACGGAGCAGCCTCACTGGCCTCTTCCAGAAGGAAACCTACCTCTCAGACTTCTCCGCAGGAAGCTTTAAAGCATTACAAAGTTCACAGCAGAGTTGAATATGTACATAAATACACGTTCAGATGTATTCACTAAAGCAAGAAGGACTAAAAATAAGCTTACTACACAGTTGAGGCTGCAGTGGTCAGGCTCTGTTCTAAAAAGCAAAAAACCAGTTCCATCTGCAATGCCTTTGATAGTTCACTAATTAATGATCAAAACGCATGTGCTTCAGCATCATTTTATGCTTTTATATGGATATCTTATTCCATTATAATTATCATAGACCATAGAAGTCTATCAGGGCCAATCATTTCTTAATGCAATTAAATTCCCAGGGGAACAATATGAAGTAGTTTATATTGGTGAAATCTAGGAGAGCTTATAACCAAATGGGAGCCTACTAGTCTACTGCAATTATTCCAAACTAGAAAAGTAAAACAAACTGCATGAATTTTTAACAGATTTTCTGGAATACTTGAATTAAAACAATCAGTAGGTGTCAGAAGTTGCAATATGAGCTCATCTTCAGACTCCTCCTACATCCTCTAGCACTCACCTCTTTGGGGAAAGGATTATGCAGCCGCCTTCTCCTCCTGGATGAAATCCCCCACTCTCAAAAGAGCTCTCTGGGCTATTCGTCTGCTTCCCAGTCCTGTTAACACAACACCTTTAACTCTTGCTCTTTCACAACGCCATGACAATTCCTATTAAAACGAGCCTTGAAAACCACTCCTCTACAACACAAATAATTATTAGTTCTTTCACCCAAAGGTATTAACATGAAGATTGGAGCAGAGAAACAATAAGAAATCTCTAGGGATGGATTCTATCTACATACATCTTACCCTGTTCTTTTAGTCATTTTTAGAATACCTCCATCCCGGAGCTGGTAAAACAAATTATTCTCTTTCCCATTCTTTCTTCCTCTCTGCTGACATCCTGACGGTGATGCTTTTCTTCCTCTGCCCACACAAGAACCTTTCAGGCTTTAGTATGCTCTTTACCCCAAGACCTGCTTAAGAAAAGCGATACATAGCACGCTGATGGGGGCCGGAATGTGATTTATTTCCCATTTCATGGTTTCCCCCGAGGACCCAAGTAATCACTGTGAGAACATCTCGTCGCTGCCACTGTTTTAGTTCCATTTGCTCCCCCTCGTAAGAGCCATGTTTGATTTAACATCTTGCATTTATCCAAGATAATACTGAGGTGTTCTAAAAAATGTTGAATTTTGAGAAATAAATCTTCAGCACATCAATCTACATTGGGCAGCAGTTTGCACAGCTCTTTCCAAACAACACACAGTTCCACTATTCCTTACATCATTTGCTTGTCTAAGCATTTTGTAGTTCCATTGAATAAAGCCCAGTACCTGTTATGACGTACAAGGCTAACTTCATAAAGGAACTTCAAAGACAACTTAGTCCTAAAGAAGATATCTTACCTCTTCTTAACAAACACAGACCTAAGAAAATTGTCTGTAGAAGAAGAAAAGGCACATTAAGAAAACACCAGCCAGCATCAGCTGAAGTGAATAGCCTCCTTCTCCAGGCACCTACGCCAAGTGCAGAAAGCAGCACACCTCTGCTGGGATATTTTCACCAGGGAAGATTTTATAGCAGGAGTTCAGGAGAGCAGGGGCAGACAGTGGGCACTTGGAGCCAGGAGAGCTTCGCTGCTGTCAGCTGCCAAGCGGGAACAGAGTAGGAGAATCACCAGAGAGGTGGAGCAGAAAAAGGTTGGCTTCAATAGAACTCAGCCTTCTCTGATTGTTCCTATGAATTACAGAAGAGAAATATCATAACAGTAAATCATGACTGGCAGTGAACTGTTTTCCTAAGTACACTGAAGAGCACAGAATATAAGAATTTCTTCTTGCATCAATATTCCACGGCAATAGCTTTTCTCCCGAGGCTTAGAGAAATCCTTCCTCCTCTAATCCTGTTTTCCAGTGACAACTTAACAACCGAAATGGCAACAATTACCCCTTTCTAGTGCTAATTCACAAATTGCCAAGATTTTTTTTCCTTCCTGTTCTACCCATTCAGCAGTGCTCAGTATCCTCCTAGAGCATAAGTGTGAATGGTTCAGCCCAGTGGCACCTGAAGGGTTGGCATGGAGGGTAGAGAAAGATGGGAAAACACATCTTCCTAAATGGTATGTTTGTGGGGTCTTATTTCTCTTCTTTGGAAAGAATAATAGAGCCCCCCTGGATCAAGACCTCTTAGCTCAAGGCAGTGGTTCTTAACCTCTCCAGCCCCGCTGGACACCTTAGTTTTACAGAGTAGCATTTTCTGTAGTCTGCAATATACAGAATTCCTATTAATTTGAAATACTTCTGCTTGTATGAACTGTGAAAAATCATAATGCTGTTTAAGGATTTTAAACATTACAGCACTAACATATATTTATACATATACAAAGATAGATAGATAGATAGACAGACAGACAGACACGAAGTTTTTTATATATATATATACACACACATACAAATATATGTATTTATACAAAAAGGGGCAGCTGCCGCATTCCAGCTGGGCTCCTGGAGCTACAGAGAGGGCTCTGGGGAGAGAAAATGTGGCTGAGGCCTCAGCTGCAGAGTCAGGATGTGGAATCTCCTCCACGGCATGGAGCTGGCTCGGCTCCGCACCCCAGGCTCAGAGCGGCCGGCACAGCGTGACCGAGGGGGACACCGGCACCTGATGGCACCACGGAGCAGGGGGATTCCTGCAGGCAGGTTCCCTGTCAGGAGCGGGCACTGGTGCGCGTCTCGCTTTCCAGGGGAAGCTCAGCCCCTGCTCTTTCCCATCCTGACCTGGCTTTGCCCACGCCGGTCACTCATGTCCAGGCAGGATCTGCTTGAGCCGACCTCGGCTCTGGTCAGAGGGGGCTCCCGGGAAGAAGGCCCAGGAGTTCAGAGGCCAATTAAAGCACCCGGCAGCGGCTGAAAGCTCAGCAGAGCGTTTTGGCCAAGGCCTCCTTCCCCACTGCCCAGCAGCCTGACCAGTAACGCCTCGTGGCTACGAGCAGCCCTTGCAGGAACCTTGGGGGGAATCAGCAACTCACTTTTCTCTGCTCCTCCACACCCAGATGCCGACACCGCACAACAGGATCACAAGCACGAGGGAACCCAGGGTTACTGCTACACCTGTCCAGTATGCTTGCACGTCTTGGGGCCTGGTAACCCCTGTGGTGTCCTGGGTTGTCCCGCCGGCCACACCTGGAGGAGCAATTGGGAACGTCAGTCTGTCCTGTGCCCCTTTGGAGAGCTTGCAGCACCTTTGGTCTGGCCAGGACATTCTCCGTTCCCTCCCAGCGCTGTGCCTGGAGGTTTGCTCCCAGCCTTTGGACAGGTCGTCCCACTCACCAATATTCAGGAATCCAAGAGAGCACGTCAGGCTGCCTGGCCAGTTGCTTCCTTGAGAGACACGAACAAAACCCGTTCCCAGAGCGGGGAGTCTCCCCCATCCCAGTTCTCCCTCCTCCCTGGTGGGTGACACTGGGTGACCAGAGGCCAGCAATTCCCTGGTGTGCTGGAGGCCGGCATCGCCTCCGATCCTTTGGCAGGGATGGACACTGAGCCACTGCTCCCTTCTGAAAACACCTCCTTCTGCACAGCTTCCGTGTCTGTCTCTGAGAAAGAAGCAGGAGTCGGATCAGATGTAACCGTCCCCCCTCGGGTCACACTCTCTCGGGTGCGACAGCGTGGGCAGCAGCGGCACCAGGGGAAGAGCCTGTGGACCCACAGGGGTGTGGAGAGACGGATCTGGGTGGCCGAGGGACAATTACCTGGCACATCTGTTGACTGGACTGCTCCCGCTTCTCCATCAGGGACTGGCGCTGCCCGATGGCCCCTTCCCCAAGAGCCACCTTCTCCGCAGTCTCACGGAGACCTGCTCCTTCTGCATCCCAGAGGCACTTGGAGAGCATCAGGTTGGGCACCTCTTGGCGCTCCTCCAACCTGTTGTCAGATTCAATACTCCAGATATGCCTGAAAACCTGTTCTAACCAGGAAGCCAAAGAAAGAAGTGGGGATTTTGGAAGCCCCCTGGCTCAGCACTGTTCCCACGGGGTAGGAGCACCCGGACTCGCAGCTGCTTTTGCTCCCACCCAGTCTCAGCTGCTTCACATGCTTCTAAGCAGAACTGGGGACGTTTCCATGCCTTGTGACGGCTCAAGGGTGTGAAGCAAACCTACACTGGAGCCAAGCACAGCCAGAGAGATAGAGACCCCAGAGCTGGGGTGTCCATAGAATGATAGAATAAATAGGTTGGACTGGATCTTAAAGATCATCCAGTTCCAACCCCACTGCCATGGGCAGGGACACTTCCCACTGGATCAGGGGCTCCAAGCCCCATCCAACCTGGCCTTGGACACCTCCAGGGCTGGGGCAGCCACAACTCCTCTTGACTTCCAGGGCCTCACCACTCTCATGGTGAAGACATTCCTCCTTATACCTAGTCTAAATCTGCCCCTCTCCAGTTTATACCCATTTCCCCTCATCCTATCACCACAAGCCTTATGAATAATCCCTCTCCAGCTTTCTCTTAGGCCCAGGATCAGCTCCAGATCAGGTCCAAGCACAGAGCTGTGAGCCAAGCGGGAGGATGCGCTGCGGTCACTGCCTTTGCTAGCACCGCGACAAATCCCACTCTGGGAAGCACAGCCCAACATCCACCAAGTGCTGGGGACCCGCACGCTGGCTCTGCTGCTTCCTTCAGATGGGCACAGCCCTCGTGACTGTGACAAGCTGGAGAAATGGGCTTGTGCAAACCTCATGAGGTTCAACCAGAAGTATAAGGTCCTGCAGCCGGGTCAGGGCAAACCCTCAGTGTCGATCCAGGCTGGGGCCGAAGAGATTGGGAGCAGCCCTGCAGAAAAAAAGACCTTGGGGGGCCAGCGGGTGAGAAGCTTAACACGAACTGGCAATGGGCACTCACAGACCAGAAACCAACCGTGTCCTGGGCTGCATCCAGAGCTGTGGGACCACAGGGAGGGAGGGGATTTGACCCTCTGCTCTGCTCTGGTCAGACCCCATCTGGAGCCCTGCATCTAGTTTTGGAGTCCTCAGCACAGGAAGGACAGGGAGCTGTTGGAATGAGTCTAGAGGAGGCCATGGGGGTGATCCAAGGGCTGGAGAACCTCCTGTACGAGGACAGGCAGAGAATTGAGGTTGTTCAGCCTGGAGAAGACTCCAGGGAGACCTCAGAGCAGCCTCCAGCACTGAAAAGGTCTCCAGGAAAGCTGGGGAGGAGCTCTTGATCAGGGAGGGCAGGGATAGGGTGGGGGGAGCAGTTTGGGACTGAAAGAGGGGAGATTGAGATGAGATCCTAGGGAGAAATATGTTCTGCTGTGAGGGTGGGGAGGCCCTGGCCCAGGTTGCCCAGAGCAGTGGTGGCTGCCCCAGCCCTGGAGATGTTCAAGGCCAGGCTGGATGGGGCTTGGAGCCCCTGATCCAGTGGGAGGTGTCCCTGCCCAGGGCAGGGGTGGGACTGGATGGGCTTTGAGGTCCTTTCTAACCCAAACCATTCCACAATCCTGTGATTCTCCAGCCTTGGTGTTGAGGTTCTGTTAAAAAGAAACCAAAACAACAAAAACCAAAAAACACACTACAAGATTTTCACATTATCACATCAACCAGAGCTCGCAGAGTACAGACTGAAGTGATGAGAGAAGTTGTGCTTAAATCAACATTGTTGCAGAATGGCACATGCCCACAGACTTCCTATCTCCTAACTTGGTTTCAATATTTTTAAAGCTAAGGAAGCCCAGCACCATTCCTGCCTCTTCAGAAATTCATGTTGCCAGGCAAAGAACTCCAGAACTTCCAGCTGACCCTTCAGAAAAAGACCATGACTTCTAGGAACCTGAAGTTTAGGGAACACAGTCAAATGATGGTTCTGGGAACCAAGAGCTTCCTAGGAGAGGACTAGCAGGATAAAAGAAGGACATTGCTTGAACAAAAATTACCTTTGCCTTTCAAAAAAAGCTTTTCCTTCTTCTTTAACCGAACCTGGTACGGCTCAGCCAGCCGGCTCCTACAACTATCTGAGGATAAAGCTCCAGACTCGATGAAACACCCATGGAAATGAGCAGATTTGGACAGGAAGAACCTGGACTTTAGCTCTGTGCTGAAACCCCCTCTCCTCTCAAGTCAGAGTCCACACCAAGCTTCTAAGAAAACGCAAAGGAGATGAAATGGTCCATTTTATAGAGCTCAGAGGGAACCACCTCCCTTCTGAGCCTTTTCCACCCTGCACACCACACATCTCTGCCTCAGCTTCATCTCCTGCTACAAATCCTCTCCTACCTGAGCCTACGCAGCACAAAACAAAAGCCTCCATCACCAAAACAAGCCAAAGGGAGAAAACAAAGCCAGACCACACGCTATCAGCCTCCAAAGCTGCTGGTGGAAAGCACAGGACCTTGAAGGTTCTCCGTGCAAGGAGCCGACCTACAACATCACAGCACCAAGACCTGCCGGCACCGAAGTCACCTCCCTGTCCTGCTCATAAAAAAACCGCTTACAAACATCTTACCAAGATTTAATGTACATTTATTCTTAACACGTAGAACATATAGTTTAAAGATTTCATACTGAATAACTGATATTCATTAAGCCAAAAAAGGAAAAAAGGGAGGGATTTACATCAAGTTTTTAGCTACATCGTCTGAAATACAAATATGCAGAATTCATCACTGAAAAATCTCAATTGCGTTTCTTCATCAGGAACTTCAGCTGAACCTACAACTTTTTCACACCTCGATTAGAAAGAAAACAAAAAACAGGAAAAAAATACACTATAAGTTGATTGGCTGCTGAGACAGCAATGACTTTATCCACAGAGACCTGTACAGCATCCTCCAGGGAGGGATGTCTGGCAAGAGATTAAATAATTGTTTCTCGCTTTTGCAGGTCATCAACTCGGTAACTCGTCATACTATAAAGGGGGAGGAGAGGGGGACAAAACTGCAGGGGATCTCAGGGTATGTGCAATGTACAACGTCATATATATATACACACGTGGCAGCGCTTGGGCTGCGGCTAAAGGTTAAAACCAGTTCTAAGAGGTGATCTCAGGGTAATTCACACAATCAAGGAGGAAGGAGAGAAAGAGCTCAGGGTGTTGTAGGTTCACACATGATACTTTGGGGGAAAAGCCTTTTTCTTCTTTTTTTCTCCTCAACATTAACTAAAAACATCTTTAAAAACTACAGCTTGCTGCTGATCCAGCGGTTTTTGGTTTGTTGTTTGGGGTTTTTTTTCCATGTGAGACATTATTACAGTATGTTTACAGTTTTAAGGTGTACAGTACATGGAGTTCTACACGCTACTGCACAGGCCTCCCTCGGACAAGGTCTGTTCAGCACCGGTAACGTCTTGGTTCCTGCAAGACTGTGAATGTACAGCGATAAAACCACACCGAGTTCAGCAGTCACTTTTGTCCTTCAGAGTTTACCATTAAAAACAGTTATGAAAGCGGTGCCTGTCAATGTGATAACACGGCAAGTCGTTTGGTTTTTTTTTCCCCAAACTCACTGTAAAGGACAGTAACTTTGGTTAAAATAAAAAAAAGTCTTCTATGTAGACAGAACTTTGTCTCCTTTAATAAGGGATTCAGGACAAATTTGAAGGGCAGGGGACAGGGAGAGGGAAGGGGGAGATCTTTCCCCAAGGGAGAAGCAGGACAGCGCAGGGCAGACAGTGGATTCTGAGGTTCTGCGGCCCTCCAGCAGCCCGACGGTCAGCAGCAGGGTAGGTGCTCCCGTACTGGTTGTACAGGTCCTGCTGCGGAGACGGCTGCGCCGTTTGCTACTGGCTCGGCTGCTGGGTCTGCGCTGGAGGCAGCTGCTGCGGCGTCTGCCCCTGCCCGGCGCTGTACGGGACGTTGTACGTCTCCCCCTCGTGCCGCTTGGCGGGGGGGCCGTAGCTGCCATCCATCGGCCGCTTGTAATTCTACAGGGAGAAGAAAAACACCGCAGATATAAGATGGTCTGCTTGGAAACAGGCAACCCAAACCTCAGCGGGGAGAGCCGCTAGGAACCAGAGGATACGCCCCACGGCACGGCCTGTGAGAGGGCAAGCCTTGTCTCAGCGTTAGTCATGTCCAATGCAAAGCTGGATCCCCCTTTCAGTGGCACAAGCCAAGAGCAATTCCTTGCGGCTGGCTGGTAGTTCCCTTGCGGACTCTCCAGGGAAGCCTTGGGGGCAGGAGGTTGCCCACAGAAAGGATTTTCCTGTAGGAAAGGCTCAGCTCTACCATACGTTCACCACAAACCAGACTGTGCACGGGCCCCGATTTCCTTTCGCATCCTGGAATTTTATCAGACCTCATTTCTCTTGTATTTCCCAGAAAACAGAGGTTTCTGCTGAAGCATTAACCAAGATGTATTAAACACTCGCACTTCCTGCTTCTTCCTTTCCCGTAGATTCAAAACACAACCCTGAAAGGAGCCACAAAGATTCTTCCCTCCTCCTCCTTTTAAGTGCAAATGGAGAAAACAGTCAATTGCTGAGATAGAATTAAAACCTGAGCTCTCTCTTGCCTCCAAGGGTCGACCAAGCTGCTACACAGTCTCCTTGGAAGCTCCACGGTCATGACTGGCTTCAGATGGAGCTCTAGGGCTTCAAAGATGCCGAGCGCCAGAGTAACTCGAACTCTTGGCTTGGAGCCCTGTGGCTCTGGTTGCAGAGCCAAACTGCAGAGCAGTTGGAATTATTCTTAGCACAGCTCAGCAAGTGCCCTCTCCATGCTCTCCTAAACCAGAGGACTCAAAATTATCAGAAAAACATTTACGGGTCTTGGCACGGATACAGAGAGCAAGTCATACGTAAGGATTCTTGAAAGAGATTTATGTTCATTCGAACTCTGTCCTGAAACAAACCTGCTGGTTTGGGGAACAAGGAGTAGGAGGCAGCAGGGCAGTCAGGAGAGGAGGCAGGTCTGGAGCCTCTGTCTGCAGGTTCAGCAAGGCAAAGACAACAAAAAGCTCCGCATTGTGGTGCAGAATGACCCACAGCTCCCCCAAATGATCAAGAACTGACTCCAACCTCATCCCACCACTTGGGCCCCAAGCGTTATGGAGTTTGGGATGTTCCAGGGGGGAAGGGAAGCCCAGTAAAGCTTCCTGATCTCCTGCTGCCTGACCAGAACATGCACACCTGCCAACTGCACAGCCTCCGTTCTCAGAACGTTGTTTTGCTAGCACTGGGAACGCTAATTAAAGCTTATTTAAACTATCTGGAAACTAGGAAAAAGTGTCTCCTGTATAAAGTACTTAGTTCTACACATTCATAAAGCAAACACAGAGTCCCAAGCTTTTTCATCCTCCCCTCAACACAAATTTGAGTTGGACATTGAGGGGCTGGCGTATAGTTCAGAGACGGGAACGAAGCTGGGGAAGGGTCGGGAGAACAAGTCTTATGAGGAGCAGCTGAGGGACCGGGGACTGTTTAGCCTGGAGAAGAGGAGGCTGAGAGGAGACCTCATTGCTCTCTACAGCTCCTGGAAAGGAGGTTGGAGCCAGGTGGGTGCTGGGCTCTTCTCCCAAGTAAGAAGCGATGGGATGAGAGAAAACGGCCTCAAGCTGCACCAGGGAAGGTTTAGATTGGATATTAGGGAAGATTTCTTTACCAAAGGAGTGGTGAAGACCTGGCAGAGGCTGCTCAGGGCAGTGGTGGACCCTCCATCCCTGGTGGGGTTCAAAAAGCACGTAGATGTGGCACCTGGGCCATGGTTTAGTCAGCACAGCGGGGTTGGGGTAACGATTGGACTGAATGAGCTGTGACGTCTTTTCCAACCTTCAAGATTCTATGATTCTAAGAAATTTCACAGATTCTTCTGTCCCTCAGTCCAACAAACGAGAAGCTTGCCAACAACTCACCTGCTGCTGCTGTTGATACATGGTGGTTTGCTGGCAAGGGAAGGGGTTGCCGGAGGATGTGCCTTGAGCGGAGAATTGATTGCCATAGGAATCACGTCTGGAGAAGAAACAGATGCATTACTTGTGTGACCACTCTCACAATCCCAGAGCTCCCAAACCGGGCCGAGCTGCTGCTGGGAACACCCCGCACAGACCTTTGTTGCTGCTGCGGCTGCGGGCAGCGGCTGGGAGAATACATGCCCGATTCCGGGGTGGAAGGCATGATGTTGGGCTGCGGAGTTCCGCTTGCTAAGTTGCCCTCAGGTCCCCTGCCGGGCTCCGTCCTACAGGGACGCAAACACAAAGACCGCACACGTCCAACTTGAATTCACCCTCGCTCCTCAAATGGATCAGGAAAGTCACAATGGGAAGTGAAAGCGATCGTTTCACGAGGTTCAAGCACCCACCTCACTCTGTCGTAAGGACCTCCGTAGGAATAGTGTTGCCGCTGTCCGATGGCCATATTACCCATCCCTGGACCTGCAGCACGATTGTAAGGGTCACCCATACCACTGTTGGGGCCCTGCCCTGAGGACATGAAGGGATCGCTTCCTGGAGCCGAAACACGGAAAGAACCACCAGTAAACACATCTTTCTAAGGCAGACGTAGACAGGCCCTGTCTCCTGGGGAAGGAGGGCAAGCAGAAGGTCTCCTACAGCTAATTCCAGCATAGAGAGACAGGGATTAGTACTCAAGATGAGGGAAAGGAGCACACGAGGACCTCCTCACCTTTCCTCATACTGCTGTAAGGATCTTTATTTGGCTCATAAGACATGCGACCCATCATGTCAGAGGTATTCATGCTGGGCTGGTACCCTGGATTTGGAGTCATGGAGTTCCGCTTTTGGAACGTAGGATCACTACCATCAGCAAAGGCATCCTGAAGGCCCACCAAGTTACTCCTGATCCAAAAAAAAAACCACAACAGGATTATAGAGGTCCACCATGCTCCTCAGGATACCTTTCCCCACGTTTTTTCTCAGGTGTTGCTGTCCCCTAGGATCACAGTCACGCTCCTCCAACAAAGTCACAAAGAACTGCCCTTCTACAAAACTGTCCTTGACCCCAAACCCAAAGGAATCACTATTCTCACACAGATCCAGAGCCAACGGTGTTGCTGTAAGCCATGAACGAAGGAGCAAAGCCAGGGAGCCCCACCACAAGAGCCATCTGTGGTAGGGACCCAGCAGCACCCTTGCAGTCACACTGGGAGCGATGGTTTCATACCTGATGCCTGGCAAAGGGGGCATCTGGCTGTGTGGCGTAGACGCTGGAGTTGGTGGCTTCAAGTCTCCTCCTTCTGCCATGGAGCTGCTGGTGGACTGAGGCACCTGAGGGCCCTGCATGGAGCCTGAACCCGCTGCAAGAACAGAAACGCATGAGCAGAGAGCCCTCCAAGAGACAGAGATGAACCACGGCCAAAGAAGTACAAGGAGCAAAACGCTGCAAGGAGAACCTGGGCCAGACTTCCCAGAAGAACCACGTGCAGTAGCATAAAGCTGAGAGGACATGTTTGCTCTCATTGTGACTTTATTCTTTACCACGTTCTTTTACACAAGGCGCCACCACCATGGCACCATGTTGTGCTGCCCAGGATATCTCACTCCAAAGGCTGATGCTCTACAGTGCACCTTCATGTTCTCTTTCTGTCGAGAAAGAAGGCGGGTTTGAGCCCTCTCCTGGAAGCCCGAGCCCTCTCCTGGAAGCGCGAGCCCTCTCCAGGAAGCCTCACCATCTTTTTAGTGATAGAAACTCCAGGATGTAAGCGGAAATCACCAAGTTAACTCTGAACAAGGCTCTGCCCTTCCAGAGGGGTTAATTCATGCAGGTCAATTCAAGCACCACTCCCAAGGATTCCTGGAACAGGGAATGCCGGAGATGCCAGATCTTTCACTGAACAACCAAACCCGTCCAGCAAGTTCCCTGGCTCCATACAGGTTGCTTTACACTACAGTAAGCTTTCATGAAAAAATCTCAGGCCATCATGTGTGATCCAGCTGTGCCACCGGCTCGAGGAGCTCTCCCTGCCCCAGATCACTGTGACACTGCCAGCTCTCAGGTTCATACACTCCTCGCAGCTGGCAAGAGCTGAACTCTTCATTAATGTTTCCATTAGTTACCATCCCCAGCACGCGATATCCCTCGGCTTCAGCCCTGCTGCTTGATGAGTCATTTCAGCTCTTCATTAAAACCCACCGAGGTCACGTCCAGGCCATGTTTGTTTACACCCCACCTTCCTGGCACCCTGTCCTCTTCTTCACGGCTCCCTCCCAGCCCGGGGAGGCCTTGGCAGAAGGAGGAGCAGAGGCAAGCTCAGCGGGGAGTTTCATTCATGGGCCCTCCCCGCCGTTCTCCTTCCCGTTCAGCTCCACTCGCTTCCCCCAGAAATTCACCGTTTGGAACGCTGGCATCGGCAGGAAGAGGCCTCGAGACATTCCCCACCTCGCTGCCAGTTGGTGCTTGTCCCCACCCCCTGCTGTCCCTCCCACTCACAAATTCACACACGCTTGGAGCCAGGCCAGTTCCATTACTCTGGGAATTAAAACCCAACGGCAGACTGATTCCGCACCCCGGGGACGCGCCGCAGTTTGTGAGCAGGAACCCAAGCTGGGCTGCAGGAAACCCGCGCCACGTGCCTGCGCGGCACCACCCGGCCCAGCCAAGGCCCTTCTGTGAATACGTTTGGGTTTGGAGGGTTATGAATGCACACTACATGGAAAACAGCTCCAGCACCGAGACCTCTACCTAGAGCATTATCCTGCAAGGCCTTTGGATGCTCTGCAGCCTCAAAAAGCGGCCAATGTGGAATCATGCCGCGCGATCCTCAATTCACAAAGTTCCAAGGGCCACAACAGGCTGGAACGAAGGAAAATCAAAACCAATGGATTATAAAGTCTGCAAGAAGCACAAAGTGGTGTCTGCGTGGGATGCCTCAGCCCTTTGTCCAAGTGACGGGACTTCAAAATCACACAATCATGGAACAGTTTGGGTTGGAAGGGACCTCCAAGCCCACCACTTCCACCCCTGCCATGGGCAGGGACACCTCTCGCTGGATCAGGGGCTCCAAGCCCCATCCGACCTGGCCTTGAACCCCTCCAGGGATGGGGCAACCACCACTGCTCTGGACAACCTGTTCCAGGGCCTCCTCACCCTCACAGCAAAACATTTCTTCCTAAGATCTCATCTCAATCTCCCCTCTTTCAGCTGAAAACCATTTCTCCTCATGCTATACCTGCACTCCCTGATTAAGAGCCTCAGCTGCTGTCCACTTGGCTTTCAAACAGGGAAGGCTTTGGAGTCTGGAGATGAAGTTGAGAATGCGATTTGTGTTGTGTACTACACCCTCTGTTTGGGCTGATCCAGAGGAGCGAGAGAGAAAGGAGGAAAAAGGAAGCAGAAGAGGAGGATGAACATGGACTGATACAGCTTAAAGGATCAGAGCAGCCCTCCAGTACTGAACGGGGCTGCAGGAAAGCTGGGGAGGGGCTCTTGATCAGGGAGTGCAGGGATAGGATGTGGGGGAACAGTTCACAGATCACCTGCACCACGGCCCTTGAAGGCAGAGTCACCACCTTCACACACTCCTGTATTGGCGAAAACAAAACAAAATATGATGCACCACCTCATCCATCCTGACAGGCATCTTGGCTGACATCCTACAAGTCCCAGGCTCCAAATGCTCTGAACATCTTTGTTCACCTCCTGGCATCTCAGAGGGCAAGAAAGTTTTTAGAAGGAGGTGGGGATGGATCTGTAGTCTAGTTTAAGCAGAACTCAGACACCGCTTTAGACAGGTCGCTCTAATGACACACAAGTTGCTTTATCTCACAAAATACACCAGGTTTGGAGCTACACCAGGACAGGCTTCCTGACGAGCGAAACAACACGATTTAGTTCTTTATAAAAACCACCACTCTAACTGAGCAGATAAATGTAGTTGCCAACAGATTATTCGGACAAGCACGCTGTCGATCAAGGGCTTAGCGGGGCTGAAACCCAACTGCAGCACAATCAAAAAAGGGTTCATTATTCCCCTTCCTCAGAAGCCAGACAAAGGTAATGCTGGGTTTCTGAACCAAAAAGGCATTTTTTGCAAAAATTACAGGAACTTCACAGCAGATAAAGCTTACTTCACGTATAGGAACAGGTTCCTGACCAGAAAAAAAAGCATCTGAACGTTTTACTTAGAAGACAAAGTGGAAAATCTGAAGCTTAAAGGGTTGGCAAGCTCAGCAGTGATTCAAGTCATGAACCTAAAGCAAATAAGACAGAGTGGATCAGACTTCATGAAGACCAAAATGCACAGCAGGCACTGTTGGCCCGGACCTCACGTCCTCCTTTAACTTCTGCATTGAACACTATGCTTAATTATTCCAAAACCGGAGCCTCCCATCAAATCTGAAACAGCAGTTCATTTGAAAGGGCTTGAATTCTAGAGCACTCAACCCGTAATAGGCTCGTGGAGCTCTCTGGGCACAAAGCCTCCAAGTTCTCACTGTCTCCTCTGGCGCAAGCATCCATTGCACACCCTAAACCCAAGTCTGAACTCACCTGGAGACGGAGGCTGGATCTTCGTCTGAGATTTCTTTGAATCGGCAGCTGCAAAGATATCCGGAGGGGGGTCTTCACCTCGCTCTATCTTGCACTTGAAGGCGTAGAGACACTGGATGTACTGCTTCTTCAAAGAACTAGCTGCGCTGCTGGACGTGCCCACGTTGAGATTGGCGGCTAACTCACACCACTTCTTGTTTTTGCTGACCTGCACAACCAACCAAGAGGCTCTAAACTCAATATCCAAGTTCCTTCTCCTCCAATACATTTTCTAGGAAGAAAGCAACACTCCCCAGCTAAAACAAAGGACGCTCTAAGGGCTAAGCAAGGCAGACACAGTTGTGTTCAAACTCAGAACTATTAGTAAATTCTCTTCCCCACCTAGAGATCATTTGAATAGGGACAGACTGCAAATCAAATTAGCCATGAGATCAGTTGACAGCCTGATGCAAAGTCAATAGAATCATGGGGTGGTTCAGGTTGGAAGGGACCTCAAAGCCCATCCAGTTCCAACCCCTGCCATGGGCAGGGACACCTCCCACTGGATCAGGGGCTCCAAGCTCCATCCCACCTGGCCTTCAACCCCTTCAGCGATGGGGCAGCCACCACTGCTCTGGGCAACCTAGGCAAGGGTGTCCCCACCCTCATAGGAAAACACTTCTCCAAGATCTCATCTCAATCTCCCCTCTTCCAACTGAAAACCATGCCTCCTTGTCCTATCTCTGCACTCCCTGATCAAGAGCCCCTCCCCAGCTTTCCTGGAGCCCCTTTCAGCACTGGAAGCTGCTCTAAGGTCTCCACGGAGCCTTTTCTCTCCAGGCTGAACAACCCAGCCTATTAAGGAAGCATTAAAAAGCATTTTTAAAATTATTATTAGCATTATTTAAAAAAGTAAAAGCAAAATAAACAGGTAAGTGGGAAGCCAGGGCTACCCCAGAGCTACAAAGCTACTTTGAATCGTGTGGCCCATTGACTTGTGACTGCCAGACAGGAAGCAGCTCTGACCACAGACACCTGGTCACCCACCTCAGTCAGTCCTCTGATCTCCTTCTCTGAGATGCAGAGCCGGTAAAGGACCAAGGACTTCCTGCCCACCGCTGGCAGATTTGTCATGCCCATGGCCTTCTCTTCAGTAAAGGCCAGGTAACGATCGACCCAGAGCTTCCTCTCGGGCTCACCACCCAGCTCGTAGAGTTTGGTGATCTTCTCATCGGTTGTAGTAGAGGAACTGGACTTCTAGGAGAAGGAAAGAGATACCAGCACTGAGCAGCACAAAACCAGCTGGCTTACAGCAGAGAGGGTTTCAAAAAGGCAGTCAGGGAAGAGCTCCAAGTTCTGCTCAAGAACAGCTTTATATTAGACCTACACTTGTATCAGACGAACATCAGGCAGGCATTATTCGACAAAGGTATCTCAAAAATCAGCTGCTACTCAAGGAATTCACAGTTTTCAAAAGTGAAAGGTTTCAGGAATGCCACAGAAACCAAACCAACCTCAAGGAGTCTTTGCAGAGAGCCATCTCTTTGAGGCATCCTTTGTGGGCTCATTTGCTAAATACAGGAGAAAACATTTAATTCAACTGCAAAGGAGTTTCCCCCTGGCTACTGCACCCTGCCAGGGTGAGAGCTGCCTCTGGTCAGCCTCTTCTCCTACTCAAGAGGGAGATGCATGCCTCAAAGGAAAGCTAAGATTTGAAGCACCTGTGACCTCAAAGCCCCTCCAGTTCCACCCCTGCCATGGGCAGGGACACCTCCCACTGCATCAGGGGCTCCAAGCTCCATCCAACCTGGTCTTGAGTGAGAGGTGTCCCTGCCCATGGCACAAGATGGAACTGGATGGGCTTTGAGGTCCCTTCCAACCCAAACTATTCCATGATTCTATGATACTAAGAAGCCATAACACGAGCAGAAGTGAGAGATCTTCTCAACGTTCTCGCAGGCAGCTGGTAGCACAAGTATCAAACTTCCAGAGCATTTGCTGTCCTTCAAGTAGAGACTATGGGCTCAGAAACTGCTTGTTTTGCTGGCTCTTTTGAGACTGGTAGCAGCAATGCAAAGAAAAACATTCCCTGAAGAACCTGTTTGCCTCCCTCTTCTGGCTTTAATACAGGATTAGGAAGAGGTTTGTTTGGGAAACAACTGTAACACTTTAGAGTCCCACCTCCCAGCTGAGAGATGAGAACCAAGTAGCTCCAAGCCTACACCAGAAACAAACCCCGCGTTGTTCACACTCCTTTTGGCAGTTTCACTCTGGCAGGTGATAATTCCTAATACTGAATCATTTTGCAAGTGTAATTGATTGCTCCCAAAGGGCTGGGAAATGCTCCTCTTCATTTCTCAACGGTTTATGAATCCAGAAGCAAACCTCTCAATTGTTCCCTCATAAATCCTAAAAAACCTCTTGTAAACACTGTTGAACCACTGTTCCAAGATGGATCTGTTCTAGGTACAGTTCAAGCCCAGCCAGGGCTGGCCACATCAAGTATAATTCAATTTTCCTACACTGAGCACTTCAACAATGCGGTTTTTACCTTTACACTTTGGATTCAAGCCACACACTACACTGATTAGGTATTCAAAGGACCCGGGGACTTGGGAAAGGTGACCCAACAGGTCCACCTGTGCAGGTACCTTCTCCCCACTTATCAAAGGCCCAAAAGTGCAACGAGAATGTATAAATAAAGTGTGCCAGGCATCCATCAGGAATTCTAGAGAGGCTTGAACTCTTGAGTCACAAAGAGGGGAGGACACAAGAATTCTGATAGAGAAGTCCCTTTCCTGGCCTTAATGAGGGTCGGTGGGTATGGCAGCCTCACCATTCAGGCTCCTCCACAGAACTTATTACACCTGGATTTAGTGGTTTATTGCAGAGCCCTCTCCAAAACACACTTGTCAAGACAATTATTTCTTTGAAATGAGTGTCCTACTCACTCATCACACTCAAGTTAAAATCCTGGTTGCAAGGAGCAATCGGATCACACGCTACAAGGACAACTTCTCTACAGCGAGAAGTCTGTTCAGGGTAAGGAGGAGGAACCCAATCGTGTTCTCTCAGGAACCACAGTCACCACTAGACAGATGCACTGTTCCAGTTACTGTGTCATGGTTTTATCTCCCTGGATGCTGACAAGGATGGAAGTCATTAGAAAAACAAAAACATTTTACCTTTGACTTGGATTCTGCTTTGGGTGTCCCATCTGCCTTATTGTTCAATTTAGTTGCGGGTGTTAATTTGACATCCCCAAGGCCTATCATTTCAGGGCTTGCTGCCATCCCTAGGAAGTCAGAAGAATCTTTAACACCGATTCTCAATATGGGACAACGAAATCAATGCAACATTTGACAGATGGTACCGGCTTACCTGCAGAGTTATTAGCCATGTTCCCACCCATCGGATAGGGCGGGCCCTGGGGGTTCATCATGCCAGCCATACTGTTAATTCCCTGTCCGTAAGGAGGTCCAGTGCCCATCATCCCACCTTGGTTCATGTTGGGATAACCAGGAGGCCTAGAGAAAGCAAGGATAAAAGACATTCACTCCAAATACTGAGCATTAAGACCTTGTCCTCAAAAGAAGCAGGTTTGCTAAGAGAAGTCTACAAAGGACGTGGAGAACTGACTTTCCCCAGCTTCCTTCTCCAGCAAAAGACCAAAGATCAGGTGCTACCTGACAGTTCAGCTGTCCTAGAGTCTCATTCTCAACAGAAAAGGGGATGTAAACTAGCTCGCAAGAGGGAGCTCAATTCTGAACCTTTTCACCATCGGTCTTGTTCTGCTGCACCCGTAAAACAAACTTCATTCTAGTTGTTGTCTTTACAGGGAAGAACAGACCTGCAAATACCTCAGCCCTGTGAGAAGAGTTTATTTGTAGAGATCATAGAATCATAGAATCATAGAATAACCAGGTTGGAAGAGACCCACTGGATCATCGAGTCCAACCATTCCTATCAAACACTAAACCATGTCCCTTAGCACCTCGTCCACCCGTCCCTTAAACCCCTCCAGGGAAGGTGAATCAACCCCCTCCCTGGGCAGCCTCTGCCACTGCCCAATGACCCTTTCTGTGAAGAATTTTTTCCTAATGTCCAGCCTAAATCTCCGCTGGTGGAGCTTGAGGCCATTCCCTCTCATCCTGTCCTCTGTCCCTTGGGAGAAGAGCCCAGCTCTCTCCTCTCCACAACCTCCTTCCAGGTATCTGGAAAGAGCAATGAGGTCTCCCCTCAGCCTCCTCTTCTCCAGGCTAAACACTCCCAGCTCTCTCAGCCGTTCCTCATAAGGCCTGTTCTCCAGCCCCCTCACCAGCTTCGTTGCTCTTCTCTGGACTCACTCCAGAGCCTCAACACCCTTCTTGTGGTGAGGGGCCCAGAACTGAACCCAGGAGTCAAGGTGTGGCCTCACCAGTGCTGAGTACAGAGGGAGAAGAACCTCCCTGAATATTAAATATTTCCTAAGTATATCATTAGTGAAGAATTCCAAAACCCTGCTTGTCCAAGCGTTAGACTCTTAAGATTGATGAACAAGTCTCCAAGGTGGGCAAACCTTCCAAGAAAAGTATGTGAAGTCTCACTCAACTTTTGGGTTATTCCATCCACAGCTCTGAAAGAGAGACGCAGCACAAGAAAGGGACCAGGAGAAACCTCGTTCCTCACCTGGTCTGGATGGAGTTGGCAGCTGCGTGCATGGCAGTGGCGGCCACTTCTTGTGCTTTGCGATTCATGCCAGCGGGCGGGGGACACATCCCTGTCCCCACCTGCGGCGGGATATTTGCCATGTTGGGTCCGTAGGGCCTGTTCCCCATGGCCGCGTGGCTCATCCTCCCGGGAGGAAGCCCGCTGTACGGCGGCACACCCGTCTGCCCGTGCATCTGGCTCCCTGCTCCCATCGGGTTCATGCTTCCTCCCATTCCCGGACTGGGATAATTGGCATTGGACATCGCGTTGTAGTTTGGCTGCCTGGGAGAACCTCCTGAGCAGATAAAAAGAGAGAACGACAACATCGCTCTACCAGTTAGTTTATGAATCACCATAAAAAAAAAAATCTTCTATCAGCAAATATTTAAAGATCACTAACAGATGAGGGGGAGTGTTAACACCTCAACAAAAAGTCAAAGTACTTGGATATAAGCCACAAAAAAAGGTGTTTTGACATAGCCAAGCAGCAATATCGATTCAAAAGCTGCCTGAAACTCTCCCAAAGCAAAACTGAGTGGAGGAGGGGATTTGAAAAGCTCACTCAACCCTTTTCCTTCCCCTCCAAAGAAAACCAGCCCTTCTCATCTTTTACATCGGACGTACGACCTATTTTTAAACGAGGAGGAAGGCTCCTAGGTTTAGAACTACACCTAGCCCTGAAACCACTGTATTCCATCCGTCTCAACACAAATGAAGCACAGTTCCTTCCAGCTTGGAAGGAGCACACTGTTTTGTATAACCCACACATGAAGAAGGGACAAATAAAGCCAGTTTATCAAGGACAAGAGCCAGGAGCTGACTGTGCCTCACCTTGAGGTCCGTACTGCCCACCCTGGGCTCCATAGCTTCCCATGGAGTTCTGCTGGTACGGCCCCATTCCAGCGTGCATCTGGCCTCCCGAAGACTGACGGGGAGATAAGGCTGAGCCAGGCTGGGGTGAGCTGTACTGGGGCATCTGAGGGTTCCTCTGCATGTAACCTGGTCACCCGGGGAGAGGAGCAAACTTATTAGTGCAAAGTATCCAGAGGTGCCTCTGGACACACACGTTCTTAGGGAACAGCAACCCCTGGGAGCCACTCACAAACCCCTTTCAGCAGCAGCCGAGACACATTTTACAGCGGTTGCTATTAAGGAGACAGCGTTATCTGCTAAGATAACAGATCCAATTTCCTGGTTTATCCAGAAAAAAAAGCCCTTAGTGTCACAGGAGCAGACAGCACCACTCTAAATCCTGGGGGCTTCTCGTCATCGCTAGTTTTCGTTTGCTTATTTGCCTCCTCAGGGTGACAACTTTCAGCCAGGAGAACTGAAGCTTTACCTGACTTTCCCCCCACATCAACCTTATTCTCTTAGGGGGAAAACATGCAATATTTTTGTGAACGCCCCTCATTTTGAAGCTTAAGGTCATGGACAAACAGCATTTGTAGAAAAGCCAGTCAGAAGCCAGAGAAAACATCTTAGAAGCCACTCTATGAGCCTGGATGGAACGGTAGAGGCCAACCAACCAAAATGAGCTCAATTTACTGCAAGGTGCCTAAACATTCAGAGGTTTTAAAGGGGCAGCTTTTAAATGCTACCTCACCATAGAATCCACGTTATCAGGCCAGGCAGTTTTTAGTTACACAGCTAGCTTTACAATTAAGTCAATTCCTCCCCACTGGCCATTGTAATTCACTCCTCAGCTGCACAAGGCAGCCCCACTAGAAGATCATAGAATCATAGAATAACCAGGTTGGAAGAGACCCACTGGATCATCGAGTCCAACCATTCCTATCAAACACTAAACCATGCACCTTAGCACCTCGTCCACCCGTGCCTTAAACACCTCCAGGGAAGGTGAATCAACCCCCTCCCTGGGCAGCCTCTGCCACTGCCCAATGACCCTTTCTGTGAAGAATTTTTTCCTCATGTCCAGCCTAAATCTCCCCTGGTGGAGAGGGGAGGTTGGACAGTGACATTGGGAAGGACAAAGGGGGGGTTCCAGCTGCATCACATTCCGTGGTTGGCTGCAGCAGAACCATCTTGTCTATTTTAACAGTTGATCAAAATGCTTCTACAAACACCGGCAAATGCTACGTTTGAGCTGAAAATGCCAGTCTGTCAGTGGGGTGACTTAGCACATCGCCCGTCCTTCCTCCTCTCCATTACTGCCTCTGTTAGAGATCACTTCCTGCACAGCTATCTTGGAGGTAGATTTGTTCAAACATTACCTTCCTGGAAAAAAACCCTTTGTTTTATTTCAATGAAGGCTAAAAAACTGCCTAAAAAGCCTAAAAATAGCGTCTAAGATCTCTTGCAATTTTCACTGCCTTCCATTGTAACATCAAAAACGTTGCTCATTTACGCAGCTCCTTGTTTTCTTTTCCTCCTGGTCAACTTTGACAAAACCCACATTCCTCCCGTGGAAACCACTGGAAGTGGGAGTAAAAAGACAGTATTTTCAACATTTTGCATTAAAAAGCATCAACCAACACAAACAACCGAGAGCAAAACGCTCCTCTCCCTGGGACTCGCTGCACCTAATTCTGCCTCCGGTGTGAGACCCACCTCTCAGCTCCCCTCTGAGTAGTGAAGGGATCAGAATGTCCAGAAGCCAATTCAGTCCAAGCTAAGATGAGACGGTAAAAAACAGTATTTCCCTTAAACACATTAAGGTATTTTTAGTCTGAATCGCCAAATGCGGTTTTCATCATCACTGAAACAAAGCTGGAGGCCAAACCCCTTTGCAGGAGATTTTAAAATCCCCACCCCAAGAGCTCGTGGCATTTCAGAGCTATCAAATCCTCAAGCCCAGAGGGGCAGAGCCCAAAGCTACAGAGATGAGCTATTTCTATGCTCAGAGGAAAAAACACAATATAAATGTACACCAAAGAAAATATAAGCCTGAAAGGACAGATACACAGCAACGGTGCAAGGTGAAACGTGAATATCCCCTTCCATTAGCAGGAGTGAGCAGCCTGCTTCTCCGAGAGGCAAAGGAGAAGGTTTGCCTCCAGGATCTGAGAGGGGTCACTGGAACCAGGAATATTCATACATGAACCAGGCAGAACGAGGGGATACAGCTTAGTAACGCCAGGCAGGAAAAGATCTGCAAGATGTGAAGCCAAACAATGTTAAAAACAGTTTGAAAATTACCTCCTAACCCACCAGCTAACGACCTTTAAAGCTGATCTCGTCAACTTCACTTATGCATCAAGGCTTAACCTAAGTACTGCGAGTCATTTAAAAACGCTGTTTTAATTAAGCAGGTTAATATAGGGTTGCTTTAGACGTGTAAGCGAGGGATCCCTGCCTTGCTAGCGCACCATCATGGACCTCGTACCCAGGAAGACACCAGCCTTTCAGCTCTGAGATCACAAACAGGACCATCAAAATCAACTGGTGAAGTGACTTTCACCTCTAAAGATCAGTAAGTTTTACACATTCAAACAATAAAGCCATTTCCCAGCAAAGATGCCAGCACAGCAGCGTTTACCAAGTGTTATCCAGCAGGACTAAGTTTCTTGGAAGCGAGACTGATGCAAGGGGAAGGTGAGAAGCCAGGACTGGAACGCCTAAAAGCAACCAGCACATCCATAAGGGACTCTTTTCAACCTATCAAGTCATTTTTTTCCCCATCTATCAAGTAATTTTCCCAGGATGCCGACCGTCAAGGCACAGAGTAGAGTTTTTAACCAAACCTGACGGGTGCCATCCAGCTCCCATCTACTCAAGAGGGGAAATAGAACTCAAGGCTACCCATAAAATGGTCTGTAGAGAAACAGAGAAGCCTTTCAAATAGAGCAAATCTCATTGAAGTCATGGAGTCCCGCTGCCGGCAGCAGGTTCTGGATCGAGCCCAAGAGGAGAGGGCCAGCAAGGTTTTATTTGCCTCCCACAGAGCATCAGGAGGGGACCTGGAACTAGACGGTGGCCCCAGGAGAAGGGCTCTCCTCTCCCCTCCTCCCGCCAGCGCAGCCAATCGAGCCGAGCCGGGAGGTGAGGCTCCACAGCGGTAACTCTGCCAACTTGAAGGAAACGTCAGGGGCTGGAGAATTTCCTCACGTGTTTCCAATGTGGTTTCTATGCATTTTATTGCTCATTTGCAGATCAAAAATGCTGGAGGGATTCCAACTATTTCACACAGAATCTCACACTCCCGGCTGGCTGCAGCCCCAAAGCCTGAGTTTCTTCCCTTGAAACACTGCCCAGTGTTACTTTGGGATGTGACCTGATAGCGGAAGCCCACGGGGACCCTGAAACGATAATCGTTCCAGCTGCGATTGGTTGCCCAGCGCTGGCTGATGCCAGCACGGGTTTGTCAGTGCTGCTGACAAACAGGGACTCAGCAGCTAACGCCTCCTGCTCACACCACAACAAAAACCATGCCTGGAATCACACAATCCGGTACCCAACGGAGGAGGCAGGGAGTTCTTCCGCCTCAGGGAAAGGGTTGCAAGTCCTGGCATGACCAGCCCAAGGGAGCCTGATGCTGGAAACCGCCACGTTTCTTTTCTATGAAAAGAGGAACCACCAGTTTGCTATGTGATAGCAGCTGGTTTGTTAAACAGGGATGAAACAACAAGAAATACTTCACATCAAAACCTTCGAGGAGAAGGGATTGAAGGCTCCGCTCCAGCCCAGCCCACCGAGCCTCAACAGTGGGAAGACTGACCAGAAAGCAAAGGGATCCCCTCGCTGGGGTTTGCAGCCTTCCCTGCTCATTGGAGAAGAGGAGGCTGAGGGGAGACCTCATTGCTCTCTCCAACTACCTGAAAGGAGGTTGTGGAGAGGAGGGAGCTGGGCTCTTCTCCCAAGGGACAGGGGACAGGATGAGAGGGAATGGCCTCAAGCTCCACCAGGGGAGGGTCAGGCTGGACATTAGGGAAAGTTTTTCACAGAAAGGGTCACTGGGCACTGGCAGAGGCTGCCCAGGGAGGGGGTTGAGTCACCTTCCCTGGAGGGGTTTAAGGGACGGGTGGACAAGGTGCTGAGGGACATGGGTTAGTGATTGATGGGAATGGTTGGACTCCATCATCCGGTGGGTCTCTTCCAACCTGTAGATTCTAGGATTCTATGATCTCCAGCCTAAGAGTGGATGGCGAGGGAAGGAGCCGGACGACGCTGTCAGATCACTAGATAGCACTCAAGGAAATGATGATCAGGAGACGAGCATGCGGCAGAGCTTAGAAATTCCATAAGGCCGGTTGTTTCCATACAGGCGCTCACAAGCAAAACCAGAGAACAATAGCTAAATTTATTCCCTCATTCTTTCTGAAAGGGAAAAAAGCTGCTTCATTGCCTCTGACTAATCGAAACACCTACTTTCTATTACAATTTCATTTTCACTGCAGTTTCTTTTCCACTTAATTGAAGAACTATCAACACTTGGAAATCACAAGCTTGTCCTTTCCTTCCCCTTTATTTCCACACCCAAAATACCTCAATCTCCTCTATCACAAATTACACAGCTGACTGGCAGCAATTTTGGGGAAACGGGTAGACTTGTTTCTCCTTCTAAGGCACAGAAAACAGAATCTTGCATCTCATGCTTCACAAAACACTTTAGAGATAAACACAAAGAGACCTGGAGATCTTGCCATGCTCTGTCCGCACCAAACTTCTCATCCAAGGCAGCACCTGGCAAAGCTGACCTGACATTTCCACAGATCATGGAATGCTTTGAGTTGGAAGGGACTTCAAAGCCCATCCAGTTCCAACCCCTGCCACGGGCAGGGACACCTCCCACTGGATTAGGGGCTCCAAGCCCCATCCAACCTGGCCTTGAACCCCTCCAGGGATGGGGCAGCAACCACTTATCCAGATAACCTGGGCCAGGGCCTCCCCACCCTCACAGGAAAATATTTCTTCCTAAGATCTCACCTCAGTTTTCCCTCGTCCAGCTGAAAACCATTCCCCCTTGTCCTATCCCTGCACTCTCTGGGTGCCCTCAGTAGCACCATGTTTTGGGAGCGTGGTAGGGACACCTGAGGAGAACAGGATCAAAGAGTCGATCGCATCCATCAGGAAGGCTGCTCAGGTATCAGGCCTTGGAAAGGAAAGTGCCTGTGAGGGACTAGCGTGGGTTGGAAATGACAGACTACAGTCACTTATTTATTAAAGAGCCTTTCTCTTCCTTCTAAAGGTTTTTAAGTACCCCGCTTCACTCTGAGGACAAACTCCAGCCCCTTCGCAATGCTACATCACCCAAGAGGCAGGAAGCTCCCCTCTTTTTGCCAGCCATAAGGATCTTCCAACTCCCCAGCAGTGCTTCCTCTGGAAGGCACTTTCATCTCCAACATGTTCAATTTAGACTCCAAAGCGTTGAGTTATCTCGGCATGTGATGGTGCCACCATGCCAACCACAGCAGCTTGGGTGGGCAAAGTACCGGAGCAAAGGCAAGAGGCTGAATAATCACAAACTTAGACAGGCGTCTGCTCAGTGCAACGCTTGGGATTTTGAGACAATTCAGCTTTTGGTATTGTTACCTGCCTCTTTGAAACAACCGAGTGACAGAATTCCTGAAATAAGCAGAAGGAGGAAAGATTTTAGGAGAGAATAAGGTTTCGAAGGTACCAGAAATTAACTGGTGGCAGTGGCAGAGGGCTCTGCACAGCCCAGACTGGGCCCAAGTGCTCCTGCCTGATGGATCTGGCAGTCCTTTCGCTGGAAAAAGCTGCTAGGGAGAGAGCTGAAAGCTGGCAGCTCCTTTCCAAAGTCCTCCCAAAGCAGGGATGCAGTGATGGAGCAAGCTGAGGGGCTACAGCTGAGACCCTGGACACTGCCAGCTGGGGTGGCTCTGGAAAAAAACATTTGTGTGCAAGGATCTGCTTGCAAAAATGCACCTGCTGACCCAGGGAGCATGGAGAAACTGCAAACACATTAGGAAAGAACTGAGGGAATTCTCCTTTCACCCTTCCTCAGCGCAGAGGAAGGGGTAGCATAACCATGGAAACCTGGCCCATGCCAGACATTGATGTATGCCCAGCGCTACCCCTTGGGCCAGGGTGCCAGAACAGTCAATTCCTAAAAGTTGCCCCCTTCTCCCCCTTCTCCTTTTTCGCCCCCTTCTCCCCCTTCTCCTTTTTCGCCCCGCTTGCTCCCTTCTCCTTTCAATACACATTTCTATTTTCTCATGTAAAATCCTATTCAAAACCATAACCAAACCCAGTGACACAGCTCCTCCTCCAATTACCCGGCCTTGTTTGAAATCACGGCATGAACTTTGGACCCACAAGGGCGCAGGCACCGGCCCATCCGAGCCGCGCAGCCGCTGCAGGACGGAGCAGAGCAGCCAAGCCCTGGGCCCCTGTCCTGTCCCACATTTGAGCTTCATGTGGAAGCAGTTTTCTCCAGGGCATTTATGATCGTGCACGTCTCCAAGACGAGTCAATCCAGCCCGCCAAAAGGAAAATGATTCCCATGAACCAAAAGCTCAGCTGTGGCAGCGTTTAACACACATGAAGTGCTGTCAGCTGAAGTTAAACACCTTTGTTTTCCCCTGCGACTGCCCCACGCAGTAGCTGAAGGTCACACCACCACGGGCTTTCCCTCCCTCACATGGTGCAGGACCTCTGGCAGGTTAAGTTTGAATGGAAAGGGAAGAGGTCGAGGTTAGTGTGCCCGACAGACTGACAAGAGGCTTCCGCACCATTTCAAGTGTCTCCAATGACACCAAGTCCGCAGCAAAAAGGAAGGGCCAAACTGATTTCCCTGCTCTACAACAGCGAGCTGCTCAAGAGCGAGGGTCACCAGTGAGGTGCGTGCTTCAGCAGCCACGGCGCAGGGAGTGGCTCCGTATTCCCAGGCTGCGGCAGCGCAGGGGATGCGTGTGACGGGGCACACGGCTGTTGTTCAGGATCCCAGACCAGAACTGGTCACCCTACAGCAATTTCCTGATTAAACACTGACCCGCCTTCTCACGCCGGCCAGGCTCAAAAGAAAACGAGCCTGTCCTCTCCCGAGCAAGCTGCCAGGCGTCCCTGCTGCCCACCTCCACACGGAGGTCGCCGTCTTCTTTTTCAGCAGTCTCCGTATCAGACATCGCTCCTAAGGAAACGAAAGGCTGGGGGTTAGGGGAATCTGTGCGAGGCGTGCAGGCAGGAAGCAGAGCTGAGCAGCTCGAGACCAGAATAGAAACAGGAATCGAGCCCGGCATCGAGCGCAGCGCAACGCGCTGCCGGCACAGGCTCCTGCGAGGCTGCATCGGCAGCTCCACGCGGCATCATCTCGAAAGGGATGCTGATCGGAGGCAGAGGGCTCCGCGCAGCCTGGATTGGGCTCAGGAGCTGCGGCACGGGGTGGGGAGTTTCCTCCTGGAGCACCGGGGCGGATTAAGCTCCATTCAAACCCAGACGAAGGGGCGGGAGGAGAGAAAATTGCCACATGGACAAATAGCTGCGCAACCCAGAGAAGCAGGTTGCAGTGTGAAACACGTCAATGGGGTGGCTGGAAGGTGAGGGTCATTTTGCAAGTGGCAATCCAAGCCCTTCACCACTGGAGAAATTATTAGTAAAATTAAGAATTAAAACAAACACACACACAGCCTTCCCAAGCAACCACACAGAAGTGATGGTCAGTATTGCACATACAATGAAAAGCGCTGGCAGAGAAGCCTTGGCCAGGAAGAAAATATTTCCAACTCCCAATATTGGCATAATTTGGGATAAACACCTTCCTATCAGCATAAAACACCATTCACTGATCCTGCTAATCCCAGTGTTCCAGGTCCTGGGCTCCCCAGGGCATTTCTCTGCACATCCCTGGTGATGCCCGGGCACCCAGCGTGCAGCCACCCTGCTCTGAAATGCACACAGCTCTACTCCCTCTCCAGGCAAGCAATAAGACAAGCTCAAAAGGCAAAATGCAAACCAAACAGAAGCATTCCGACATGGAAAAAGGAAATAAAAAATAGTTAAAAGGAGCCTGAAGTGACCAGCAAGTTCAACTCGAAAAGGTTCTTTTCCCCTCTCCCAAAACAGATAGCCAGAATGATCAGTTTTGAGCTCAAATAATATCAAGAAAGGGTTCCTTTCCTGGGCTGCCCCTCCCTCGGCAGCACTCTCAGCTCTCTGCTGTGTTTCTGCCTGTTGCAGCGATTATTTCCAGGTCAGGGCACGCAGCTGACAGAGCTCAACTTTATTCCACTCCAAGAGCACACAAGCTGAAGTGACCACTTTGGAAGAATGGAGGATCCAAACGGTGCTCCCCCAACAGCCTCCTGAGTACCCAAATTCAGAACCTACCTGGCTTAAGAAAGGAAGAGGCAAGCAAACACAGAAATACCCCACGCTGCTGGGGATATGCACAGGAGGGCTCCTTCTGCACCAGCCAAACCCTGCAGCCTCACCCTTCTCCCCTCCCCACAAAATCCAGTTTCGTTAAACCCATTTTAGATGGGTTTAGATCCAAGACGAGAACACCTTTGGAAGTTAAACCTGGATCAGGAATTTGGCTGCAGTCGGTTATACCCCTTCCTGCCATTGCCAAGACACTTTAAGGCTTGAAAGCAGAGAGGAACCCAAGTGAAACACAGCTGGAGAAGCAAAAGCGTTTTCCAAAGAGTGCAAAATAGCAAGAGTAAAACAATTCCCATTCCACAGCCAGATGAAAAGAAGTTGCCCAGAGAAGGGATGAGGTTTCTCCTTCAGGCCAAAACAAACTAAGGACTTTCTGGGGTGGGAATTCCAAAACTTTCATACAAGCTGCCCCCGTTTGCTTCATTCGCCGCAACAAAAACTCAAAGACAACCTTGCTCTTTCAGGACCCCCCATAACCCTGTCAGCATCCATCCTTCTGGTTTGGCAAGAAAAATTTGGGGAATTAGGGGGAAAATTGCAAAATTGGGGGGAAATTTGGGGAGTTTTGGGGGGGAAATTGAGGAATTTGGGGAAATTTGGGGAGTTTGGGATGAAAATGGGAAGTTGGGTGGAAAATGGGGAATTTGGGTGGAAAATGGGGATATTTGAGGGGGAAAATTTGGGAATTTGGGATGAAATTGGAGAAAATTTGGGGGGAAATGGGGAAATTTGGGGGGAAATGGGGAGATTTGGGGAGAAAAATGGGGAATTTGGAAAAATGGGGAAATCTGGGGGAGAAAATGGGGAAATCTGGGGGAGAAAATGGGGAAATCTGGGGGAGAAAATGGGGAAATCTGGGGGAGAAAATGGGGAAATCTGGGGGAGAAAATGGGGAAATTGGAGGGAAAATGGGGAAATTGGGGAGAAAATTGGGGAATTTGCGAGGAAAATGGGGATTTTGGGGAGAAAATGGGGAAATTTGTGGGGAAATTGGGAAATTTGGGGGAAAATGGGGAAATTTGGGGGAAAATGGGGAAATTTGGGGGGGAAATGGGGAAATTTGGGGGGGAAATGGGGAAATTTGGGGGGGAAATGGGGAAATTTGGGGGGAAATGGGAAATTTGGGGGGAAATGGGGAATTTGGGGGGGAAATGGGGAATTTGGGGGGGAAATGGGGAATTTGGGGGGGAAATCAGGGAACTGGGGGGAAAATCAGGGAATTCGGGGAGAAAACGGTGAATTTTGAAGCAAAATCTGGGAATTCGGGGGGGGAGAAGACGCAAAGAATGTGGAGATGGTGGAACTGGGATGGTGGCCAGAAGGTCTGGAGATGCCGGGGGGGGAACTGGGAGCGCTGGGAGGGGGACTGGGAGGTAGTTATGGGGCACTGGGGTGGACTGGGGTGAACTGGGAGCAACTGGGAGCTACTGGGAGGGAGATAGGGAGGAGGAACCCGTGGTGGGATGGTCTTCAGAAGCTTGGGAGATGCTGTAGGAGCTACTGGGAGCACTGGGAGGGGGATTGGGGGTGACTGGGAGGTAGTTACGGGGCGCTGGGGTGAACTGGGAGCAACTGGGAGCTACTGGGAGGGGGAGAGGGAGGAGGAACCCACGGCGGGATGGTCTTCAGAAGCCTGGGAGATGCTGTAGGAGCTACTGGGAGCACTGGGAGGGGGACTGGGGGTGACTGGGAGGTAGTTATGGGGGACTGGGGTGAACTGGTGTGAACTGGTGCTTACTGGGGGGGTCAGGTGGAGGTGCACGAGGCAGACGTGAACGCGGTGGCGCTGGCAGACGCGGGGGGGCAGCTGGTGCTGAGCAGGGGGGACGACGGGCTGGTGCGGCTCTGGGACCGACGGAGCCTTGGCCACCGCGGCCACCGCCCCGTCTGCCGCCTGGCCGGGCACCGTGGGGGGGTCACCTTCATCCACAGCCCGGTGAGGGGGGGCACTGGGAGGGACTGGGAGGGGATTGGGGAGCACTGGGGGGGACTGGGAGCACTGGGAGTAACACTGGGAGGGGATTGGGGGGCACTGGGAGGAGGATTGGGGGGCACTGGGAGGAGGATTGGGAGGGGAAATGGGGGCACTGGGAGCACTGGGAGGGGCACTGGGAGGGACTGGGAGGGACTGGGAGGGACTGGGAGGGACTGGGAGGGGCACTGGGAGGGGCACTGGGAGGGGCACTGGGAGGGGCACTGGGAGGGGCACTGGGAGGGGCACTGGGAGGGGCACTGGGAGGGGCACTGGGAGGGGCACTGGGAGGGACTGGGAGGGGCACTGGGAGAGGGACTGGGAGAGGGACTGGGAGAGGGACTGGGAGAGGGACTGGGAGGGGCACTGGGAGGGGCACTGGGAGGGGCACTGGGAGGGGCACTGGGAGGGGCACTGGGAGGGGCACTGGGAGGGGCACACTGGGAGGGGCACACTGGGAGGGGCACACTGGGAGGGGCACACTGGGAGGGGCACACTGGGAGGGGCACACTGGGAGGGGCACACTGGGAGGGGCACACTGGGAGGGGCACACTGGGAGGGGCACACTGGGAGGGGCACACTGGGAGGGGCACACTGGGAGGGGCACACTGGGAGGGGCACACTGGGAGGGGCACACTGGGAGGGGGACACTGGGGGCCCTAGGAGGGTGCTGGGATGAACTGGGAGGGGAACTGGGGGCACTGGGAGGGGGTATGGAGGGACTGGGAGGCACTGGGCAGGGGGAGCGAGGGGACTGGGCTGAACTGGGAGCTACTGGGAGGCAACTGGGGTGGGAGGAGCGGGGGTGGGATGGTTTTCAGGGGCCTCGGGGAGGCAACTGGGAGCTCGGGACTGGGATTTGGGGCCTGGGGGGTGGGGTGAAGGGGGTTTATACTGGTTTGTACTGGTTTATAGTGGTTTGTGTCCCCCCCCACCAAGGGCGACGGGCAGCACCTGGTGTCCAACTCCAAGGACCAGACGGCGAAGCTGTGGGACCTGAGGCGCCCGGCGGGGGACGAGGCCGTGGCCGCCGCCAGGAGGGCTGTGGCCACCCAGAGCTGGGACTATCGCTGGGAGGAGGCGCCCCCCCCCGTACGCACTGGGAGCACTGGGAGGGATTGGGAGGCACTGGGAGGGGATTGGGGGGCACTGGGATGAACTGGGAGGGGGAAAGGGGGGATTGGGAGGCACTGGGAGGGGATTGGGGGGCACTGGGATGAACTGGGAGGGGATTGGGAGGCACCGGGAGGGGGAAAGGGGGGACTGGGATGAACTGGGAGGGGACTGGGAGGCACTGGGAGGGGATTGGGGGGGATTGGGATGAACTGGGAGGGGGAAAGGGGGGACTGGGAGGGACTGGGATGAACTGGGAGAGGGAAAGAGGGGACTGGGATGAACTGGGAGGGGACTGGGAGGGGGAAAGGGGGGACTGGGATGAACTGGGAGGGGACTGGGAGGCACTGGGAGGGGGAAAGGGGGGACTGGGATGAACTGGGAGGGGACTGGGAGGGGATTGGGGGGGACTGGGATGAACTGGGAGGGGGAAAGAGGGGACTGGGAGACACTGGGCGGGGATTGGGAGGCACTGGGAGGGGGAAAGGGTGGACTGGGGGGGAATGAGGGGGACTGGGATGAACTGGGAGGGGGAATGGGGGGACTGGGAGGCACTGGGAAGGGGACTGGGAGGCACTGGGAAGGGGACTGGGAGGCACTGGGAAGGGGACTGGGAGGCACTGGGAAGGGGACTGGGAGGCACTGGGAAGGGGACTGGGAGGCACTGGGAAGGAATGGGAGGGGAAAGGGGGGATTGGGAGGCACTGGGAGGGGATTGGGAGGCACTGGGGAGGGGAAAGGGGGAACTGGGATGAACTGGGAGGGGGAAAGGGGGAACTGGGATTCACCCCTATTTACCCCGATGACACCTTAATTACCCCCATAACCTCTGAATTCGCCCTTAATCCGCCGTTAATTACCCTTAATGACTCCCCTAATCCCTTAATGACTCCCCTAATCCCTTAATTACCCCAATAACCTCTCAATTTACCACTAATTACCCCTTCATTAAACCTCTATTACCCCTTTTCCCCCCAATTACCCCCATAACCTCTGAATTTTCCCTTAATCACCCTTAATTACTCCCCTAATCCCTTAATGACTCCCCTAATCCCTTAATGACTCCCCTAATCCCTTAATGACTCTCCTAATCCCTTAATTGCCCTAATTTTTCCACTAATTACCCCTTCATTAAACCTCTATTACCCCTTTTCCCCCCCAATTACCCCCATAACCTCTCAATTCGCCCTTAATCACCCCTAATTACCCCATATCCCGCCTCTATCCCCCTATTTACCCCTTTAATTACCTCAACAACCGCCCCATTCCCCTTTAATTACCTTTAATTACCTTTAATTAACGCCCCTTCTCCTCACGCTCCATTTCCCGCCTCGCCTTTCCCGCCCTTTTTGTTGCCATGGCGGCCGCGCGCGGGGGGGGGGGGGGCGCGCGCGCGTGCGTGGCCACGCCCCCTTTTTTTTTACGTGGTGACGTCACCCCCCAGCGACGGCGGCGGCGCTTCCGGGGGACCCGTCGCTGCAGACGTCCCGGGGTCACGTGGTGCTGCACACGCTGCTGCGCTGCCGCCTGGCGCCCGCCGGGGGGCGCGCGCTGGGGGCGGGGTGCGCCTCGGGAGGCGTCATCGGTGAGCGACGCGGGGGGTTGACGTCATCGGGGAGCGACGTGGGCGGGAAGGGGAAAGCGCGGAAAAAGGGGCTGAGGGGGGATCTATGGGGCAGAGGGAGGGGTCTGTGGGGCAGAGGGAGGAATCTATGGGGCAGAGACTGAATCTATGGGGCACAAGGATGGATCTGTGGGGCAGAGAGAGGGGTCTGTGGGGCAGAGAGGGGTCTGTGGGGCAGAGAGAGGCGTCTATGGGGCAGAGAGAGGGTCTGTGGGGCAGACAGAGAGGTCTGTGGGGCAGAGAGAGGGATCTATGGGGCAGGGAGGGGTCTATGGGGCAGAGGGAGGGATCTGTGGGGCAGAGAGAGGGGTCTATGGGGCAGAGGGAGGGGTCTATGGGGCAGAGGGAGGGGTCTATGGGGCAGGGAGGGGTCTATGGGGCAGAGAGAGGGGTCTATGGGGCAGGGAGGGGTCTGTGGGGCAGAGGGAGGGGTCTGTGGGGCAGAGGGAGGGGTCTGTGGGGCAGAGGGAGGGATCTATGGGGCAGAGAGAGGGTCTATGGGGCACAAGGAGGGGTCTATGGGGCAGAGAGAGGGTCTATGGGGCAGAGAGAAGGGTCTATGGGGCAGAGATTGAATCTATGGGGCACAAGGATGGATCTATGGGGCAGAGGGAGGGGTCTGTGGGGCAGAGGGAGGGGTCTGTGGGGCAGAGAGAGGGGTCTGTGGGGCAGAGAGAGGGATCTATGGGGCACAGAGAGGGGTCTATGGGGCAGGGAGGGGTCTATGGGGCAGACAGAGGGTTCTATGGGGCAGGGAGGGTTCTATGGGGCAGAGAGAGGGATCTGTGGGGCAGAGAGGGGGGTCTATGGGTCACAGATTGGATCTATGGGTCAGAGGGAGGGATCTATGGGGCAGAAGAGGGGTCTGTGGGGCAGAAGGAGGGATCTATGGGGCAGAGGGAGGGAATCTATGGGGCAGAGGACGTGACCGCAGCGCAGCAAAGGCATAAAATGGAGGGGTGGGGGGGGCGTGTCTCTATGGGTCCGGGTGGGTCTCTATGGGTCCAGGGGGTGGATCTATGGGGCAGAGGGCACCCCCTGACCCCCTCGTTCCCCCCCCCGTCCCCCCCCCGCAGTGTACGACGTGCTGACGGGGCGGGTGCTGCGGCGGCTCAGCCGGCACCGCGGCTGCGTGCGCGACGTCTGCTGGGGACCCCAGCCCTGGCGCCTCGCCAGCGCCTCGGTGCGCACCTGGGGGGGCGCCATGGGGCAGCTATGGGGCAGCCGGGGGGCCCCATCGGCTTCCGGTGCTTTCCGTTGGGTTCTATGGGGTCCCCATTGGGTTCTATGGGGTCCCCATTGGGTTCTGTTGGGTTCTATTGGGTCCCCATTGGGTTCTATGGGTCCCCATTGGTTTCTATGGGTCCCTATTGGGGTCCCCATTGGGTTCTATGGGTCTTTATTGGGTCCCCATTGTGTTCTATGGGGTTCTATGGGTCCCCATTGGGTTCTATGGGGTTCCTATTGGGGTCTCTATGGGTCCGCATTGGCTTCTATGGGTCCCCATTGGGGTCTCTATGGGGTCCCCATTGGGTTCTATGGGGTCCCCATTGGGTTCTATGGGTCCCCATTGGGTTCTATGGGTCCCCATTGAGTCCCCATTGGGTTCTATGGGTTCCCCATTAGGTTCTATTGGTCCCCATTGGTTTCTATTGGGTCCCCATTGGTTTCTATTGGGTCCCCATTGGTTTCTATGGGTCCCCATTGGGTTCTATTGGGTCCCCATTGGTTTCTATTGGGTCCCCATTGGTTTCTATGGGTCCCCATTGGGTTCTATTGAGTCCCCATTGGTTTCTATTGGGTCCCCATTGGTTTCTATTGGGTCCCCATTGGTTTCTATTGGGTCCCCATTGGTTTCTATGGGTCCCCATTGGGTTCTATGAGGTCCCCATTGGGTTCTATGAGGTCCCCATTGGGTTCTATGGGTCCCCATTGAATTCTGTTGGGTTCTATGGGTCCCTATTGGGGTCTCTATGGGTCCCCATTGGGTTCTGTGGGTCCCCATTGGGTTCTGTTGGTTTCTATGGGGGCCCCATTGGGTTCTATGGGTCCCCATTGGGTTATATTGGGTCCCCATTGGGTTCTGTGGGTCCCCATTGGGTTCTATGGGTCCCTATTGGGATCCCCATTGGGTTCTATGGGTCTCTATGGGGTCCCCATTGGGTTCTATGGGACCCCATTGGGTTCTATTGGGTCCCCATTGGGTTCTATTGGGTCCCCATTGGGTTCTATGGGTCCCTATTGGGGTCCCCATTGGGTTCTATGGGTCCCTATTGAGTTCTATGGGTCCCCATTGGGTTCTATTGGGTTCTATGGGTCCCTATGGGGCAGGGGGAGGATCTATGGGGCAGGGGGAGGATCTATGGGGCAGGGCTGGGATGTGTGGGGCAGGCCCTCTGGCTCTGCCCCACAGTGGGACGGCACCGTGCGCCTCTGGGGCTACCGCAGCCCCCAAGCAGAAGAGGACGAGGAGGAGGAGGAGGAGGAGGAAGGCGCCCCCCAATAAAGGCCTCTGCCCCACAAGTGGCTCCCGGGCTCTTAATTGGGGGGCAGACGGCGGCCTGTGAGCCCCCTGCCCCATAGATCCCCCCTCTCTGCCCCATAGATCCCTCCCTCTGCCCCATAGATCCCTCCCCAGCCCCATAGATCCCCACACAGACCACGACCGCGGAGAAGCTTTGAGATCTTGACGCTCGCCCCACACTTATGGGGCTGGGCGGGGGGGTGGGGGGTGGCTGGTTATGGGGCAGCGCCGTGGGGCAGGGCCGTCACCTCAGGAGGAGTCGGCATCTGGGGGGAGAAAGGGGGTGGTGTGCCCCATAGACCCCTCTCTGTGCCCCATAGACCCCTCTCTGTGCCCCATAGACCCCTCCCTGCCCCATAGACCACTCCCTCTGCCCCATAGACCACTCCCTCTGCCCCATAGATCCCTCCCTCTGCCCCATAGATCCCTCCCTCTGCCCCATAGATCCCCCCCCACACCCACCCTGCCCCCCGGTGGGTGCCATCTTGGCTCAGCAGGTGACGAAGGCATCGAAGGCGAAGACGAAGGTGAGAAGGAGGCTGAAGGTCTAAGAAGGGGGGGGGGGCGGTCACTTAGGGGGCATCCGTGGGGCTGGGGGGGGGGGATCTATGGGGCAGGGGGGGTCTGTGGGGCGGGGGGGGGCCACTCATGAAATCTTTGCAATTTGTTAATTAGCACTAGAAAGGGGTAATTGTTGCCATTTCAGTTCTTAAGTTGTCACTGGAAAACAGGATTAGAGGAGGAAGGATTTCTCTAAGCCTCGGGAGAAAAGCTATTGCCGTGGAATATTGATGCAAGAAGAAATTCTTATATTCTGTGCTCTTCAGTGTACTTAGGAAAATAGTTCACTGCCAGTCATGATTTACTGTTATGATATTTCTCTTCTGTAATTCATAGGAACAATCAGAGAAGGCTGAGTTCTATTGAAGCCAACCTTTTTCTGCTCCACCTCTCTGGTGATTCTCCTACTCTGTTCCCGCTTGGCAGCTGACAGCAGCGAAGCTCTCCTGGCTCCAAGTGCCCACTGTCTGCCCCTGCTCTCCTGAACTCCTGCTATAAAATCTTCCCTGGTGAAAATATCCCAGCAGAGGTGTGCTGCTTTCTGCACTTGGCGTAGGTGCCTGGAGAAGGAGGCTATTCACTTCAGCTAATGCTGGCTGGTGTTTTCTTAATCTGCCTTTTCTTCTTCTACAGACAATTTTCTTAGGTCTGTGTTTGTTAAGAAGAGGTAAGATATCTTCTTTAGGACTAAGTTGTCTTTGAAGTTCCTTTATGAAGTTAGCCTTGTACGTCATAACAGGTACTGGGCTTTATTCAATGGGACTACAAAATGCTTAGACAAGCAAATGATGTAAGGAATAGTGGAACTGTGTGTTGTTTGGAAAGAGCTGTGCAAACTGCTGCCCAATGTAGATTGATGTGCTGAAGATTTATTTCTCAAAATTCAACATTTTTTAGAACACCTCAGTATTATCTTGGATAAATGCAAGATGTTAAATCAAACATGGCTCTTACGAGGGGGAGCAAATGGAACTAAAACAGTGGCAGCAACGAGATGTTCTCACAGTGATTACTTGGGTCCTCGGGGGAAACCATGAAATGGGAAATAAATCACGTTCTGGCCCCCATCAGCGTGCTGTGTATCGCTTTTCTTAAGCAGGTCTTGGGGTAAAGAGCATACTAAAGCCTGAAAGGTTCTTGTGTGGGCAGAGGAAGAAAAGCATCACCGTCAGGATGTCAGCAGAGAGGGAGTGAAAGAATGGGAAAGAGAATAATTTGTTTTACCAGCTCCGGGATGGAGGTATTCTAAAAATGACTAAAAGAACAGGGTAAGATGTATGTAGATAGAATCCATCCCTAGAGACTTCTTATTGTTTCTCTGCTCCAATCTTCATGTTAATACCTTTGGGTGAAAGAACTAATAATTATTTGTGTTGTAGAGGAGTGGTTTTCAAGGCTCGTTTTAATAGGAATTCTCATGGCGTTGTGAAAGAGCAAGAGTTAAAGGTGTTGTGTTAACAGGACTGGGAAGCAGACGAATAGTCCCGAGAGCTCTTCTGAGAGTGGGGGATTTCATCCAGGAGGAGAAGGCGGCTGCATAATCCTTTCCCCGAAGAGGTGAGTGCTAGAGGATGTAGGAGGAGTCTGAAGATGAGCTCATATTGCAACTTCTGACACCTACTGATTGTTTTAATTCAAGTATTCCAGAAAATCTGTTAAAAATTCATGCAGTTTGTTTTACTTTTCTAGTTTGGAATAATTGCAGTAGACTAGTAGGCTCCCATTTGGTTATAAGCTCTCCTAGATTTCCCCAATATAAACTACTTCATATTGTTCCCCTGGGAATTTAATTGCATTAAGAAATGATTGGCCCTGATAGACTTCTATGGTCTGTGATAATTATAATGGAATAAGATATCCATATAAAAGCATAAAATGATGCTGAAGCACATGCATTTTGATCATTAATTAGTGAACTATCAAAGGCATTGCAGATGGAACTGGTTTTTTGCTTTTTAGAACAGAGCCTGACCACTGCAGCCTCAACTGTGTAGTAAGCTTATTTTTAGTCATTCTTGCTTTAGTGAATACATCTGAATGTGTATTTATGTACATATTCAACTCTGCTGTGAACTTTGTAATGCTTTAAAGCTTCCTGCGGAGAAGTCTGAGAGGTAGGTTTCCTTCTGGAAGAGGCCAGTGAGGCTGCTCCGTTGGTCCAGAAAGCTCTTTCTGTAGCAGTTTATTGTTTTCTTAGGGTGATACCAAATCTCCCCGTACTGGTTAATGGAGCAGCTGGGACCTGCTAACGAGCTGGTTCATATGGAAACAGCTTACTCGTATAAAAGCAGCAAAGCTAAAAGCCGTTTGAAATCTGTGGTTCAGGAGTACTAGGGTTTTTATTCTCCTGTCCCCCAAAATCACTCTGTGTTCTGCCCATCTGGATTACTGTCAGGGGGGTTGGATTAATTAGATGAACAGATGTCAGTGTTTTATCCATTGCCTGGCATCCTGTCATCTTCAAAAGTATCCACAGCTTCCAGTTGGGACCTCCAGGACGCTAGAAGGGTTTCCTCAGAGAAAGGCTAGGAGCTGGCTCCAGTATTTCAAAACCCACGTTACGGCAATCATGACATTTTACTTCTGACTCTGTTGCATTGGGTACAAAGTGAGGGAAAAACACGATTGCTTAAAAAGTGTGAGTGGAAAGGGGTGATTTGGATCTAAATATCTCATAGCATGTATTTCTACTTGTGTTTGTGTATTTGACAGCAGGTATGCATACACATGTATTTTTTCCCTTTTCTTAAATAATGTATGCTTTTTTATAATCAGATGTGCCTTAAAATATGACGCAAAAAGGGATGTTTGTCTTGGCTTATCTTTTCTGCCACACAGACATTCCTGAGCTTGAGCATGCGGGTGGTTAGAGGGTATTTTGATACGGTCTGCTTTCAGTAACGTCCTGTCAGGACTTGGGACTCATCTGCTCCTCTGATGGAACGCTTAGGGCAGCAGCATCTTCTGTCGATATTTAGTAGCTGCAGGATTTCAGGTGCCATCACGATGAACCTGAATGTGACCTGAACTGCACTGAAAGCAGGTTGAGGCAGGAATGGCTTTTTATCTTCTTGAACCATGTTCGAGGTTGTGATCGTTCAAACTAAACATGGATCTATGCTAGCAAAGTCTTCCTCAGGGTGGATGTTCCCAGCTGTTTGGACATGTGCAGAAGGTGGTTTTATGCCTTGTGCTGAAGCTTGCGAAAAGAATGTAAAGGTGCACGTCTCTTAAGATTTCAATGGCATTTAGCTGTCAGAACTATGTAACAAGTGCAAATTAAGAAGAACGTAAGTGCAGCATCTGCCAAAAAGGCAGTAAAGATCTACCTGTGTTGTACGGCTGGCCTGTCAATAACTTTAGGACATGACCAGATGTTTGAACATTTCAATCTGAAACAGATGTTCTGTTTCCAGGTATTCTTTTTGTGGGCTTTTGTTTGGTTTTTGTTTGTTTGTTTGTTTGTGCTTGGGGTTGTTTTTTCTGTTATTTTAGCCGTGTAGATATTGACAAGAAAACAAACTAGCCCTGAACTCTGCCCCTACCCCGACACATGCTTGTTCCCACCCTAGGACCGTGGGTTAGCACTCTGCCTGCTGGGGGACTTGCAGCGCTTGGGCTCCTGTTCGTGTACTGACACAGCTCTATGGCCAGGACTACAGGACTCTCTTCTGATTATTCTTAGAGCATTACTGGTTTTGCTCCAAGGAATCTAACTTAGCTGGAAAAGGACAAAACTGAATTAAAAAACAAAATGAGTAGAAAATTGCTTTTTGTCTTGTAACGCTTTATTGCCCTGGTTCTAGGCTTTTTGGCTCTGATTTGGGAGGTAGGGTTGTAGAGAAGAAGTTGAATGCCATGTCCTGCTGTCCAGCAACCACATATGTTTAAGGTGCTAGTTTGAGAAAAACCAAAAGAGTTCAATAGCGTCATGGGATTCTGCCACCTTTCCATCAGATCTCTGTATCTCGGTCTGGCCCGAAGCACAGATCTTAATCGGACAATATTTTATTTTCACTCCCCTGCACGTGCAGTCATTTGGAATGATGCCTGGCAGAATCTGCCTCCAGATGGGATGGAGACGTTTCTTTCTTCCCATACCCACCTAGAGATGCTCTGCTTACTTCTGTTTTGTAATTCTTGTCACAAGGCTCCAAAATTTTTCTAGTCTTAACACCTGCAAGTCTGAATGAGGTAACGTGATAACGTTATCCAAGTGCAAACTCCAATTCTGTTCTTCTGGACCTTGCAATCCAGAATGTGAATTTATGATGTGAGGGGAGATTCTTTCAATGTGGCAATTAATGTCTTTGTCAATCCCTTTCTTTTACAGTAGTACCCTTACTACTCCTCCAAAACATATTTCTGTGAATTGGATTCAGTTATGTAGTTTTATGGGGGTTGGTGGGTTTTTATTGTTTGGGGTTATTTTGTTTGGGGTTTTTTTGTGTGTTTGGTTTTAGGTTTTTTTTTTCTAGTATTAGCTGTGTGCCTATCATTCTTCCCTGAAGTGAAACCCACTTGCATCTCAAAGCCCTTCATCTTGATTTACACTGTGTGGAAACTTAAGCTATTTGGTCTTAGATTGATCCGACACTGCTCACGGCTTTGCCGTTCTTCCTTTCAGCAGCCTGTGCTCACAGTCTCTGTGAGACGAGCAGGTTGATTTACTGCTGGAGAACACTTGGGTTGCAAACTTTGGCATACCTGCTTGTATTGTTTGTTCTTGCACCACTATTACGGAGAATTGTGCTTTAACAAAATATGTTTCCTCTAGAATGTGGAGCATTTAGGAGAGTCTAGAGTAATTGGAAACTTAATTGTAAGTAATTGAATGTGGGTAATTAACTATGGACTGTAAAGTGGAAAAAAGAAAGAGGAAATGCCTACTAAAAGCCATTAGTATAGTTCTGCAATAACCTCTGTCCAGTTTTTATGAAATCGATTGTGCACGCATTTAGAAATGGTACTTGTCACGTGAATTAATTATGCTATCTGTTGCCAGGGAATTGTTATCATCGGTGTTCTCCATCTCTGCTGAAATACTAATTAGTATCAGTTTGAGCAACATGGGCAATCCACAACTTATTCTGTGAAACACTTATTTTTTTCTGGAAAAAAAATATAAATATTTAAGATTTAAAAAGAAAACCCCGAACACTGCTTTCATTTCGATGAACAGTAAGTTAAGCTTTATTTAAGAGTAAGAAATTTTGAAACTGCTGTTGTCACAATGCGGAAGACGGAGTGGCAGTATCTTTTGTGTTTGACGGGTAACGAATTAATGCAGAACTAAAAGATCTAATTGTCTTTGTTTGAATTTGCATAAAGAGCAGTCTTTGTTACATTTTCCTGCAGAATGTCTTCCTTGCTGGAGTGTGTCTGGGGTGTTGTTGGGTGGGACAACCTGTCCCAAAGGCTGGGAGCGAACTTCCAGGCACCAGCGCTGGAGGGGAACAGAGAACATCTTGGCCATGGCAAACGCCCTGTGAGCTCTCCAGAGGGGCACAGGATGGACTGACATTCCCAATTGCTCCTCCAGGTGTGCTCGGCGAGACAACCCCAAGTGTTCTGAAGTCGCAGAGGACCAAGAGTGTCAGAGGGCCCCCAGATGAGCAACTGCACTTGACGATGGGTGCAGTAGGAGCCCTGCATTCCCTCGTGATTGTGATCCTGGTGTGCGGTGTCATGATCTGGGTGCGGAGGAACAGAGCCAGGTGAGTAACTGATTGCCCCCATGGCTTCCTGCAAGGGCTGCTCGTAGCCACAAAGCATTTCTGCTCAGGCTGCTGGGAAATGGCAAATGAGGTCTTGGCCAAAATGCACTGATAAGGTTTTGGTTATTCTCAGGTGCTTAAATTTGCATCTGAACTCCTGGGGCTTCTTTATAGGAGCCCCCTCTGACCAGAGCCGAGGTCGGCTCAAGCAGATCCTGCCTGGACATGCTCCTATCACGTTGTTCCTAAGGGGCAATCAAGGTGGGGGTGTCATTTCCCTCCCCACCAGATCTCCATCATCAGAAGTTGGGAACAAAATGTGCTGTAAGGGCACATCCTGCAAGCAAAGCACAGGTCAGTGTTAATTGGTTTGAAGAGCATCCCCAAGAGTGGAGTTTGGGGACGTCCTGGGACCTGAGGTGTTAATAGTGTAATTACAGAGCTGTGTTTGGCCAGGGGGATTCCCATTCCCTGGATGGCTGCTGGGAGAAAGCTTTTCATCATGTTTCCACTAGTAAAACTCGGTATCTTGGGTTTACAGAAGGTCTCCCCAAAGGCACTGGTGGGGTAAATGTCTGGTGGAGGAAAGGAGCAATGTTTAACAGGGCTGACTTTAAGTTTACAGGAATACCAGGTAGTTAGAAGTTGGTGGCTGAAGCCATTAGAAAATTTCCTGTATTCCTTTTGTATGCGGCATTGATACTGTCAGGTCTTTCTGAGGTCTGGGTGTTAACAGGAGATTAGAGGAATAGAAAGTGTCTTTGGTCAAACTCTGACCCACTGGAAAAAGTCAGAACAGCGAGGCTCCCGCTCAGTGCAGAACTGAAACTGTTGAGCAGAGGGCAGTTATCTGAAGAGTTGGGCAACCAAGAATTTCATCTGTACTGGCCATGGATAATGAAATGACGATGAGGCATCGCCTCTTGGTTGTGAAGCCAGATCTAAGTTCAATTCTAGGATTTGGGGAGTTGAGGGAGGGAATTTTGCTTTCGTGTAGCTTATATCAAAATTGATTTGTCCTCCGAGTTTCCAGAAGGTGTTTGTAACCCTGAAACCAAACCTGTACCATATTCCAAAAGTCAGGTTTTGGAATCTTGAGCTCATGGTGGCGGGGCAGAGCAGCCTGGCCTGTATCTGTGCTGGGGTGCTAGTTTTCTACAGGGATGAGCGCGAGGAAGGTGACTGAGGGGTGCTGAGTGGTCCCACTGCAGGCTCAGTGTATTGTCTTGCATGTGCTGAGGGACCAAAGGAGGCTGGTGGATTTCTCAAGTTTAGAAAAGGAAGGGGAAAAGGCAAAAAAGAAGCACACATCTCAATGGTGATGTTGTCAGTCACGCTTGTTGAAACTGCCCTGGTGAAATCCTTTGTGTGCATCGGTGTGGTGTTTGCTGTCTGTCTTTTGGGAGCATCTTCATCCAGTACAGGAGGAATTTTTTGTTTTATCTTAACTTTAATTTCCTCTCAGCCTCTTCCACCTCCTTAGAACCAAACCACCATGGGAAGAGAGGCCATAGAGTATGACCTGGAGCTGGCCCTTTAGAGGGCTGTAAAAGGCAGCGGGCTCAGGCTGGGGTGTTGTTCCATAAATATTTCAAGCTTTTTGGCTGTACTCTATTTAAACAAGTCCTAACTTTTTCCTTAAAGTCAAGGTAAAGCTAAGAGTATCTTCTCATATTTACATGGCACTCAGTGTTTTTCTTCTTAAAAAAAAAAAGGAATTCTGAATGTGACAATTATTTGAAAATTGAATTCTGAATTTCCAGTAAGGACATATATTACAAATAATAATCAGAACGCCTAAAAGTTATCTGTGATATCCTATGGTGCACTACTGCAGACAGGACCTCACAACTCTCACTTGGCACAAAATGAACATGCTACATACACAAAATATGAAGGAGCAGAGGCAGTGCCACCTCTCTGCCCCCCTTACAACCTGACTGCAAACAGCTCTGCCGGTGCTGACTGATCTGGCAGCAGCTTTCAAAACCCAGTTCTTGCCTCCATGCAAGATGGAGAGCCATAAGAACCATTATAGGACTGGAATCCCTTTTTCCAAGTGTAAATAAAACCCATATAGAAGGGAAGAGGATGCTTTTTAAAGAGAGAACGCGGGCCTGGGAGAAAAAGAGGAAGGTGTATCACAGGATAAAAAGTCATACCCATTAGTAACAGTTGCTCACCATCAGCTGACTGTCAGTGCCTACCAAATACTCAGGTGGTGGGATTGTAAGGAACAGACACTGTGCCATTTCCTGCATTTTGCAGCAGCAGCCTGGGATAAGTGCTGCTCAGCAGCAACCATCAACTGCTCATCAACTGCTGCTACCACTTGCTCCTTGGTAACTAGTTTGAAGTAACCCATAAGGACACATCAAAATCAGCTGCCGCAGAAGTCAGTTATCAACAGCTAATGAGCAGTATAATGTATGCAAATTCTTAACAGCCTGACAAAGAGCAACAGCAGCAACTGCACCAACAGGTCATCAGTAAATCGAACAGCACCTACTCAAGTCTGCAACTGAACAGGGATTTACAGAGAGGTCACAAGGCTGTGACAATTTAACGTCTTGTGTACTTTGTTTAGGAGAACTGAACAAGTAAGAACAAGTTCTTAAGTACCAGCCTTAGTAAAAAGCTGATTTACCACAACACTCCTTGCAGTCAGTATTTTGAAGTTATCAGGCATAAACATTTTGAACGTAACAATTAATGAAGGCTGTTATTTGATAACTTGCTTAAGCCCACAGAAATTCAGGTTGTCACCAAAAAAAACCAAATTCTCATCTCTGTTCCTCACACTGACACTAGCACTTGTGTGGCCAGCGTTCCTACAGAGCTGATCAGTCTGAAGCCTTTCTGACAAGGAGTTAGTTTTCATTAGTACCAGTCTCTCTTGTTCAGAGTTAGCGTAAGTAATAATGCCAACACAAGAAGGAAACCAGGACAGGTACCCGAGTGGAGGGAGTGGACCACCCACACCACAGCAACTTACAGCAGTAATGAAAACTACACCCTTAGTCATGTTCATATTTAACACACTAACTAAAGTAATAGCTACGCTGCCACTAGAAAGTACAGTTCTGCCAATGACAAAATATTTAGTTGAACTACAGATGGCCATACTGACTGTTGAAAAGGTACCCATTCAGGCCTTCAGGTAGGCTTTTGTCCTCACCTGAAGAGGAATGCAATTCTCAATACACAGAACGAAACTGCTTCTTCCAAATTTTAAATTCAGGTTGATTTTTATTTATTGTACATCAGTAGCTTAATAAGCTACAACTCAAGCTATTTATTGGGATAGAAAATTCCAACGCAGTATTTGAGATTTTGCTTAGAAATTATTTTAGAATAATATATTTTATTTTTACAGTGAACTCAAGACGTAATGTCAATGTAATAAAACACTTCAACATAGATAAAATTCTGATTTTGAGAAAATATATAAAAATCACATCTTTTATATTAAAATCTGTTTTAGGTATATACAAAATAATTATCAAAGCATTTGGTTCATACAGTGCTGCGGTAGGTCATGAAATCAACTACTCGACACAAGGGTCAGTGAGTCAGTGCTACAAACGGATGCCTGGGCAACCATCTCAAATTTGTCTGCTTGAGGACAAAATACAACAGAGTTTGTCTGTATTCATGACAAAGCTGGAAACATGAGGTAAAAGGAAAGGAACCTATTAACCCTAAGAGAAAGAGACTTGTATGATGCAAAGTTTCTTGCATTGTCCCATTAAACTACTTCTGTTACACAGTGAGGAACCACATTCAGAAGATAAATGGCAGCAGTTTGTATTTGTATTATAATGTCTGTCCTCTCCAAAAACTCCCTACACTAGCAGATGGTTTTCTTGGGATTCACATCTCCATTTAGACACTTGCTAATCCAAATTCCAAAAAGCCAGAAGGAACAACTTCCTGTTACAACTCAGGTAAGAGTTTTAACTGGTGACCTGAAGAGAAGCAACATGAAAACTGTGAACCTGAAGTCATCTAGTTCATGACATACTGCGGCCATCCCATATTTAAACGTAACCATGTTTTGCAGGCAAGAATAACCAAACTAATTCCATTCACAACTACAGTACAAAATATAAAGTCATTCTCTGAAATGTTTGTTGCTCCTGGAAGGGTAACCAAAAGCATCGCTTGTATTAACAGTTTAGACTCTGTACGTCAGTTTGCCATCCAGCAGATCTGACTCAAAAAAGAGACAACATCCCATGGTCCTAACCATTTCAATATTCAGCTATGCACCAAAAGTGGTATGTTCCCCCAGTCATTCAGTTGTGAAAGAGTTGCTCAGAATTTCTGTGGTTCAAACAGTCAGTTCTTTCCCATCATATAACTCTTGCAATTGGTGTGACTCATATTTTAGGGAGGGTTTTTCAATTTGCATCCCAGGACCCATAGTGTTCTGTCCAACTATTTTAAGATTCACAACTTTTATTTTCCAGGTATTCTGCCTAACAGGACAGCTAGTAAGTCCAAAAATTTGTTCAAAGATGCCCAAACAAGTGTTGTCCCCATGTATCGTGCCAGCCACAGCTACCAGCACTAACCCATGTGGAGACATGGCACACTTCAGTCCATTGGAATGCAAATTAGGGTTGAATAGAATATATTCTTCTTTAACCAATGAGAGCAGGCGAAGGCTAACCATTTCTGCACCAATATACTCTTCCATGTTTTTTTCTAATGTGTTGTAACACAACTTCATTTTAGCATCCTCCCAAAAGTGCTGTGGTCCCCATCCTTCTTCAGCTTTTACTCCCAAGGGATGTTGAGAATTCAGGAGTTCAAAGAACCATTGACAGAATTCTTCTCCTAGATTGTGAATGTGATCTTGTGGTGGCTTTTGTCTCTCTCCGTGATTCTGCAATCAAGCACATTTTTTTCTTAGAACTATTTAGCTTCAACATGCAAGCTACCACTTAAAACAATATAACTTCATGTAAATCCTTTTCTTTTAAAACACTCTAAACCTTCAAGTGTTCTGAGACAGTCCTGAAGAAAAACTATAGAGTAAAATCTCATTTATTTTTAACATCATGATTATCTTATCTAGAGAATCTGAGTAGGTTCTTTGAAATACAGTAAGAGTAGTTCTTCAGCTTTGTCTTGGTCTTCAAAACAAGAAGGATACAAATCCAACCTGAAAAGCCGATCTCACATTAAGGTCTATGTCACGGCTTGGCTACTGCTGGCAACAAAGAACCCCATGGCTGCTCACTCACTGTACCTCCCACAAGTGGGACTGGGAGTAGAATCAGGAAAAAAGAAGGGAAAACTCATGGGTTGGGATAAGGACAGTTTAACAGGGCAGCAAAGGAAGAGAAAATAAACCAATAATCACTCACTGCCCAAAATCCAACACCTGACATGCTACCAATCCAGAAATCCAAGCCATGCTCTGCAGCTGCACCCCCGAACCTTGCTGCAAAACTCAGTCGTGATTACCGTGTTGCTAATTGCGCCACAAACCGCATCACCTACCACGCTACGAATCATGTTGCCAGCCCCACCCCCTAGCCAACTACCCCCTTACATTCTGAGCATGATGTCATGGTATCCAATATCCCTTTGGCCAGTTTGGATCAGCTGCCCTAGCTGTACCCCAACTTCTTCTGAAAATTAACTCTATCCCAGGCAAACCCAGGACAATATATCAATTTACTAAAAAGTGCTTATAAATAAGCAATTGTGTTGATGTGTTTCTGCTGTTTCATCTTGCCTTCAGGCTCTTCTTTTTGGTAGCTTTTAATTTGGTGAATTGTGTCAGTCTCTGCATCTTCATGTAACTGATAAGAACAAATAGCACTTGGTGGGAAGACATCTTTTGATTATGTACATCCTAATAGCTGAAGCTGACAGAATACTTTGGATTTATGGGGGTATTTTGCCTACGTCAGTGGAATATGCTTACAGAATGGACAACTAATCCAGGAAGAACAGATATTCAAAGAATTAATGCCTTCCAGAAATTTTTCTCACACATCACATGCCCAAATTTAGCCCTGGCAGTAGTAAGACTGCCAAAACCCATCCAAAAGGTACTTGTTCACTTTTGTGAGTGATGTTTGTAGTCTTCACCGTATTTCTAATAGGAAAAGAGCCCAAATCAAATAAAATCATACCTTTGCTCCTCCAAAATAGACAAAAATCTTATGCAATCTCAGTTATTTTTCAAATTGTACAACTGACCACTTAAAATGGACTGAGACAATAAGACATCAGGATAGGGGGACTGGAGGCATTTTCACAGAGCAGCATAGGCTTACTCCGGGAATAAAGACAATTCTGCTCAGCCTGCCAAAAAAATCTTCCCTTCAGAGTGTTATAATATCCTTTCTTCAACACTGAATGTGCTGAGAAAGTATTTTTAAGTAGTGAGACAAAGTACACATTGTTAGTAGACAGCCAAGCCTTTGTAGAATAGTTTGAAAATGCTCAGTCGAAGATTCTTGTCCTGTCTAGGAGCCTTAGAGAAGAATGGACCAGTGAAAGAAAGCATGAAACTATTCATAACACTTCTTCCACTACTTCCTCATAGGTTATGGACAAGCCACTTGTGCTCTTTTTTTCCTTGTTTAACAGAAAATGACACATACATGCCCTCCAAAAATGCACCTAAGATGTAGAGTGATAAGAAATACTTCAAAATAATTTTTAAGTTTAATGATGGGTTGCTGAAAATGACAACAAAGTGGTGGGTATAAACTTTTGAAGCCAATTCACAGTAAGTAGCAAAAGCAAGTATCAGTGAGGAACCAGTAGTCATGGTCTGAAAACCGTATCAGAAGAGGGGACAAACCACTCCAAGTGCTCTATCACTAAATATATACTGCAACAAAGTAAGCAGTAGAGATTTTTTTAGACACTATTATGGGTCAAGCTGAGAAAAAGATCTATTCCTTGCAGTTGACTTCTTGGTACGCCTACAACTATGTGCAGAAAAACAGTGAAAGTTAAGCACAAACAAGTTGCTTAGCAATTAGATATTTAAGACAGGTTTTAAAGTTGCTTATAAGAATACATTCGGTTTAGAGGATGCTTCTTTGTAAAAGAAGCATCACTGTAAATTGCAATAATCAGATGCTCAAGCAACACTCCTGTGAGCCTACTTAACTTGTGCATACACAGTTTGTTTACCCTCTGCTTTCTTTTACAATAGGTAAGACTTTTTACTTCGGAAAAATAATCCAAACTTTCCAACATAAAGACACATGACCTCCAACTGTAAGGCAAAGCATTTTTTGAACAAGAAATAAACGTACAGTAATTGTGTAGGGCTTCTCAGCATTTGGAACTTGATAACAAGATTTTTAGATGTAAACTAAACATCACAAGTTTGCTAACATCAAAGCCCAGTAAGTACTAAATTAAGTATGTTTTAAGCAAGTATTAAGTGTGAAAAGTTTGGAGACTTCAAAGTAGAAATGTTCTATTTGTTTCACAATAAATTGTACTTAATTTCTAATTCTGTTTCTAATTCTGAATTTCTAATTCATGCTATCCATCTGTTCAAAACGGTTAGAGCCACCAGAATTAAAAGAAAACAAAGGCAAAGAAAGATGTATGTGATAAATAGCCAGTTGAATTTCTCACTCTTTGTGAATGTGTTTCAACAACTTCGGAGAATTTAATTTACTTACCTTCAATCATAAAACTTTGGTTAATACTTGTGAAGTGTCCCTTCAAGAGCAACCCTTTTTTTTTCCAAAAGATGCACACAAAAAATTGTTTTGAAAACGATTCTCAGCTAAATTATAATTCTTATACGCTAATCCCCGAGAGAAAGCTCAATGCAACAGGTTATCAACATCTACAGAGCTCTAACAGTCCAGCTGGTGGGGCTGTTGCCCAGTAGGTCTCACAAGTACAGCACTTGAAAGAGCAAGGTGGCTAGTTAGAACTACTCGGTAAAGATCCAAGACTAATAAAACGCTTGAAGTTCATTACACCACAAGGATTTGCTAAATGGCAAGATTTTGAACTCCAAAATAATCTATCATTTCCAAAACAAATTTAGTTACACCGTATTAAGTGTTACTAATATCAAGGAAAAAAATGACACAGACCTGGCACTGCTACAAACTTTACATTTCTGTACATTTATATAATTTCACTAAAATCCTTTCTGCACTCTAACTGAAAGACTAAGAAGGAAACCAGCTTACAGACAGCATCACTTTGATTGCACTGTCTCTACACAGTGCAAAGCCACTTAATACAGGCACTTTTCTCTCTGTTCCCTCCCTCCTGCTCAACATTTTAGACCACTATCGACAGACGTGCCCTACCAGTGGTTTCCCTGATGTGGCTGAAGGATGACTGTAAACCCTTGATTTATTCCAAAACTTAAAAAAATTACAAGGGGCTATGCAGGGTTTCTGTATTAACAACAGTGTTTTCAGTTGTCCCTGAATCCACAGAATTAATTGTGCATAACTTCTATTTTAGCTTACAGTATAACTTAAAAACTCCAAGCACTGAGAAGATCCCACACATTAGAATTCAAATGCACTAAGGTACTTCGCAAGACAGAGCAGAAGATTGTGCTCTGCAAGTGATATGTTGGCACAGATATCTTTAAATTATGTACCTAAAAAAAAAAACAAAACCAAAAAAACCACACAAACAAAAAACAAAACACCAAACAAACCAAACCAAATCAAAAAAAGGAAGAGTTAAAGACTTTCAGTACCTTCCTAAACACAATTTGGATATTTGGATGTACATTAGAGCATTTATACTGGATATCTTGCAAAAGCAACACTAAGCATCCTCAAGCATCTCAGAAAGCAGCACTCACCTCTGCATGTGTTTTTTTCTCTTCTGATTCTGAGGCATATGTTGTGAGCTTCCCACTCCAGTATTGCTTTACACAATCAATGAGTTGATGCTTCTCAGAGGAAGGGGGAACTGGAATTTCTTGTGCTGCTAAATACTTAAAAATTATTTCTCGATAGACTTTTCTGCGTTTCAGAAGTTCTTCTGCACTTTGGCTGTAAACCAAAATGGCCTGAATGGCTTCTGCAAGTAAAGAAATTTAAGTTAGCAGTTGCTTTCCTCATGATTAAAATGCAAACCTAAGCCATTTCTTGAACTCGTGACCAGCACCAAACACAAACCAAGACAAATCTAAATGAAATGCAAAGACTTTAAATTTTGTTTGCAAACTAATCATATTAGACACAGAAGATACCTAAGAACATATTTCAAAAAAGTGTTGGTTTTACTGAAGACTTTGCTATCTTGTAATCCCTACTTCCAGCATCCATGACTGCTTAGAATTATGTATTACTTCAGCTTGAAGGATGCAATTTTTACTTCCAAATGAAATTACTAATATTTTTCAAATATTTTCAAGCCATTTAGAAACTTCAAGTGCTTCAAGAAGTACAAAGATTCTTGCGCACGACACATTTTGCCTATACTTCCTGAGATGCAGGAAATAAGTTCCTGTAACATTAAATTATTTAGGTCTTCCGGCTTCGTGTCACCACACAGCACTTTCACTTAGCAAAACCTGAGCTTGGTTTCACTTTCCATTTGAAAAGCTCTAGGATATTCAAAACAAACCATCCACATGTCTTCTTGGAAGCAAGACTACACAGAGAAAGAAGAAACAGACATATATTTTATAGTTCTTCTGAATATGGAATCTGAGTTTTAATTTCTGCATCAAATGGGTAGATCACACAATTCAGTCAGAGCACACACTGTTCTTCTGAAGAAAATGCAAGTTGTCAGGTTTTTTCCATAAACAGAAAATTGAAAGAAATGCAGACAGAGAGATAACTATGGTAAGCTCTGATTCCTTGTATGCTGAACAAGAACTCTAGTATCAGAAGTTTGCATTTTTCTTTGAAAAAATACACAGTAGTGGAAGTGAGTTTCCACCTAGGTTCCTGAAGATACACAGAGATGGAATTAAATCTGTTTCATTTCCACATTAATAAAGTTACTACTCCCAGGTTTGTAAGAAAACACCACGTATTGTCACACAATGATAGTGTGCACTGAAATGTTACATTAAGAAAATCAGCTACAAGGCTCTGTGGCAAAATCAAGAAACATGAAACTGAAATTCATTTCACTTTTGAAGTAGCTGCAGTAGCCATTTCTCACCTGAACTGAGGTTGGGTACTTACCACGATACCTATAAAAATCGTATGTTTAAACAAGAAGAGGCTAATAGCTGAAATTAAAAATTAACATATTTTAAATAAACCTACAATCACTGTGAAAAGCAGATAAAAAAAGAAGCAAAAACTACAGGCATAAGACCTTTTTAAGAAATGTGCTCAGCAAATCCTACAGGTCAGCTTTGTATCACACAAAACACATTCAAGGTTTTTGGATGAGTATATTTCAAGGCAATATGCTGAGTGTCCTGAAGTAATTCAGATACAAAATTAAATGTCATGAAACAAATCACAGAATCCTAGAATGATGTGGGCTGGAAGATCATCCAGTTCCAACTCCTCTCTTTCAGCTGAAACCTGTTATCCCTCATCCAATCACTACACTCCCTGATAAAGAGCCCGTCCCCATCTTTCCTGTAGCCCCCTTTAAGTACTAGAAGGCTGCTATAAGGTCTCCCAGGAGCCTTCTCTTCTGGCTGAACAACCCCAGCTCTCTCAGCTTGTCCTGTATGGAAGGAGCTCCAGCCCTTGGATCATCTTCATGGCCCTCCTCTGGACTTGCTTTAACAGATCTATGTTCCTTCTGTGCTAGAGACCCTAGAATTGACCTCCAGTACTCCAGGTGTGGTCCCACAACAGAGTAGAGAGGCAAAATCAACTCCCCCCTCCCTAGTGGTCTCAACACCTACAAAATGATGGGGGATGGCAACACCTGAAAGTGCTGGGTTCTACAAAATATATTTGATTTGTGATTTAGCCTTTAAAAGCCTGAAATCAAATGTCATTTAATGCAAACAGCAAGAGGCACATGGGTCTTAAATATAATTTTTAAACAATAACAGGGCATAAGAAAGGGCATGACACTGCATGAAGCTCACCAGGGGGAGGGTGAAGGGTGTTCTTCGAGAGAAAAAGACCTGCTTGAGATCTGCCAATTTGCCACAAACTGCAAGCTAGGTCTGAGCACTCTAGGGTCACAGCCTGCATGGACTGGGAGGCTTTACAAGGCTCCCGACAGGACCCAGCAGTCCACAGCAGCCACCCTCAAGTCCTTGGGGACAGCTCAGTGCTCCTGCTGAGGTCAGGCACGTGCTGTTGGCATTAATGGTCTGTGGAAGTCAATGTTGATAGGCCTCAAGCTGTGGTAGCCTCTGCAGTGGTCACTTCAGCTCGACCGGCCGACCTTTGGATATCTGAGGTGCAGCCTCTGTGGCATGGAGCAAATCTCCACTTGGGACAGAGGGAGCTGTTGGACGCCTTGGGAACTTAGACCAAGCAAGTTACACACATCCGCAAAACACAGAAATGTTCTATAAGCTAAAGCTGCTTTTCTACTACATGCAAGGCTTGAAGCTTGTGCTGCTCCTTCACATGGCAGTATTTTCTCTGTCTAGGGCAGAATATTCAATGATGCTCACGTTATAGGTCAGAGATACCTTAAGATACCTAAATTACCTTAAAGATCATACGGTGCCAACCCCCCTGCCATGGGCAGACACCTCCCACCAGACCAGGCTGCTCAAAGCCCCATCCAACCTGGCCTTAAACACCTCCAGGGCATCCACGGCTTCCCTAGTCAACCTGTGCCGGTGCCTCACCACCCTCATTGTGAAGAATTTCTTCCTAATGTCTAGTCTAAATCTAATTTGGCTGATGAGAAGCTCACCATGAGTTGGCAATGTGCTCTTGCAGCTCAGAAGGTCAACCCTACCCTGGGCTGCATCAAAAGAAATGTGGCCAGCAGGTCAAGGGAAGTGATTCTGCCCCTCTATTCCTCTCTCGTGAGACCTCATCTGGAGTACTGTGTCCAGTTCTGGAATCCTTAACGTAAGGACATGGAGCTGTTGGAATGGGTCCAGAGAAGGGCTACAAAGATGATGCGAGGGCTGGAGCGCCTTCCATATGAGGACAGGCTGAGAGAGTTGGGCTTGTTCAGCCTGGAGAAGAGAAGGCTCGGAGGAGATATTATAGTGACTTTCCAGTAACAGAAGGGGGCCTACAAGAAGGCTGGGGAGGGACTGTTTACAAAGTCTTGTAGTGACAGGACAAGGGGCAACGGGCATAAAATGGAGAAGGGAATATTTAGACTAGACATTAGGAAGAATTTCTTCAATGTGAGAGCGTGAGGCACCAGCACAGGTTGCCCAGGGAAGCTGTGGCTGCCCCATCCCTGGAGGTGTTCAAGGCCAGGGTGGACGGGGCCTTGGGCAGCCTGGGCTGGTGGGAGGTGTTCCTGTCCGTGGCAGGGGGCTGGAACTGGATCATCTTTAAGGTCCCTTCCAACCCAAACTATTCTATCAGCCTAATTTAAATTCCTCGGCCCACGCCTCTCCCCGCCGCAGGAGCAGCCTCCCCGCAGCCAGCACCGAGGCAGCCGCGGCTGCGGCCTCCGCGGGGCGAAGGAGCGTCCCCCTCCCCACCCCAACCCCCACCGCGAGCCCAGGGCCGCCCCGGGCAGGGAACGGGGACCCGTGATCTCCGCCGGCACGGGGAGGGGAGCCACGAACGGGAAGAAAGGCGCAGGGAGGAAGGAGCAGAGAATCAGGGAAGCAGAGAAACGGGGGAGGAAAGAGCAGGGATCAGGCTCCAGCGATCCCTGCCGGCAGGGAACAGGGAACGGGGAGCAGGGAGGAGGCTCCCTCGATCCCCGCCGGCGGGGAGCGGGGAGCAGGGCGAGGCTGCCGCGCACCTTGTCGGCTCTCCGGGTGCACCACGCGGTTGGTGACGGTGTCGGCCAGCGCCAGCAGCTCCTCGGTCCGCAGCAGCTCCAGCAGCTCCCGGCACCCGGCGCGCTCCCGCTCGCTCAGCCCCAGCGCCGCCATCGCCCCGAGCGGGAGGCGCCGCCCCGCCCCGCAGCGCCGCCTGCCTGTCCTGCGGCCGCCGCTGGGAGCGCTCTGCGGGTCTGATGGCAGCGTTGGTGTGAACTTCGCCACAGTCACAACTGCTGTTAATTTGGAGCTGGCTCCAGCTCTCTGCCCGGCCTTCAAGATAAGAAAAGGCTGCGAACAGAGCTGAGGGCAGCAGGCACCGCTTCATATATATATATATATATATATATATGGACTTTATGATGGAGCCAGCAGGTTGAGGGAGGTGATTCTGCCCCTCTGCTCCGCTCTTGTGGGACCCCACCTGGAGCATTGTGTCCAGTTCTGGAGTCCCCAGTATATGAAGGATATGGAACTGTAAGAATGGGTCCAGAGGAGGCCACAGAGATGATCCAAGGGCTGGGGGACCTCTGCTATGAGGAGAGGCTGAGAGGGTTAGGATTGTTCAGCCTGGAGAAGAGAAGGCTCAGAGGACACCCTATAGCGGCCTTCCAGTACCTGAAGGGGGCTACAAGAAGGCTCGAGTGGGACTTTTGAGAAGGGCATGTAGTGGTAGGACAAGGGGGAATGGCTATAAAATTTAGATTAGACATTAGGAAAAATTTCTTCATGATGAGGATGGTGAGACACTGGCACAGGTTGCCCAGGGAAGCTGTGGATGCCCCATCCCTGGAGGTGTTCAAGGCCAGGTTGGATAGGAGGTGTCCTAGCCCGTAGCAGGGGGCGTGGAACTGGATGCTAAAGCTTTAAGGTCCCTTCCTACCCAAACCATTCTATGATTCTGTAATTAAGTATCAGCCTTCCCTTCCTTCATGTGGTGAACACATCACGCTAATTGTGTTCCCCCACTCAAGCCAGCACAGCCTTGCTACAGAGTGCTCAGAACCCAGTCTGCTCTCCACCGCTGGCCCCCAGGGTGTACTGCAACTTCCCTGCCTTATCCCTTGCAAAACCAGCTGCAGCTGCAAAGAATCATAGAATTGCTAGTTTGGAAAAGACCTTTTAAATCACCAAGTCCAACCCTACCTGTCCACTGCTAAAGAAGAGCAGAAAGTGGCATTTTCCTACACCTGTTTACTTGAACAATGTATTTTCATCACTGGTGTAGAGTCAGCACATCTAGTCTTACTATTCCCAAGGAGCTCCCTGGGGTCAGAGCATGCTCAGAGAGGAAGGCTTTACACCAACAAGGCTCCCGACAGGTCCCAGCAGTCCATGGCAGCCACCCTCGAGTCCTTGGGGGCAGCTTAGTGCTCCTGCTGAGGTCAGGCACGTGCTGTTGGCATTAATGGTCAGTGGAAGTCAATGTTGATAGGCCTCAAGCTGTGGTAGCCTCTGCAGTGGTCACTTCAGCTTGACCGGCCGACCTTTGGATATCTGAGGTGAGCCTCTGTGGCACAGAGCAAATCTTCCACTTGGGACAGAGGGAGCTGTTGGACGCCTTGGGAACTTAGACCAAGCAAGTTACACACATCCACAAGAACACAGAAATGTTCTATAAGCCAAAGCTGCCTTTCTGCTGCATGCAAGGCTTGAAGCTTGTGCTGCTCCTTCACTTGGCAGTATCTTCTCAGTCACATTATGAGTTAGAGAGAGAAAAGAATAAGGAAAAGATGGAAATGAAAGATGAATGAAAAGCAAAAAGGATGACAGTGGAAGCTTCAGGTGAGCTAAGGTGCATAAGCTACATGAGGGCTGGTGCTGAGAAAAATGCAGGTGCGACAACTCCTTGACCTCACTATGGCACTAAAAGCAGGCACCCTCATCAAACCCATGCTTTAAGGAGGAGCACAACTTTTGGTGCTAAAACTGCCTGTTGTTTCAAAACAGGAAGAACTCGAGTCCGTAAGGATACACTGACCACCACTTGAAGACAGGAGTTAAAATTACTTGGTTCTGTCACTAGGATGTGACAGAACAACTCAACTTTTCCTTATTTTAGGCTCAATTCAGATCTGTTGTAACAAATTCCCACCCTCAAGATCTCATAAACCTAACATAGAACATCTACACGAACACAGAACATGCTCCTACCCACCATGTTACACATACATTTGTTTTATTAGGTTGATGCAAAAATAATTGCCATTTTTGTCACCATAAACTGTGATGCTTATTTTGGATTAAACTTTTATTTAACTGTATTTATGCTAGTGATTTTGTTTTCACAGTTTATTCTTTTTTGTATTATGCTGTCAAATTAAAGATGGGAAAAAAGCAATTTCAAGTAACTTTGTTGTACGAGTTGAAGATGAGAAACTCTACCTCACCTGGCTTACTCACCAGACCTCTCTCCCACCAACCGTCTTAATTTTTTAAGCATCTTGACAACTTCCTGCAAGAGGTTTTCTGCAACCAAGCAGCAGCTCAAAACGCCTTCAAAGAATTCATCGGTTCCACGAGTCCAGAATTCTATGGTACCAGAATACAGACTTTTTTCTTGTTGGCAACAATGCATAGATTCTAATGGTTCATGTATCAATCAGTAAACTTTATTCTAAGCTGAGATCGGCTGCTTTGAAGCTGGTAGTTACAAATGGCAATTATTTTTGCACCAACCTAATAGATCATTGTTTCCTCTTTAAAGTCTAAAATACTGTCCATGCAGATCTCCCAGGTTCACCAGAAGGAAAACCAATGTACATTCTGCTAGAAAAACAGCTATTCTCTGGAGCTATAACTATGAATGCAAAACAAACCAGGAACAGTTGAACCAATTTTGCTTATGAATTTTAAGTCTAACTTTCAGATAAAAATTCAGTCCTACAGCATTTGGAAAGGTTCAACACAATGTTTGCTGACTGCTGTGCCAAATTTCCCCTCGTGTACAACTAGAGTGCTATGTAACAGCTTCTGTTGACAAGACATATACCTGCCCTTGCCATACAGCTATTAAAAATTCCACAAGGCCAGTTACTTGTGCACTCATGTTAAAGGAGGACTTCTCTACACAACACGCAGCGCAGAATTCTATATATCATTAGTTTACAAAGCAAAATTGGTTCATCAGAAAATGGGACAACCTACCTGCCACCAAGGCAATTTTGCTGCCGAAATCTTGAATTTTTAAAATTAATCCTGCAAGCTTAAAATTAAGGAAATGCATCTGAGAAATACAAATGACCTTTCACTTAAGTTTTGCTTACATTTCAATAAACCTATTTAGATTTGCAGCCTTCACTGAAGTAATAGCTAACTGAATATTCTAGGACTTGAAATAAAAAAAATGCAAGATGCCATTTTTCAAATTAGATTATTTTGAGACATTTACTGAAAAGAGAATGAAACTCTTTTTGGCCAGTTGCCTTAGAGTGGTCACATTCCCATTAATCTTGAGAGAAGAAAAGTGCATTGTCATCACAGTGATTGGAGAGTCTCTTTAATGATCAGATCTCTTCTTATTTTAAATGAAGGCCATCACTTTTAGCAGGTTTACACCTATAATTTTTAAGGGCTTTCCCTTTAGAGGTGGTGATGGGAACAGAGAAAAATCTCTGAAATAGGTTTAATTATCTTGTCTTTCCAATAACTCAGAACAACCTGCACAGTTTTTATTCAAACTTGACTTTGATCATTGTCAAGGAATGTAAACTGGTGTTCCCATAGAGGAATAAATGGGAAAATCATTAGCCTATATAAACAAAAGCTGAATAGAACCCTTGCAACATTAAACTGCAGTTATAATTCAGAAAGTCACTACGAGTGATCCTCTCCTCCATCCTGTCCCTCTCCCCCAACTCAAAATTCTATTTACTGCAAATTATATCCCTAAAAAGTCAACCATCCCTTTTTTTTTTCCCCTATGAGGCAGTGCAGAAGTCAAGCACTGAGACAAAGTACTGGATTTAATGATATCGATACACAGGAATATAGCGTCAGGTAGTGCTAGATAGTGCTCTCAAGTCCCATAGGCACTGCTCTGGCACCAGCAAGACAGGTTATTTGGATTGGCAAGAACTAAACTTCACTGAAATACCAGTTACAGACTTTCCCCCCCGCTTCCTTTGAAAGCTAAGCAAACTCCAGGTAATTCTATTGAGAAATTTTTCCTTCTGCTTGAATTGTTAGCATGTCAAATGAATTACAATAAAGTCCAGGGCGCTAAAGTTTGCAGCTGGTATGTTAAGATATTTCACAGTGAATTTATCAAATGGCTTATGTATACCTCACAGTTCTGGTAACTATTTTGCCTGCTACAATACCAGAGATTTGAGAGCCCTTGCCCTTATACCCGAACTTAACTTTTTTTAGCAAAGACCCTGTCAAAATTATACAAAGCAGAAATTAAATACATGCTTCAAGTTACCAACAACAACAAAAAAAGGCAGCATTCAAAATTTTGTAGAAGACAGTCAAAATCTGAGATCAAAGGACATTAAGAATTTACAGGACTGTGAATAATAAATCTCAATAACCCAGCATTTTCAGATGACAGTATTTAACTTTTTGGCGTGAAAAAAAAAATAAATTGCACTGTCTTTATTTCTGGACTACAGCTTTCAATCAAGGGGACTGAACAAAACAATGGAAAACACACTAGAAGTTACTATCGCTAAGAGCAGCAAGACTGGAAACAAACATAAACTCATGAAATGCCACAGCTGAGGCTCAGCTCTCTGCATTTGTGCCAACCAATCTTCCCAGGAGGGGAGGTTTAAGCCAGCATTTGGTACTTGTAACAGTGCCACTGAAGAATCTTTAACAACTTTATGATGGAGGAAAAACTAGAAGCAGAGATATCTTAAAACTGCTGCATCCAGACTTGTCTGTGGCTCAAAATTCAGCTTTCAAGCCTTACACAATAGCTTCAGAGTGTTGAACTTCACCTGCATTTTGAAGCCACTGCCTCGCACGAATAAATACAATTCAAGACATTAAATCGAACACAGATTTTCTGATTTCTTGAAATACCACATACAACTTTTCCTAGCAAGCTTTAATATATTCCTCCCAAACACTACTGACTCTCTCTGCCCTGCCAACCTTACGATGTTCCCTATATGCATGTTAAAACCCACTCTTCATGAGCCTTTTCTCACCAGATCGGAAACTTGACAGGCCTGCGTTGCCTAGAGATCTGGGCTGAGCAGATTACAATTTCCCCTGGTGATCAATTCTCTTTATCGGGGAGCATATCATCCATATGCTTGTATCCATGATGCTTGTAAATTACTTGGGTATACTTGCAAATTAAGAAGTCTGGTTCTTAAAGCTGCCAGTGTTTTCGAGATTGTTAAAGACAGTCACATCTGAGGAATGGATAGCCTGATGCCAAAGGTTCAAACGCTGATTGATGCTTTTTCAGCATATAGGCAAGTTCTTCATACATCTCAGACTGATGACCAAAAAAGCTATTCCTCTCCCTCACACACAGACATGCTTTGCTCTTCTGCTTGTAAGCAAGTTGTAATAATATTATGACTTTCCAAAGACTTATTTAACAAAGAGGTCCCAAATTTACCAAAGCAGATAGTTAATTAGCTAGAGAGAAGGGGGAGGGGGAGAAAAGACTCAGGAGTTCTGCATTAGTTTTCTTGGTAATCTCAGGCATCCTTGGATATACTTGAATACAATGTCTATTCAAATACAAATATCCACACAGGTGGAACATCAATACCAGATTGCTGTACACCAACCATATGCCTAGGATATCACGATAACTATAAACATTGCAACAGTACTTTCAGAGTCATTCCCCAAAAGACAAGATCAATTTCTATCAACAACAAAGACAATGTTTTATTGAACAAATCTATGTACAGTACACAAAAAGTTTTTAAAATTAAACACTACTGTTGATTTATTGCAGTTTGATGGCTCAGTTTTAATTTGTACTCCATATAAAATGCAAAGTAAAATAATTTAACATTCAACAAGGAAGCACAAAGTTCCTTACTTGCTGAACCTGTAACAGCTTTTACAAATTAACAGAGTCCCAAAATGCATACACTGCATTTAATCAGAAAGGTGTTATACAGTACCAAATAAATTAAGAAAATAGTAACACTACCACCCCCTTTTGAGTCTTTTGTCCACACCACTGGTGTTAAACAGTAAAAGAAATGAGTACAGCTGAACCTTCAATGTGATATTAAAATCACAAAGTTTAATGTTATAAATTATCCAAACTATACAATTTATAGTTTTAATGCATATGGCTAATTAACCAAAGTACCAGTGACCTTTCCCCACAGATATGACCACTTTCAATATTTTTTTTTGTGAAAGGTGCCTGCCAAGCAGCAACTCTTTGAAAATAAGAGCTTACATGACCTTTATGGTGAACCATGATCAGGTTAGAGTAGACAGTCTTAAAAAGAAAGCCTAAATCCAAGTTAGAGCCACCTGGAGGAATGTTATTGGAACATGATTATCATCAATGAAATGCACAAACTTTGATCCAAAAAAGCTCCTATGCTCATGTATAACTTCAGGCAGCTTTGAGATATTGGCATGCTTCCATTACACATGTACTTCAGCATTTCTTGAATCAAAGCAATACATCTTAAAGTGTTTCCAATTGTACCCTACAATGCTTAATGCTTGGGAAAAAAACCTTTCAATTCCACTCAATCCAATTCCGAACCTCTTCCAGCCCTAGAAGGATAATACTTAACATGCTAAAGAATCCTTAAAAAGCATGTAGAATTATCCCACACACATTATAAGTATCGTTTTGCTCCAAATTAAAGTTGCTCAATACTGCAACTAGCTGAGAATGCCAACAGGTATGAGAGAGTAGTTTAATGAAAATACAATGTCTTTGGAAATAAAAATCAGTACTTATTGTTACCACCCACTTGCTACTTTAAGTCAATTTAGCATTATTTCTGATAGGTGTTAGGTGATTCTAATGTTCACCTACACAAGAATTCAGTTTTACAGTTGTCCAAAGTATAGATACTGAACACATGGTATAAACAAATGGTGGTGTCCAAGAAAAGCATATTTAAACAAAAATTAGTTTAATGCAGGTACAAAAAATTATGGTCACAGTTTATGCATGTACATAGATGCATTTATCTACACACTTTAAACCAAAGAAAATACAACTCTCAATCATGGTTTTAAAGCATCTTCAAACACACAGAGCTCCAGGAAAAGGCAAAAAAGCACCAAAGATTAAAGGTACATTTAAAAGACTTCACACAAACATTTTTGTTATCCAAGTTTTCAGATTTTAAAAACTGTAATATTTTAAAATTAACCTTTTTTTCCAAATATATTTAAGCAAATTTAACGAGATTAACAATGTAAGCAGAGAAAGGGGAGCCTGGGAACATTCAAGATCATAAGAGAGTCCTTAAAAATTAGTTGGTAACTTGAAAGCAAAAAAAAAAAAAATGTGAAAGTGCATTTGGTTGATAAGGTCCCCACTAATTTTACGTTTAAAACCTTTTTAACGTATTTATATATGTGTAAATAGATAGTGTGTGTATATATATATGTATATATAATGAACGATGCATTTAAATCAGTTTTTTGCTACTGCAAAAAAAATTCTTTGGTGCCTCAAGTGTCGTACAAATCTCTAAAAGTGGGCCAGTCATCATTATTAATGTAATGCACACATACCTGTGATCATAATTTTATAACCTTTTAAGTTAATCTAACTCAAAGTTAAGGCATAAATTTTCTAGAATTCAAAAAGAGTAGGATTTTGAATTTGAGTTCTTTTTACCTCCAGGAAGAGAAAAGGAAGCAAAACTAATGCAAATATCTGTTTAATTTCACAGAGGATTATTACCAGAGGCATTACTGAATAATTAAGTTGAGGTTCCAGAACTACTCAATAGCCTACTTCACAATAAAATCCTTAGTATTGCAAGTGTGAGCCGTTGCTACAATAAACAGATCTTTTATGCACCTCTTGATATTTTGCTCCTTAGTTTTTACGTACCCTTTGATTTAAGCAAGATGGTCATCTTATTATGCCACACACACATTGTGATGAAATATTCAGTAAGCAAACTAGCTAGGCAGGAATAGTTGGTCTTTGCTGTCCAACAGTTCTGTGATGACTCCATCTATACAGATCAGTTTTCATTACTGTATCTCGTGTGCCTACAATAACATTAAAATTTTCAGCTACTCGCACAGAACTGGATCCCAAATAAAGCATTTTTTGGTGGCAAGGCAGTATAAGGTAAATTAGAGGATAAGTTAGCAGAGTAATTAGACAATGTGCAGATCTACCACACCTCTGGTTGGGGTGAGAAGACTGAAAACTACAACAGCATCTTTTTGGTTTCTAAATGTCCAGTATTTCAAAGTTGCATACAGAATCATAGAATGCTTTGGGTTGGAAGGGACCTTTATCAGTCATCTAGTCCACCCACCTAGCAGGAGCTGAATGACTCAAATTTCCTGTTTCCACATTCTAATTGTTTCTATGAACAGTGAATTTTGGATAAAGTGCTTAACATTTAAGTCTAACTCCTTCACTAACTTCTGAGAAAGGCTAGCTTTTCAAGAGATACTACTAGATAAGGTTGTAATGTGTCTTAAGGTCAAGCCAATACGCGTTTTCTCCCTTCCTCTAGACAGCAAATAAGTAGTTACAGTACTGAGTTGTGACCTACCACCATTAAGCAATATCACATCTGTGAAACATGCTCTTCCTGATCTTTTTTTTTTTCAACTTGACATGTGCTCTGCTTTTGTCTGCCTTTTCTAAACTATTTTTTTTAAAACGGGAAGCTATCTGAAGTTCTTCTCAGTCATGCCAACAGCTGAAGGACCTCTACTTGCATGAAATCAGTTAATGCAAGCTTAACCCCCTTCACATTCTGTATTTGCTTCAGTCTGCTTCTGCTAACAGCCACACAATTATGCATGTATTTCTTGTGTTAGTCTTCCTGCACCTACAACGATGTTTTACAGGACACTTAACACGCACATTTACTATAGCCTTGAACAGGGCTTCATGTGCATGCATTTGATTTCCATTGCATGTAACTTTCACACTTCATATTGCATCAACTCACTTTTCCTTGCATGCCCCATACTTCAAGTTTTGGCTATTTGAGCATTCCATCCATCTTAAGATTTCTTTCTACACTCCTCTTTTTGGATTCTAAGTTTATTAAATGAGCTCTATGTTTTTTTCAGCAGATAATGGAATCACGTACTAAAACTCTGAAAGAAGAATGCATGGTTCCACTACACATTTTTTTATCCACATTATAATAACACCTTCTTGAATGATTCCTTCCCAGCTGTGTAGATAGCTATACTTTAACCCCACATTTTCCATCTAAACTAGGTTTCAGAATTGGGTGGTTTAATTTCCATAAGGCAATTAACACCTTTGCCTTCTCTGCTTGCTCAACCGTCTGCCTTATTTTCTTCAAGCCTTCATGCTAGAAAGACTGTGCCGCTAAGCTTCTATCACATGTTTGGAATGAACGTGGCTTTTAGGATAACTGGTACTTTGGGGATTTTGTAGCAACCTTTCTGGACTCAAGACCTGCAGAGCTCCTATTTATTCCTCTGTGAGTTTTGTCTAGAAAATGTGCTTTGTCTTTATCAAGGTCATGGTTTTCTTTAGTAATTTGAGACTGCTTTATGATTAAGGCCAACTGGGAAACGAACTGATGCTTCTTCTTGTAGTGTTTTCTTACACCACTCCTCATTCAATACATTTTCCCCACAACATTGAATCAGGCACCTGTAAAAGAGAATGCATTGGGATCAAAATGAAGACCAATCAATGAAAATCACTATTTAATCTAGAACACCACTTATGTTTTTCAACACATTCAGTTTTAAAGGAAAGATTAAGTTTCCCTCTTCTGATCCATAAGAAGCCTTTTCCATTAGAGCTGCCTACCAATTGTCCCCATCTCTTTCTTATTCTAGACAGTACATCCACTTTGAACTTCCAATTTAGTACTGTACTGTAATTATCTAAATTCTGGCACATGACAGTTGCTTAGAAGTAGTGTCTGTCTTATCTATTCCATTAGGTGGCCCGTTTTCACAAATCATTTTCTAGTTGGTGTTCACCTCCAAACAAATCAACTCAAAAGGATTGTAAAACTTACTTTCATCATCTGAATCGAATCCAAAGAGCGTCTGACACTTCTTTTGTGCAAGGTGAGCCTCAAGTGCTTCTGAATTACAGTAGATGGTCAAGCAGTTGCCACATCTAAGTCTTTCTGTTGATTTGCTACAAAGTTTATCTTGTTCAGAATCAGCATTTACTTAATCAGTCAAAATTTTTCTACGTTTTGGCATGCTAATGTATCGTTCATCAAGATAGCTTGGAGGCAATGGTCTAACATACGGTTTTGTTAAGATGACACCATATGAAGTAGTCTCTGTTGTCTGATTTGGTTTAGAAGGTAAATGTGAGGCAGCAGTATTATTTTGTGGTACGTCATGGCAGTTCTGTAAAGCCGGTAACACTGACCCATTTTCTGTCCTTGTTTCATCTGCCACTCTGTCCAAAGGTATTTCTGATGACTTTGATGACGTCTTATCTAGGTCACTGTGCCCATTGACCAGTTGGTCACTAACAACATTAGAGTTTTCAGAATTTGGCTGTAACACAGGTGTCTTTTGGTCTATCAAACTTAAAACTGTAGCACTACCCTCAGATGAACTTTCATTTCCATTGTGAATTCCATTATTTGGTTTATTCTCACCAGTTTGAATATATGTCTTTGGTTCTGTAGAATCCTTTCTTGATTTCCATGTTGGAACTGGTAAATCTACGGTTTCTTTTTCATTAATAGATTCATCATCTTGGTAACTACAGAGTTCTGAAGGATCATCTGAAGAATCTTTTTCACTCGCACCTTCTGAACATTCTGATGTTTTATTTAAATAATGCTGAGCCTCATGTTCATACAGCAAAGGGAGCTCCTCAAATAGCTCACAGCACTCTGCAAAATTGCACTGAGCCTTAAAAACACTATGACTTTTTGTATGTTCTGCAAGCTCAGTTGACAGCTTAAATCTCTGATTACAATTAAAGTGTAAACAAAAGTAAACATTTGGATACACATGTCTCTTCAGGTGGTCTATAAAGTGTTGGGAATCAGCAAATTTTCTCTGGCAGAACCGACATTTTCCTTTATTCCATTTCATTATATGCTGCTGCACCTTCAAGTCAGTCGGATGAGCTTTTCTTGCATGTTTATTGAGAAATCTTATCTTTTTAAACACTCTAGCACAACCGCTAGCAGGGCACTTAAAGCTTCCTTCTTCATCCGTAGCGTCAATGTCTTTTTGAGGACAAAAAGATCCATTCACTTTGTGCAGAATAGGCGATTCTTTACTAGAGCTCTCATCATCTTCGGGCAAACTTCCTGTACTTAGAGTATCAGGAACATTATTAAAACAGCTGTCACTACTATTCTCAGTAGCATCATCATCCTGGTCACTTAGACGGTTTTCCACCACATCAAATACCTGTTCTACATTCTCCTCCTCCACCTGGACCACAAGGTCAGCACTTGGAGCTATTGCAGTCTCTGGTTCATTATCTTTGGAACCATCAGAATTCCCATTTTCAAGAGACAGAGAAATATCAGAACACTCTAGTTCATTAGGAGCTGGAGCCTGCTGACTAGACTCAAGAACTGCAGCAAGATGTTGCCTTTCTATCTTCCTGACATGATTCCTTAAGTGCTTCAGCATAAGTCCTTTTTGCCTGAACTTTCTGGTGCACAGTACACAGGAAAAACTGCCCTTTTTTTGGTGAGCTTGTGCATGTTTCACAATGTGACCACCAAGAAATTCTTTGTTGCATATTACACAGCGGTGTATTGGTTCAGTTTGATCTAACATTTTAGATGCCTCAAGAGCTTCATGGTTCTTTTTGGCATTACCTTTGGACTGGGCTTCAGAGTGATCTTCAGGGTCAAGCTCCCCATTGCTTACATCTGTTAAGCAGACACGTTCCTCACTGAGAGTCCTATACTCTGTTATCTTCTCTGTATTTGCAGCAGAGTTTTCCGGTGCACTTTCACTTAAGCCAGTGAAGGCTTTATCGCCCAATAATGCTAAACAATTCTGCTTGATCATCAAGAAATTCCAAAACTCAGGATCAAAAGACAAACCTTTTTTCAAAATTGGAAGCAATTCAAAACGTACACGGTTTTGAACAGAACTAGTGCATTCATTGTATTCTTCATCAGCACATTTATATAAATATTCAACAGTGTAGTAAGATTCCAAGGGGCGCTCAAGAAAAAAGATTGAAAGAGCACAAATTCTGAGGATCTCCAAGTCATTTGGCAGAAAATGTGCAATTGCTTTATAAATAAGACTTTTCATGTTGGGATCTTCACGGAGATCCAACTGTAGGGCACATCCACATATCTCAACACATATCTGAAGACCATCTTCACCAACCTACAGAAAGGAAATTACAATATACATAAGTACAAATAACGCATAATGGTATTTTCCTTATGGGCTCACAGAATTCTAGAGCCTGGAAGTAATTATTTTATTTTTTTTATATCAGACCTACAAGGAAAAGAATATAAACAATGCACAAACATCAACATCCCATTTATATTCAGCTACTTAAACAGTTATGAGTTCAGAAAGCATCCTGTTAGTTAACTTCACTTAAAGGTATGTACATTGTAAAACAATGTTCAAACAAAACTAAAATACAGATATGCTCAAAAATAACATCTGGTTTGCACCATAAGCCATACAGCTACCATCAACAAAGCTTCAGATATTTTTGCCACGTGCAGTTCTATAGTTAAAGGTAATGATTTGGGCATATAAAACAAGACTGCTGCAAATCATACCTGACCTAGCAGTATCTTCCATCTGCACCTTCATTACCTAGGCTGTTTTGCATTATAATTGGACAGTTACTCTATATTTTGTCCTCATCCCAATTAATTTTATTTGCATTGCATTAAAATACGTGCTATAAAATACTGCCTTCCATTTTAAACAATGGCCACTAGTGAAACAACAACTCATGGCGATGCTTTCTTAACGACTTGACTTTTCAGAATTGACAAACTATCCTTCCAATAAGAATTCCTGCCCTGCCCTGAATATGTAGTTTGGAGGGATATCAGAAACATGCTGATGTAGTGAGAAGAGTTTCAGGGAGTTTAGAAATCAGTAATGCCTATCTATATTTAAATGGATATTAAAAGTTACATACTAAGCTCCATAAGTAGTGGGTTAATAAAAAAAATATGATCATTCAGATGCAAATACAAGTTATTCACATCACCACAAGTACTTAAGAATACATACTGAGATAAAAATCTTGAACAGCAGCACATCATTGCATTTAGAACTGTACAGCAGCACCAGTAATTTATAATTAATTTAGGGCATAGAATATGAAGGAGCTCTGGTCAGCCAGGTTAATGATAAAACCCACCATTTCTTTGGAAACAACTTGCACTCCTGTGTGAAGCATTGCACATCAACTCTTTTGCAGATGTTTGTAGAGAATGGTGTAAGACTAACATCTGAAGCACAAAACAGCGCACTTTTCTGAAGCAAAATTATATCTTCTCTTATCTTAGTCTAGCTTTTACTTTACATTACACTAAGCACTTCAGATTTGCTTAGAACCAGTGAAAGAATTCAGAAATTAACAAGGGTTAGCCAGGCTAAAACAAAAGTAAATTATGCTCTTTTCACATTTACTCCACGTATTTATAATAATTTCCCCATTTATTTATAGAGGATGGCATTGCTCAAACCTGCTGCAGACAAACAAAAACTGATAATTCAGTTAACTAATTAAAAAAAAAACTTGAACATTGAAGCACATTCCGGAACTTGACAAAACCTTTAAGTTCATATGGTGTCTTTGCCTATCCCCTCTTCACTTCTTGCCGAAAGTGTCCATTACACAATAAAAACATCACTTCTCTAACTGTTTATAAAAATAATGGTGGGGTGGGGTAAAACAAACAAAACTTACTTCATCCTTAATGACTTTCATGAATGGGAAAATTACTCTGATATTTGTAGCAATTCTTAAAAGTTGGTAGCATTGGTCAACAAATACTTGCTTTGATGGGTTAGATTTAAGCTGCAGTTTACTCCAAATGAAGATCAGCTCCCTATAAGTACAGAACAAAATATTTTGATTAGACTGAGTTTTAGAACTCTATCACTAAGCATGATGCATTACTAAGAACATTGTACATTCTGCAACTAAAATAACATTTGAAGGCATAATACCAATATATGTAACACCACAATAGTACCCAATGTGCATAACAGAAAATGCAACTCAATTACTTCATTAAAGCATTCAGAGTATCTCCTATCACTGAGCCAATTAAATAGTCGATATTAATGTATTCAGCTTAGTATAGAAAACTGCATAATAAAATCTGATGCTACAGCACCTACCCAGGCAATAAATGTTACACTGAACGGAAAGCTCTGTGTGCTCTTGAGATTAAATTACTTCTAGTGCAAGGATGAGGAATTCCTCAGGAAAGTGCCTGGAATATGGAAAATGGGAGCGTTGTAGAAAGCTAGCTTCTTATATGATCGATTGATAGGAAATATTGATGTTCTCCAGTTCTGTGTGTAATAGAATTTCCTTTTTTTACTGCTGTCATCACTGGTCTTTCTAGCCAATAGAGGTTACATTAAAGCATCAGGCTTTAAAGCTATTCAGATATCTCTAGGATCTTCAGTCAAATAACATTTCTGACTGATACCAGGTAACAGAAAAACAGACTGCTAACAGAACTCCTACACAGGTATTGACGAGTTTAGTCTACAAAATATAGCTAATTGAAGTTAACCTATAAGTTCTATGCAATTCAACTCAGAGACTTGGAAAAGCAAGTTTTCGTTTTAAGATTTGCCAGCATGAAGATTTTACAGAGAAGTACATATAGCTAGGACTAGGTAGAATTCCTACCATAACACTATAATGAAAACAGGGGACCAATCGGCTTCCATTTTCAGAAGGAAGGCACCTTTTTATTCCACTAGCCTCCTCCCTCAGAAAGCACAAACTCAGTTACTAACATAACATTTGGCTGATCTTCCAGAGTCCCTAGTATGTGCCAGGTACATATCAGACAAAATTAAGCTTGTCTAGTGAGGTCAGTGCCTGCATGAAGGGAAGTGACAGAACTATCTATAACAAAACATCAACTTCACTTCTAAATTTAGGACAACTCTACAATTCTGCTTGACATGTTAAGAGCTAGACAAGCGAGCTTGACTTTTTCTTTCGTTAAGAGCCCAAGAAAACTGAAGTTGAAACATCCAGCTTACATAGAGGAAAGCGTGAAAAAGGAGTTCTACAAGCAGCTCTGCCCACAAAAAAATTAGTTTGACATGTTTTCTAAAGATACAAACTGTTCACCTCTGCCTTCACCAGGCTAGAAATCTGCATACTTGAAAGTCTTTGCAAACTTCATGCACATGCCTGATGCTAACTAGTGTCTTTGCACACCAAACCATTCATAACAGTTCAGTAAAAGTCTCAATCTGAAGTACAGAAGAAGGAACATTTTTGCTGTTAAATATTAAGCAGTTAAAAAAACCAACTTATTTTCTACTTCATCTCACATTACTTCAGAGCAAGCCATTTCAATAGTAATCACATTGAATTTGAGAAAACTCATATTATTATGAGAGATTAGAGGTTGAAGTGGCTTGCCATGTGTTCAAACAAGTGTGACAGCTGGCACAAGAAAAGAGCCAAAAAAGTAATGGAGAAAACTAAAAGCAGAAGCAGCTCCGTTGGTAAAAAACAAGCTACTAAATCAGTTTAACTACCATTTGACTAGATTCTGATGTGAAATATTTTAGTCTTACACCTCCATGTAGATGAAGGCTTCTCAAGCTCATTTCCGATTTTGATAATCATTAGGGATTAAAGCATTCTTGAAGAGCTGATTGACTCCATTTCAGCCACTTAAATGCTCTGGATACCAACTGAAATCAGCAGCACTTAAGATTCTGTGTCACTGACCCCAACACAGATGATAAACTTGAGATAATGTAGGCAGGAGGAGTTTCTATTTGCTCTGTTATTATGGCATACTAGTATAGCACTTAAATGACATTTACTTCTTGGCTAGTAGAACTTAGTCCAGACTGAGGTCTGTGTTTATTGTGGACACAAGTTGGGGAAATTTAAATTGTTACTGTGGGATCACAGAACTCCGTACCTCTTTATCAGAGGCAACCAGGTATTCCAGCGTGTCAACCCCCCACAAAAAACCACACCACTGAGTGCCTCCATCAGCAACGTAAGAGAATGGTTAAGCGTGTCCTACCTTAGCTAGGTCTAAACCCTTTGCTACTATTGACAAGTAGAAAGGCTATCTTTCCTGGGGTACAGAGAGTACGCTTCACCAAACATTTACTAAATGGCCAAAGGCTGACTGAACATACAGGAAAAAAATCCCTGACTTACTGAATTTACTGCACAGGAACCATTTGAAAACAGCCAAAACAGCATTTAGAAATTTCCTGGCAGAGAAAGCAAGCCATTCTACTATACTTGTTCCATCAAAATTTGCCTGTCTTCCTAAAGAGACATCTCTTTTTTGATATTAGAAAGTCATTAATCACATCATCAGGGACTGATCCCTTACCAGTATCTTGTACACAAAAATTTCTAGTAAGACCACACACAGCTTGCTCTGTGCTTAATAACTGGGCTTTCACTTAAGAAAAATAATGCAGATCATCTAAATCTAGAATTCCTTCTTACTGGCAATGAGAACAGCAAGAGCTTTGTGACAGAGCTGCCTGAAGTCCATCTTCCTCAGACTTAATAGGAGAGCTAACGGTTTCAGTGTGAAGATTTCATATAGGCTGCTTCACATTAAGCAATAGCAACTACTTGCTATTTACACCTTTCTAATCTATTCTGATCTTATCTTTGCTAGTCGTGTTGGATGGTAGATCTTTGCAGGATCTGCAAGGTCCTCAATTCTGGACAAGGCAAGATGATTTAAGCTGTGCTGAAGTCACTAAAATCTTCCCTAGGTAAGAAAACACAATGTGGGCTCCTACTTCAAAAATCTGAATGACAGTATAGTCATGCCCTCACAAGCTTTGTTCCAGTTTACATTATCTATTAAGCATTATACAGATTTCTCTTGCTGGTTACACAATTGTTAAGGCTCAGACTCTGTAAAAAACCAAAATAGCTATTCTAGCTGCACAGACATAACTGCTCTAAATCCTTTCAAAGATCCACAAGTTTTATATTCTGAACATAAGATTAAAATACTAAGATGTCAAACCGGTTTCTTTATTAAACAGATATGAAACATTAGTCTCTTTTGGAATTTCATGTTTGACATCCAGTTTGCCAGAATATAAGGATAGGCATCTTGTTTTGAACAGCAATGTTCAAAATGGAAGATGCAAGATTTGATGATCAGTTGGGTAAGAGCAAGGTTAATATGTTAATACAGCAAAAGGTATAAAAATTAAATTTAATTTAATATTTTTAAAAAGACTGAAGCCCCAAACCAGAAAGCACTAGCAATGTAACTGATACGCATAAGTCAGGAAATGTAGCATTTGGAATCAAAGCTAGATTCCGTTCCAAAGTTGGTCACTGGGCTCACACAAACTATGTACCTTTTTTGGTTAAACTTCTTAATCTGCCCTATGGGGACAGTCATGCCCATCTTCTTCTAAACAGACTGAAAAATGCCACTAGGTATTGCCAATATGTTGTACCATAAATGTATGTCAGTCATAATTCAACAGGTTTTTATTCAACATAATAATTTACTTATCCAATCATTAAGGAAAAATGTTATTAATAAACCAAGTATTTTCATGTCTGACCTTCACTACTTCCTCAAGAAAAAAGAAAGGAGACATTTTTCAATTCTCTGAAACGTGGGAACAAGCAAATCCTATATAGATTCTAAATTCAATTAAAATTAGTTATGCAGATTAGCAATGTAATCTATATTGACACGAAAAAAAAATCAAATCTTTAACCCTTTTTCCTTCAACTTCATAATCAAACAAATTAAGCATACTTTATCAAGGAATGCAGATGTTACTTTAGGTACAAAACTTATACAGGCTAAATAAAAGCATTATCTTGCCTAGTCATCTTTCACTCCTCAGAATAATGGAATTTGTTTCTATAGGTCTTTAGAAACGCTTCTTAGCCATAAAAGTGTCCAACTATCAAGCCAATTCAGCGTGCATGTAACATTCTCTCTCAAATGTTTTCTAGAGGACCATCATTTATGTTACGGCTCTGTTTATGAAGTAGAAGTTTGCATAATTCATAGCACATTTTCAGAACCACATTCTCTTTTAAGACACATGGGTGACATTCTACAGTTCTGTTATTAAAAGCAGTGTCATTTAATGAGCATAACAGCAAAATATCTGCATTGCCAGAGAGTCAGACTGTATATTGTTACACATTGCTAATAATAAATGTCATATTTTTAGGTATTTAGAGCCTCAACTACGAAGGCTCACCTTTCTGATACTTTGAAACAGTTAATAAGTGTTATGTACTATATAGCCTACCACTGAACATGATGGTGTGTAAAAAGGCAACAGGCGGAACAGATATAACTAGGAATGTTTACAGATCATGTTAGACTGGTATTTTAAACTCCAGCTGTATCTCAAAGTTATGCGTGTTTCATTTTGGCAATAAGCATTTATTATCTGCTAAGCTGCTTCACCAAAAATAAAGTATTTACCATATACAATACATGTCCCCATTTTGAAGCTGTGGGACTAGGAACGATTCACATAGCTGTAAGGCTAAGGTAGTCTTCCCTTCTTTTTCAGTGTTGCAGATGATCTCAATTCCACTCTTGCAATCAGTCCTCAACAAGTGCTATACAATTAAAATAAAATCAATTTAGATAAATTTGCTAGCATGAAATAAAAAACCTATCAGACCTTGCTATATTAAAGAAGCTACTGAAAATTTCAGGGATTGCTATTAACATAGGACAACTATGGAACACTTTTTGTGTACGTCTGTGAATAGAATTTTTTGAGATATTTAGAGCTCTTCCATATTTCTGAGTAATGACAATCAATAATTGTCTGGAAATTAAGATTACACAAAACCACTTTTTTGCACAATGGCAGCTTGTTCTTAAAACAAGGTTAAGAAAACAATTGTTACCTAATAAGTGCTATCAGTGGTAAAAGTAAGGCCACATACAGCTAGTGTCATTTTACACACTGAGGCATCATTAAAAAACAACCTTCAACACTAACAAAACCATATAACATACAAAACACTGGACTGACATCAATTAGGCTCAAGTGCTTTTGCTAAAATAATGAATACTAAAATAGCCAACATACTGAAATTACAAAATATTAATTTCTCAAGTTATTTGGGGAATATATCTACAAGTAAACTTGACCAAAAAATTCCATTTAGGTCAACAAGATTTGTAGGTGCTTAACATTTAACCTTTCAAAATGCAAGCCAGCACTAAGTTAAACACTGGTGCAGTCATCTGATTTTATGACATTTGGTTCTACAAAACCAGAGTTCCATATGTTCCTCTTGACAACTTGTACACAGTAAGTATAATGTACCACTTCATTAAAAAAAATGTATACTGACAAACAATACCTCCTGGAATAGCTGATCTTCTAATGGTGACATATAAAGACAGGTGAAAAGAGCTTGATGGAAATACAGATCTTTACTGATATCTGGATGATTTATGCAAGATTTGATAAGAGCCATTGCCTCAGGGATGCGTTCACAGGCAATAAGGTATCTGGCACGTAGTTCAAAGAACAGTGGATTTTCAGAGCTTAAATATTTATTAACTGTACAGAAAAGAAAGATTTAAAGGCAATTAGAATATGAAGTCCAAACAACAAATATATTTAAATGTAATGTTGTTTTTAATAGTGCAACGTCAACAAATGCTATAAAAAAGGGTCTGCTAAAGAAGCTATCATATTAAATTAAATACCATCAAGAACCTGTCTTTCTACTTGGAAACAAATTGTTACTTTACAGTAATCTAATTCAGCAGTTTGTTTCTAATCAACACAAGGTGTTGCAAAGGATTAGTAAAATACACACTATACAAAAGCAGATATGAGCATTTTCAAGAAAGAAAGCTCCCTCCTTTCTTAGAACTTGGAATCCAGGTGATTGTCGGACATATAGAGTCGACATCACTTCCAACGCTATAATTATAAATATTTAAACAACTGGGATACTCATCACCCATTAAAATGAAAGAGGTCAGAGTGGTGAAAAAGTTTAATGCAATTCACATACTGTTCCTTTAAGTAGCTTTGAACACCTTAACTTAGCTTGGAGAAATGGAAAATACACTTCATCTAAAAGTGCTACTATGCACCATTCTAAATCCTGAAATACCTTTAAAATCTAGGCCCCGACTTCTGGAAATTTTCAGACCTAAAGGCTAAGATTAAAAAACTCCAGGCCTGTCAGTCTGACCTCAGTGCCAGGGAAAGTCATGGAACAGGTGATCTTGAGTGCTATCATGAAGCACATGCAAGAGAACCGGGTGATCAGGCCCAGTCAACATGGGTTCACAAAAGGCAGGTCTTGCCAGACTAACCTGATCGCCTTCTATGACAAAGTGACCCGGCTACTGGATGAGGGAAAGGCTGTGGATGTGGTCTTCCTGGACTTCAGCAAAGCCTTTGACACAGTTTCTCACAGGATTCTGCTTGAGAAACTGTCACCTCTGGCCTGGACAGGCGCACACTCTGCTGGGTGGAAAACTGGTTGGATGGCCGGGCCCAGAGAGTGGTGGGAAATGGTGTGAAATCCAGCTGGAGGCCAGCGACAAGTGGGGTTCCCCAGGGCTCAGTGCTGGGTCCAGCCCTGTTCAATGTCTTCATCAATGACCTGGATGAAGGCATCGAGTGCACCCTTAGCAAGTTTGCGGACGACACTAAGCTGGGTGGAAGTGTCGATCTGCTGGAGGGTCGGGAGGCTCTGCAAAGGGATCTGAACAGGCTGGACCGCTGGGCTGAGTCCAACGGCATGAGGTTTAACAAGGCCAAAGGCCGGGTCCTTCACTTGGGGCACAACAACCCTATGCAGTGCTACAGACTGGGAGAAGTCTGTCTAGAAAGCTGCCTGGAGGAGAGGGACCTGGGGGTGTTGGTTGACAGCCGACTGAATATGAGCCAGCAGTGTGCCCAGGTGGCCAAGAAGGCCAATGGCATCTTGGCTTGTATCAGAAACGGCGTGACCAGCAGGTCCAGGGAGGTTATCCTCCCTCTGGACTCGGCACTGGTGAGACCGCTCCTCGAATACTGTGTTCAGTTCTGGGCCCCTCACCACAAGAAGGATGTTGAGGCTCTGGAGAGAGTACAGAGAAGAGCAACGAGGCTGGTGAAAGGGCTGGAGAACAGGCCTTATGAGGAGCGGCTGAGAGAGCTGGGGTTGTTTAGCCTGGAGAAGAGGAGGCTGAGGGGTGACCTCATTGCTCTCTACAACTACCTGAAAGGACGTTGTAGAGAGGAGGGTGCTGGCCTCTTCTCCCAAGTGACAGGGGACAGGACAAGAGGGAATGGCCTCAAGCTCCGCCAGGGGAGGTTTAGGCTGGACGTTAGGAAAAAATTCTTTACAGAAAGGGTCATTGGGCACTGGAACAGGCTGCCCAGGGAGGTGGTTGAGTCACCTTCCCTGGAGGTGTTTAAGGCACGGGTGGACGAGGTGCTGAGGGATATGGTTTAGTGTTTGGTAGGAACGGTTGGACTCGGTGATCCGGTGGGTCTCTTCCAACCTGGTTATTCTGTGATTCTGTGATTAAAACTAACATTTGAACAGAATGGTTTCAAGTGAGATACTCAAAATACTTAACATTTAAGTAATTAGGAAATTACAAAAAAGGTAATGTCTCTGTTATGAAAGACAGTAGGTCTCTTATGAAAGATCAGAGATCCTAGCTTCTCTTAAAAGTTAACATATCACACAAGGATGCAAAATGCAGTATTGCTGCTTTTATTTTGAGAATTGTTTGCATCTTGTTAAGTAAATGCACACTGTGAGGTGCTAATGGTGTGCCAATGTTTATGTAATGCATTGGACAATATGGCCTGATTGTCCTCTTACATATTTCCTCTTCCACAACACAGGTTAACTTATTATACCATTCCCACTTTCTGTGTAGTGAACTCTTAGGTCAGTATGCCCCTCTGCTCCATAAATAAGAATCCCACTTCTGACAGTACAAGTTCCCAGGGAAGAGGGTCTCCTACACCCTTGAACATTGACAGCACAAGTGCCCAGGGACAGAGGTTTCCTAGACCCTCCAAGACTTTTTTAAATAGACTGCGAGTTCCAACTACACCACTGGCAGGATTGTGCTCCCTCCCTGTAGCAGAATGCTTCAAGACAACTAACTACAGAAGCATTTAGCCAAGTCTGGAATACATTAAAAATGGCTTGGAGAACACAACATCTGTTCTTGTCCAGGCAGCATGCGCACTGCTTTGTTTTAGTGACAGATGCCAACCATCAGCTTAGACACCAATTAACTGCTTACATCTCAGTGTACCTCTGTCTACAATATTGTTGTAGATGTTCACAGTATGCTGTCTTATTCTTTCTAACTACTAAAAGTTTATTGCTTCTATATTTCAATACTACTATTTTTCTTTAAATCCAAAGATTGCTTTCCTTTCCAGCCCTCTCAAAACAGACTGCAACATCTTGGAGCACACTAAACTCACGTAAAGACAGACCCAGCTTGGTTTGTCTTGGCCTAAGCTCCTCCAAGTAATTAATGAATCCAAGACAGGATTATGTAGTTCACACAGAGCATATTTATCAAACTGACTTTTGCAAGTAATGGTTGGTGACTCAGCAAAAATTGGCAGTTTTCCTCATTTATGATCCCTGAGGAACTATATGGCTAAATTTCAAGATACACACCAAACACTGCCAGCCTATAAAGCAGCACATAAAGTTTGCTTTGTGTAAGACTTCACAAGCATCAGATTTTAGAGGAAGTGAGGCAAGAAAGAAAAAGCTCCAGAAGATATTATCTAAAATAAAATATTGGTCACCACAAATGAGATGCATCAAGGGTATGTGCGTGCAGGACACGGAAAGATAAAAGGAGGAAGAATACCTCAGTAGAGGGGAAGGAGAAGTGGCCTGCAACAAAAGGAAGCAAAATGATCACGTAGTGACAACAGGCAGACTCATTTCTACTCTGCCAGGTTAAAACTAAGTAAAAATCCTCAAATTGTTACCTGTCATTTAGAGACTTTATGATGTTCAAGGGAATAACTAAGGGAAAGGACTAAACTAATTCTTTGAGAGAGATCAAGACTGAAGCCTAACTTCAGATCATAACCACCAAAACTTCTCAAGTTCGTCACAAGATACAGAACAACAGGATTATTTCTTCTCATTTTGTTTCTGTAGGTCTTTGTCTAGAAGTTTATCAGATATTGAATAAAAGTCATGGGTAAACCATGTTGCTTGAGTGCCTGCTTTCCAAGAGAAAAAACAACAAAGACTACCTAATCAATTGTGTTACTATTCTATCAAATACTGTCCCTGGCAACGGGGGCAGCTCTCTGAGCTGTTCAAACTTTATAGTCCTCTACCTCTCGCTAAAGAACCAACACATTATCATAAACACAGTAATGAATTTGAATTGTGCATTACACCATAGTAACTGGAGAAATACTAGTATTTTCGACCACTATCAAATAGAAAGACTTTTAAGAGATACCAGCAAATATATCGCCTAAGCTGTTAGTAAAGATTTTACTGTAGACTGGATACGAACTTCCATTAACATTCTGGTAATGTTTGTTTCTACTTGCCATCAAAATTGCAGGTTTACTTTGCACCTGAACAGAAATCTTTTTCCTACTCCCAGCTCTAGGAATTACATACACATAAACAGAAAGCATCTATCAGGTGTAGTCACAGCCCTCGTTCTAAACAGAACCAAGAAAAGTCACAAGCATGAGTATTTACAATTTGAAATGAAAATCAAACAAGTCAGAGCACCATGAGACAAAAATGCAGATCAGGTCCTCCCTAATCATGTTACTTCAGTAGCTTAAGTGAAGTCAAGTCACTCTCCATGCTCTTTCAGGAGTTGAACACCTGAGTTCAGTAAATTCATTTTATAAGTAAACCGCTTAGTAGTCTCTTATCTGAATAATCTCATCTCTACACTACAAAAGCAGACTTAAACCACTAGCAAGAAAAAATTAGTTTTATTAAAGAAGAGCATCAGCACATTTTACTACAGAAAAACAGTTAAATTGTGTGCAACACTTGCTGTCAACACCTGACCCTAATATTAAAAAAAGCATTACTTAACACATTTTTCAGTACTCTAAAAAATTAACGTGGTACATGATATACCTAATTCCTGTGATACGGGTTTTGCTTTAAGAATTGCTTGTAATACTGGATCCTCCCATGGTCCACCATCTCTGATGATACGGGTTACTAGTTCCAGGTTCATATTTCTGTATTTACTTAGAAGGTTCTGACATTCCTACATGTAAAAAGAAAAACTATTAGAAAAAGAAAAAAATCATCTAAAGTTAGACAATTCAAAAGTTAAGAGACAGGAAAAAACTATGCATATTTAAATATTTCCTCAGTCAACAATTCAAACTACAAAGTCATTTATTGTTTGAGCCTACACAAAGCCCTAAAGCAACAATTTATGTTCTCTGAAAACAATAATACAGAACTATGGAAGACAGAATGCTCATGTTTTCTACAGGCATGCAGCAAGAGCTTGTCATTTGCATAACAATGTACAGATTTAGACACGCTGATGCTGGATTTGTGATCCAGTGACAGTGTCCAGATTCTACAAGGGAAAAAACAAATTAAGCCATGTGAGTCACCAGCCCTCAAGCAATAATTTTTCTCCAAATCTCTACATAACAAATTCTGCTTGCCTAAAATAATCCAGAATGTTTTAGCCATCCATGATTTTCACATATGCCAAGTTCAACACTCTCCCTTGTTACTTGCTGGTAAAAGTGTCAACATTAATCAACATTTGAATTTTCATCACAAGAAAAGGGTATCTAATTTTGAAACAAAAAGTTGTAGCTGAAGAATGGCTTCTATGCACATACAATTAACTTCTTCACTTATGCTTCTTTACTGTGAATTCGTTTAGTTTCAACTAAATATTTTTATTTTATATTCAGATAAATGTGTGATGGTAAAAAATCATTAAGTAACCATCACAATGGTTTTCACGACCATTTTGAATACACAACTGATTCAGAAATTATTTCTCTAGAAAATGATGTAGAGGCATATTCAATGTATTCATTGTTTAAAAGTCATGGCAACTAATAAGACTGTTTTCGAAAAGCACTCATTGCAGGACTGCAAAAAATCTCCAATTACTCTCACGCAAGAGACCCTACCCATTCCTGAGCCACTCCTTGACCCCATTATTCCACCAATTCTAATTAAGCATGTAAGTGCTGCTGGATTTGATGATTAAGGTAAATAGTGCTGACACATTAATTTGTAGCAGCAGTAACAAACAGGTTTCAACATAAAAATAACAGAGACAGCTATTTTTCAAACTACAATTCTGTTCTCAGTATTAACAGAAGAAGCAACCCTGGTTTTCATTCTATGGTGGCACAAGTGGTTGTGTTCCCATGCAGTGAATTCAACTCTGAAATCAGTTCAGATCAAAAAGACCTAACTGGCAAAAATGGTAAGTTTGTTTTTTTTTAATCCAGGATGATTTATCTTATGCAGTTTTATATAGCCAGACAAAACCTTGTCCCAGTCAGGTTATGACTGACTGTGCTCGTGCCTTGTGCTGTGTCATAAGCACACCAGCCTCAAACAATGAGAGTTTATGCAGACTCAAAGAGCTGACTAAAACAGAGCTTCAATTTCAATCTTACTGTTTAAAACCACAGCGGGAACCTTAAGGTTTCATGTCGTGAACTGGTATGCAACACTGGATGACATTAAGTTTTAATTCGTTATAATGAAGCAAAGCTTCCCTCTACTATACAGGCTACATATAAAGTAAGTCTTTAACAATACTGGTATAACAAAGAGGAGCGCATTTTGCTTACTCCAAGTAGATTCAAATAGCAATGCTAACGATAAACATTAGAATAAATGGCTTTTCCTTTAAATATCCATCCCCTTCCCCCCTACACCCTTTGGTTTTAAATGTAAGTAAAGCAACTACCTCCTCTCACTATAATGGCATGTTTTCTCCAGGTTACATATTTACATATCCACAAAACCTGTCTTTACATGTACTAAAATAATACTAAAAGTTTATATAAAGTAGGCAACACTACCTGGATTGAACCTAAAATATCTTTCAAAGGATCTTCATAGAACTCATCCTTTCCAAAGAACAGCAGCAATTCAAAAAAACTCCTAAAAAACAGAAGTGGTGACAAGTCAACCAAACTAAAAACATTCATTCAAAAAATGAAACTACCACAAGTCTTAGTTTTCACAGGACAAAAATTGAAATTAGGACTTTCATAAGTTCTAGACTAGTGCTCATGCCAGAGTCAATCTAAAAAGTTCAGCTAATGCCCACACTCTAAACATAACTCATATTTCAAAACCTTTACATTGGTCTGATGTTTTGTCTTGGATTTCATCAGTTACTTACACACACACTGCAAGCATTTTTCAGAAGGCATCGAGTCCCAAATACAATACAGCTATAGATAAGCTAACGAGATCAAATCAAACAGATTATACTTAAGCACGATTTAAAACTCCTTCTGCTGCACCCTTTTCATAAGTTCAGGACATTTAGATCACAGAACCTGCCTGATCATCTCCCTCAAGAACTCCTATGTCCTCAATACTGTGTCTCCTCATTCACCATTACAGAACTGAACCTTCACCAAAAGCAGAAATGTTGGTCAGTTATACAGCAATTTTCAGGAAGAAAGAGGACAACTGTAAAGTTACTATAGCATGCACAGTGTAGAAGAAGTTACATTCAAGGAATGGAAACTTCATGTCAATGCAGATTCCCAACAATTCATGATTTCACGTATGATAAGCACTTTCTACTTAAAACATTTTGTTCCATTTAGGCCTGCCACACCACAGTACCCCCTGAAGTCTTTATATGAAAACCTAGATTCAAACTGACCTGTGGCCTCCGTGTTTTCCATCATCTTACAATAGCTTTATTTATTTATTTATTTAATTTTAAATACAGTGACTGAGACAAATAATCCCAATAACAGTATAGGAGAGGCTGTTAAAAGGAAGATTTCCAGAGCTCAAGTCAATTTAAGTCTTTGCTTATAGAAGCATACTTCCAGAATAATACTTGGAATACAGGCAATTCATTCAAAAACTAGGCAGTTGGATATCCTGGATCTGCATGCAACTCCAGTGCCCCCGCTACTGCTCTGCTTTAAGACTGAGAAATTTAATTTCTCTTTGGAAAAGGTAATAAACCAAGTCTTGAACTAATGTAATCTGCAGCTGCTGCTTGAGAAAGTCATGAGCAGCAGGCAATAACTACATGACTCTCAGAGGGAAAGACAGTACTGAAAGATAAACTGCGTATCAAGGGAATTTTAGAAATATGACTGAAGAGGCTTCGGTCTTGTAACAGAAGAAAATAGGAATAATTTTCCTTAAGACTATTCTAGACATTTTCCAAATGAACTGGGCCAATAAGGAGGCAGAGAGGGAGAAGGTGGAAGATAATTCCTGAAAGAGGTTCCAGCACTCTTCCAACCTACAGGTTTTTGAGTGAAGATCTTGCTGACAGCAAATCCTTTGACTACAGCATTTAGTCTTTTGTTGCAACAGCTCTTAAAACAAAAGGCAGATTTTCATGAACAGCTGGACAAGGAACGCCTTGCAGAATAACTCAATTCACTGCAGTCATCCACAAATTTAAATCTAATTACATTTAAATGTATTTGAAGTTAACAGCCAAAGCATTCCTAACAAAAATGTTTATTAAAGTTAATTAAAAGCATAGTAAAACGGGAACTTAAGGCATTTTTTTTCCTCTATATAACATTTTCAGAAATACAGTGCATTAAAAGATCTTAACATTCATGTAAGCAAAATGCAGCTTTGTACAGAAATAACAAAAATAATAAAAAATTAGATTTCCTTCAGATTATGCTGCAGTAATTTTTTTCCTAACCAGCCATAAGCTATGCCAAAAACAGACCTAAAAAATTTAAGATACACATCCATTATGTTCAATGACAAAATTTTTCTCCATGTTAGGTACTTGAATCTCAACTCAAATACGGCATTAAAAAAAACAACCAGTACCCAAGTAAGTACTTTGTTCTGGAAAACATTATTTCATTTCATGTTGATAAACAAAATTTTGGAGCATTCTTGACTCTCAGGAAAGGTCAGACATGAGTCATGTCATGGTCTAAAAGGCAGTCAAGTTGGAACTTATTTAAGGCATCAACTAGTTATAGCAAATGACGCATGCGTTGATTTTTATTTGCTTTGACTGTTTTAAAGAAAATAGGATCTTAATTTCCAGATTCTTTTTTTGGTTAACAGTGAACAAGTGTACACTACAGTTTTCTTCCCTATCACCACATCTGCTCCAAGCTTATCAGACTAATATTTATATCTTGATAGATTACTTTATATTTCCTCATCACCAGTCTCCATTCAGTTAAAATTACTATAGTCAATTCCAGCTTGGCCCTGTTATCTTAAACCAATTTGCAGCACTGCACATCCCTATTTAAACCCATCCACTTATAATGATGGTGTTTCTGAATCTATCATATCACTACTTTGATATTACAGACATCAGAAGATTGCCTAACAACACTAGTATGCTGGCAACATTATTAAAATCCTGATATTAATGGTAATACTGGTTCACTTGTGATGAATAGCAAGGCTAATAAGTATAAGAAATGCAACAGTCATTACTGTTAATAGTTTATCGTCTGGTTACTAAGGAAATCTTACTTGAATATGAAAATAGTTAAGCAGATTTTTGCTCTCCAAGAACTGAAGACTTGATATACACCAAATTTTCAAGAGAGACTCATGCAAGGTTTCCCAGGTAACTGTAACTACCAAGTCTCAGGATCACTTTATGGTATCCCATGCAAAACTAGAGCAGACAGGAACTCAGCGACCAATTCTAGATTATCAAGAAGGGACCACCTTACATACAATAAATACCTGCATTTCTACCTTTTCTCCTCCCACGCTTTGACATATACAAGTATACAAACATCATGATTTTCCTAAAAATTAGTGAAAAAACAACCCAGGGTAACCATGGTTTGACGCAATTGCTGGTCATTCTTTGATATCTAAGGATTCCAGTTTTAAAAACCTTGGTCTTATGATTCCACAAGTAGTCCCATGTCACACACACAAGAATAAATCTCTTTGGTGAAGTTTCTCCAACACTTAAAGACAGCCTATATTCTATCAGAGTACAGAATAAAGCCTTGACTCCTATGTAATTAGTACCAACAGCTCAACAATGATGGAAAGGATAAGCAACCCAGTTGTCCTGACCGGGTAAACTAAAAGAGGATGACTAGGAGAGCATTCACTTCTGATGACTACATGAAGCAGGAATAAGACGCTTACACGTAAAATTCTGAACTGAGATACCAAACTGCATTCAAAAGCACTGTTCAACAAGAAAGCCATTTAACCAGCTGGACAAATGAATCCAGTTTACTCAAACCATACTATAAAGCTATCTTTTAGATGTTCATCCCCATAGGCTGAGAGAAAATAAAGTATATTGCATCTCAGCTCAGTATATCTAACTCACTTAAAGACTTTTTTTTTATTCCATTCCACACTAAGGTTTTGAAATGCGAAAAGCAGGTTTTTAGAACATGAAAAAAATTGCTTTTACTTATCTACTGATCATTACCCTGACACTTTCAGTCTTCGTATGGGAAAACCACCAATGCATCAAGAAGCATCAAGATTATAGAAAGATTTATGATGCAACATTCTGTAGTAAAGTTGAATATGACATTTTCTCAGTTAACTGTTTAACAAGTCAGCTTTCTGATGACTCAGACATAAAAATCCATTTTAAAATTGACTAATTTCTTAAACACTACAAGAAATTTATCTTAAATACTTCACTTATTACATCACTAGAGGCAGAACGGTAAAAACTTTAGATATTACAATCATGTACTGTCAAAGATCAGTCTTCAAATACTTCAAAATAAGACTATTCCAAAAAGTCTATATAGTTATCACTTATTTCTTTAGATTATTTATTTTGCAGGAAAACATGTGACAACATTGTAATGCCTGACTTGAAGATTCAGATGACATAAAAAGACTGAATTCTAGGTTTTGTACCCTCAGTTAACAATTCTTGGTTCCATGTATCTACGTCACCTGGTAAAATTACTCTAAAAAGCTCTGAGGATCTCTGAGACCCTATTGCTATTATAAAAGTAACACATTTACACATAAAGTAATAAAATAAATAAGATGTACTTACAAAGCTAGGCTACTCAATACGTATTGTACATGCTCACATTCAGCTGGGAATGATTCACAGGCAGATGTGAAACAACAGAGCGCCGTCTGAAGCACCTGAAGCTGAGGCAGAGGAACTTGCCACCTTCCAGCATAGTCTTCAACAACCTAATGATAAAAACATTTAAATATATATTACAAGGGAAAACATTCTCTTTAGTCAGAAATACTAAGTATTTAGTATTGTACCTGCTTTACCTCCCCTCCTTCTCCCTCAGGTGTAGGGTGTGTAATCGAAAAAACTGACCTACATTATAAATTATAAAGGACCTTAAACTATTCTTTTTCAGAGGCTAAGGCAGGAAATAATTTCTTCTTACACAGAATCACAGTAGATACTACACTCTGCATTAAAACACAGGTTTCCATTTCACAAGAGGATACAAGTTAGAGAGTCTATAACAATACTCAGATATTCCATTCTAAAACTTTCAATGAAGGGATTGAGTAGAGTGCACTATTTCTGCTTTTCTCTGCTGACATAAAGGCACAAATATACCAGTCACCTCTTCTTATCAGAAAGTAAATATAGACTTTTTTATCCATACGATGGAGGTAAGACTAGTTATGCTCTGATTGGAACTGCATTACTATTTATAGGGAAATATGAAGATGAAAAAAGTGTTTTCATGAAGAAAATGGAGATAAATCCTTCCTTGGTCACCTTGTCAATCTTGTTTCTATTAATAAATGCAAACTTCTGGCACTATGCCCACATTGGGAGGCTCAATAACCCAGGACCACCTGGTATTTCTATACAAGTCCCTTGAAAGGCTCCATCCTTGTAGAGCACTCCATGTATAAAACACAGCACTGAGTTCAGCACAAGGCAACGTAACAGAACAGACATCAGTAAAGGCACCCACCAATTCTGTAATAGACCAGTCGTTATGCTACAGTGACCCAGCAAGCAGAAGGCCAAGGGCTTTGGCTTGTCTCTTCTCCTTTAATGAACAGCTAAGATGTGACTCATATACAGTACTCTACGCAGCGACTGAAAACTGTTTCTTCTATGCTCTTGCACGTGGCATCTCACTGCACTACAGTCAGGCTCACTTACTCTTGCTTTATATTTTTTTCATCATAACAGCACAGTTTCAATAATAGCAGGAGTGGATTAGCTGCACTTCAGAGCTTAGGGCACTCTCCTCCAGCTAAGTAAACCTGAGACCTCCTACATGCTGACAAAATGAGAAGCAGGTTGAGAAACACAATGCCATCAGCCATGTCGTAGAAAGGAAGGTAAAGCACTTGACCATACAGAAGACACAAGTAACTGGCTTCAAGAATGTTAACGAAGTGCCAATCCTAGTTATACCTGTATATCCACATCAAAAGCCAGGCTGACCAACAAAGCACAGACTGAACAAAAAAACAGATACATCTCTGTTCAGGATTTTTTTCAATTTAAAAGCCTGTGAATCTCACAGATTGGTCTGATTTCCCATGAACTAAAGAAAGCACTTAGAAGGCAGGTTAAGGGGCCTACATTTCTATTTTCAAAGTTGCATGCCTAACTTTGTTCAAGGCTCTGCAAGATGGACAGTGTCTCCATTTCTGTCAGTTTGGTTATAGCTGCTCCAAAGCAAAGCAGTTACTTACAAAGGGACCAGCAACTATTTCTCCTCATCAACAGCCGAGATCGATTTGTAAGTAGATTCTTACTTTCCACCAAATCTATTTTAATAATTACTCTTTGAAAATTTGTTAGCTTAATGCAGCAAATATCTAGGTCAACTGGAAGAGAATTAGCAGACTTGTAGATAAATGCTCTAACGTGGAACATAAACGCTTCATAAAATAGTACCGCCTCACACACCTACAGAGTTCTCTGAAATACTTTTAACAAGATCCCTTGTACAGGAAAACACAAAAGCATTAGGAGAAACACAGTAGATGGATCCAAGGTCCTTTAGTGCGTATAGCCTCCAAATATTCAAACAAAGGTAGTTCTCACCACAGTGTTTCATAACATTTTGACCTGAGAGGTACAGTGTAGATACATTCATAAATTATTTCAAGCAACGAGACAACATTTCCTGATGGCAGTGTTTTGGTATTTTCTCCTGGTAGCATAAAGTGATAACTGTAAAGAACTGTAAAAAGGATTGGACAGTTGACCTAAACTGACCAAAGAATGTATTTCACACCATAAATGTCATGCTCCTTATGCAAGTGAGAAACTCCCTTGGGATGGCCCTTCTCGATGGCTGCCCTGCTTCAAGTCTGGCTGCTGTGCCAAGTCCAGTTCCGATTTTCACAACCTCTCCGCAAGGACTGTGACATCCTCACTGACTGGGGTGGCTGTGCTTAGGCATGTGTCTTCTAGTAACCACTGCTGGTAGTGTGCATTCCATGACTGTCTGAGTATTTATAGACTTTGGGTTTTAAATATTTTATATCAGTTTTCTGTTTCAGCCTTTAGGTCTATTTTACCTTACCTGATTCCCCTTCACAATTTGGAGTAGAGGAAGAAGGGGAGAAATTAGTGCCCCTTCAGCTGTCACCTGCTAAACTGGGACATTCACAGAGTGTGCAGTTACACTGTGGAGCTCCTTACCAAAGGGGCGCTGTGGATGCGGAATGGCTATAAGAGTTGAAAGAGGCTGCATGAGCTGAAAAAGACAGCCACCAAAAAGTTACTAACTACAATAAATTAGGTTAACTGAGAATAGTTAAGAGAGGGAAAAGTTACAGGACTCCCTCATCTTGCTCTTTGGTTAGGCACGTATGAACTTTTGATAAGTTCCTGGTCCTAACATTAACATATTGCTTCTGCAAATAATTACCATTCAAAAACAATGCAATAAAGGCTTATGGTTATAACAGACATTGTTGTCTCTGAAACATGCAGTTCTACTGCCCATACTTTATAAAGGCCTATACAGTCCTACTAGTTGCCCTTGCTGCACCTAGACTAGTCATCTGAACCCAAAGCAACCTAGTTCAGGGACTATTTTTTTTCTCTAAAAAAGCCATCAATCCTTTTCTGCATCAGCTCTCTGAACTGGCCTGCCACAGAACTATCAGAGGCAGCACAGAAAGGAAGACACCATCACCACATCGTTGCCTTAGTTAGGCAGTTAGTCTGCAACTCAAAAGATTCACAGAAACAGCCCTCCCCACCTCAAACTGGTCAGAAAGAAAATGAATAACATACTTATTTTTCAGAGTATGGATACCTGAAACTATGCATTTGTAGGTCTCAGGAGACAATAAAAAAAGTCTAAAATTGGTCAATTCTCAGCAGAAAAGCAGCTACGGTAACTACGAAATAAATTCCAAACCACACTGCATACATTCTCATTCTGTATGGAAGGGAGGGTGGGAAATAATGTTTGGTTTACAATTCTGTGTATATTTTACTGTCTGTTTTTGTTACCTTAGGGAACAGCGTTTTCTAGAATAGACACTAACCCCTTTTTTGTTCGAAATAATCAACATGCCATGCTTTGAAACAGGACCTTAAACCAGAACACAGCTAAAGGTCTGTACCAAAAAGAACACTCAAAACAATTAAAAAAACCCTTTATCCCCTCTGACATTCTTCAAACAAAAGTCAAAGGGACATGCATATGTTTGTCCTCATGTTGTGAGCACAAAATTGTCAAAACAAAGCGGCCTGTTCCTTGTGCAATATACAGTGCAGAAAATCAGAAAGGAGGCAACATTTTCATGCGACTTTCTGCAATAATTTCCTTCAAGAATTTTGTCACTGTGCAATTCTTATACCCTTAAAAGACTCTCCATGCATCATTCCCCAACCTGTCTTTACATTTTAAATTACTACTGTCCATAAGGAGAACATGGGGCCTTTTGTCTTCCCTTTCTCATTCAGTACAGATACAGGTAGTAAAAGAAAGGCTGAAACATCTTTCTGACACCCCCCTCAATTCAGCACCACACCAATACACTACTTCCCCTTCTTTAATACATTTGAGTAACTTGGGAGGAAAATCTACCATTCAGATGTTTCCTATTAAGTGCAAAATCAAAACCAGTCTTATCAATGTCCTATAAGAAGCTTCTAAGTACACAGCTAAAGCAGCTAACCCTGACAATAACAAGGTAGCAATTAAAGACCCGTAACAATGCAAAACCAAAACCAGAATAATTCTAGAATATTATGGTTTAACATATATGTCTGTATTTAGTCAGTTAAGTGATTAAAGATATATTTATAAAGTGACTTGACTGTATTCCAAACACTTAAAGAGAAATAATATTGCAAATAACTGAATTTGCAAATATGTAGGACACAAACAAGTGTTTTGTGCAGCAGTAAGCCTGAAGTTACTACAGCTTTTCCTGTCCCTCCTCAAAACAAAAAAAAAAAGAGGTTAAGAAGAAACAAAATAAATCCACCAATTTCAAAGTTTTGGCCTGATGAGGATTTTAAATTAAGTTACTCCCATAGCTTTTTGAGAGACTTAACAGTAAAGGAAATCAACTCACGATTTTAAAACACAACAGTTCTGTGAGTGGTTCTGTTTATAGTTTTCAGAAAAAGAAAACTACTTGGCTTGTCATTTGCTACAATAAGCAAATACAGCGGTTGTCACGGAACAGAGTGAATGAAAAAGGATTTAAAATGCCAAGCAGAAAAAGGGGGCATGTTTAAAAAAGAAAAAAAAAAATCTGCTTCCTGAAAATTAAAAACGACAATTAAAAGCAACACTTACAATGGCTGCCTGCTCAGCACAAGTAGCTTGGATACCAAAGATCAGTTCTAGAACAGAACTTGGGTAACCATAAACTTGCTCTACCTGGAAACACCAGAAAAACTAATCACACCTTTTTAACTGTCTTTTCAGCCTATTTAGTGGAAAACAATCGTTTTGTTGTTTCCACATACAAACAAGCTAGGAACGTCCTTACAGAAAAAAAGGATTCTATCACCCAACAGAGACTTGAAAAGGTGCTGAGATTTAAGATAACATAAAATATTACTTAACAGATACAAGTTTAAAATGGTTTTATATGGTGGGACAAAGAAAAAAGATATTTGTTTTACCGCAACTCACACGTGAATATTACATAAGGGGTAACCAAACATAATCACACTTCCAGCAAACGAAAAAACATCACCCAGCAACAGCATGACACATCCGATGAGACAAGTTTCTGCCAAAGCTCTTCCCTTGAAGCTAAATGCTTCCCCCTTCCCTCTTTAATCATCGAGATCTCATCTGTTTCCTCAGTCTGCTTGAGGCAAGAATAATATTTAAGATGAGTTCCATATACCCATTACATTTAGCTACTCAAAGAGACAGTTCCATACATATTTACAGTCTGTCACTTGCACAACAGTGAAAACAACATATTAACCCTACAATTATAGTTTTCGCTACTTGTAGCATAATAATAAATGTGCCTGTGTAATATTTTTTAAAAAACACAACTTAACATGCATTTCAAGTAAAAACTACACTTACTTCTCTTCCTTATCTGAAGAGTTGCTACCCAAAAGGGCACTGGAACAGGCTGCCCAGGGAGGGGGTTGAGTCCCCTTCCCTGGAGGTGTTTAAGGCACGGGTAGATGAGGTGCTAAGGGACATGGGTTAGTGTTTGATAGGAATGGTTGGACTCGATGATCCAGTGGGTCTCTTCCAACCTGGTGATTCTATGATAATAAATTATTTGTTTTTTCCATTACCTATAGCAACAAGTGTGCCTTTTCTAACATGAAAAAGCTCACACAGTAAGGCTACCAGACACTATGGTACAGAAGTATCACTCAATGGAGATCCTTTTTAAGTACAAAAACCTGCAACACCTTCACAAGTTACAATCTTAATATCTTTTTCCATGCAAAATTCAAAAGCTTATTTTCACACAAAACTTAAAATTTGAGTTAATGCATCAAGAAATGGAGAATTAGGAATACCAAGAAGATTGAGAGTGTGAAACAGGTAAATTCAAAGTGGAAGGAGAAAAACATTACAAACATCAAAAGTAGTATACAATGTATTTGTACATTTGTGCAATACCTCCTTTTTAAAATATTAACTCTTTAATTCCATTTGCAGAAGAGGGAAATAGTTTCTCAGGGTAAAGCTAAGAACAGCAGGCACAAAAACTGAGGAGAAGTCAGTACAGAAGATAAGTACATGAATAAGAAAACACTTAATCTTCATGACAAGAGCAGAGCACTGAAAACTGACTCTTTCAGCCTACCAACCTGCACATTAACCACTAATGTGAATTCTCCCAAGAAGCTGACTGAACGCAGCCAAGCGCACTGCACACAGCACAACTACAGTCTTAAACATGAAAAAAACCCTAGAACACCAAAAAACATTACAAGAGAAAAAAAAGGTGGTTAAAACCTACAGATTTTACTTTCTCAAAGAAATAAGCTTCAAAGAAATGGATCGCTTTCCACTACTAGTACCCATGCATGCAAGATTTATCTAGCTAAACTCTAAAAGTTTTTGGAGATAAAATACGGATCCAGAAGGCCTCAAAAGTAGTGAAACAAAGGTCTGGCACAACCTGAATGTGCTTGGTGGTTGTTTTTGTGGGGTTTTTTTAATAAAATATAAAACAATGAAAAACTACTGACTTGACGTTCAAAGTAACAGACAAAACAAAAAAGTACTTTCAAATTGAAGCACATCACTAAGTGTGAAAATGTATTAATCCTAAACTCAGAAGAACAAGACATATATTTTTCTACCTTCACTCCCACAAAGCAAGACAAATGAAAGTTGAGTCATGCACCCCTGCATTTTTTTTCTTGTTTGTTTACTAAAATAAATCCAGGAAACACTATCTTCTCTAGTGCATTATTTAATTTTATCTCTTAGCTTTCAAGTTTATAAACCCAAGAAATATTTTTCTAGCAGTGACTCATGATACCATCAACTAATCCAGGCAAACTAGGTAATCTTTATTTCAGGAAGTCAGATCATACTGGAAGGCCATAAGCTGATGCCACAGTAAGAGCACATCAAGTAGTGTTTATTCCTCCCCGAGTTAACTCATTACTTTAGATCAAAATTACCTCATGTTAATTTCAGTAATTATTGAACAACATAAAATAACATCTAGTACAGTTATGCAGCCATGTAGACAACTACAGAAATGCTGGGAGTAACTTGCTACGTTTTCATAGTACTTAACGTTGGAATAGATTCTGAAGAGAAAACACAATTTCAGGCTAGTTTATAAAATTATACCCACTCCAAGTGCAATGAAGTAAGCTCTATCTATTTTCCAGCTCGCTCTTAAGGCCTGTTTTCAAACCAAGTCAACAATCTAATTATAAAAGTATTCCCTCCAGCCTCATACCAAAAAGCAACCATCTACGCTATTTTCTCTGCCCTTCATCACTTGTATTTCACTCACATAAAACCCTCCTCAACAGCTCTGGTCCCCGAGAAGTCTCATGAAAGGATTTCAAATTGGGCATATAACAAGTTGAAATTCATGAAGCTCTTCCAAATGTTTGGACTGAGGGGGGTTTTGCTAGGTACCACCTTTCAAGTTCCTAAGTAGCTACAGGTGCCGCCTTCTTTTGCCTGTCAAAGTCAGGAACAGTAGACTTGCTGTTCTCAATGTGTAAGTGGTTTCAATACACAGTGAACAAGAAGAAATGCCAGATCAGCAGTTTTGAGAAAGTAACATAGAAACAGCTGGTGAGATGTATAAGCTGGGCACTTATCCTCCAACTGTCTCTTTTCATTCCCAACCACAGAAATCTTGATTTTTGTTTTAGCCACATCATCAATCTCAAAAAGCAGTCTAAGAAAACATTTTATCCAGTTTGCCTTGGAAGATTCAGGCTGTAATGACACTGTATGAAAACACACACCTTCAGCACAAAAACAGATTCCAGAAAGTGCACCTGGGTTTAGAGACTCCACATTCTGACTTCATCTCCTATCATTAAATTGTGATTACACATATATTTAAGGAAAATGGTCTGACATCCAGTCATCTTTTATACATGCTACTTATCTGTCTGAAAGTGAAGTTCGGCTACAATACTCCAAGCTTTGAGAGCACTGAATCTGGCTTTTTACAGGGATGGTCTACCTTTCCAACATATTTCAAGGATGACTGACATGGGCATGCCAATGGTTTTCAAGGTCTGAGCCACTCTCTTACTCTAACATCAACCAAGAGGTCTTTGCTTCCATCTACAGAAAAATGGCTCCACAAACCAAAAAGCCTTTACACCTTGTTTCCTTTTCCCTTTAGCTCTTAATGAGAGATGTAGATATGTGAATATGTCACACAGTTCCATAACTATAAGCAATCTCAACAATGTTATTTTCAGCTGAGACCAAGCTCCATTACTGTGATCGAAGCACAGCCATATATTTTAATAGGTTGTTATTCTGGAAATAAAAAGGTGGATGCTTGAGCAGTTCAAACTCATGGTATTATCACTAAACAGTTCTTTCTACAACTGCTGTTCAACTTTTGACACAAAACCAGGAACATTGAAGGCAAAGCAGGACATTTAGAAGTGCAAAAAAAAAATTAAGGTAGCTAAAACTGTGTCATCAGTGTGGACTGGAATGAGATGGAGAGGTTGACCTGCATAACAGTCAGAAGATATGAACCTCAGAATATATGGATTTTAAAGCAGTAGGCTCTGATAAAAACTAGAGCTAAAGGGAAAAATTGCACTAGAAAAGACATCTAGGGGCATGAAAAAAAAGATGGCTAAAACTGCCTTTAGCTAAAGCAAAGCAATATTTAAGTAAAAAGTTTCATTTTACAACAAAAGTTTTGATAAAGAGGTGACCTAAACCTCATGATACTTTCTGAAGAGATACGAAAATGCTTAAACAGTTATTAAACAGCCTGAGGGCCTATCACCCCTCTGTGTATACAGGTATATATAGATCAGTACAATTACACCACTGTCAATCTCACGAGTATATATGAGCTAATGTGGAGCATGCACAACTTCACTTGTCAAACCACAAATGTCACAAAGCTACTAGTTTTCCATACCAGCACACTACACTAGTTAAGATCTTGTATTTATACAGTTAAATTAGTAGAAGAATCCATTACCAAAAAACATGCTCAAACAAAACACGGAAGATTATATTTTGAGTGAGCACATGACTGCTGATCACACCAGGCCAAATTTAAACAACAAAAAAAAAATCCCTGCAGACAACATGTTTAATATATTAACTCACTTTCATCAGGACTATTTAAGCTATGCATTCTTAAGAAGTTAAGATAAGAGAAACAGAGCCCTTTATGTACTCAGAACATTGGCTGCCCACGTGAACAGTTCATAAACTCACAGAATCACAGAATAACCAGGTTGGAAGAGACCCATTGGATCTTCGAGTCCAACCGTTCCTATCAAACACTAAACCATATTCCTCAGCACCTCATCCACCCGTGCCTTAAACACCTCCAGGGAAGGTGACTCAACCACCTCCCTGGGCAGCCTGTTCCAGTGCCCAATGACCCTTTCTGTAAAGAATTTTTTCCTAACGTCCAGCCTAAACCTCCCCTGGCGGAGCTTGAGGCCATTCCCTCTTGTCCTGTCCCCTGTCACTTGGAAGAAGAGGCCAGCACCCTCCTCTCTACAACGTCCTTTCAGGTAGTTGTAGAGAGCAATGTGGTCTCCCCTCAGCCTCCTCTTCTCCAGGCTAAACACCCCCAGCTCTCTCAGCCGCTCCTCATAAGGCCTGTTCTCCAGCCCTTTCACCAGCTTCGTTGCTCTTCTCTGGACTCGCTCCAGAGCCTCAACATCCTTCTTGTGGGGAGGGGCCCAGAACTGAACACAGTATTCGAGGAGCGGTCTCACCAGTGCCGAGTCCAGAGGGAGGATAACCTCCCTGGACCTGCTGGTCACGCCGTTTCTGATCCAAGCCAAGATGCCATTGGCCTTCTTGGCCACCTGGGCCACTGCTGGCTCATGTTCAGTCGCTGTCAACCAACACCCCCAGGTCCCTCTCCTCCAGGCAGCTTTCTAGACAGACTTCTCCCAGTCTGTAGCACTGCACAGGGTTGTTGTGCCCCAAGTGCAGGACCCGGCATTTGGCCTTGTTAAACCTCATGCCGTTGGACTCAGCCCAGCGGTCCAGCCTGTTCAGATCCCTTTGCAGAGCCTCCCGACCCTCCAGCAGATCGACACTTCCACCCAGCTTAGTGTCGTCCGCAAACTTGCTAAGGGTGCACTCGATGCCTTCATCCAGGTCATTGATGAAGACATTGAACAGGGCTGGACCCAGCACTGAGCCCTGGGGAACCCCACTTGTCACTGGCCTCCAGCTGGATTTCACACCATTTCCCACCACTCTCTGGGCCCGGCCAGCCAACCAGTTTTCCGCCCAGGAGAGCGTGAGCCTGTCCAGGCCAGAGGTGACAGTTTCTCAAGCAGAACGCTGGGAGAAACTGTGTCAAAGGCTTTGCTGAAATGTTCGATGTCATTAGAATGGCTAATTACCACCCCCTGGGTCATTAGAGTGGCTAATTACCGTGCCCTGTGTCATTAGGGTGGCTAATTAGCCTCCCCCACCCCCTAGAGTGGCTAATTAACAAGTTCCCCCCCCATTAGAGTGGCTAATTAGTCCCTGACATTCCCTGCCAGCCCATTCGAGTGGCTACTTGGCCCTTGGTGTCGGTAGCCACATCGTTAGAGCGGCTAATTAGCACATCGCCAAGCCATTAGCGTGGCTAATTAGTGCACCTCGTGCCGTTCGAGTGGCTAATTAGCCCTGAGTGTCAGTAGCCACATCATTAAAGCAGCTAATTAACACATTCCGAGGCCATTTGGGTGGCTACTTAGCCCTGCGTGTCAGTAGCCACATCATTAATGTGGCTAATTAACACTTTCCCACACCATTCGAGTGGCTACTAGACCCTAGATATCAGTAGCCACATCATTAAAGTGGCTAATTAGCACGTTCCTGTGCTATTAGAGTGGCTACTTGGTCCCCATTGTCAGTAGCCACATCATTAAAGCAGCTAATTAACACATTTGGAGGCCATTAGATTGGCTACTTGGCCCTGGATGTCAGTAGCCACATCATTAAAGCTGCTAATTAACACATTTGGAGGCCATTCGAGTGGCTACTTGGCCCTGGATGTCAGTAGCCACATCATTAAAGCTGCTAATTAACACATTTGGAGGCCCTTCGAGTGGCTACTTGGCCTGGAATATCAGTAGCCACATAATTAACGTGGCTAATTAACACGTTCCTGTGCTATTCGAGTGGCTACTTGGTCCCCAGTGTCAGTAGCCCCATCATTAAAGCTGCTAATTAACACATTTGGAGGCCATTCAAGTGGCTACTTGGCCCTGGATGTCGGTAACCCCATCATTAAATCTGCTACTTAACACATTTGGAGGCCATTAGATTGGCTACTTGGTCCCCAGTGTCAGTAGCCCCATCATTAAAGCTGCTAATTAACACATTTGGAGGCCCTTCGAGTGGCTACTTGGCCTGGAATATCAGTAGCCACATAATTAACGTGGCTAATTAACACGTTCCTGTGCTATTTGAGTGGCTACTTGGTCCTCTGTGTCAGTAGCCACATCATTAAAGCAGCTAATTAACACATTTGGAGGCCATTCAAGTGGCTACTTGGCCCTGGATGTCGGTAGCCCCATCATTAAATCTGCTAATTAACACATTTGGAGGCCCTTCGAGTGGCTACTTGGCCTTGAATATCAGTAGCCACATAATTAACGTGGCTAATTAACACGTTCCTGTGCTATTTGAGTGGCTACTTGGTCCTCTGTGTCAGTAGCCACATCATTAAAGCAGCTAATTAACACATTTGGAGGCCATTCAAGTGGCTACTTGGCCCTGGATGTCGGTAGCCCCATCATTAAATCTGCTAATTAACACATTTGGAGGCCCTTCGAGTGGCTACTTGGCCTTGAATATCAGTAGCCACATAATTAACGTGGCTAATTAACACGTTCCTGTGCTATTTGAGTGGCTACTTGGTCCCCAGTGTCAGTAGCCACGTTGTTCAAGGGGCTAATTCACCTGCTCTCCTGCCATTAGAGTGGCTACTTAGCCCTGGACGTCAGTAGCCGCGTGGTTCCCGGGGCTAATTACCCTGTTCCCCGTGCTTCTCAGCCTAACGAGCGTCTCCTTTGTTACGGTGCAGGGGTGACGACGCTGGGGACGGTGACGGGCACCGTGTCCAACAGCCTGGCCGGGGCGGGTGGCCACGGGGCCTCGGCCTCGCTAGCCACCCCCATCACGACGCTGGGGGCCATCGCCACCCTCTCCAGCCAGGTCCTCAGCCCCTACCCCACCACCGTCTCGGCCGCCGCCACCACCGCCTTGGCCACCGCCACCATCGCTGTCCAGGTGGGCTACCGGGGGGGCTACTGCGGCTACTGAGGGGGCTACTGCGGCTACAGGGCCGGGAGGGGGTGCGGCGGGGCCGGGGCTACCAGCGAGAGCTTGGGGGCTACCTGTAGGATCACGTGGCTACCGATGTGGGAGGCCAGCAGGGGGTTGGGGGCCACCAGTGGGACCTTGAGGGCCACCAGTAGGACCTTGTGGGCTACCAGTGGGACATTATAGGCCACCAGTAGGACCTTGAGGACCACCAACAGGACCTTGAGGGCCACCAGTGGGACATTATAGGCCACCAGTGGGACCTTGAGGGCCACCAGTGGGACCTTGAGGGCCACAAGTAGGACCTTGAGGGCCACCAGTGGGACCTTATAGGCAACCAGTGGGACCTTAAGGGCCACCAATAGGACCTTGAGGACCACCAATAGGACCTTGAGGGCCACAAGTAGGACCTTGAGGGCCACCAGTGGGACCTTATAGGACACCAGTGGGACCTTGTGGGCCACAAATAGGAGCTTAAGGGCCACTAGTTGGGCTCCAGGGGCCACCAGATGGGAGGATCCATAGATTAGAGGGAGGTTGTGGTCGTGGACCACTGATGGGACCTTGAGGGCCACCACTGGGACCTTAAGGGCCACTAATAGGACCTTGAGAGCCACCAGTGGGACGTTGTGGGCCACCAGTGGGACCTTGAGGGCCACCAATAGGACTTCATGGCCCACCAATAGGACCTGAGGGCCACAAATAAGACCTTGAGGGCCACCAGGGGGACCTTATAGGCCACAGATAGGACCTTATAGGCCACCAATAGGAGGTCGTGGGCCACCAGTGCGACCTTGAGGGCCACCAGTAGGACCTTGTGGGCCACCAATAGGACCTTATAGGGCACAAGTAGGACTTTGAAGGCCACCAGTGGGACCTTGAGGGCCACCAGTAGGACCTCGTGGGCCACCAATAGGACCTTATAGGACACAAGTGGGACCTTGAGGGCCACCAGTGGGACCATGAGGGCCACCAGTAGGACCTCGTGGGCCACCAATAGGACCTTATAGGACACAAGTGGGACCTTGAGGGCCACCAGTGGGACCATGAGGGCCACCAGTGGGAGCTCGTGGGCCACCAGAGGGACCTTGAGGGCCACCAATAGGACCTTGTGGGCTACCTGGTTGACCTTGAGGGCCACCAGTGGGACCTTGAGGGCCCCCAGTAGCACCTTGCGGCCCCCTACCATGGGCCGTGCGGCAGGGCCCGGTGGCCACCTGTGGGCTGGCGCGGTGGCCGCCCCGCGCGGTCGGTGGCCGCGGGGCCCTGCCTGTGGCTTGGGGCGGCCCTGGGCTACCTCTGACTGCGGGTTGGCCCCCAGCCGGTGGCGGCGCCGGCGCGGGTGACGCTGATCACGACGCCGAGCGGGGTGGGGGCGCCGCCCATGCAGGAGCTGCCCGTCTCCATCTTGGCTTCTCCCACCTCGGAGTTGGCGGCCGCCGGGGCCCCCGAGGCGGCCAGCGAGGCGGCCACCGTCACCCTGCTCTGCTCCAACCCGCCCTGCGAGACCCACGAGACGGGGACCACCAACACGGCCACCACCAGCCTGGTGGCCAACGTGGGCGCCGCGCTAGCCCCCCAGCTCCAGCTGCTGGCTGATGGCTCGCCCGGGCCCAGCCCCGGGAGCCGCGGGGGCTCCGGGCAACCTGGAGAGCTCCACGAGGCCGCCGCGGCCGCTGCCATGGCCACTGCCAGGTTCTGCTCCGGCTCGTCGGGTGAGGCCCAGGCCACCGTGGCTACTGGCGCGGCCAGCATGGCCACCGGCAGGTTCTGCTCCAACCCTCCATGCGAGACGCACGAGACGGGGACGACCAACACGGCCACCACCACGGTGGCCACCGGCTCGAACTTGTCCCCCAGCTCTTCGTGTGAGAGCCAGGAGATGGCGGCTACCAATGTGGCCACCGTGGCTACCAGCAGGTTCTGCTCTAACCCCCCCCGCGAGACCCACGAGACGGGGACGACCAACACGGTGACGACCTCCATGGGCTCCAGAACCTTCTCCAGGTCTTCAAGTCAGAGCCAAGAGACCATGGCTACCAGCACGGCCACTGTGGCTACCAGCAGGTTCTGCTCCAACCCCCCTTGTGAGACCCACGAGACGGGGACGACCAACACGGCCACCACCACGTCTGCCATGGGCTCCAGAACCTTCTCTGGGTCTTCATCTGAGGCCCAGGGGACTGTGGCTACCAGCACGGCCACCGTGGCTACCATCAGGTTCTGTTCCAACCCCCCCTGCGAGACCCACGAGATGGGGACGACCAACACGGCCACCACCACGTCCGCCATGGGCTCCAGAACCTTCTCAAGCTCTTCGAGCCAGAGCCAAGAGACCGGGGCTACCAACATGGCCACTGTGGCTACCGCCAGGTTCTGCTCCAGCTCTTCGTGTGAGGCCCAGGAGTTGGGGGCAACCGACACGGCCACCGTGGCCACCGGCAGGTTCTGTTCCAACCCCCCCTGCGAGACCCACGAGACGGGGACAACCAACACGGTGACGACCTCCATGGGCTCCAGAACCTTCTCCGGGTCTTCATCTGAGGCCCAGGGCACCGTGGCTACCAGCACGGCCACCGTGGCTACCAGCAGGTTCTGCTCCAACCCCCTCTGTGAGACCCACGAGACAGGAACAACCAACACGGTGACGACCTCCATGGGCTCCAGAACCTTCTCTGGGTCTTCATCTGAGGCCCAGGGGACTGTGGCTACCAGCACGGCCACCGTGGCTACCATCGGGTTCTGTTCCAACCCCCCCTGCGAGACCCACGAGATGGGGACGACCAACACGGCCACCACCACGTCCGCCATGGGCTCCAGAACCTTCTCAAGCTCTTCGAGCCAGAGCCAAGAGACCGGGGCTACCAACATGGCCACTGTGGCTACCGCCAGGTTCTGCTCCAGCTCTTCGTGTGAGGCCCAGGAGTTCGGGGCAACCGACACGGCCACCGTGGCCACCGGCAGGTTCTGTTCCAACCCCCCCTGCGAGACGCACGAGACGGGGACGACCAACACGGCCACCACCACGGTGGCCACCGGCTCGAACTTGTCCCCCAGCTCTTCGTGTGAGAGCCAGGAGATGGCGGCTACCAATGTGGCCACCGTGGCTACCAGCAGGTTCTGCTCTAACCCCCCTTGTGAGACCCACGAGACAGGAACAACCAACACGGTGACGACCTCCATGGGCTCCAGAACCTTCTCTGGGTCTTCATCTGAGGCCCAGGGGACTGTGGCTACCAGCACGGCCACCGTGGCTACCATCGGGTTCTGTTCCAAACCCCCTGCGAGACCCACGAGATGGGGACGACCAACACGGCCACCACCACGTCCGCCATGGGCTCCAGAACCTTCTCAAGCTCTTCGAGCCAGAGCCAAGAGACCGGGGCTACCAACATGGCCACTGTGGCTACCGCCAGGTTCTGCTCCAGCTCTTCGTGTGAGGCCCAGGAGTTCGGGGCAACCGACACGGCCACCGTGGCCACCGGCAGGTTCTGTTCCAACCCCCCCTGCGAGACGCACGAGACGGGGACGACCAACACGGCCACCACCACGGTGGCCACCGGCTCGAACTTGTCCCCCAGCTCTTCTTGTGAGAGCCAGGAGATGGCGGCTACCAATGTGGCCACCGTGGCTACCAGCAGGTTCTGCTCTAACCCCCCCCGCGAGACCCACGAGACGGGGACGACCAACACGGTGACGACCTCCATGGGCTCCAGAACCTTCTCCAGGTCTTCAAGTCAGAGCCAAGAGACCATGGCTACCAGCACGGCCACTGTGGCTACCAGCAGGTTCTGCTCCAACCCCCCTTGTGAGACCCACGAGACGGGGACGACCAACACGGCCACCACCACGTCTGCCATGGGCTCCAGAACCTTCTCTGGGTCTTCATCTGAGGCCCAGGGGACTGTGGCTACCAGCACGGCCACCGTGGCTACCATCGGGTTCTGTTCCAACCCCCCCTGCGAGACCCACGAGATGGGGACGACCAACACGGCCACCACCACGTCCGCCATGGGCTCCAGAACCTTCTCAAGCTCTTCGAGCCAGAGCCAAGAGACCGGGGCTACCAACATGGCCACTGTGGCTACCGCCAGGTTCTGCTCCAGCTCTTCGTGTGAGGCCCAGGAGTTGGGGGCAACCGACACGGCCACCGTGGCCACCGGCAGGTTCTGTTCCAACCCCCCCTGCGAGACGCACGAGACGGGGACGACCAACACGGCCACCACCACGGTGGCCACCGGCTCGAACTTGTCCCCCAGCTCTTCTTGTGAGAGCCAGGAGATGGCGGCTACCAATGTGGCCACCGTGGCTACCAGCAGGTTCTGCTCTAACCCCCCCCGCGAGACCCACGAGACGGGGACGACCAACACGGTGACGACCTCCATGGGCTCCAGAACCTTCTCCAGGTCTTCAAGTCAGAGCCAAGAGACCATGGCTACCAGCACGGCCACTGTGGCTACCAGCAGGTTCTGCTCCAACCCCCCTTGTGAGACCCACGAGACGGGGACGACCAACACGGCCACCACCACGTCTGCCATGGGCTCCAGAACCTTCTCTGGGTCTTCATCTGAGGCCCAGGGGACTGTGGCTACCAGCACGGCCACCGTGGCTACCATCGGGTTCTGTTCCAACCCCCCCTGCGAGACCCACGAGATGGGGACGACCAACACGGCCACCACCACGTCCGCCATGGGCTCCAGAACCTTCTCAAGCTCTTCGAGCCAGAGCCAAGAGACCGGGGCTACCAACATGGCCACTGTGGCTACCGCCAGGTTCTGCTCCAGCTCTTCGTGTGAGGCCCAGGAGTTGGGGGCAACCGACACGGCCACCGTGGCCACCGGCAGGTTCTGTTCCAACCCCCCCTGCGAGACGCACGAGACGGGGACGACCAACACGGCCACCACCACGGTGGCCACCGGCTCGAACTTGTCCCCCAGCTCTTCTTGTGAGAGCCAGGAGATGGCGGCTACCAATGTGGCCACCGTGGCTACCAGCAGGTTCTGCTCTAACCCCCCCCGCGAGACCCACGAGACGGGGACGACCAACACGGTGACGACCTCCATGGGCTCCAGAACCTTCTCCAGGTCTTCAAGTCAGAGCCAAGAGACCATGGCTACCAGCACGGCCACTGTGGCTACCAGCAGGTTCTGCTCCAACCCCCCTTGTGAGACCCACGAGACGGGGACGACCAACACGGCCACCACCACGTCTGCCATGGGCTCCAGAACCTTCTCTGGGTCTTCATCTGAGGCCCAGGGGACTGTGGCTACCAGCACGGCCACCGTGGCTACCATCGGGTTCTGTTCCAACCCCCCCTGCGAGACCCACGAGACGGGGACAACCAACACGGTGACGACCTCCATGGGCTCCAGAACCTTCTCCGGGTCTTCATCTGAGGCCCAGGGCACCGTGGCTACCAGCACGGCCACCGTGGCTACCAGCAGGTTCTGCTCCAACCCCCTCCGTGAGACCCACGAGACAGGAACAACCAACACGGTGACGACCTCCATGGGCTCCAGAACCTTCTCTGGGTCTTCATCTGAGGCCCAGGGGACTGTGGCTACCAGCACGGCCACCGTGGCTACCATCGGGTTCTGTTCCAACCCCCCCTGCGAGACCCACGAGATGGGGACGACCAACACGGCCACCACCACGTCCGCCATGGGCTCCAGAACCTTCTCAAGCTCTTCGAGCCAGAGCCAAGAGACCGGGGCTACCAACATGGCCACTGTGGCTACCGCCAGGTTCTGCTCCAGCTCTTCGTGTGAGGCCCAGGAGTTGGGGGCAACCGACACGGCCACCGTGGCCACTGGCAGGTTCTGTTCCAACCCCCCCTGCGAGACCCACGAGACGGGGACAACCAACACGGTGACGACCTCCATGGGCTCCAGAACCTTCTTCGGGTCTTTATCTGAGGCCCAGGGCACCGTGGCTACCAGCACGGCCACCGTGGCTACCAGCAGGTTCTGCTCCAACCCCCCCTGCGAGACCCACGAGACGGGGATGACCAACACGGCCACCACCACCGTGGCCACCGGCTCCCGAGCCTGCGAGCCCCCCGAGACGGGGACGACCAGCACCGGCAGCACCGTGGTGGCCACTAGCTCCAGCTCCAGGCCGGCCGAGCCGGTGGCCACCAACAGTGCCGCGGCGGCCACCAGGCCGTGTTCCAACCCTCCCTGTGAGACCCACGAGACGGGGACCACCAACACGGCCACCACCACCGTGGCCACCGGCTCCCGAACCTGCGAGCCCCAGGAGGCCGGCGTGGCCACCACGGCCACCGCCACGCTAGCCGCGGGCTCCCGGCCGGCCGAGACGGTGGCCACCCCCGCCTTGATGGCCACCGTCGCCTCGGTGGCCGCCGACGCTGCCTCGGTGGCTGCCGGGGGGGCCGTGGCTACCGTCTCCGCCCCGGTGGCCACCGGGCCGTGTTCCTCACAGAGGCAGGAGGCCCCCGTGGCTTTGGGGTCCCCGCTGGGGGGGCCCCCGAGCCCCCGCGACCCCCCCGGCTGCTCCAACCCCCCCTGCGAGACCCACGAGACCGGGACCACCCCCACGGCCACCACGGTCACCGCGGCCATGGGCGCCAACCAGGGTCAGTCGGGGGGGGCCCCTCCTTTTTGGGGGGTCTGGGGGGGCGGTTGGGGGCCCTTTCTAGACCCCCCTTATGGTTTTGGGGTCCCTTTTCTGCCCCCTCCCCATTCTATGAGGGGTTTGGGGTCCCCTTTCTGCCCCCTCCCCATTCTGTGAGGGGTTTGGGGGTCCCTCCCCCATGGGTTGAGGGGTTTTGAGGTCCCTTTCTGTCCCCCCTTATGGTTTTTGGGGGGTTTGGGGTCCCCTTTCTACCCCCTCCCCATTCTCTGAGGGGTTTGGGGGTCCCTCCCCCACGGTTTGAGGGGGTTTGGGATCCCTTTCTGCCCCCCCTTATGGTTTAGGGTGGGCTCAGGGTCCCCTTTCTGCCCCCTCCCCATTCTATGAGGGGTTTGGGGGTCCCTCCCCCATGGGTTGAGGGGTTTTGGGGTCCCTTTCTACCTCCTCTTATGGTTTTGGGGTCCCTTTCTACTCCCCCTTATGGATTTGGGGGGTTTTGGGGTCCCCTTTCTGCCCCCTCCCCATTCTATGAGGGGTTTGGGGGTCCCTCCCCCACGGTTTGAGGGGGTTTGGGGTCCCTTTCTGCCCCCCCTTATGGTTTAGGGTGGGCTCAGGGTCCCCTTTCTGCCCCCTCCCCATTCTATGAGGGGTTTGGGGGTTCCTCCCCCATGGGTTGAGGGGTTTTGGGGTCCCTTTCTACCTCCTCTTATGGTTTTGGGGTCCCTTTCTGTCCCCCTTATGGTTTTGGGGACCCCTTCTCCCCCCATTATGGGTTTGGGGGGGGGTTGGGGTCTCCTTTCTGCCCCCTCCCCATTCTATGAGGGGTTTGGGGGTCCCTCCCCCATGGGTTGAGGGGTTTTGGGGTCCCTTTCTACCTCCTCTTATGGTTTTGGGGTCCCTTTCTGTCCCCCCTTATGGTTTTTGGGGGTTTTGGGGTCCCTTTCTAAATCCCCTTATGGTTTTGGGGGGTTTTGGGGTCCCTTTCTGCCCCCCTTATGGTTTTGCGTGGGTTTGGGGTCTCTTTCTGTCCCCCCTTATGGTTTGGGGTGGGTTTGGGGTCCCCTTTCTGCCCCCTTCCCTATTCTATGAGGGATTTGGGGGTCCCTCCCCCATGGTTTGAGGGGTTTTGGGGTCCCTTTCTACCCCCCCTTATGGTTTTGGGGTCCCTTTCTACTCCCCCTTATGGATTTGGGGGGTTTTGGGGTCCCCTTTCTGCCCCCTCCCCATTCTATGAGGGGTTTGGGGGTCCCTCCCCCACGGTTTGAGGGGGTTTGGGGTCCCTTTCTGCCCCCCTTATGGATTGGGGGGGGGTTGGGGTCCCCCCTGTGATTTGGGGTGTTTTGGGTTTTTTGAGGCCCCCCCCCCACCCCCTTTTCCCCCCCAGAGCCGCCCCCGGCCGCAGGAGCCCCCCCCGGGGGGGTGGGAGACGCGGAGCCCCCCCCGAGTCCCGGCCCCAGCGGAGCCCCCCGAGCTCTCACCACGGTCACCCAGGCCACGCCGGCCCCCGCCCCCGCCCTGCCGGTGAGGGGGGGCTGGGGGGCAGGAGGGGGGGTGAATGGGGCTGGGAGGGGGGTGAATGGGGCTGGAGGGGGGTGAATGGGGCAGAAAGGGGGGGTTATGTGGGTGCTATGGGGCAGAAAGGGGGGGTTATGTGGGTGCTATGGGGCAGGCAATGGGGGCTGGGGGGCAGTTGTGGGTCTCTGGTGGGCAGTTGGGGGGCAGTAGGGGCTCTGTGGGGCACTGAGGGCTCAGGGGGGCAGTTGGGGGGCACTGAGGGCTCTGGGGGGGCAGTTGGGGGGCAGTGGGGGCTCTGGGGGGGCAGTTGGGGGGCAGTAGGGGCTCTGTGGGTCCGTCCCTTGTCTCCACCCGCCGTGTCCCCCCCCAGCCCATCTCGTCGCTGCGGGAGCCCTCCCCGCCGCCGTCGCCGCTGGCGCTGGTGGTTCTGCCGGGGCCGGCGGGGCCCGAGGCGCTGGGGCTGCCCCCCGAGCTCATGGCCGAGGGGCCGGGCGCCGCGGGGCCTGCCCCCGCCCCGGCCCCGGCCCCCCCTCCGGCCGCCGCTGCCGAGGGCCCCCCGGCCCCCGAGAGCCCCGAGGCCCCCGCGGGCCCCGAGGCGGCGGCGCTGACCCCCGAGGAGCTGGCGGTGACGGCGGCGGCCAGCGAGGAGGCCCAGGCCCTCGCCATCCAGACCGTGCTGCAGGCCGCCCAGCACGCCGCGCTCGGGACGGGGGGGGACGGGGGGGGACGGGGGGTCAGTGTGAGGGGAGAGGGGGGGGAGATGTGGAGGAGATGGGGGGTACACGTGGGCTAGTTGTGGGGTGGGATAGGGGGGTCAATATGGGGCACGATGTGGGGTGGAACATCCCTTTATTTTGAGTCTCTCTTGAGAGAATTCAGAGGGTTCCAGATCCCTTTCGGGGGGTTGGGGGAAAGTAGTGGATCCCTTTAGGGGATTAGGGGGGATCCCGGGTCCCATTTGTGGGTTTGGTGGGTCCTGGGTCCCATTTGGGGGATTTAGGGGGGTCCTGTGTCCCTTTTGGGCAGTTTTGGTGGGTCCTGGGTCCCATTTGGAGACTTCTGGGGGTTTTGGATCCTTTTTCAGGGTTTGTGAGGGTCTTGAATCCCTTTTGGGGGGCTGTGGGTTTCTTTTGGGGGGATTCAGAGGGTCCCAGATCGCTTTGGGAGTTTGGGGAAGGGGTGTCTTGGATCCCTTTTGTGGGGGTTTTGGGGGGTCCTGGGTTCCATTTGGGGGGATTTAGGGTGGTTTCTGTGTCCCTTTTGGGGGGTTTGGTGGGTCCTGGGTCCCTTTTGGAGGGTTGAGAGGGTCCTAGGTCCTTTCAGGAGTTTTAGGGGGTGGTCCTGGGTGTCTTTTAGGGGGTCTTGGGGGGGATCTTGGGTCCCATTTTGAGGTTGAGGCTCCTGGGACCCATTTGCAGGGATTGGGGAGGTTCTGGGTAAATTTGGGTGGGGGTTGGGGGAGCCTTGGGTCCTTTTGGGAGACTCCTGGGTCCCTTTTGGGGGACTCCTGGTTCCCTTTTGGAGGCTTGGAGTTTCATGGATCCCTTTTGAGGGGAATGTTTTGGGTCCCATTAGGTGTTTTAGGAGGGGTTCTCCTTCTGTTTGGGGGGGTGGGTGGGTTGTGGGGTCTTGGGTCCTTTTGAGGAGGTCCTGAATCCAGTGCGGGGTGGGGGGGAGTGGGGTGTGTCCTGGATCCCTTTTGGGAGTTTGGGGAGAATCCTGGATCCCTTTAGGGGGGATTAGGCATGCCCTGGATCCAATTTGGGAGTTTGTGGGGGTCCTGAGTCCCGTTTTGGGGGTTTTGATGGTTCCTGAGTCCAATCTGGGGGGTTGAGGGGGTCCTGGATCCCTTTTGGGGGTTGGGGGGGGTCCTGGGTCCCTCTTCACCACCCTCCATGCTGCTCCTGGGGTTGGGGCGGGCAGAGGAATTGGGAGCCATGGAGCCATTTCAGACTGGGAGAAAGTGGGAGGAGAATGGCTTTAATATTTGGTCCTTGTTGCTCCCAATCCAAAGCTTTCTGAACTGTCAATAAAGTAAATCGAACTTCAGCAAGTCCACACCTCTGTGCCAGTGACAGTCATTGGTCTCTGAACCTCCTTTGCTTTCTCTTGACCCCTGAGCCGTTCTGGTTCATTTTCTCCCTCTGTCCTGTTGGTTCGGGGCTTGGAGGGAGCAGCTGCGGGGGGTCCGGCTGCTGGCCAAGGTTAACCCACCACAGGACACATCAGGGCTGCCGTGTCCAGTACGGGGCTCCCCGCACAAGGAAGACCCTGCCCAGCCTGGAGAGAGTCCTGCTGAGGCCAGAAGGATGGCTGGGGCTGGAGCACATCGTGGACAAGGAGAGGCTTGGGAGATGGGTTCTGAGAAACCTTTCAGGGTACAACACTGAGCAAGGACCCAGGGCAGCTGGGGGATCCCAATGCAAGGACTTTCTCGGTGTTTGATGAGACAAAGCCATGAGCCCCTGATGGGTTTGGAGCTGTGTGAGAAAGGGCTTGGCTGAGAGACCTGCAGCGGCAAGAGCTGGGGACTGGTGCATAAGAAATTTCAGTAGGAAAAGGGTTCTCTTTTTATTGATAATGGTTGTAGAGTTGGCTATCAGGCCTGCAGCAAGGCAAGGGGTGAGGAGGGGAGTGTGCAAGTGGAGAGAGAACAGCTCTGGGGGATCAAGCGCTTGTGCCCGGCAGTGCTGCCGTGCTGGGATTCTTTTCCCCTCCACCCACGACCACAGGAACTGTCCCTGCAAGTCCAGAAATGTCTCACAGGAAATATATCAGGAAACAGAAGTCGTTGAACATCCCTTTATTTTGTTTAAGCACTCAGAGAGCACAGCTCCTCATTTACACAGACAATGAGCAAGAAAAGAGAAGAAAACAGTGAATTAAAAACAGGATGACAAGATTATAAAGGGGGGATGAAAGGGGGTTTGGGGGGTGCTAGAGGGGTTTTGAGGGGGAATAAAGGGGCTTTGGGGGGAACAAAGGGAGTTTGGGGGACATAAAAGGGGGTTTGGGGGATAATAGAGGGTTTGGGTGGATAAAGGGGGTTAAAGGGGTTTTGGGGTGATATAAGGGAGTTTAGGGGGAATAAAGGCATTTGGGGAGAGAAAAGGGGGTTTGGGGTCAAAAGAGAGGATTTGGGGGAAATAAAAGGGGAATAAAGAAGGATAAAGGGGACTGGGGGTATAAAAGTGGGTTTTGGGGGGATAAAAGGGGGTTTGGGGAGCGATAAAGGGAGTTTAAGGGGCACATGGGGAGTGCCGATCCTTGTCCAGTTTTCCTTTCAGCTACATGGACAAATCCCATCCCTGCAGGATGAAAAGAAAACGGGAGATCAACAGCAAGAACACAGACAAACAGAGAAGCCAGCAAAGAAGCTGGTCCAGCTGAGAGAGGCCACAGCAGAGGCAGCCGCGCACTCAGGACAGCATTACCCTAACCCAGCTCTGCTCACTCCCTCCCAAAAATAAACATTGCTGCACTGGTACTCTCAGCCCCTGTGCTCTGGAGAGGAAAACGGACCCGTGATTAGAGAGCTGCACCACGGCTGTGCTGAAACTCTGGCTGCAGTGGAGGGGGTTCAGTCTTGGAGCCCAAGCTGAGGGCAGAGACTTTGTGGGGTGGGAGAGGAGGCAAGGGGGCTTGCTCAGAGGGAGGGTCTGTGTTGGATGCAGTCGTGTAGGGGTTTCTGTATTTGCCCTTCCACAACATCTCTCTTCTATGTTTCCTCACATTCTCCGATCTTATCCCTTCTGCCCGGGGATTTTCCTCACTGGAGATGTTTCCCTGGCCCATCTCTTCTCCCTGTCAATGCTCACAGACCTCATCTGACCCTCTCTGCATCCCCCTGGCCCTACACAAACCTGCCTGTTTGGCGGGTGAAGCTGGGCACAGGGTCTTGTTTATAAGCAGGAAAGGATGGGGCAGAATGAGCCTGATGGGTCCAGCAGAGGTGATGCTGGTGCTCTCCATGGGCAGAGAAGCAGCTGGAGACACTTTAAGAGGCTCCAATCAGACCTACTGGCCACTCAAGGATAGAGCTCAGGAGGCTCAGTGATTTCTTCAAGCATGAGAGCCTCTTGTTTCTTTTCTCCCCGGAAATTCCCCAGGTGCAGGGAACTGACTCGGGAGAGTTCCTTATCTTTATCCTAATCCCTGCTCTGATTATTGCCTTGAAATGTCCTCTTAGAAGTGTCCTGGGGTGATTTGGAGCTGTGAGAAGCCCTGACTCGCACAGCATCCTCTTGAGAGCACAAAGACCCTCTTTTCCAAGGAGCTGCTTCTTCCCTCCACAAGTTCTCCCTGTCCCAACATGAGGAGCTCCCTGGGCAGACCGAGCACTGACCCTGGTTTTTCTTTCCCCTGGAGAAACTGCGAGAGCCCTCCTGACGGAGCCCACAGGCTGTGGCTGTGCTGGCTTTGGGAGACTTTGGGAGACCGCTCTCGCAGAGCTGGCAGCAGAAGCATGGTGGAGGCACGGGGCGCTGTGTTCCCCCTCAGCCTCGTTATTTTCCTCCTTTTGGTAGTTCTGGAAGCCCATGGTATGTCCAGGCGCCCCATCCTAAGGGACACTCAGGAAAAATCCATTCCCCATCACACACCCCAAGGAACAGCAGCGACTTCCGGGCCAAGGCGGAGCGGGGGCGGCCGGGGGCGGGGCGGCAGAGACCCCGCCTCCTACGAGGACGTCACTGGAGGCAGCGCGAAACAGCGACCCCTTTGGCGAGAACCGGGAAGAGACGCGGCTGACAGGTCCACCCCCCTCCGGCCGCCAGGTCTACCCAGTTCTATAAGCGGATACTGGGTAGACCTGGCGGCCGGTGAAGGAAAGACCTGGCGCCGGGTGAAGGGTAGACCTGGCGGCCGGTGAGGGATAGACACGGCGGCCGGTGAGGGGGATTGACCTGGTGGCCGGTGCGGGGTTAGACCTGGTGGCCGTCCCTGGAGCCGGTGACATCTAACGGCTATCACTGTCTGCCACCGGAGCGGAGCCAGCGCACCCACTGCTGGGGCCACAACTCCCATTTGTAGGGCCACAACATTGATTCTAGGGATAAGGATCCCTTCAACCCAAACAATCCTATAATTCTGAAATGGATGGGAATACAAACTTTAAACTAAGACCTATTTTTCTGAATCCATCTCCAAAAGCATTCTCGAGATCTACAGTCTTAGAGAGTCGGGGTTGTTCAGCCTGGAGAAGAGGAGGTTCTGGGGAGACCTCAGAGCAGCTTCAAGCCAGAGGCTCCAGAAAACCTGGGGAGGGTTTCTTGATCGGGGAGTGCACGGACAGGACAACGGAGAATGGTTTTAAGCATAAAGAGAAGCGGTTGTGATGAGACCTTAGGGAGGGTGGGGTGGCCCTGGGCCAGGTGTCTCAGAGAAGTCGTGCTTGCCCCATCCCTGATGGTGTTCGAGGCCAGGTTGGATGGGACTGAGCAACCTGATCCAGTGGTATGTGTCTCTGCCCATAGCAGGCAGGTGGAACTGGATGGGCTTTCAGGTCCCTTGAACCCAAACCATTCCACGATTCTGTGATTCTATGATCCTACCAAAGGGAAGGGTGTTGCCCAGAAGCAGAAAAGCAGCCCCACACAAACCCTGCTTGCTGCATTCCCCTGACGGAGACACTCGCTTCTCCTTGCCCTTCTGCCACCATCCCTGTGCACAAACGCTGCAGGGGGAGGCCTGGTCTGAAGAGCTTAGAGAATATTTGCAGAGTTACCGCAGCATTCCTCTCACTGGGCTGGTTTCTTTGTCCGGCTGAGAGAGCTTCTCCCTCTGCTTTGCCTGGATGGGAACCGCTCTGGAGCTGGTGAGCGGACTGGATGTTCACCAGAACAGCCTCTGCCTCTGAGCAGTCTGGGACACCTTTCCTACCCAGGGTCTCAGCTGGCTTCTTGCATGACCCAAGGCAATGACTTTTCTTTTCCTTTACACATTTCCAGTCCACAGAAGAAACTCACAAGAGTCCCCTCCCAGTCTGGGACTGTTGGCAGAAGCAGCCGGAGGCAAGACACACACACTCAATACGAGTTTAGATCTTGCTCGTTTAATGCAGCTAGATGACTCCTTTTATACATGTGTTACAGTCCCGTGGAAGGTGCCCTTTGGTCTGTGTCCACTCTTCAGGCACTAATTGGCTAACTAGTCCACTCCTCGCGTGCTAATTGGCTAGCAGTTGCTGAGCGTGCTCTGTTCCTGTTCCTGTGCTGCTTACTACATGACCCACTCCGCCTTGCTACAAGCCAACTGCCTCTAAATGTCAAAGGTTATTCCGAGATGAAGGCGCTGCCACAATATCAAGCCTTAAAGGGTCAGCGTCCTCATGCCCTTCCCTTCTTAACCAATCCTCTACATGGGATCGCTGAGTCCTCCAAGGAGAAGAGCCCTGCCCGTCCTCAGCAAGGGCACATGGATTCAGAACCGTGAGTCTCCCCGAAAAGGACCAGTCTCCTAAGGACCCTCAAGAAGAAAAGCCCTTTCCGTTCCCCTGGCAAACCAAGCTGACGGACCAGGCTGCTGAGGAACAGCCCAGATGCCCGACGGCCTCTTCAGTTCAGCCAGAGCCAAGGAGAAGGAGCAGGAGGAGAAAACAGGACGGGCTCTGTTAGGTCCATTGCAAAAGTCCTACAAGATTTTCTAAATGCCAATGGGATCGACTTGTGATGAAATGACACTGCAGTCCTTTTCCACGACTGCTTTTATATGAAGTGTGTGTTGTCTCAGGCGACGGCTGAGACTGCTTGGAAAGAGGTGTTTGTTTGTAGGAAAAATAAAGCATCATAGAATGTCCTGAGTGTGAAGGGACCTTCTCCTGATATCCACCCTAAACCTCCCCTGGAGCCTCTTCCTGCCATTCCCTCAGGTCCTGTCCTTGGTCACTAGAGAGAAGAGCTCAGCACCTGCTCCTCCTCCTGCCTTGTGAGGGAACGGCAGACTGCGTCTGAGGTCTCCCCTTAGTCTCCTCTTCTGCAGGCTGGACAGACCCAGTGATGTCAGCCACTCCTCAAACGCCTTCCCCTCTAATACCTTCCACAGCTCTCCGGCTTCCTCTGGACTCTCCCCAGTACTTTTCAATCCTTTTCATACTGTGGTGCCCAAAACTGCACTCAGGACTCTAGGTGCGGCTGCAGAAACCCTTTCCCATCCTACTCTGTCTCCTGGATCTCCTCCATCTCCCTAATGGTGAGGGGAGGCTGGGGAGTCTTTTGTCTCCTGTGCTGGCACATTGCTCTCGGGGGCTGCAGAGTACAATCCCACCAGTCAGTTTCCTTCTCAGAGTCCCTGATACTGCTCAGCTTGGACACCTCCTCCCAAAGCTCTGTCACCAGGCTGAGCTGTTCCCCTCTTCTGCCCAGTCACAGGGAAGCTGCTGGAATCCTCTACCATCCAGCATTGTCTGCGTTAGACGTTTTGATCGGTTCCCATGTGCCGTACGTGCATTACTTTGTTGATGTTTAAAGAAATCATAGAATCATAGAATTGCTAGGTTTGGAAAGACCTTTGAGATCATCAACTCCAACGGTACCTGTCCACTACTAAACCATATCCCTGAGCACTTCATCTACCTATCTTTTAAACACCACCAGGGATAGTGACTCCACCACCTCCCCGAGCAGCCTCTGCCAGCGCCCAAGAACCCTTTCGCTGCTGACTAAAGCCACCCCACAGACTGGCCCTTTCCATCTCCAAGGCACAGCCTGGCCCGGCCGCTGAGGCTCAGCCCCAGACACCTACCCGGCCCTTCGGTTCAGCCAAAGCAAAGGAGAAGGAGGAAGAGAAGACAAGGGGTGGGCGAGCAGATCTGCTGAGCACAGACGCTTCCATCTATCACTCTTGGCACTGGTACAGTGGACGTCTCCCTGCCCGCTCCACAGCCCGGTCCCCCTCAGGGACTGATGCCCGTGATCGATGGGGATCACAGCCTCATGTCCCCAGCCCTGTCCAAGGATGCTCGCTTTCTAAACATCCAAAACGAGTCGCAGAGAGTTTGATTTGCCAGAATTCTCGAGTCAAGGGACAAGAGGAAATGGCATCGAGCTGTGCCAGGGGAGGTTTGGGTTGGACACAATAAGGGGGATAGAACGGGATGGGCTTTAAGATCCCTTCAATCCAAACATTGCTATGATTCTGAAATGCATGGGAATACAAACTTTAAACTAAGACATATTTTTCATGGGTGCACTTTGAAGTCCTCCCTTTAGCCACACTGGGAAATAACTCCAAGGAGCTCGGCAAAGCTTGGTGAGCTGAGGAGAACTCCAGGAGGGGAAAGAGCTCGTTAAGTCTTTCTGTAGTTTAATGAGACCCAGCGTGGATTTGCTGATGAGTCCTTGGACCTCACCTACAGAGAGAAGATTGAGCAAACCCCTCAAGAAGTCTAAAGCAGAACTCAGAGTAACTTGAAGTCTTAATTGGTCTCAGTGAGGATTGTTTCGAACAAAGTGACCCTAGGGACAGAGGAATTCAGTTCTAGGAAGTTCTTGGAAGTGTTTGGTCATAGAAGTCTCAGGTCATATACGATTCAGGTCATAAAAGGTTAATAGAATATTTGGGTCATGGAAAAACTGAGTCATAGAAGTGTGACTTTTTGGGGGGTTTGAAGGGTTTGTTCATAGAAGGGTCAGGTCCCAGAGGACTCAGGTGACAGAACAGTCGGGTCCTAGATATGTCTCATCACACACATGCTGCAGAATAGATGATCTGTGTCATAGAATCATAGAATCACCAGGTTGGAAGAGACCCACTGGATCATCGAGTCCAACCATTCCTATCAAACACTAAACCATTCCCCTTAGCAATTTGTCCACCCGTGCCTTAAACACTTCTAGGGAAGGTGACCCAACCACCTCCCTGGGCAGCCTGTTCCAGTGCCCAATGACCCTTTCTGTGAGGAATTTTTTCCTAATGTCCAGCCTAAACCTCCCCTGGGATAGATGATCTGTGTCATAGAAAGCTGCATCATAGAAGAGCTAGAGAATAGTCAGGTCATAGAATAAAAGGTCATAGAAGGGTTGGGTTGTAGAAGGCTTGAGCCAGAATCGCCTGGTCATATGATAGATGGGTCTCAGGAGAGTTGAGTTATAGAGGAGTTGGTCATAAAAGAGTAATACAAGAGTCTGGTTGTAGAAAGTTCCTATATGGGTTGGGTCATGGATTATTCGGGTCATAGTTGAGTCTGGTCAGAGAAGAGCTGGGTCATGCAAAGTCATAGAGGAGTGTTGACGGGAGCATGGAATCAAAACGCAGAGATCAATGTGATCAGCGAGTGTTCACTTTATTGAGCTTAGCTGTTTCTTTATAAACCCTTTTTGGTTACATAACTGGGTGCCCATGAGGGTATCTACAGTGTATTATTGGTTAAAGGTAGCTGTCCATAAGGCTATTACTAACATCTTATTGGTTAAACTACTGCACATGCTAAGAAACAAAGTTATACTAAACTTAACTATGTTGACAGTTCTCTTCAATTGTTTTTCTTTCAGCTGGTGCTTTTTCCCACAGAAGTAGCCACTACCTTCCTCCCAACTGGCCCCTGTTTATCTTTCAGCTCTCTGTTTCAAGGCCTTGTTAGAGTTGTTCAGTATTAAACAATCTCACAGCATCCAGGCCTTGTTCTCTGTAAAATGTTCCAACAGAGGAGTCGGAGAAGAGTTGGGTCATAGAAAGCTTGGGTGACAGAAGGCCCAGATCACAGATAATTCAGGTCATAGAGGACTCAGAAGAGTGGAATGAGAGAAGAGCTGGGTCACAGAAGAGTTCAGTTGCAGTAGGTTTATACCTAGGTGTTGGGTCACAGAACACTCGTGGAAGAGCTGAGTCATAGAAGGGAGAGAGAAGCATCATTTATAGAAGAATATGGTCATAAAAGATTCATAGAAAATTCCGGTCATAGAAGACTCAAATCATAAAAGAGTCATTGAAGGGTGATAGAAGTGTCAGGTCATAAAGGAGTCGTTAGAGAAGTCAGGTCATAGAAGGTCTGGGTCATAGAAGAGGACTCATCTAAGTGTGTGGTCATAGAGGAGTTAGGTAAGAGACGTGTTGAGTCAGAAAAGTGCCAGGTGAGAGAAGGTCATAGAAGGATGGTGAGGCATGATCTGACCAAGGGAAGTCCAGTCCACTTCTCTTTCAGGCATCCAGAAATGGAATCCGAGGGGACAAGGTCTTGGGCACAGCCTTTAGTTCCCTGCTCACCCACTGGCCATTCCTGAAAATGACAGGCCATGTGTGAGTGGTGCCAGTGCTCAGGGAGCGCCCTCGGTTACCGTGACCTCTGGAAGATGATGGAGAGTGCCCTCCCTGTGACATTGTCCTGCTCACTCAGCGCCCTGGGATGTGACCCCTCCTGTCCCAGAGGCTGGGAAGGATTGTGTTTGCTCAAGTGATCCCTGATCTGATCCCCACCCAGCACTAGTCAAGCTCCTCCAGAGTCCTGCCCTGAGTCCCCGAGGCCTGGGAGACTTTGTTGGGGAAGACAAGGACATAGAGGACACAGGGAATCTCAGATCTGTCTCCTCCTGCTCTTACTAAATTCTGCACTACCCACACAGGGTCCTTGTTTTTTCCTTTACTGTTCCCGAAGCAGGGAACACTCATCACGAGGCCCTTGAATGGCCTTTCAAGTTCTGTGACCACATCCCAGCTCTGTCTCGCACAGGAACAGCTCCAGCTCCTCCTGCCTGTGCCCCTGGCTGAGGGCATCGCTGCCCATGGGGCTGAAGCTCTGCAGCTGTGGCACCAGGCAAGGTCATCCCTGCAATAAGGAAATCTGAGACCAAGTGTCCAGGAACCCGTGTGTGCCAAGGCTTTGCTTGGAGCAGAGACCCGTCTGGGACAGAAGAGAGCTGAATGTCTTCCCAGCCCCAGGTCTAAAGACCAGGGAAGAAAAGCCTGAATTCCCGCGATGGAACAGGATGGAGAAATGAGATCATTCCCTGTCACATTCCTGGGGTTCTGTTTAATGATGGGGCAACAAAAGTGATTCTCATGGCCAGCTATTTTTCTAACAGGAGTAATGACAGTGCAGGAGAAGTGTCTCTGCCCAGCTGAGGGAGGGAAGATCAGGGATGGCTTCAGCCTGTTTCTCAGCAGGTTCCCCTGGAGCCCCAGGGACAGCTCGAGGGAGCCCAGAGCGGGCAGAGAAAGCGCTGCCTTGGGCTGCTCCTCTGCTGCTGAGCTGGGCTGGGCTCCTGGGACAGAGCGAGCTCATAACAAGAGGGTAGTTACGAAAAGAGCCAGGTCTGGCCAGGAGCAGCTCCTCTGCCAAGCCCAGCAGGGCTGAGGGCACTGCCTGCAGGCAGCGAGGGGAGAGGAGGGAGCGGAGAGAGGGGAAAGGCAGGGTGGGGTGGGAGGAAAGAGGAGTCTTCATTTGGAGAAAGATCTTCACAGCCCTTCTCTGGGTGCAGGACAATGCAGGTGCAGTTCCTGGAGGAGTCTCCCAAAGCCAGCACAGCCACAGCCTGTGGGCTCCGTCAGGAGGGCTCTCGCAGTTTCTCCAGGGGAAAGAAAAACCAGGGTCAGTGCTCGGTCTGCCCAGGGAGCTCCTCATGTTGGGACAGGGAGAACTTGTGGAGGGAAGAAGCAGCTCCTTGGAAAAGAGGGTCTTTGTGCTCTCAAGAGGATGCTGTGCGAGTCAGGGCTTCTCACAGCTCCAAATCACCCCAGGACACTTCTAAGAGGACATTTCAAGGCAATAATCAGGGCAGGGATTAGGATAAAGATAAGGAACTCTCCCGAGTCAGTTCCCTGCACCTGGGGAATTTCCGGGGAGAAAAGAAACAAGAGGCTCTCATGCTTGAAGAAATCACTGAGCCTCCTGAGCTCTATCCTTGAGTGGCCAGTAGGTCTGATTGGAGCCTCTTAAAGTGTCTCCAGCTGCTTCTCTGCCCATGGAGAGCACCAGCATCACCTCTGCTGGACCCATCAGGCTCATTCTGCCCCATCCTTTCCTGCTTATAAACAAGACCCTGTGCCCAGCTTCACCCGCCAAACAGGCAGGTTTGTGTAGGGCCAGGGGGATGCAGAGAGGGTCAGATGAGGTCTGTGAGCATTGACAGGGAGAAGAGATGGGCCAGGGAAACATCTCCAGTGAGGAAAATCCCCGGGCAGAAGGGATAAGATCGGAGAATGTGAGGAAACATAGAAGAGAGATGTTGTGGAAGGGCAAATACAGAAACCCCTACACGACTGCATCCAACACAGACCCTCCCTCTGAGCAAGCCCCCTTGCCTCCTCTCCCACCCCACAAAGTCTCTGCCCTCAGCTTGGGCTCCAAGACTGAACCCCCTCCACTGCAGCCAGAGTTTCAGCACAGCCGTGGTGCAGCTCTCTAATCACGGGTCCGTTTTCCTCTCCAGAGCACAGGGGCTGAGAGTACCAGTGCAGCAATGTTTATTTTTGGGAGGGAGTGAGCAGAGCTGGGTTAGGGTAATGCTGTCCTGAGTGCGCGGCTGCCTCTGCTGTGGCCTCTCTCAGCTGGACCAGCTTCTTTGCTGACTTCTCTGTTTGTCTGTGTTCTTGCTGTTGATCTCCCGTTCTTGCTGCCAGGCTCTCTGGGGTTGGGAGTTTCAGCAGTCAAGTTAGGCACTGAACTTCTGATTCCTCCCATGCAGGTGTGTCCGTGGGAATGCAGTGTCCAAGCTTTCGTCTCACCCATGGGGCTGTGGGCAGAGCAGTCTGAGTCGTTCCCTGAGGAAAGAGCTGACTCTTGCTTACTGAACCACCACCATTAGGATACTCGGATTGTTCCATGAGGGTTCTTTCCTAGCTGTGAGCTTCCCTCATGGATATAAATCTCTGCTATCACAACTTGGTGCTACCTGGATGACCGTGGAGAAATACAGAGATGCTGCAGCCAAGGGAATGCTTCTGGGTTTGTGAAATGAGCCGTGTGTGTCCTGGGCTGACAGTGGGGTGCTGAGACCTTACAGAAGGGTGAGACATTGAGTGGCGTGAGGTGGATCCCTCTGTGCTCAGAAGGGTGAGGTGGCTTTTGAAGGTAACAAGGGAGAGTGATCCCCCTCCATCTCAGAAAGGTGCAAGCCCAGAGCTGCTGGGGACAAGAGCAAAGTAGAGGGCAGCACCCCTCCCTCTGCACTAAGCCACAGGTACTGCTCTCCCTGAGTGCAGCAGGGATGCTGAGGGTTTCTGACATCCAAGAACACTGTCCGGGGTGGGAGCAAGAGTGGTAAAGGCCCAAACCTCTCTGCCTTCCTTCTACCCTCTCAGTTCCTCATCCCTGGAGGTGCAGATGCTGACAAGCCCTTTTGCACCAGGAGCAGTTCCACAGGACAAAGCTGAACCCCAGCAGTGTCCCCTGTGCCCAGCGTCCCCATGACCCCCAGCTGCAGAGCAGGGCTGACCCCTCGCAGCCAGCGGGCAGAGGCCCTGCTCCTCCCGGCACATTCAGCCGGCACCGAGCAGGGCTCCAGGCATGGAGCTGGCGGAAGGGCTGCAACTGGAAATGGAAAAGCAGTGGCAACTGTGCAGTGTGAGCAATGGCTTTGGTTTTACTCAAAGAAGTCTCCTGTAACTTCTCACACTATTTTGGCTTTGATCCAGAGGCAGCAGATGTCCAACAGCAGCTCCATCACCCAGTTCCTCCTCCTGGCATTCTCAGACACACGGGAGCTGCAGCTCCTGCACTTCTGGCTCTTCCTGGGCATCTACCTGGCTGCCCTCCTGGGCAACGGCCTCATCATCACCACCATCGCCTGGGACCACCACCCCCACACCCCCATGTGCTTCTTCCTCCTCAACCTCGCCCTCCCCGATATTGGTTCCATCTGCACCACTGTCCCTAAATCCATAGCCAACTCCCTCTGGGACACCAGGGCCATCTCCTACTCAGGATGTGTTGCCCAGGTCTTCTTTGTGTTGTTCTTGTTGAGTGCAGAATATTATCTTCTCACGGACATGTCCTACGACCGCCGCGTTGCCATCTGCAAACCCCTGCACAACGGGACCCTCCTGGGCAGCAGAGCTTGTGTCCATATGGCAGCAGCTGCCTGGGGCGCTGGGTTTCTCACTGCTCTGCTGCACACGGCCAATACATTTTCCCTGCCCCTGTGCCAGGGCAATGCTGTGGAGCAGTTCTTCTGTGAAATCCCGCAGATTCTCAAGCTCTCCTGCTCACACTCCTACCTCTGGGAAGTTCAGTAAAGCCTGAGTGCTCTGAGTTTGGTCACATTGCCAGTGCTTTGCACCATGTCACCATTGCGGATGGTTTGCTTCATGGCTGGGTGTTCAAAAATGTGATTATTGCACTAATTTAAACTAAAGGATGTGGTCGACCTGGACTTCTGTAAAGCCTTTGACGTGGTACCCCACAACATCCTTCTCTCTTCCCCCAGCTTTCTCTCTCCTTCCCCAGCTTTGTGGGGGTTTTGTGGGGTCCTGGGTCCCTTTTGGGGGTTTGTGGGGGGCGGCCCTGGATCCCATTTGGGGGGATTTTGGAGGGGCGTGGGTTCCTTCTGGGGGGATTTGGGGGGCTCCTGAGTTCCTCTTGGGGGGCTTTGAGTCTCTCTTGAGAGAATTCAGAGGGTTCCAGATCCCTTTCGGGGGGTTGGGGGAAAGTAGTGGATCCCTTTAGGGGATTTGGGGGGATCCCGGGTCCCATTTGTGGGTTTGGTGGGTCCTGGGTGCCATTTGGGGGATTTAGGGGGGTCCTGTGTCCCTTTTGGGCAGTTTTGGTGGGTCCTGGGTCCCATTTGGAGACTTCTGGGGGTTTTGGATCCTTTTTCAGGGTTTGTGAGGGTCTTGAATCCCTTTTGGGGGGCTGTGGGTTTCTTTTGGGGGGATTCAGAGGGTCCCAGATCGCTTTGGGAGTTTGGGGAAGGGGTGTCTTGGATCCCTTTTGTGGGGGTTTTGGGGGGTCCTGGGTTCCATTTGGGGGGATTTAGGGTGGTTCCTGTGTCCCTTTGGGAGGTTTGGTGGGTCCTGGGTCCCTTTTGGAGGGTTGAGAGGGTCCTAGGTCCTTTCAGGAGTTTTAGGGGGTGGTCCTGGGTGTCTTTTAGGGGGTCTTGGGGGGGATCTTGGGTCCCATTTTGAGGTTGAGGCTCCTGGGACCCATTTGCAGGGATTGGGGAGGTTCTGGGTAAATTTGGGTGGGGGTTGGGGGAGCCTTGGGTCCTTTTGGGAGACTCCTGGGTCCCTTTTGGGGGACTCCTGGTTCCCTTTTGGAGGCTTGGAGTTTCATGGATCCCTTTTGAGGGGGATGTTTTGGGTCCCATTAGGTGTTTTAGGAGGGGTTCTCCTTCTGTTTGGGGGCGTGGGTGGGTTGTGGGGTCTTGGGTCCTTTTGAGGAGGTCCTGAATCCAGTGCAGGGTGGGGGGGAGTGGGGTGTGTCCTGGATCCCTTTTGGGAGTTTGGGGAGAATCCTGGATCCCTTTAGGGGGGATTAGGCATGCCCTGGATCCAATTTGGGAGTTTGTGGGGGTCCTGAGTCCCGTTTTGGGGGTTTTGATGGTTCCTGAGTCCAATCTGGGGGGTTGAGGGGGTCCTGGATCCCTTTTGGGGGTTGGGGGGAGTCCTGGGTCCCTCTTCACCACCCTCCATGCTGCTCCTGGGGTTGGGGCGGGCAGAGGAATTGGGAGCCAGGGAGCCATTTCAGACTGGGAGAAAGTGGGAGGAGAATGGCTTTAATATTTGGTCCTTGTTGCTCCCAATCCAAAGCTTTCTGAACTGTCAATAAAGTAAATCGAACTTCAGCAAGTCCACACCTCTGTGCCAGTGACAGTCATTGGTCTCTGAACCTCCTTTGCTTTCTCTTGACCCCTGAGCCGTTCTGGTTCGTTTTCTCCCTCTGTCCTGTTGGTTCGGGGCTTGGAGGGAGCAGCTGCGGGGGGTCCGGCTGCTGGCCAAGGTTAACCCACCACAGGACACATCAGGGCTGCCGTGTCCAGTACGGGGCTCCCCGCACAAGGAAGACCCTGCCCAGCCTGGAGAGAGTCCTGCTGAGGCCAGAAGGATGGCTGGGGCTGGAGCACATCGTGGACAAGGAGAGGCTTGGGAGATGGGTTCTGAGAAACCTTTCAGGGTACAACACTGAGCAAGGACCCAGGGCAGCTGGGGGATCCCAATGCAAGGACTTTCTCGGTGTTTGATGAGACAAAGCCATGAGCCCCTGATGGGTTTGGAGCTGTGTGAGAAAGGGCTTGGCTGAGAGACCTGCAGCGGCAAGAGCTGGGGACTGGTGCATAAGAAATTTCAGTAGGAAAAGGGTTCTCTTTTTATTGATAATGGTTGTAGAGTTGGCTATCAGGCCTGCAGCAAGGCAAGGGGTGAGGAGGGGAGTGTGCAAGTGGAGAGAGAACAGCTCTGGGGGATCAAGCGCTTGTGCCCGGCAGTGCTGCCGTGCTGGGATTCTTTTCCCCTCCACCCACGACCACAGGAACTGTCCCTGCAAGTCCAGAAATGTCTCACAGGAAATATATCAGGAAACAGAAGTCGTTGAACATCCCTTTATTTTGTTTAAGCACTCAGAGAGCACAGCTCCTCATTTACACAGACAATGAGCAAGAAAAGAGAAGAAAACAGTGAATTAAAAACAGGATGACAAGATTATAAAGGGGGGATGAAAGGGGGTTTGGGGGGTGCTAGAGGGGTTTTGAGGGGGAATAAAGGGGCTTTGGGGGGAACAAAGGGAGTTTGGGGGGCATAAAAGGGGGTTTGGGGGGATAATAGAGGGTTTGGGTGGATAAAGGGGGTTAAAGGGGTTTTGGGGTGATATAAGGGAGTTTAGGGGGAATAAAGGCATTTGGGGGGAGTTTGGGGGGATAAAAGGGGGTTTGGGGAGTGATAAAGGGAGTTTAGGGGGCTAAAAAGGGTGTTTTATCCGTTTATCCCCCCAAAACCTCTTTAATGCCTTCAAACTCCATATATTGCTCCCATAGGAGGCTTGGGAGGGATCCATATGGGAAAATCCATTCACCATCGCACAAATCAAGGAACAGACCCGACTCCAGCAGCCAAGGATGAGGCTGAATGAGGTAGAAAGCCTCAGCCCTGGTCGAGGACCCGAAGCAGGAGGGGCACCGGCCCCCAGGATCAATCTTGGACCCCAGGCTCGTGCACGTCCACCTCACAGGGAGGTGATCCAGGTGGCACTAGAAACAGGTTTGCTGTTGCCGGGACGATGGCTGCGGGCAGGGTGAGGCCTCTGGTTTTCCTGCCACGAGCAGTGGCTGCAGGAGCTGGGTCTGGCTCCACAGAGCCCTCTCTGCAGAGAGAAAAGGTGTGTCTGAGGCCTCAGCTGCAGAGGCAGGATGGGGAATCTCCTCCACGGCATGGAGCTGGCTCGGCTCCGCACCCCAGGCTCAGAGCTGCCGGCACAGCGTGACCGAGGGGGACACCGGCACCTGATGGCACCTCCGAGCAGGGGGATTCCTGCAGGCAGGTTCCCTGTCAGGAGCGGGCGCTGGTGCGCGTCTCGCTTTCCAGGGGAAGCTCAGCCCCTGCTCTTTCCCATCCTGACCTGGCTTTGCCCACGCCGGTCACTCATGTCCAGGCAGGATCTGCTTGAGCCGACCTCGGCTCTGGTCAGAGGGGGCTCCCGGGAAGAAGGCCCAGGAGTTCAGAGGCCAATTAAAGCACCCGACAGCGGCTGAAAGCTCAGCAGAGACTTTTGGCCAAGACGTCATTCACCGCTGCCCAGCAGCCTGAGTAGAAACGCTTTGCGGCTACGAGCAGCCCTTGCAGGAAGCCGTGGGGGCAATCAGTGACTCACCATGTTCTCTTCCTCCACATCCAGATCACGACACTGCACACCAGGATCACAATCACGAGGGAATGCAGGGCTCCTACTGCACCCATCATGAAGTGCAGTTGCACATCTGGGGGCCCTCTGACACTCTTGGTCGTCTGGGACTTGACAACACTTGGGGTTGTCTCACCGAGCACACCTGGAGGAGCCATTGGGAATGTCCGTCCGTGCTGTGACCCTCTGGAGAGCTCACCCAACAAAACTCAGGTGGCCAGGAGAGCACATGGGGAGCACCGATCCTTGTCCAGTTTTCCTTTCAGCTACATGGACAAAAGCTGCCCCTGCAGCAGGGAGGGCCACCCCAACGCTCCCTCCTCCCTGATGGGTGACACCGGGTCACTACGGGACAGCAGCTACCGGGCGTGCCAGTGGCCGGCATCGCCTCTGCTCCTTTGGCAGGGATGGGCACTGAGCCACTGCTCCCTTCCGAGAACACGTCCTTCTGCTCAGCTTCTCTGTCCGTCTCTGGAGAGAGCAAGAGGGACAGTCTGTAAAGACTGCTCAGGACCTGGATTCTCTTGGAAAGAATAATCTGATCAGTAGGGTGGGCTTCCCCGGGCTGGGACAGCACTGCCAGGAGTCCGAGAAAGGCAAAGCCTCAGCACAGCTCCAGCACAAGGCGACAGTAAACACCTTCCATCAAAGGGGACACGGAGACACTGCAGCCACTTCTGCTGCGAAAGAGCCCTTCGCAGAAGCACGTCCCATCCTGCCACCTCCATCCCACGGAGGGGTCACAAACACACGCAGTGGACTGAACCCCACCTCTGTCACCATGTCCTGGGCACTTTCACCATCAAGAGCCCACAGATCCCCAAGCCAGAGGGAAACCAGTTCTGTAAAACACATCCAGGAACAGAGAGAAAAGCCACCTGAGACCAAATCCACAGCCCTTCATGGTCGCTGCCCTCAAGGCAGCTGTGCGGCCTCAAGCTGGGTGTCCAGCTTCCATCTGTCCCTGACCCTGAGGTGTCACCCAGAGTTCTCAGCCACCAAGGAGAAGAGGGGCTGGACCCCTTGGTGAAGCTGGGGCTGCTCCGATCCTGGCCAGCTCTGGCCAACCCTGCCAGACTCAGTACCCTCAAGCTGCCTGCGTGTCCTCTCGGCCACCCAGGGCTGCTCTCCCCTCCGCTGACCTGCAGCAAGGGCTGAGCACCCACAGCTCCTGCCGGTCGGGTGCCAACGTCTGCCAGAACGGCTCTGGCCAGAAACGGCACCGCTGGGGATGCGGCTGTGCTGGGGGCTCAGCTGGGACCACAACTGGTGGCAGCAGAGACTCTGCACCATCCCTGTGGCTCAGCAGCTCCTACAAGGCCTGACAGCGCGTGTCAGTGCAATGAGGCTCTGAACGATCCCTTCCTGCTGGAGGAGGCTCTGGCGTGTCCAGACGGGTCCCTATACCCTCCGCTTCCCGAGCCCTGGGCTTACAAGGGCTGCATACTCAGCGATTGCTTTCTCCAGGTTTTGCCTTGTTATCCACATGCGGCAACACCCCAGACACACTCCAGCAAGGAAGACATTCTGCAGGAAAATGTAACAAAGACTGCTCTTCATGCAAATCCAAACAAAGACAATTAGATCTTTTAGTTCTGCATCAATTCGTTACCCGTCAAACACAAAAGATACTGCCACTCCGTCTTCCGCATTGTGACAACAGCAGTTTCAAAATTTCTTACTCTTAAATAAAGCTTAACTTATTGTTCATCAAAATAAAAGCAGTGTTCGGGGTTTTCTTTTTAAATCTTAAATATTTATATTTTTTTTCCAGAAAAAAATAAGTGTTTCACAGAATAAGTTGTGGATTTCCCATGTTGCTCAAACTGATACTAATTAGTATTTCAGCAGAGATGGAGAACACCGATGATAACAATTCCCTGGCAACAAATAGCATAATTAATTCACGTGACAAGTACCATTTCTAAATGCGTGCACAATTGATTTTATAAGAACTGGACAGAGGTTATTGCAGAACTATACTAATGGCCTTTAGTAGGCATTTCCTCTTTCTTTTTTCCACTTTACAGTCCATAGTTAATTACCCACATTCAATTACTTACAATTAAGTTTCCAATTACTCTAGACACTCTTAAATGCTCCACATTCTAGAGGAAACATATTTTGTTAAAGCACAATTCTCCGTAATAGTGGTGCAAGAATAAACAATACAAGCAGGTATGCCAAAGTTTGCAACCCAAGTGTTCTCCAGCAGTAAATCAACCTGCTCGTCTCACAGAGACTGTGAGCACAGGCTGCTGAAAGGAAGAACGGCAAAGCCTTGAGCAGTGTCGGATCAATCTAAGACCAAATAGCTTAAGTTTCCACACAGTGTAAATCAAGATGAAGGGCTTTGAGATGCAAGTGGGTTTCACTTCAGGGAAGAATGATAGGCACACAGCTAATACTAGAAAAAAAAAAAACTAAAACCAAACACACAAAAAAAACCCAAACAAAATAACCCCAAACAATAAAAACTCACCAACCCCCATAAAACTACATAACTGAATCCAATTCACAGAAATACATTTTGGAGGAGTAGTAAGGGTACTACTGTAAAAGAAAGGGATTGACAAAGACATTAATTGCCACATTGAAAGAATCTCCCCTCACATCATAAATTCACATTCTGGACTGCAAGGTCCAGAAGAACAGAATTGGAGTTTGCACTTGGATAACGTTATCACGTTACCTCATTCAGACTTGCAGGTGTTAAGACTAGAAAAATTTTGGAGCCTTGGGACAAGAATTACAAAACAGAAGTAAGCAGAGCATCTCTAGGTGGGTATGGGAAGAAAGAAACGTCTCCATCCCATCTGGAGGCAGATTCTGCCAGGCATCATTCCAAATGACTGCACGTGCAGGGGAGTGAAAATAAAATATTGTCAGATTAAGATCTGTGCTTCGGGCCAGACTGAGATACAGAGATCTGATGGAAAGGTGGCAGAATCCCATGACGCTATTGAACTCTTTTGGTTTTTCTCAAACTAGCACCTTAAACATATGTGGTTGCTGGACAGCAGGACACGGCATTCAACTTCTTCTCTACAACCCTACCTCCCAAATCAGAGCCAAAAAGCCTAGAACCAGGGCAATAAAGCGTTACAACATAAAAAGCAATTTTCTACTCATTTTGTTTTCTAATTTAGTTTTGTCCTTTTCCAGCTAAGTTAGATTCCTTGGAGCAAAACCAGTAACGCTCTAAGGATAATCAGAAGAGAGTCCTGTAGTCCTGGCCATAGAGCTGTGTCAGTACACGAACAGGAGCCCAAGCGCTGCAAGTCCCCCAGCAGGCAGAGTGCTAACCCACGGTCCTAGGGTGGGAACAAGCACGTGTCGGGGTAGGGGCAGAGTTCAGGGCTAGTTTGTTTTCTTGTCAATATCTACACGGCTAAAATAACAGAAAAAACAACCCCAAGCACAAACAAACAAACAAACAAAAAACCAAACAAAACCCACAAAAAGAATACCTGGAAACAGAACATCTGTTCCAGATTGAAATGTTCAAACTTGCGGTCATGTCCTAAAGTTATTGACAGGCCAGCCGTACAACACAGGTAGATCTTTACTGCCTTTTTGGCAGATGCTGCACTTACGTTCTTCTTAATTTGCACTTGTTACATAGTTCTGACAGCTAAATGCCATTGAAATCTTAAGAGACGTGCACCTTTACATTCTTTTCACAAGCTTCAGCACAAGGCATAAAACCACCTTCTGCACATGTCCAAACAGCTGGGAACATCCACCCTGAGGAAGACTTTGCTAGCATAGATCCATGTTTAGTTTGAACGATCACAACCTCGAACATGGTTCAAGAAGATAAAAAGCCATTCCTGCCTCAACCTGCTTTCAGTGCAGTTCAGGTCACATTCAGGTTCATCGTGATGGCACCTGAAATCCTGCAGCTACTAAATATCGACAGAAGATGCTGCTGCCCTAAGTGTTCCATCAGAGGAGCAGATGAGTCCCAAGTCCTGACAGGACGTTACTGAAAGCAGACCGTATCAAAATACCCTCTAACCACCCGCATGCTCAAGCTCAGGAATGTCTGTGTGGCAGAAAAGATAAGCCAAGACAAACATCCCTTTTTGCGTCATATTTTAAGGCACATCTGATTATAAAAAAGCATACATTATTTAAGAAAAGGGAAAAAATACATGTGTATGCATACCTGCTGTCAAATACACAAACACAAGTAGAAATACATGCTATGAGATATTTAGATCCAAATCACCCCTTTCCACTCACACTTTTTAAGCAATCGTGTTTTTCCCTCAGTTTGTACCCAATGCAACAGAGTCAGAAGTAAAATGCCATGATTGCCGTAACGTGGGTTTTGAAATACTGGAGCCAGCTCCTAACCTTTCTCTGAGGAAATCCTTCCAGCGCCCTGGAGGTCCCAACTGGAAGCTGTGGATACTTTTGAAGACGACAGGATGCCAGGCAATGGATAAAACACTGACATCTGTTCATCTAATTAATCCAACCCCCCTGACAGTAATCCAGATGGGCAGAACACAGAGTGATTTTGGGGGACAGGAGAATAAAAACCCTAGTACTCCTGAACCACAGATTTCAAACGGCTTTTAGCTTTGCTGCTTTTATACGAGTAAGCTGTTTCCATATGAACCAGCTCGTTAGCAGGTCCCAGCTGCTCCATTAACCAGTACGGGGAGATTTGGTATCACCCTAAGAAAACAATAAACTGCTACAGAAAGAGCTTTCTGGACCAACGGAGCAGCCTCACTGGCCTCTTCCAGAAGGAAACCTACCTCTCAGACTTCTCCGCAGGAAGCTTTAAAGCATTACAAAGTTCACAGCAGAGTTGAATATGTACATAAATACACGTTCAGATGTATTCACTAAAGCAAGAAGAACTAAAAATAAGCTTACTACACAGTTGAGGCTGCAGTGGTCAGGCTCTGTTCTAAAAAGCAAAAAACCAGTTCCATCTGCAATGCCTTTGATAGTTCACTAATTAATGATCAAAAATGCACGTGCTTCAGCATCATTTTATGCTTTTATATGGATATCTTATTTCATTATAATTATCACAGACCATAGAAGTCTATCAGAGCCAATCATATCTTAATGCAATTAAATTCCCAGGGGAACAATATGAAGTAGTTTATATTGGGGAAATCTAGGAGAGCTTATAACCAAATGGGAGCCTACTAGTCTACTGCAATTATTCCAAACTAGAAAAGTAAAACAAACTGCATGAATTTTTAACAGATTTTCTGGAATACTTGAATTAAAACAATCAGTAGGTGTCAGAAGTTGCAATATGAGCTCATCTTCAGACTCCTCCTACATCCTCTAGCACTCACCTCTTCGGGGAAAGGATTATGCAGCCGCCTTCTCCTCCTGGATGAAATCCCCCACTCTCAGAAGAGCTCTCGGGACTATTCGTCTGCTTCCCAGTCCTGTTGACACAACACCTTTAACTCTTTCTCTTTCACAACGCCATGAGAATTCCTATTAAAACGAGCCTTGAAAACCACTCCTCTACAACACAAATAATTATTAGTTCTTTCACCCAAAGGTATTAACATGAAGATTGGAGCAGAGAAACAATAAGAAGTCTCTAGGGATGGATTCTATCTACATACATCTTACCCTGTTCTTTTAGTCATTTTTAGAATACCTCCATCCCGGAGCTGGTAAAACAAATTATTCTCTTTCCCATTCTTTCACTCCCTCTCTGCTGACATCCTGACGGTGATGCTTTTCTTTCTCTGCCCACACAAGAACCTTTCAGGCTTTAGTATGCTCTTTACCCCAAGACCTGCTTAAGAAAAGCGATACACAGCACGCTGATGGGGGCCAGAATGTGATTTATTTCCCATTTCATGGTTTCCCCCGAGGACCCAAGTAATCACTGTGAGAACATCTCGTCGCTGCCACTGTTTTAGTTCCATTTGCTCCCCCTCGTAAGAGCCATGTTTGACTTAACATCTTGCATTTATCCAAGATAATACTGAGGTGTTCTAAAAAACGTTGAATTTTGAGAAATAAATCTTCAGCACATCAATCTACATTGGGCAGCAGTTTGCACAGCTCTTTCCAAACAACACACAGTTCCACTATTCCTTACATCATTTGCTTGTCTAAGCATTTTGTAGTTCCATTGAATAAAGCCCAGTACCTGTTATGACGTACAAGGCTAACTTCCTAAAGTAACTTCAAAGACTTTTGTGTCTCACTTTCCAGGGCAACATCAGCCCCTGCTCTTTCCCATCCTGACCTGGCTTTGCCCACGCCGGTCACTCATGTCCAGGCAGGATCTGCTTGAGCCGACCTCGGCTCTCGTCAGAGGGGGCTCCTATAAAGAAGCCCCAGGAGTTCAGATGCAAATTTAAGCACCTGAGAATAACCAAAACCTTATCAGTGCATTTTGGCCAAGACCTCATTTGCCATTTCCCAGCAGCCTGAGCAGAAATGCTTTGTGGCTACGAGCAGCCCTTGCAGGAAGCCATGGGGACAATCAGTGACTCACCTGGCTCTGTTCCTCCACACCCAGATCATGACACCGCACACCAGGATCACAATCACGACGGAATGCAGGGCTCCTACTGCACCCATCGTCAAGTACATTTGCACATCTGGGGGCCCTCTGACACTCTTGGTCCTCTGGGACTTCAGAACACTTGGGGTTGTCTCGCCGAGCACACCTGGAGGAGCAATTGGGAATGTCAGTCCATCCTGTGCCCCTCTGGAGAGCTCACAGGGCGTTTGCCATGGCCAAGATGTTCTCTGTTCCCCTCCAGCGCTGGTGCCTGGACACTCACTCCCAGCCTTTGGGACAGGTTGTCCCACCCAACAAAACTCAGGTGGCCAGGAGAGCACATGGGGAGCGCCGATCCTTGCCCAGTTTTTCTTTCAGCTACATGGACAAATCCCATCCCTGCAGCAGGGAGGGCCACCCCAACGCTCCCTCCTCCCTGATGGGTGACACCGGGTCACCACGGGACAGCAGCTACCGGGCGTGCCAGTGGCCGGCATCGCCTCTGCTGCTTCAGAAGCTCAGAAATCCCTCCTGCCCCTTCGCTCAGAAGCTCCTGCAAGGCCTGACAGTGTGTGTAGGTGCAGCGAGGCTCTGGCTGATCCCTTCCTGCTAGCGCAGGATCTGACTTGTCCATCCAGCTCTCTAACCCTCCACTTCCCAAGCCCTCTGCTTACGAGGGCTGCACACTCACTGTGTCCTGCTTTCTTCATCTTTGCCAGGAGTTCCTCCAGGATTTCTGATGCCTGCTGCAAAGATTTCCCTTGTTTGGCTTTGTACTTCGCTCTTTGAAGACCCGAACAGAAAGGATCCGGTTAGGTTTCTCACTAATAAAAACACCCCTGAGAATTTCCCATCACACCCTGTGATCACTCACAGGTGCCGGTGTCCCCCTCGGTCACGCTGTGCCGGCAGCTCTGAGCCTGGGGTGCGGAGCTGAGCCAGCTCCATGCCATGGAGGAGATTCCGCATCCTCCATCAGCAGCTGAGGCCTCAGACACACCTTTTCTCTCCACAGAGCCCTCTCTGCAGATCGAGGAGCCCAGCTGGAAAGCGGCTCCAGTGACGTCCTCGTAAGAGGCGGGGTCTCTGCCGCCCCGCCCCCGGCCGCCCCCGCTCCGCCTTGGCCCGGAAGTCGCTGCGGGCCCTGCCTGTACGTACTATGGGAGCGAGAAGTGACCCGGCTCCGAGAGCAGCGCTGGAAAGCAGCCGCCGACGCTGCGCCTGAGCCGGTGAAGAGGGGACACGCACGAGTCGTCTCGGCGCCTCTGCCAGAGGGATTTTGACCTTCTCTGTCTGCAATCGTGGTACGGACTTCAGCGCAGAGAACAACGATCTGGAATGCTGAAAGGACCCGAAGGGGGGAGCAGAGCGTGCTGTGACCTTGTGCTGGTCGGGTGGTCACCCCCGAAAGGACTCGCTGCTGTTGCTGGGGCTGCAACCCGCTGATGTTGCCCATTGGTTGAACCAATTCTCTTCCGCGAACCTGAAATTGAGAGTGGCTGAAGAGCATCTTCTGGCGGCTGGAAATGGTATCAGGAATGCCCCCCGAATAAAGGCAGGCGAGAAGAGCCGAGGGAGAGCCGGTGTGTGGTACGACATCACGCCCACGCTGCCCCTGCCGTCGCTCTCCAAGCAGCGGGACCCTGGTAAAGCAGAACCAGCCCTACGGCCTCCAGGGGCAGTTATGATTGATGCCAGCTCTGACCGCCCCAGCAGCCGCTGCTCCAGCCTCCAGCCAGCTTGATGTGGGTGTCCCTGCTGCTGTGGTGCAAGCTCCATGACCTCCACCTGCCTTGTAGCGGCCCTGCTGCCACAGGAAACCTCAGCTGCCACCTCTCCAACCCCCACCAGCTCCCTGTAGGGGTCCCTGCTGCGATGCCAGCTCAGAGACCTGCCTGGTGGTGGCCCTGCTGCCTCTGGACCCGCTCCAGCAGCCACCGCTCCTGCCTGGAGAGCCATCGCTCTGCAAGCAGCTCGTCCCAGCTGAAGGAGAACCAGCCGTGCAGCTGCCAGATGTGGCTCTCACTGAAATGTTCCTTGTGGCCTCACCACAGCCCCAGTGCACTGGAACCAGCTTAGCAGCCTCCAGGAAGAGCTTAATACCACGTGGACCCTTTGACAACCCGAGATCCTTGTGGGGGTCCCTGCTGCTGCGGGACCAGCTCCGTGACCTCCACCTGCTTGTTGGTGGACGTGCAGCCACAGCGCTGCCTCAGCGGCCACCTCTCCAACCTCTCCACCAGGTTGCTGTCAGTGCCCCTGCTGATGCGCTGCAAGCTCAGAGACCTCCACCTTCCTGACTGTGGCCCTGCTGCCACAGGAAACCCCAGCAGCCACCGCTCTAACCTCCCTACCAGCTCTGTCAGTGTCCCTGCTGATGTGGTACAAGCTCTGTAACCTCCACCTGCCTGGTGGTGGCCCTGCTGCCACAGGAGACCCCAGCTGCCACCTCTCCAACCCCCCACCCTCTGGGGGTGTCTGCTGCGGTTGAAGCTCAGCGACCTCTACCTGCCTGATGGTTTCCCTGCTGCCACAGGAAACCTCAGCTGCCACCACTCCAACCCCCACTGGCTCCCTGTGGGGATCCCTGCTGCGATGCCAGCTCAGACACCTCCAAATGGCTGGTGGTTGGCCTGATGCCACAGGAAACCCCCTCTCCTGCTTGGAACAGTAGCAGCCGTGCCCTTGGTGGCAGGGACAGCCTGGGAGGTCACCCCAGGGCACAGGTCTCTCACATCCCCTGTTCCAGCGTTGACCACTCACCCCAGCTGATGGGGTGAGATTTGCTGTCTGCAGCTGTCGCCTGGGACCTCAGCACAGTCTGTAACTTCATCAGGGATGGCAGCAGAGAGGGAGATGCTGATCTCCTCTGGTGACCAGCGGTAGGACTCATGGAAATGGAACAAGGCTGTGTCAGGGATACAGTTCAGAACAGTGATTTCTGCAGCTAGAACATCATCCTCTTGCGGAAGTAAGGCATTGCTTGCGGAAGCCCGTGGCCTGTAGAGGAGGGAGGCACCTGGGATTCTTCTTCATCAGGTTCGGGAGCTGTTTGTATTTCTTCTTCTCTTCTGGCTTAACATCCTGGCAGAATGGAGAGAAAAACATAAACAGATTAGAACCACCGCATATGAAGCAGACGTTTGTTATGTGGATACAGTGTGGGCTGCACAGGCTGGTACCACAGTACTGGCATGTTATTCAGGCACGTTATATCCTCCCTTGGATACTAAACCACTCTGCGATTCCATGGTTTCCTGGGTCAGCTGCGGCCTAAGGTGGCACCAAAAGAACATGAGATGCTTACGGCTCTTTTCTAAAAGCTTGGACTTAGAGAGTGTCAAGACCTCTAAAGAGAAGGAGTTGAGAGTTCACATTTCGCATCCCAGTAGTGCTCACGTACATTTGCCCTCATGCTGTGAATTGTCCACTCTGAACAAGCTAGCTTCCGTTGCCTTTTCTCCATGCTTTCTTCTTCCAGGTATTTCCTGTTGAAAACAAATCAAAATCACTCTTTGCCTCTAAAATGTAGGTCAACAATGCAGAGCTGCTGAAGGATCATGGGGAGCTGAGCAGCAGGCCAGCAAAGCATCAGAGCATCCTTACAGCGGCTGATTTAAGGCTTTCAGAGGAAAAATCCAAGTCTTAAATTTACAGACATAATGAGAGGCTGCGAGGTAACGTTTACAGGTCAGGAATGAGACCAGCGATTCCAGCAGAGGCTTCCACAAAAGCGTAAGCTCACTCCTTAAAGCCCGGGTGTTTCACCCCTAGCAGGGGCAGTACAGGTGGCACCAGGCTGCCGTGTATTTGGCAGCGAGGCTGTGTGTGTGTGGGGGGAAGGTGGCGGAGCCCAGGTACCCAAGGCCCTGACTGGAGGGGCCTGTGTGAAACGATTAAGTAGCCAATGTCACACGACTCACAGCAAGGCAAAGATTCCTGCTTCATTATCTAAAAGAAACGTGGAAACTTGCAGTTGAGTCCCAGGGACAAGTTCGGACAAGGTCCAAAAGCCTTCTCATAATTCACAAGGTGAATGCAGCGCCCAAGCGGTTACTTACAACAGAGTTTCACAGATATTGTACCCGCTCCTAACTGCCACATAGTCAAAGTATTTGATGGCCTTCTCTCTCATGTCGATGACCTGTGATTACAAGGGGACTGTCAGACAAAGCCCATGAGAAAGGGCTATGTGAGCACTCTGGAACTCTGAAAAAAAAGCACCGAGGAAAGCTTCCGGTGAGAAATGAGAGAAGTACAAGACAGAGCAACTTTCTAATGATACAGAGAGAAACCTTAAAGACAATGTGTCCTTTCCAGTGACTAATTCTTTTGCAAGGCTAGCTTTATTCAGGTGCAAAAGGTGGGTTGTGCACATGAAAATATCCCTGCCCATTTTGATCTGAAAACTCCTCAACAGCTTGTCTCATATGATATAGTGTTAGAATCATAGAATACACCCCAGGAACACATGGACACCCACCCGCAGGACAGCCCACCCATGAAGCACACCCCCTCCACCAGGTGTGGATTCCCACCCCCGGGACAGCTCTCCCCCAGCAGACAATGATGCCCACCTAGAGGCCACAACCCCCCAACAGACACAGACACCCATCCATGGTGTAGGAAACCAAGGGACATGCAGATGCCACACAAGGGCACAAACACACACTCATGCTTTCATTTCAACTTGATTGATGGTCATGGCATTGCAGTGTCTGTAATTCTCCAGGACACTGCTTCCACAGACACCCAGTGCTGGGGTCAGCGGCGACGGGTGCGTGTCCTCCGCTGGTGCCGGTTCACTCCAGCCTTGGATCTGGGTGCCCCAGTCGGCCGGCGCCTCCTCGCGTTCTGGCGTTGCTGAGGAGGACCCTGGAGGCGCCTTGGGCTGCGCTGGCGGCGGGACCGGCTGCGAGATGTGCTGCGCCGGTACCGGGCCATGCTGAGTCTGGCCGAGTGTTGTGCCACCGGGCTGTTGGAGCTCTGTGGTCTCCCTCTCGCTTTTATAGGGGTGCCAGGGCGAGGCCCTTGGTGACATCAGCGTGTTACCTGGGCGACCGAGCGGTGACATCACAATGGCTCCATGGTGACCGTGGGTGACCGTGGGTGTGCCCGAGATCCATCGCAACGGGCTGCCCCCAGCCCCCAGGGGCACCTCTGGCTCCACGTCACCACTACCACGTGTAGGAGCATCAACCTATCCAATTCACATGCTTTTCATGTGAAAATTTCTCGTGGACAAAATTTCTTGTGGACAGTTGTTTAAGAAATACTGTCCACAAGAAATTTTGTCCACGAGAAATTTTCACATGGAAATTTCTCACGGGCTTATTCTTAACATTACATCTTTATGAACTCTTGCTAACTAAACTAATATAAGAAATAACTAAACTAATAACAATTACATCTTTATGAACTCTTGCTAACTAAACTAATATAAGAAATAACTAATATAATAAGAAATCTTGCTAACAATTCCCATTGTTTGAATTCCTTCATATAAACAAGACAAGCTTAAAATCCGAAGCAATTCTAAAAGCTATTCATAAAAAAGAGGGTCAACATTATAAAGACTTCCAAGCGTGCTCTCTTCATTACTGGAAGAAAAATGATCAAAAATTTAGTCACACTAAAGAGATGCAAGAAAGGAGCTAATTTTCTAGTTACAGAGAGAGCAGATCAAGAATTGAATCTTAAATAATGGAGAGAAAACTGGAGACATTACAGATCAGAGCTCTTCTAAACAGTCACAGAAAAAGGTGGAAATGGGCAATTCACTCATAAGTACCTACTTAAAACAAGCAACCCTGAAAAGCAGGACTGTACAAGTATCACAATGCTATTATGGCATAAGATACAAGAGGTAGACTATGGTTATATTTAATGTCTCATTTATTAGTTCTTTGGTTTTTCTGTCTAAATTTCCCCGCTTTGAATGCCTATTGTGTTCTGAAAAATGTTGTTTGTAACAGTTCGGGGGATGGCTGGGGCAGTGGACCCACTGCTGTGGATGATTCTTATTGAGGTGGATCCGCTTCCATAGGCGCCTCACTGTCGTCAGGTGGATCGTCAGGTGGATCCACCTCCATTGGCTCCTCAGTGTCCTCTGGTGCGTGGTCATGCCCGGGGTTCACACCACGCCTCAACAGAGAAGCATGAGCATGGAGAGCACGGAGAGCACGTCTTGCTTGTCTTCTCCGGAGTCTTCTCTTCCTTAGCCTGGAGACACGCTTGGACTCCACACCCTTCCCTCTCCGACCTAAAGCCAATGCTCTCCGCTTCCAGGAGAAGTGCAGGGAGTGGCTGCTCCCTGGCATGGACACAGCACTGGACTGCACGCTCTTCCCTTCCTGAGCTGAGCGGCCACTCTCCAACCAGCTCTGTTGGTTCCTTGGCAGGGAACTACGCTTGGGATCCATGTTGTTCCCTTCTGCACTTGTATCTAACGCTCTCCGTTTCAAAGGTGAGCAACCACTCCCCTGGCTGCTCCCTGGCATGGACACAGCACTGGACTCCACGCTTTTCTTTTCGTGATCTAAAGCCAATGCGTTTTGCTTCAAAGGTGAGCAGCCACCCACCTGGCTGCTCTGGCTGTTCCCTGGTAGGGAACTACGCGTGGGATCCATGTTGTTCCCTTCTGCTCTCGTCCCTAATCTTGTCCACTTCAAAGATGAGCGGACACTTGCCTGGCTGCTCTAGCAGCTTTCAGACCTCAAATATTTGGTCCGGGCTGTTGGAGCTCTGTGGCCTCCCTCTCGCTTTTATAGGGGTGCCAGGGCGAGGCCCTTGGTGACATCAGCGTGTTACCTGGGCGACCGAGCGGTGACATCACAATGGCTCCATGGTGACCGTGGGTGACCGTGGGTGTGCCCGAGATCCACCGCAACGGGCTGCCCCCAGCCCCCAGGGGCACCCCTGGCTCCACGTCACCGCTACCACGTGTAATATATAAGTTTAGACGAAAATTAGAATCATAGTATCATAGAATTCTTCCACGCACTCCAGGAACCTCCTAGACTGCTTCCTTTCTGGTCTTTTGTACTTCCAGCAGATATCGGGAAGATTGATGTCTCCCACAAGAACGAGAGGCATTGATGTAGAGATTAACCCCAGCTGTTTATAGAAGAGCTCATCAGCTGCTTCTCCTTGGCTGGGTGGTCTGTAACAGACTCCCATCACAAAATCTACCTTCTTACGGGCTCCTATGATTTTAACCCACCGGCACTCAACCTCCTGATGGCCACAATCCATCTCAACGGTGTCCAAGTCCTCCCTTACAAAGAGGGCTACCCCGCCTCCTCTCCCACCCTTCCTATCCCGCCTGAAGAGCTTATACCCCACCATAGCCGTACTCCAGTTATATGAGTCGTCCCACCACGTTTCTGTGATGGCAACAACATCATAGGCCCCTTGCCCTACGACAGCTTCCAGCTCTTCCTTCTTATTCCCCATGCTGTGTGCATTGGTGTAAATGCCCTTCAGCTGAGCTGCCGAGTCTTCAGCCCTCTTAGAGGGAACAGGGTTCGTTCCCAACTGCTACTGGAGTAGCTGGCTCCAGAGTGCCTCTATCTCTTTTAGCACCCCGAGGTGTGTTCTCCCCCACTTTCTGTGTGGTGAGGTACTGGTGGTCCACACCAGCACACCCTCTCCCAATCACCATTGCCCCTCGTCCAGGCTCGTTCCTGTCTAGCCTGGGCTCAACCCCCTCCCCCTTCACATCTAGTTTAAAGCTCGATTTATGAGCTTAGCTAGGGAGACACACGTGTCCCATCCTTAGCGATAAAGCCTGGGGGTGCGTGAGCCCCCCCATGATCAAAGAAGCCAAAGCCCCTCTCCTCGCACCAGGCTCAGAGCCAGGCATTAATCGAATTCTTCTTCCTGACTTCCTGCTCCTCTCTATTTAGCATTGGGATGGAGCAGAATAGTACTTGTGCCCCAGAGCCCTCCATCATTTTCCCAATGGCCCTGAAGTCATTCTTGATGGTTTTGGTCTTTTTGTTTACTAGACCATCGTTACCTGTTTGGACTACTATCAGAGGATAGTAGTCTGTTTGATGGACTAGGGAAGGAAGTTTTCTAGCTACCTCCTTCACTGATGCCCCCGGTAAGCAGCAGACCTTTCTGTGGAGCGGGTCCGGTCTGCAAATGGGTCCCTCTGTTCCTTTTAGGAAGGAGTCCCCTACAACAATCACCCTTCTCTTCTTTTTGATGGAGGATGTTTTTATCTTTCTCTGACGATGGTGCGGCCTAGGGAAGGATTCTAGGCTGTTGGAACCATCATCCTCATCCTCAGGGTGAGTTTCCACCTGCAGCACCTGGTACTTGTTCACCAGGGGGATCTGGGGTTTTGGTGTCTGGGTGAGGGGAGCAGGTTTCTTTCGTCTGGCAGGAACTTGCTGCCATTCCCCATCATTTGTAGCCCCAACCTTGCAGTTTGCAGGTGCACGGTGTTTGGACACACCAGCTCCAGCAGGTTGCTGAGTTAGTGAGAGGGCCCTGCTCCACTGGTCTAGCTCCCTCTCACACTCCCTGATGGGGAGTGTTTGCAACATTTCAGAAACAGGGTGTTTTTGACAACAGATGACTGTTCACTATCAGCATGTTTCTACAATCTAGGCAAGAATTCAGCTGTATCACTCTATCACAGTACCACAAGAAGCTAGAAGACAAAGCTAGGTCAGCAGCTAAAATTTTGGCCTCTTAACAGCTGCATGGAGCACGTAAATATGTCAAGCCACCCCTGAAAGTAATAACAGCACAAGAAATCTCATTAACAATGTTTTATGAACACATTGTTAATGAGATTTCTTGTGCTGTTAACATTCAGTGCAGAGATGCAGGTCACATACTCACAAAAAAAGAGTAAGATATTCTACTAAAAGAAGAGTCCAACTTCAAGCCACCCACAAGATACAATGCTTCATTCAACATTATGTTGTGAAAACAAAATCTTTCAGGTTCAAAGGGGAAAATGTTAGCTGCCATATAGGAGGTGTAGGTTGAATGCTGAGTCTAGAAGAATGAGGATAGTGGTGAAGACACAGCTTTTACCACAATGAGAAAATACAATATATGCAAGCAAGGTACAGTAAGTACATTTAGTTGAGCCTTGTTGTACAAACAGGACAAAAGTGATGTTACAATAATTAGCACTTAAAATATTAACACTCAGAGGGCATATAGGAGGAACAGAACTGCTGACAGTAGCTTTGTATACTCATTTTGCACATTTGCCTTAGAAGCACTGTTTCTAAAGATAAACCTGCTTTGACTCTCAACACTGCTCCAGAGAATCAACATTTGACTCTCAACACTACTCCAGATAATCACATTGCATCTTCCAAACCAGGCTACTTAAAATGTCCAAAGTGAGGAGGGCCTCCAGGGAAGAACAATGAACTTTACAAACAGCAGAAATGAGTGAAGAAGTTTCAAGGCACAGAGAAGAGAGGCTCTTTCTGTGTGACACATAGCTGGCAACTTATGGGATTTTGTTTTGAAGAGGAGCTGGTCCTGTAGTGTAGTTAAATTTCCATTTCCTTTTTAATGCTTAAGTCCACTCATTTTATTTTATACCAAGGATATGGTTAATACTATAAAGATGACAGTATTGAGTTCTTGCAGTTTATGGAAAGCATCCTTGAATATTTTCCAGCTCTGTTCCACTCCCTTGTCTCAGAGGACCCTGATACAAGGGATCCTACTGAGTAACTCCTTGAAGAGCTGGAAGTCTGCTTTCCTAAAATTTAGTTCCCTGACTATACTCCTCGCCTGTCCCATGTTCCCCTGGACCTTGAACTCCACCAGTGAATGATCACTGCAGCCCAGGCTGCCTCCAATCCTAATATCATTGATGAGTTTGCTTGTATTGCTGATAATAAGGTCCAGTATTGCATCTTCTTGGGTGGGGGTCTCTACCAACTCTAGGGGGATGTCCCTGCCCATGGCAGGGGTCTTGGAACTAGATGATCTTTAAGGTCCCTTCCAACCCTAACTATTCTATGATTCTATGAGTTCAAGGACACAAATAGATTTCCAGAGAGTTTGCTGGTAGAGGTTTTTATTTCACAAGTTAAAATAAATCAAGGCTTGGATTCCTTAAGAAATGTAGTGACTGTTTGTTTTCCTTTTCCTCTGACAAGCTGCGAAGAACACAGTAATTTTGAATGTTCTCTATTATGTCAACATTAAAACAAACACTTAATTTTTGTAATAGTGGAATAAAAAGTTTTTAACTAAAATGACAGCTGATCAACTAGCTTTCAGCAACTGAATAAGCTACAGAATTACAGAATCACTAGGTTGGAATAGACCAACAGAATCATCAAGTCCTATTGCTACATGCGCTGTTAAGAAGTCTGTGCTCCATATTTTTATATATATATATCCATATATATAACTACAGAAAGGCCAGATGGGTACCTTAGTCCAAAGTACTTGCTTCCTCTAAGAACCAATTCTAGTCATGTTTTCAATGTATTTGCTAAAGATTGAGAACAAGACATATTTTTAGGATCACAGCTAAAATTTACATGTAACCATGAGCCCATGAACATAAGCTGTAAGAAAAGTAGTAGTACGAAACGGCCACGTTTGAGATGTGTGATAAATACCAAAACCCCAACAACCTGCAGGTGGATTAAACCCTCTCTGTGATGCCAGTACTGTGGCATGGATGTAGGTGAAATAATCCAATAATCTGACACATTTGTGTGTGTATCACACATCTCAAACGTGGCCGTTTCGTACTACTACAGTACTGGCATCACACAGAGGGTTTAATCCACCTGCAGGTTGTTGGGGTTTTGGTATTTGTTTGACACGCATACACCAGGCATTAAAACTCCTAATTTTTCATCATCATCTTAAGGTATCTTAAGGCTTTTATGTATTCATACTTATTAAAAAAATGAAACTTTACCTATGTTTATTTGCACTTTGAGAATCTATTTACTTTTCAAAAACAACAAATATAAAACCCACTTTTCATCAGCTTATTTCTTTCCTTAGGAAGGGCACATAAATACAAAAATAACCAAGACTTCCATGTACACGAGAAAGCACAGAATCAATATAATCAAAAGCTGGAAGATGGAAAATGTTAAAGAAACTATAAAAGATATTCTAGGATCAATTACCCAGAACACAGAAAGTTTTGACAGTTCTGGTATATGAGCTTAGGCATAAAAAATACAAGTGCTTGATTTGAGCTTAATAGGAAGTGAGACTAATTTGCTATGCACAGAATTAGTACAAGCATTTCAAAGAACAAATAACCAGAATCCACAGTTCAATGTAATTTATTCCTCATTTTCATTTCTAAGATTTCTAGTGTACCTAGTAATAAAAATTTGAAGTGGATAAGATGGTAATTAGGTTTTGTGTCATCCTTTGTATGGATTTTCGTTTTCTAGCTATACCAGGCAGCACATGGAATACTACAGACTGTATCAGGGGTCCCCAATAGTAAGGAAAATGAACACTATATACCTAACTTAAACAAAAGACCCTTCTTAGCAGTTTATTGCTTTCTGGAAAGGTTTTTGTCCTCTTTTTAAGGTTTATATGTTAGAGCCTTAAACTTAGGCTTGCCACTTACACAGAACTAAATTTTTTCAGCTGCTTTAAACACTAATGTTTTGGTGGCTCTGTAATGACTGCAGTACTGCATAGTAGGCTTTAGTCTGGCATGATAATCAACAAAGGCATCCAGTTTTTTTGTGTTAATGTTCATCAGTTTTCAGCCATAGGTTCACTTAGATATCTCACTGCCAGTAATAATAAACTATGTATTGAGTCCTTGCTTACATCTATGGCACAATTTTACATTTGAAGATATGTAGTCTCTCAGAAAACATCACAAAATGCCTGCTGTGTAAAATTAGGCTTAATCTTAATTATCTTGTTGTCTATTTCCTCGGCTTAATTAACTTTTCTGAGTGCTTTTCTACACTGCAATGAGGACTAAACCTATTTTGTCTTATTCAGCATGTCATAATTTCTTTTCCCTCAGTTCCTAAGACAACAAAAAGCTCTTCACAGTCCTAATTGCTTTTGAATGTCCTATGCTTTTACCCTGGGAAGCATGGATCCTCCACGCAGGTCCTTGCACATGACTCCAGCATTATTAATTACCAGTAAAATAAGTTCCTTTCCAGTGCAGCTGGAGCCCATGGCCCTGGCGGAGCCCACTGGCACAGAGCTCTTCTAAACAGTCACAGAAAAAGGTGGAAATGGGCAATTCACCCATAAGTACCTACTTAAAACAAGCAACCCTGAAAAGCAGGACTGTACAAGTATCACAATGCTATTATGGCATAAGATACAAGAGGTAGACTATGGTTATATTTAATGTCTCATTTATTAGTTCTTTGGTTTTTCTGTCTAAATTTCCCCGCTTTGAATGCCTATTGTGTTCTGAAAAATGTTGTTTGTAACAGTTCGGGGGATGGCTGGGGCAGTGGACCCACTGCTGTGGATGATTCTTATTGAGGTGGATCCACTTCCATAGGCGCCTCACTGTCGTCAGGTGGATCGTCAGGTGGATCCACCTCCATTGGCTCCTCAGTGTCCTCTGGTGCGTGGTCATGCGCGGGGTTCACACCACGCCTCAACAGAGAAGCGAGAGCACGTCTTAATTGTCTTCTCCAGAGTCTTCTCTTCCTTAGCCTGGAGACACGCGTGGACTCCACACCCTTCCCTCTCCGACCTAAAGCCAATGCTCTCCGCTTCCAGGAGAAGTGCAGGGAGTGGCTGCTCCCTGGCATGGACACAGCACTGGACTCCACGCTTTCCTTTTCGTGATCTAAAGCCAATGCGTTTTGCTTCAAAGGTGAGCAGCCACCCACCTGGCTGCTCCCTGGCATGGACACAGCACTGGACTCCACGCTTTTCTTTTCGTGATCTAAAGCCAATGCGTTTTGCTTCAAAGGTGAGCAGCCACCCACCTGGCTGCTCTGGCTGTTCCCTGGTAGGGAACTACGCGTGGGATCCATGTTGTTCCCTTCTGCTCTCGTCCCTAATCTTGTCCACTTCAAAGATGAGCGGACACTTGCCTGGCTGCTCTAGCAGCTTTCAGACCTCAAATATTTGGTCCGGGCTGTTGGAGCTCTGTGGCCTCCCTCTCGCTTTTATAGGGGTGCCAGGGCGAGGCCCTTGGTGACATCAGCGTGTTACCTGGGCGACCGAGCGGTGACATCACAATGGCTCCATGGTGACCGTGGGTGACCGTGGGTGTGCCCGAGATCCACCGCAACGGGCTGCCCCCAGCCCCCAGGGGCACCCCTGGCTCCACGTCACCGCTACCACGTGTAATATATAAGTTTAGACGAAAATTAGAATCATAGTATCATAGAATTCTTCCACGCACTCCAGGAACCTCCTAGACTGCTTCCTTTCTGGTCTTTTGTACTTCCAGCAGATATCGGGAAGATTGATGTCTCCCACAAGAACGAGAGGCATTGATGTAGAGATTAACCCCAGCTGTTTATAGAAGAGCTCATCAGCTGCTTCTCCTTGGCTGGGTGGTCTGTAACAGACTCCCATCACAAAATCTACCTTCTTACGGGCTCCTATGATTTTAACCCACCGGCACTCAACCTCCTGATGGCCACAATCCATCTCAACGGTGTCCAAGTCCTCCCTTACAAAGAGGGCTACCCCGCCTCCTCTCCCACCCTTCCTATCCCACCTGAAGAGCTTATACCCCACCATAGCCGTACTCCAGTTATATGAGTCGTCCCACCACGTTTCTGTGATGGCAACAACATCATAGGCCCCTTGCCCTACGACAGCTTCCAGCTCTTCCTTCTTATTCCCCATGCTGTGTGCATTGGTGTAAATGCCCTTCAGCTGAGCTGCCGAGTCTTCAGCCCTCTTAGAGGGAACAGGGTTCGTTCCCAACTGCTACTGGAGTAGCTGGCTCCAGAGTGCCTCTATCTCTTTTAGCACCCCGAGGTGTGTTCTCCCCCACTTTCTGTGTGGTGAGGTACTGGTGGTCCACACCAGCACACCCTCTCCCAATCACCATTGCCCCTCGTCCAGGCTCGTTCCTGTCTAGCCTGGGCTCAACCCCCTCCCCCTTCACATCTAGTTTAAAGCTCGATTTATGAGCTTAGCTAGGGAGACACACGTGTCCCATCCTTAGCGATAAAGCCTGGGGGTGCGTGAGCCCCCCCATGATCAAAGAAGCCAAAGCCCCTCTCCTCGCACCAGGCTCAGAGCCAGGCATTAATCGAATTCTTCTTCCTGACTTCCTGCTCCTCTCTATTTAGCATTGGGATGGAGCAGAATAGTACTTGTGCCCCAGAGCCCTCCATCATTTTCCCAATGGCCCTGAAGTCATTCTTGATGGTTTTGGTCTTTTTGTTTACTAGACCATCGTTACCTGTTTGGACTACTATCAGAGGATAGTAGTCTGTTTGATGGACTAGGGAAGGAAGTTTTCTAGCTACCTCCTTCACTGATGCCCCCGGTAAGCAGCAGACCTTTCTGTGGAGCGGGTCCGGTCTGCAAATGGGTCCCTCTGTTCCTTTTAGGAAGGAGTCCCCTACAACAATCACCCTTCTCTTCTTTTTGATGGAGGATGTTTTTATCTTTCTCTGACGATGGTGCGGCCTAGGGAAGGATTCTAGGCTGTTGGAACCATCATCCTCATCCTCAGGGTGAGTTTCCACCTGCAGCACCTGGTACTTGTTCACCAGGGGGATCTGGGGTTTTGGTGTCTGGGTGAGGGGAGCAGGTTTCTTTCGTCTGGCAGGAACTTGCTGCCATTCCCCATCATTTGTAGCCCCAACCTTGCAGTTTGCAGGTGCACGGTGTTTGGACACACCAGCTCCAGCAGGTTGCTGAGTTAGTGAGAGGGCCCTGCTCCACTGGTCTAGCTCCCTCTCACACTCCCTGATGGGGAGTGTTTGCAACATTTCAGAAACAGGGTGTTTTTGACAACAGATGACTGTTCACTATCAGCATGTTTCTACAATCTAGGCAAGAATTCAGCTGTATCACTCTATCACAGTACCACAAGAAGCTAGAAGACAAAGCTAGGTCAGCAGCTAAAATTTTGGCCTCTTAACAGCTGCATGGAGCACGTAAATATGTCAAGCCACCCCTGAAAGTAATAACAGCACAAGAAATCTCATTAACAATGTTTTATGAACACATTGTTAATGAGATTTCTTGTGCTGTTAACATTCAGTGCAGAGATGCAGGTCACATACTCACAAAAAAAGAGTAAGATATTCTACTAAAAGAAGAGTCCAACTTCAAGCCACCCACAAGATACAATGCTTCATTCAACATTATGTTGTGAAAACAAAATCTTTCAGGTTCAAAGGGGAAAATGTTAGCTGCCATATAGGAGGTGTAGGTTGAATGCTGAGTCTAGAAGAATGAGGATAGTGGTGAAGACACAGCTTTTACCACAATGAGAAAATACAATATATGCAAGCAAGGTACAGTAAGTACATTTAGTTGAGCCTTGTTGTACAAACAGGACAAAAGTGATGTTACAATAATTAGCACTTAAAATATTAACACTCAGAGGGCATATAGGAGGAACAGAACTGCTGACAGTAGCTTTGTATACTCATTTTGCACATTTGCCTTAGAAGCACTGTTTCTAAAGATAAACCTGCTTTGACTCTCAACACTGCTCCAGAGAATCAACATTTGACTCTCAACACTACTCCAGATAATCACATTGCATCTTCCAAACCAGGCTACTTAAAATGTCCAAAGTGAGGAGGGCCTCCAGGGAAGAACAATGAACTTTACAAACAGCAGAAATGAGTGAAGAAGTTTCAAGGCACAGAGAAGAGAGGCTCTTTCTGTGTGACACATAGCTGGCAACTTATGGGATTTTGTTTTGAAGAGGAGCTGGTCCTGTAGTGTAGTTAAATTTCCATTTCCTTTTTAATGCTTAAGTCCACTCATTTTATTTTATACCAAGGATATGGTTAATACTATAAAGATGACAGTATTGAGTTCTTGCAGTTTATGGAAAGCATCCTTGAATATTTTCCAGCTCTGTTCCACTCCCTTGTCTCAGAGGACCCTGATACAAGGGATCCTACTGAGTAACTCCTTGAAGAGCTGGAAGTCTGCTTTCCTAAAATTTAGTTCCCTGACTATACTCCTCACCTGTCCCATGTTCCCCTGGACCTTGAACTCCACCAGTGAATGATCACTGCAGCCCAGGCTGCCTCCAATCCTAATATCATTGATGAGTTTGCTTGTATTGCTGATAATAAGGTCCAGTATTGCATCTTCTTGGGTGGGGGTCTCTACCAACTCTAGGGGGATGTCCCTGCCCATGGCAGGGGTCTTGGAACTAGATGATCTTTAAGGTCCCTTCCAACCCTAACTATTCTATGATTCTATGAGTTCAAGGACACAAATAGATTTCCAGAGAGTTTGCTGGTAGAGGTTTTTATTTCACAAGTTAAAATAAATCAAGGCTTGGATTCCTTAAGAAATGTAGTGACTGTTTGTTTTCCTTTTCCTCTGACAAGCTGCGAAGAACACAGTAATTTTGAATGTTCTCTATTATGTCAACATTAAAACAAACACTTAATTTTTGTAATAGTGGAATAAAAAGTTTTTAACTAAAATGACAGCTGATCAACTAGCTTTCAGCAACTGAATAAGCTACAGAATTACAGAATCACTAGGTTGGAATAGACCGACAGAATCATCAAGTCCTATTGCTACATGCGCTGTTAAGAAGTCTGTGCTCCATATTTATATATATATATATCCATATATATAACTACAGAAAGGCCAGATGGGTACCTTAGTCCAAAGTACTTGCTTCCTCTAAGAACCAATTCTAGTCATGTTTTCAATGTATTTGCTAAAGATTGAGAACAAGACATATTTTTAGGATCACAGCTAAAATTTACATGTAACCATGAGCCCATGAACATAAGCTGTAAGAAAAGTAGTAGTACGAAACGGCCACGTTTGAGATGTGTGATAAATACCAAAACCCCAACAACCTGCAGGTGGATTAAACCCTCTCTGTGATGCCAGTACTGTGGCATGGATGTAGGTGAAATAATCCAATAATCTGACACATTTGTGTGTGTATCACACATCTCAAACGTGGCCGTTTCGTACTACTACAGTACTGGCATCACACAGAGGGTTTAATCCACCTGCAGGTTGTTGGGGTTTTGGTATTTGTTTGACACGCATACACCAGGCATTAAAACTCCTAATTTTTCATCATCATCTTAAGGTATCTTAAGGCTTTTATGTATTCGTACTTATTAAAAAAATGAAACTTTACCTATGTTTATTTGCACTTTGAGAATCTATTTACTTTTCAAAAACAACAAATATAAAACCCACTTTTCATCAGCTTATTTCTTTCCTTAGGAAGGGCACATAAATACAAAAATAACCAAGACTTCCATGTACACGAGAAAGCACAGAATCAATATAATCAAAAGCTGGAAGATGGAAAATGTTAAAGAAACTATAAAAGATATTCTAGGATCAATTACCCAGAACACAGAAAGTTTTGACAGTTCTGGTATATGAGCTTAGGCATAAAAAATACAAGTGCTTGATTTGAGCTTAATAGGAAGTGAGACTAATTTGCTATGCACAGAATTAGTACAAGCATTTCAAAGAACAAATAACCAGAATCCACAGTTCAATGTAATTTATTCCTCATTTTCATTTCTAAGATTTCTAGTGTACCTAGTAATAAAAATTTGAAGTGGATAAGATGGTAATTAGGTTTTGTGTCATCCTTTGTATGGATTTTCGTTTTCTAGCTATACCAGGCAGCACATGGAATACTACAGACTGTATCAGGGGTCCCCAATAGTAAGGAAAATGAACACTATATACCTAACTTAAACAAAAGACCCTTCTTAGCAGTTTATTGCTTTCTGGAAAGGTTTTTGTCCTCTTTTTAAGGTTTATATGTTAGAGCCTTAAACTTAGGCTTGCCACTTACACAGAACTAAATTTTTTCAGCTGCTTTAAACACTAATGTTTTGGTGGCTCTGTAATGACTGCAGTACTGCATAGTAGGCTTTAGTCTGGCATGATAATCAACAAAGGCATCCAGTTTTTTTGTGTTAATGTTCATCAGTTTTCAGCCATAGGTTCACTTAGATATCTCACTGCCAGTAATAATAAACTATGTATTGAGTCCTTGCTTACATCTATGGCACAATTTTACATTTGAAGATATGTAGTCTCTCAGAAAACATCACAAAATGCCTGCTGTGTAAAATTAGGCTTAATCTTAATTATCTTGTTGTCTATTTCCTCGGCTTAATTAACTTTTCTGAGTGCTTTTCTACACTGCAATGAGGACTAAACCTATTTTGTCTTATTCAGCATGTCATAATTTCTTTTCCCTCAGTTCCTAAGACAACAAAAAGCTCTTCACAGTCCTAATTGCTTTTGAATGTCCTATGCTTTTACCCTGGGAAGCATGGATCCTCCACGCAGGTCCTTGCACATGACTCCAGCATTATTAATTACCAGTAAAATAAGTTCCTTTCCAGTGCAGCTGGAGCCCATGGCCCTGGCGGAGCCCACTGGCACAGAGCTCTTCTAAACAGTCACAGAAAAAGGTGGAAATGGGCAATTCACCCATAAGTACCTACTTAAAAAAAGCAACCCTGAAAAGCAGGACTGTACAAGTATCACAATGCTATTATGGCATAAGATACAAGAGGTAGACTATGGTTATATTTAATGTCTCATTTATTAGTTCTTTGGTTTTTCTGTCTAAATTTCCCCGCTTTGAATGCCTATTGTGTTCTGAAAAATGTTGTTTGTAACAGTTCGGGGGATGGCTGGGGCAGTGGACCCACTGCTGTGGATGATTCTTATTGAGGTGGATCCACTTCCATAGGCGCCTCACTGTCGTCAGGTGGATCGTCAGGTGGATCCACCTCCATTGGCTCCTCAGTGTCCTCTGGTGCATGGTCATGCGCGGGGTTCACACCACGCCTCAACAGAGAAGCGAGAGCACGTCTTAATTGTCTTCTCCAGAGTCTTCTCTTCCTTAGCCTGGAGACACGCGTGGACTCCACACCCTTCCCTCTCCGACCTAAAGCCAATGCTCTCCGCTTCCAGGAGAAGTGCAGGGAGTGGCTGCTCCCTGGCATGGACACAGCACTGGACTCCACGCTTTCCTTTTCGTGATCTAAAGCCAATGCGTTTTGCTTCAAAGGTGAGCAGCCACCCACCTGGCTGCTCCCTGGCATGGACACAGCACTGGACTCCACGCTTTTCTTTTCGTGATCTAAAGCCAATGCGTTTTGCTTCAAAGGTGAGCAGCCACCCACCTGGCTGCTCTGGCTGTTCCCTGGTAGGGAACTACGCGTGGGATCCATGTTGTTCCCTTCTGCTCTCGTCCCTAATCTTGTCCACTTCAAAGATGAGCGGACACTTGCCTGGCTGCTCTAGCAGCTTTCAGACCTCAAATATTTGGTCCGGGCTGTTGGAGCTCTGTGGCCTCCCTCTCGCTTTTATAGGGGTGCCAGGGCGAGGCCCTTGGTGACATCAGCGTGTTACCTGGGCGACCGAGCGGTGACATCACAATGGCTCCATGGTGACCGTGGGTGACCGTGGGTGTGCCCGAGATCCACCGCAACGGGCTGCCCCCAGCCCCCAGGGGCACCCCTGGCTCCACGTCACCGCTACCACGTGTAATATATAAGTTTAGACGAAAATTAGAATCATAGTATCATAGAATTCTTCCACGCACTCCAGGAACCTCCTAGACTGCTTCCTTTCTGGTCTTTTGTACTTCCAGCAGATATCGGGAAGATTGATGTCTCCCACAAGAACGAGAGGCATTGATGTAGAGATTAACCCCAGCTGTTTATAGAAGAGCTCATCAGCTGCTTCTCCTTGGCTGGGTGGTCTGTAACAGACTCCCATCACAAAATCTACCTTCTTACGGGCTCCTATGATTTTAACCCACCGGCACTCAACCTCCTGATGGCCACAATCCATCTCAACGGTGTCCAAGTCCTCCCTTACAAAGAGGGCTACCCCGCCTCCTCTCCCACCCTTCCTATCCCGCCTGAAGAGCTTATACCCCACCATAGCCGTACTCCAGTTATATGAGTCGTCCCACCACGTTTCTGTGATGGCAACAACATCATAGGCCCCTTGCCCTACGACAGCTTCCAGCTCTTCCTTCTTATTCCCCATGCTGTGTGCATTGGTGTAAATGCCCTTCAGCTGAGCTGCCGAGTCTTCAGCCCTCTTAGAGGGAACAGGGTTCGTTCCCAACTGCTACTGGAGTAGCTGGCTCCAGAGTGCCTCTATCTCTTTTAGCACCCCGAGGTGTGTTCTCCCCCACTTTCTGTGTGGTGAGGTACTGGTGGTCCACACCAGCACACCCTCTCCCAATCACCATTGCCCCTCGTCCAGGCTCGTTCCTGTCTAGCCTGGGCTCAACCCCCTCCCCCTTCACATCTAGTTTAAAGCTCGATTTATGAGCTTAGCTAGGGAGACACACGTGTCCCATCCTTAGCGATAAAGCCTGGGGGTGCGTGAGCCCCCCCATGATCAAAGAAGCCAAAGCCCCTCTCCTCGCACCAGGCTCAGAGCCAGGCATTAATCGAATTCTTCTTCCTGACTTCCTGCTCCTCTCTATTTAGCATTGGGATGGAGCAGAATAGTACTTGTGCCCCAGAGCCCTCCATCATTTTCCCAATGGCCCTGAAGTCATTCTTGATGGTTTTGGTCTTTTTGTTTACTAGACCATCGTTACCTGTTTGGACTACTATCAGAGGATAGTAGTCTGTTTGATGGACTAGGGAAGGAAGTTTTCTAGCTACCTCCTTCACTGATGCCCCCGGTAAGCAGCAGACCTTTCTGTGGAGCGGGTCCGGTCTGCAAATGGGTCCCTCTGTTCCTTTTAGGAAGGAGTCCCCTACAACAATCACCCTTCTCTTCTTTTTGATGGAGGATGTTTTTATCTTTCTCTGACGATGGTGCGGCCTAGGGAAGGATTCTAGGCTGTTGGAACCATCATCCTCATCCTCAGGGTGAGTTTCCACCTGCAGCACCTGGTACTTGTTCACCAGGGGGATCTGGGGTTTTGGTGTCTGGGTGAGGGGAGCAGGTTTCTTTCGTCTGGCAGGAACTTGCTGCCATTCCCCATCATTTGTAGCCCCAACCTTGCAGTTTGCAGGTGCACGGTGTTTGGACACACCAGCTCCAGCAGGTTGCTGAGTTAGTGAGAGGGCCCTGCTCCACTGGTCTAGCTCCCTCTCACACTCCCTGATGGGGAGTGTTTGCAACATTTCAGAAACAGGGTGTTTTTGACAACAGATGACTGTTCACTATCAGCATGTTTCTACAATCTAGGCAAGAATTCAGCTGTATCACTCTATCACAGTACCACAAGAAGCTAGAAGACAAAGCTAGGTCAGCAGCTAAAATTTTGGCCTCTTAACAGCTGCATGGAGCACGTAAATATGTCAAGCCACCCCTGAAAGTAATAACAGCACAAGAAATCTCATTAACAATGTTTTATGAACACATTGTTAATGAGATTTCTTGTGCTGTTAACATTCAGTGCAGAGATGCAGGTCACATACTCACAAAAAAAGAGTAAGATATTCTACTAAAAGAAGAGTCCAACTTCAAGCCACCCACAAGATACAATGCTTCATTCAACATTATGTTGTGAAAACAAAATCTTTCAGGTTCAAAGGGGAAAATGTTAGCTGCCATATAGGAGGTGTAGGTTGAATGCTGAGTCTAGAAGAATGAGGATAGTGGTGAAGACACAGCTTTTACCACAATGAGAAAATACAATATATGCAAGCAAGGTACAGTAAGTACATTTAGTTGAGCCTTGTTGTACAAACAGGACAAAAGTGATGTTACAATAATTAGCACTTAAAATATTAACACTCAGAGGGCATATAGGAGGAACAGAACTGCTGACAGTAGCTTTGTATACTCATTTTGCACATTTGCCTTAGAAGCACTGTTTCTAAAGATAAACCTGCTTTGACTCTCAACACTGCTCCAGAGAATCAACATTTGACTCTCAACACTACTCCAGATAATCACATTGCATCTTCCAAACCAGGCTACTTAAAATGTCCAAAGTGAGGAGGGCCTCCAGGGAAGAACAATGAACTTTACAAACAGCAGAAATGAGTGAAGAAGTTTCAAGGCACAGAGAAGAGAGGCTCTTTCTGTGTGACACATAGCTGGCAACTTATGGGATTTTGTTTTGAAGAGGAGCTGGTCCTGTAGTGTAGTTAAATTTCCATTTCCTTTTTAATGCTTAAGTCCACTCATTTTATTTTATACCAAGGATATGGTTAATACTATAAAGATGACAGTATTGAGTTCTTGCAGTTTATGGAAAGCATCCTTGAATATTTTCCAGCTCTGTTCCACTCCCTTGTCTCAGAGGACCCTGATACAAGGGATCCTACTGAGTAACTCCTTGAAGAGCTGGAAGTCTGCTTTCCTAAAATTTAGTTCCCTGACTATACTCCTCGCCTGTCCCATGTTCCCCTGGACCTTGAACTCCACCAGTGAATGATCACTGCAGCCCAGGCTGCCTCCAATCCTAATATCATTGATGAGTTTGCTTGTATTGCTGATAATAAGGTCCAGTATTGCATCTTCTTGGGTGGGGGTCTCTACCAACTCTAGGGGGATGTCCCTGCCCATGGCAGGGGTCTTGGAACTAGATGATCTTTAAGGTCCCTTCCAACCCTAACTATTCTATGATTCTATGAGTTCAAGGACACAAATAGATTTCCAGAGAGTTTGCTGGTAGAGGTTTTTATTTCACAAGTTAAAATAAATCAAGGCTTGGATTCCTTAAGAAATGTAGTGACTGTTTGTTTTCCTTTTCCTCTGACAAGCTGCGAAGAACACAGTAATTTTGAATGTTCTCTATTATGTCAACATTAAAACAAACACTTAATTTTTGTAATAGTGGAATAAAAAGTTTTTAACTAAAATGACAGCTGATCAACTAGCTTTCAGCAACTGAATAAGCTACAGAATTACAGAATCACTAGGTTGGAATAGACCAACAGAATCATCAAGTCCTATTGCTACATGCGCTGTTAAGAAGTCTGTGCTCCATATTTTTATATATATATATCCATATATATAACTACAGAAAGGCCAGATGGGTACCTTAGTCCAAAGTACTTGCTTCCTCTAAGAACCAATTCTAGTCATGTTTTCAATGTATTTGCTAAAGATTGAGAACAAGACATATTTTTAGGATCACAGCTAAAATTTACATGTAACCATGAGCCCATGAACATAAGCTGTAAGAAAAGTAGTAGTACGAAACGGCCACGTTTGAGATGTGTGATAAATACCAAAACCCCAACAACCTGCAGGTGGATTAAACCCTCTCTGTGATGCCAGTACTGTGGCATGGATGTAGGTGAAATAATCCAATAATCTGACACATTTGTGTGTGTATCACACATCTCAAACGTGGCCGTTTCGTACTACTACAGTACTGGCATCACACAGAGGGTTTAATCCACCTGCAGGTTGTTGGGGTTTTGGTATTTGTTTGACACGCATACACCAGGCATTAAAACTCCTAATTTTTCATCATCATCTTAAGGTATCTTAAGGCTTTTATGTATTCATACTTATTAAAAAAATGAAACTTTACCTATGTTTATTTGCACTTTGAGAATCTATTTACTTTTCAAAAACAACAAATATAAAACCCACTTTTCATCAGCTTATTTCTTTCCTTAGGAAGGGCACATAAATACAAAAATAACCAAGACTTCCATGTACACGAGAAAGCACAGAATCAATATAATCAAAAGCTGGAAGATGGAAAATGTTAAAGAAACTATAAAAGATATTCTAGGATCAATTACCCAGAACACAGAAAGTTTTGACAGTTCTGGTATATGAGCTTAGGCATAAAAAATACAAGTGCTTGATTTGAGCTTAATAGGAAGTGAGACTAATTTGCTATGCACAGAATTAATACAAGCATTTCAAAGAACAAATAACCAGAATCCACAGTTCAATGTAATTTATTCCTCATTTTCATTTCTAAGATTTCTAGTGTACCTAGTAATAAAAATTTGAAGTGGATAAGATGGTAATTAGGTTTTGTGTCATCCTTTGTATGGATTTTCGTTTTCTAGCTATACCAGGCAGCACATGGAATACTACAGACTATATCAGGGGTCCCCAATAGTAAGGAAAATGAACACTATATACCTAACTTAAACAAAAGACCCTTCTTAGCAGTTTATTGCTTTCTGGAAAGGTTTTTGTCCTCTTTTTAAGGTTTATATGTTAGAGCCTTAAACTTAGGCTTGCCACTTACACAGAACTAAATTTTTTCAGCTGCTTTAAACACTAATGTTTTGGTGGCTCTGTAATGACTGCAGTACTGCATAGTAGGCTTTAGTCTGGCATGATAATCAACAAAGGCATCCAGTTTTTTTGTGTTAATGTTCATCAGTTTTCAGCCATAGGTTCACTTAGATATCTCACTGCCAGTAATAATAAACTATGTATTGAGTCCTTGCTTACATCTATGGCACAATTTTACATTTGAAGATATGTAGTCTCTCAGAAAACATCACAAAATGCCTGCTGTGTAAAATTAGGCTTAATCTTAATTATCTTGTTGTCTATTTCCTCGGCTTAATTAACTTTTCTGAGTGCTTTTCTACACTGCAATGAGGACTAAACCTATTTTGTCTTATTCAGCATGTCATAATTTCTTTTCCCTCAGTTCCTAAGACAACAAAAAGCTCTTCACAGTCCTAATTGTTTTTGAATGTCCTATGCTTTTACCCTGGGAAGCATGGATCCTCCACGCAGGTCCTTGCACATGACTCCAGCATTATTAATTACCAGTAAAATAAGTTCCTTTCCAGTGCAGCTGGAGCCCATGGCCCTGGCGGAGCCCACTGGCACAGAGCTCTTCTAAACAGTCACAGAAAAAGGTGGAAATGGGCAATTCACCCATAAGTACCTACTTAAAACAAGCAACCCTGAAAAGCAGGACTGTACAAGTATCACAATGCTATTATGGCATAAGATACAAGAGGTAGACTATGGTTATATTTAATGTCTCATTTATTAGTTCTTTGGTTTTTCTGTCTAAATTTCCCCGCTTTGAATGCCTATTGTGTTCTGAAAAATGTTGTTTGTAACAGTTCGGGGGATGGCTGGGGCAGTGGACCCACTGCTGTGGATGATTCTTATTGAGGTGGATCCACTTCCATAGGCGCCTCACTGTCGTCAGGTGGATCGTCAGGTGGATCCACCTCCATTGGCTCCTCAGTGTCCTCTGGTGCGTGGTCATGCGCGGGGTTCACACCACGCCTCAACAGAGAAGCGAGAGCACGTCTTAATTGTCTTCTCCAGAGTCTTCTCTTCCTTAGCCTGGAGACACGCGTGGACTCCACACCCTTCCCTCTCCGACCTAAAGCCAATGCTCTCCGCTTCCAGGAGAAGTGCAGGGAGTGGCTGCTCCCTGGCATGGACACAGCACTGGACTCCACGCTTTCCTTTTCGTGATCTAAAGCCAATGCGTTTTGCTTCAAAGGTGAGCAGCCACCCACCTGGCTGCTCCCTGGCATGGACACAGCACTGGACTCCACGCTTTTCTTTTCGTGATCTAAAGCCAATGCGTTTTGCTTCAAAGGTGAGCAGCCACCCACCTGGCTGCTCTGGCTGTTCCCTGGTAGGGAACTACGCGTGGGATCCATGTTGTTCCCTTCTGCTCTCGTCCCTAATCTTGTCCACTTCAAAGATGAGCGGACACTTGCCTGGCTGCTCTAGCAGCTTTCAGACCTCAAATATTTGGTCCGGGCTGTTGGAGCTCTGTGGCCTCCCTCTCGCTTTTATAGGGGTGCCAGGGCGAGGCCCTTGGTGACATCAGCGTGTTACCTGGGCGACCGAGCGGTGACATCACAATGGCTCCATGGTGACCGTGGGTGACCGTGGGTGTGCCCGAGATCCACCGCAACGGGCTGCCCCCAGCCCCCAGGGGCACCCCTGGCTCCACGTCACCGCTACCACGTGTAATATATAAGTTTAGACGAAAATTAGAATCATAGTATCATAGAATTCTTCCACGCACTCCAGGAACCTCCTAGACTGCTTCCTTTCTGGTCTTTTGTACTTCCAGCAGATATCGGGAAGATTGATGTCTCCCACAAGAACGAGAGGCATTGATGTAGAGATTAACCCCAGCTGTTTATAGAAGAGCTCATCAGCTGCTTCTCCTTGGCTGGGTGGTCTGTAACAGACTCCCATCACAAAATCTACCTTCTTACGGGCTCCTATGATTTTAACCCACCGGCACTCAACCTCCTGATGGCCACAATCCATCTCAACGGTGTCCAAGTCCTCCCTTACAAAGAGGGCTACCCCGCCTCCTCTCCCACCCTTCCTATCCCGCCTGAAGAGCTTATACCCCACCATAGCCGTACTCCAGTTATATGAGTCGTCCCACCACGTTTCTGTGATGGCAACAACATCATAGGCCCCTTGCCCTACGACAGCTTCCAGCTCTTCCTTCTTATTCCCCATGCTGTGTGCATTGGTGTAAATGCCCTTCAGCTGAGCTGCCGAGTCTTCAGCCCTCTTAGAGGGAACAGGGTTCGTTCCCAACTGCTACTGGAGTAGCTGGCTCCAGAGTGCCTCTATCTCTTTTAGCACCCCGAGGTGTGTTCTCCCCCACTTTCTGTGTGGTGAGGTACTGGTGGTCCACACCAGCACACCCTCTCCCAATCACCATTGCCCCTCGTCCAGGCTCGTTCCTGTCTAGCCTGGGCTCAACCCCCTCCCCCTTCACATCTAGTTTAAAGCTCGATTTATGAGCTTAGCTAGGGAGACACACGTGTCCCATCCTTAGCGATAAAGCCTGGGGGTGCGTGAGCCCCCCCATGATCAAAGAAGCCAAAGCCCCTCTCCTCGCACCAGGCTCAGAGCCAGGCATTAATCGAATTCTTCTTCCTGACTTCCTGCTCCTCTCTATTTAGCATTGGGATGGAGCAGAATAGTACTTGTGCCCCAGAGCCCTCCATCATTTTCCCAATGGCCCTGAAGTCATTCTTGATGGTTTTGGTCTTTTTGTTTACTAGACCATCGTTACCTGTTTGGACTACTATCAGAGGATAGTAGTCTGTTTGATGGACTAGGGAAGGAAGTTTTCTAGCTACCTCCTTCACTGATGCCCCCGGTAAGCAGCAGACCTTTCTGTGGAGCGGGTCCGGTCTGCAAATGGGTCCCTCTGTTCCTTTTAGGAAGGAGTCCCCTACAACAATCACCCTTCTCTTCTTTTTGATGGAGGATGTTTTTATCTTTCTCTGACGATGGTGCGGCCTAGGGAAGGATTCTAGGCTGTTGGAACCATCATCCTCATCCTCAGGGTGAGTTTCCACCTGCAGCACCTGGTACTTGTTCACCAGGGGGATCTGGGGTTTTGGTGTCTGGGTGAGGGGAGCAGGTTTCTTTCGTCTGGCAGGAACTTGCTGCCATTCCCCATCATTTGTAGCCCCAACCTTGCAGTTTGCAGGTGCACGGTGTTTGGACACACCAGCTCCAGCAGGTTGCTGAGTTAGTGAGAGGGCCCTGCTCCACTGGTCTAGCTCCCTCTCACACTCCCTGATGGGGAGTGTTTGCAACATTTCAGAAACAGGGTGTTTTTGACAACAGATGACTGTTCACTATCAGCATGTTTCTACAATCTAGGCAAGAATTCAGCTGTATCACTCTATCACAGTACCACAAGAAGCTAGAAGACAAAGCTAGGTCAGCAGCTAAAATTTTGGCCTCTTAACAGCTGCATGGAGCACGTAAATATGTCAAGCCACCCCTGAAAGTAATAACAGCACAAGAAATCTCATTAACAATGTTTTATGAACACATTGTTAATGAGATTTCTTGTGCTGTTAACATTCAGTGCAGAGATGCAGGTCACATACTCACAAAAAAAGAGTAAGATATTCTACTAAAAGAAGAGTCCAACTTCAAGCCACCCACAAGATACAATGCTTCATTCAACATTATGTTGTGAAAACAAAATCTTTCAGGTTCAAAGGGGAAAATGTTAGCTGCCATATAGGAGGTGTAGGTTGAATGCTGAGTCTAGAAGAATGAGGATAGTGGTGAAGACACAGCTTTTACCACAATGAGAAAATACAATATATGCAAGCAAGGTACAGTAAGTACATTTAGTTGAGCCTTGTTGTACAAACAGGACAAAAGTGATGTTACAATAATTAGCACTTAAAATATTAACACTCAGAGGGCATATAGGAGGAACAGAACTGCTGACAGTAGCTTTGTATACTCATTTTGCACATTTGCCTTAGAAGCACTGTTTCTAAAGATAAACCTGCTTTGACTCTCAACACTGCTCCAGAGAATCAACATTTGAGACTCAACACTACTCCAGATAATCACATTGCATCTTCCAAACCAGGCTACTTAAAATGTCCAAAGTGAGGAGGGCCTCCAGGGAAGAACAATGAACTTTACAAACAGCAGAAATGAGTGAAGAAGTTTCAAGGCACAGAGAAGAGAGGCTCTTTCTGTGTGACACATAGCTGGCAACTTATGGGATTTTGTTTTGAAGAGGAGCTGGTCCTGTAGTGTAGTTAAATTTCCATTTCCTTTTTAATGCTTAAGTCCACTCATTTTATTTTATACCAAGGATATGGTTAATACTATAAAGATGACAGTATTGAGTTCTTGCAGTTTATGGAAAGCATCCTTGAATATTTTCCAGCTCTGTTCCACTCCCTTGTCTCAGAGGACCCTGATACAAGGGATCCTACTGAGTAACTCCTTGAAGAGCTGGAAGTCTGCTTTCCTAAAATTTAGTTCCCTGACTATACTCCTCGCCTGTCCCATGTTCCCCTGGACCTTGAACTCCACCAGTGAATGATCACTGCAGCCCAGGCTGCCTCCAATCCTAATATCATTGATGAGTTTGCTTGTATTGCTGATAATAAGGTCCAGTATTGCATCTTCTTGGGTGGGGGTCTCTACCAACTCTAGGGGGATGTCCCTGCCCATGGCAGGGGTCTTGGAACTAGATGATCTTTAAGGTCCCTTCCAACCCTAACTATTCTATGATTCTATGAGTTCAAGGACACAAATAGATTTCCAGAGAGTTTGCTGGTAGAGGTTTTTATTTCACAAGTTAAAATAAATCAAGGCTTGGATTCCTTAAGAAATGTAGTGACTGTTTGTTTTCCTTTTCCTCTGACAAGCTGCGAAGAACACAGTAATTTTGAATGTTCTCTATTATGTCAACATTAAAACAAACACTTAATTTTTGTAATAGTGGAATAAAAAGTTTTTAACTAAAATGACAGCTGATCAACTAGCTTTCAGCAACTGAATAAGCTACAGAATTACAGAATCACTAGGTTGGAATAGACCAACAGAATCATCAAGTCCTATTGCTACATGCGCTGTTAAGAAGTCTGTGCTCCATATTTTTATATATATATATCCATATATATAACTACAGAAAGGCCAGATGGGTACCTTAGTCCAAAGTACTTGCTTCCTCTAAGAACCAATTCTAGTCATGTTTTCAATGTATTTGCTAAAGATTGAGAACAAGACATATTTTTAGGATCACAGCTAAAATTTACATGTAACCATGAGCCCATGAACATAAGCTGTAAGAAAAGTAGTAGTACGAAACGGCCACGTTTGAGATGTGTGATAAATACCAAAACCCCAACAACCTGCAGGTGGATTAAACCCTCTCTGTGATGCCAGTACTGTGGCATGGATGTAGGTGAAATAATCCAATAATCTGACACATTTGTGTGTGTATCACACATCTCAAACGTGGCCGTTTCGTACTACTACAGTACTGGCATCACACAGAGGGTTTAATCCACCTGCAGGTTGTTGGGGTTTTGGTATTTGTTTGACACGCATACACCAGGCATTAAAACTCCTAATTTTTCATCATCATCTTAAGGTATCTTAAGGCTTTTATGTATTCATACTTATTAAAAAAATGAAACTTTACCTATGTTTATTTGCACTTTGAGAATCTATTTACTTTTCAAAAACAACAAATATAAAACCCACTTTTCATCAGCTTATTTCTTTCCTTAGGAAGGGCACATAAATACAAAAATAACCAAGACTTCCATGTACATGAGAAAGCACAGAATCAATATAATCAAAAGCTGGAAGATGGAAAATGTTAAAGAAACTATAAAAGATATTCTAGGATCAATTACCCAGAACACAGAAAGTTTTGACAGTTCTGGTATATGAGCTTAGGCATAAAAAATACAAGTGCTTGATTTGAGCTTAATAGGAAGTGAGACTAATTTGCTATGCACAGAATTAGTACAAGCATTTCAAAGAACAAATAACCAGAATCCACAGTTCAATGTAATTTATTCCTCATTTTCATTTCTAAAATTTCTAGTGTACCTAGTAATAAAAATTTGAAGTGGATAAGATGGTAATTAGGTTTTGTGTCATCCTTTGTATGGATTTTCGTTTTCTAGCTATACCAGGCAGCACATGGAATACTACAGACTGTATCAGGGGTCCCCAATAGTAAGGAAAATGAACACTATATACCTAACTTAAACAAAAGACCCTTCTTAGCAGTTTATTGCTTTCTGGAAAGGTTTTTGTCCTCTTTTTAAGGTTTATATGTTAGAGCCTTAAACTTAGGCTTGCCACTTACACAGAACTAAATTTTTTCAGCTGCTTTAAACACTAATGTTTTGGTGGCTCTGTAATGACTGCAGTACTGCATAGTAGGCTTTAGTCTGGCATGATAATCAACAAAGGCATCCAGTTTTTTTGTGTTAATGTTCATCAGTTTTCAGCCATAGGTTCACTTAGATATCTCACTGCCAGCAATAATAAACTATGTATTGAGTCCTTGCTTACATCTATGGCACAATTTTACATTTGAAGATATGTAGTCTCTCAGAAAACATCACAAAATGCCTGCTGTGTAAAATTAGGCTTAATCTTAATTATCTTGTTGTCTATTTCCTCGGCTTAATTAACTTTTCTGAGTGCTTTTCTACACTGCAATGAGGACTAAACCTATTTTGTCTTATTCAGCATGTCATAATTTCTTTTCCCTCAGTTCCTAAGACAACAAAAAGCTCTTCACAGTCCTAATTGCTTTTGAATGTCCTATGCTTTTACCCTGGGAAGCATGGATCCTCCACGCAGGTCCTTGCACATGACTCCAGCATTATTAATTACCAGTAAAATAAGTTCCTTTCCAGTGCAGCTGGAGCCCATGGCCCTGGCGGAGCCCACTGGCACAGAGCTCTTCTAAACAGTCACAGAAAAAGGTGGAAATGGGCAATTCACCCATAAGTACCTACTTAAAACAAGCAACCCTGAAAAGCAGGACTGTACAAGTATCACAATGCTATTATGGCATAAGATACAAGAGGTAGACTATGGTTATATTTAATGTCTCATTTATTAGTTCTTTGGTTTTTCTGTCTAAATTTCCCCGCTTTGAATGCCTATTGTGTTCTGAAAAATGTTGTTTGTAACAGTTCGGGGGATGGCTGGGGCAGTGGACCCACTGCTGTGGATGATTCTTATTGAGGTGGATCCACTTCCATAGGCGCCTCACTGTCGTCAGGTGGATCGTCAGGTGGATCCACCTCCATTGGCTCCTCAGTGTCCTCTGGTGCGTGGTCATGCGCGGGGTTCACACCACGCCTCAACAGAGAAGCGAGAGCACGTCTTAATTGTCTTCTCCAGAGTCTTCTCTTCCTTAGCCTGGAGACACGCGTGGACTCCACACCCTTCCCTCTCCGACCTAAAGCCAATGCTCTCCGCTTCCAGGAGAAGTGCAGGGAGTGGCTGCTCCCTGGCATGGACACAGCACTGGACTCCACGCTTTCCTTTTCGTGATCTAAAGCCAATGCGTTTTGCTTCAAAGGTGAGCAGCCACCCACCTGGCTGCTCCCTGGCATGGACACAGCACTGGACTCCACGCTTTTCTTTTCGTGATCTAAAGCCAATGCGTTTTGCTTCAAAGGTGAGCAGCCACCCACCTGGCTGCTCTGGCTGTTCCCTGGTAGGGAACTACGCGTGGGATCCATGTTGTTCCCTTCTGCTCTCGTCCCTAATCTTGTCCACTTCAAAGATGAGCGGACACTTGCCTGGCTGCTCTAGCAGCTTTCAGACCTCAAATATTTGGTCCGGGCTGTTGGAGCTCTGTGGCCTCCCTCTCGCTTTTATAGGGGTGCCAGGGCGAGGCCCTTGGTGACATCAGCGTGTTACCTGGGCGACCGAGCGGTGACATCACAATGGCTCCATGGTGACCGTGGGTGACCGTGGGTGTGCCCGAGATCCACCGCAACGGGCTGCCCCCAGCCCCCAGGGGCACCCCTGGCTCCACGTCACCGCTACCACGTGTAATATATAAGTTTAGACGAAAATTAGAATCATAGTATCATAGAATTCTTCCACGCACTCCAGGAACCTCCTAGACTGCTTCCTTTCTGGTCTTTTGTACTTCCAGCAGATATCGGGAAGATTGATGTCTCCCACAAGAACGAGAGGCATTGATGTAGAGATTAACCCCAGCTGTTTATAGAAGAGCTCATCAGCTGCTTCTCCTTGGCTGGGTGGTCTGTAACAGACTCCCATCACAAAATCTACCTTCTTACGGGCTCCTATGATTTTAACCCACCGGCACTCAACCTCCTGATGGCCACAATCCATCTCAACGGTGTCCAAGTCCTCCCTTACAAAGAGGGCTACCCCGCCTCCTCTCCCACCCTTCCTATCCCGCCTGAAGAGCTTATACCCCACCATAGCCGTACTCCAGTTATATGAGTCGTCCCACCACGTTTCTGTGATGGCAACAACATCATAGGCCCCTTGCCCTACGACAGCTTCCAGCTCTTCCTTCTTATTCCCCATGCTGTGTGCATTGGTGTAAATGCCCTTCAGCTGAGCTGCCGAGTCTTCAGCCCTCTTAGAGGGAACAGGGTTCGTTCCCAACTGCTACTGGAGTAGCTGGCTCCAGAGTGCCTCTATCTCTTTTAGCACCCCGAGGTGTGTTCTCCCCCACTTTCTGTGTGGTGAGGTACTGGTGGTCCACACCAGCACACCCTCTCCCAATCACCATTGCCCCTCGTCCAGGCTCGTTCCTGTCTAGCCTGGGCTCAACCCCCTCCCCCTTCACATCTAGTTTAAAGCTCGATTTATGAGCTTAGCTAGGGAGACACACGTGTCCCATCCTTAGCGATAAAGCCTGGGGGTGCGTGAGCCCCCCCATGATCAAAGAAGCCAAAGCCCCTCTCCTCGCACCAGGCTCAGAGCCAGGCATTAATCGAATTCTTCTTCCTGACTTCCTGCTCCTCTCTATTTAGCATTGGGATGGAGCAGAATAGTACTTGTGCCCCAGAGCCCTCCATCATTTTCCCAATGGCCCTGAAGTCATTCTTGATGGTTTTGGTCTTTTTGTTTACTAGACCATCGTTACCTGTTTGGACTACTATCAGAGGATAGTAGTCTGTTTGATGGACTAGGGAAGGAAGTTTTCTAGCTACCTCCTTCACTGATGCCCCCGGTAAGCAGCAGACCTTTCTGTGGAGCGGGTCCGGTCTGCAAATGGGTCCCTCTGTTCCTTTTAGGAAGGAGTCCCCTACAACAATCACCCTTCTCTTCTTTTTGATGGAGGATGTTTTTATCTTTCTCTGACGATGGTGCGGCCTAGGGAAGGATTCTAGGCTGTTGGAACCATCATCCTCATCCTCAGGGTGAGTTTCCACCTGCAGCACCTGGTACTTGTTCACCAGGGGGATCTGGGGTTTTGGTGTCTGGGTGAGGGGAGCAGGTTTCTTTCGTCTGGCAGGAACTTGCTGCCATTCCCCATCATTTGTAGCCCCAACCTTGCAGTTTGCAGGTGCACGGTGTTTGGACACACCAGCTCCAGCAGGTTGCTGAGTTAGTGAGAGGGCCCTGCTCCACTGGTCTAGCTCCCTCTCACACTCCCTGATGGGGAGTGTTTGCAACATTTCAGAAACAGGGTGTTTTTGACAACAGATGACTGTTCACTATCAGCATGTTTCTACAATCTAGGCAAGAATTCAGCTGTATCACTCTATCACAGTACCACAAGAAGCTAGAAGACAAAGCTAGGTCAGCAGCTAAAATTTTGGCCTCTTAACAGCTGCATGGAGCACGTAAATATGTCAAGCCACCCCTGAAAGTAATAACAGCACAAGAAATCTCATTAACAATGTTTTATGAACACATTGTTAATGAGATTTCTTGTGCTGTTAACATTCAGTGCAGAGATGCAGGTCACATACTCACAAAAAAAGAGTAAGATATTCTACTAAAAGAAGAGTCCAACTTCAAGCCACCCACAAGATACAATGCTTCATTCAACATTATGTTGTGAAAACAAAATCTTTCAGGTTCAAAGGGGAAAATGTTAGCTGCCATATAGGAGGTGTAGGTTGAATGCTGAGTCTAGAAGAATGAGGATAGTGGTGAAGACACAGCTTTTACCACAATGAGAAAATACAATATATGCAAGCAAGGTACAGTAAGTACATTTAGTTGAGCCTTGTTGTACAAACAGGACAAAAGTGATGTTACAATAATTAGCACTTAAAATATTAACACTCAGAGGGCATATAGGAGGAACAGAACTGCTGACAGTAGCTTTGTATACTCATTTTGCACATTTGCCTTAGAAGCACTGTTTCTAAAGATAAACCTGCTTTGACTCTCAACACTGCTCCAGAGAATCAACATTTGACTCTCAACACTACTCCAGATAATCACATTGCATCTTCCAAACCAGGCTACTTAAAATGTCCAAAGTGAGGAGGGCCTCCAGGGAAGAACAATGAACTTTACAAACAGCAGAAATGAGTGAAGTTTCAAGGCACAGAGAAGAGAGGCTCTTTCTGTGTGACACATAGCTGGCAACTTATGGGATTTTGTTTTGAAGAGGAGCTGGTCCTGTAGTGTAGTTAAATTTCCATTTCCTTTTTAATGCTTAAGTCCACTCATTTTATTTTATACCAAGGATATGGTTAATACTATAAAGATGACAGTATTGAGTTCTTGCAGTTTATGGAAAGCATCCTTGAATATTTTCCAGCTCTGTTCCACTCCCTTGTCTCAGAGGACCCTGATACAAGGGATCCTACTGAGTAACTCCTTGAAGAGCTGGAAGTCTGCTTTCCTAAAATTTAGTTCCCTGACTATACTCCTCGCCTGTCCCATGTTCCCCTGGACCTTGAACTCCACCAGTGAATGATCACTGCAGCCCAGGCTGCCTCCAATCCTAATATCATTGATGAGTTTGCTTGTATTGCTGATAATAAGGTCCAGTATTGCATCTTCTTGGGTGGGGGTCTCTACCAACTCTAGGGGGATGTCCCTGCCCATGGCAGGGGTCTTGGAACTAGATGATCTTTAAGGTCCCTTCCAACCCTAACTATTCTATGATTCTATGAGTTCAAGGACACAAATAGATTTCCAGAGAGTTTGCTGGTAGAGGTTTTTATTTCACAAGTTAAAATAAATCAAGGCTTGGATTCCTTAAGAAATGTAGTGACTGTTTGTTTTCCTTTTCCTCTGACAAGCTGCGAAGAACACAGTAATTTTGAATGTTCTCTATTATGTCAACATTAAAACAAACACTTAATTTTTGTAATAGTGGAATAAAAAGTTTTTAACTAAAATGACAGCTGATCAACTAGCTTTCAGCAACTGAATAAGCTACAGAATTACAGAATCACTAGGTTGGAATAGACCGACAGAATCATCAAGTCCTATTGCTACATGCGCTGTTAAGAAGTCTGTGCTCCATATTTATATATATATATATCCATATATATAACTACAGAAAGGCCAGATGGGTACCTTAGTCCAAAGTACTTGCTTCCTCTAAGAACCAATTCTAGTCATGTTTTCAATGTATTTGCTAAAGATTGAGAACAAGACATATTTTTAGGATCACAGCTAAAATTTACATGTAACCATGAGCCCATGAACATAAGCTGTAAGAAAAGTAGTAGTACGAAACGGCCACGTTTGAGATGTGTGATAAATACCAAAACCCCAACAACCTGCAGGTGGATTAAACCCTCTCTGTGATGCCAGTACTGTGGCATGGATGTAGGTGAAATAATCCAATAATCTGACACATTTGTGTGTGTATCACACATCTCAAACGTGGCCGTTTCGTACTACTACAGTACTGGCATCACACAGAGGGTTTAATCCACCTGCAGGTTGTTGGGGTTTTGGTATTTGTTTGACACGCATACACCAGGCATTAAAACTCCTAATTTTTCATCATCATCTTAAGGTATCTTAAGGCTTTTATGTATTCATACTTATTAAAAAAATGAAACTTTACCTATGTTTATTTGCACTTTGAGAATCTATTTACTTTTCAAAAACAACAAATATAAAACCCACTTTTCATCAGCTTATTTCTTTCCTTAGGAAGGGCACATAAATACAAAAATAACCAAGACTTCCATGTACACGAGAAAGCACAGAATCAATATAATCAAAAGCTGGAAGATGGAAAATGTTAAAGAAACTATAAAAGATATTCTAGGATCAATTACCCAGAACACAGAAAGTTTTGACAGTTCTGGTATATGAGCTTAGGCATAAAAAATACAAGTGCTTGATTTGAGCTTAATAGGAAGTGAGACTAATTTGCTATGCACAGAATTAATACAAGCATTTCAAAGAACAAATAACCAGAATCCACAGTTCAATGTAATTTATTCCTCATTTTCATTTCTAAGATTTCTAGTGTACCTAGTAATAAAAATTTGAAGTGGATAAGATGGTAATTAGGTTTTGTGTCATCCTTTGTATGGATTTTCGTTTTCTAGCTATACCAGGCAGCACATGGAATACTACAGACTATATCAGGGGTCCCCAATAGTAAGGAAAATGAACACTATATACCTAACTTAAACAAAAGACCCTTCTTAGCAGTTTATTGCTTTCTGGAAAGGTTTTTGTCCTCTTTTTAAGGTTTATATGTTAGAGCCTTAAACTTAGGCTTGCCACTTACACAGAACTAAATTTTTTCAGCTGCTTTAAACACTAATGTTTTGGTGGCTCTGTAATGACTGCAGTACTGCATAGTAGGCTTTAGTCTGGCATGATAATCAACAAAGGCATCCAGTTTTTTTGTGTTAATGTTCATCAGTTTTCAGCCATAGGTTCACTTAGATATCTCACTGCCAGTAATAATAAACTATGTATTGAGTCCTTGCTTACATCTATGGCACAATTTTACATTTGAAGATATGTAGTCTCTCAGAAAACATCACAAAATGCCTGCTGTGTAAAATTAGGCTTAATCTTAATTATCTTGTTGTCTATTTCCTCGGCTTAATTAACTTTTCTGAGTGCTTTTCTACACTGCAATGAGGACTAAACCTATTTTGTCTTATTCAGCATGTCATAATTTCTTTTCCCTCAGTTCCTAAGACAACAAAAAGCTCTTCACAGTCCTAATTGCTTTTGAATGTCCTATGCTTTTACCCTGGGAAGCATGGATCCTCCACGCAGGTCCTTGCACATGACTCCAGCATTATTAATTACCAGTAAAATAAGTTCCTTTCCAGTGCAGCTGGAGCCCATGGCCCTGGCGGAGCCCACTGGCACAGAGCTCTTCTAAACAGTCACAGAAAAAGGTGGAAATGGGCAATTCACCCATAAGTACCTACTTAAAACAAGCAACCCTGAAAAGCAGGACTGTACAAGTATCACAATGCTATTATGGCATAAGATACAAGAGGTAGACTATGGTTATATTTAATGTCTCATTTATTAGTTCTTTGGTTTTTCTGTCTAAATTTCCCCGCTTTGAATGCCTATTGTGTTCTGAAAAATGTTGTTTGTAACAGTTCGGGGGATGGCTGGGGCAGTGGACCCACTGCTGTGGATGATTCTTATTGAGGTGGATCCACTTCCATAGGCGCCTCACTGTCGTCAGGTGGATCGTCAGGTGGATCCACCTCCATTGGCTCCTCAGTGTCCTCTGGTGCGTGGTCATGCGCGGGGTTCACACCACGCCTCAACAGAGAAGCGAGAGCACGTCTTAATTGTCTTCTCCAGAGTCTTCTCTTCCTTAGCCTGGAGACACGCGTGGACTCCACACCCTTCCCTCTCCGACCTAAAGCCAATGCTCTCCGCTTCCAGGAGAAGTGCAGGGAGTGGCTGCTCCCTGGCATGGACACAGCACTGGACTCCACGCTTTCCTTTTCGTGATCTAAAGCCAATGCGTTTTGCTTCAAAGGTGAGCAGCCACCCACCTGGCTGCTCCCTGGCATGGACACAGCACTGGACTCCACGCTTTTCTTTTCGTGATCTAAAGCCAATGCGTTTTGCTTCAAAGGTGAGCAGCCACCCACCTGGCTGCTCTGGCTGTTCCCTGGTAGGGAACTACGCGTGGGATCCATGTTGTTCCCTTCTGCTCTCGTCCCTAATCTTGTCCACTTCAAAGATGAGCGGACACTTGCCTGGCTGCTCTAGCAGCTTTCAGACCTCAAATATTTGGTCCGGGCTGTTGGAGCTCTGTGGCCTCCCTCTCGCTTTTATAGGGGTGCCAGGGCGAGGCCCTTGGTGACATCAGCGTGTTACCTGGGCGACCGAGCGGTGACATCACAATGGCTCCATGGTGACCGTGGGTGACCGTGGGTGTGCCCGAGATCCACCGCAACGGGCTGCCCCCAGCCCCCAGGGGCACCCCTGGCTCCACGTCACCGCTACCACGTGTAATATATAAGTTTAGACGAAAATTAGAATCATAGTATCATAGAATTCTTCCACGCACTCCAGGAACCTCCTAGACTGCTTCCTTTCTGGTCTTTTGTACTTCCAGCAGATATCGGGAAGATTGATGTCTCCCACAAGAACGAGAGGCATTGATGTAGAGATTAACCCCAGCTGTTTATAGAAGAGCTCATCAGCTGCTTCTCCTTGGCTGGGTGGTCTGTAACAGACTCCCATCACAAAATCTACCTTCTTACGGGCTCCTATGATTTTAACCCACCGGCACTCAACCTCCTGATGGCCACAATCCATCTCAACGGTGTCCAAGTCCTCCCTTACAAAGAGGGCTACCCCGCCTCCTCTCCCACCCTTCCTATCCCGCCTGAAGAGCTTATACCCCACCATAGCCGTACTCCAGTTATATGAGTCGTCCCACCACGTTTCTGTGATGGCAACAACATCATAGGCCCCTTGCCCTACGACAGCTTCCAGCTCTTCCTTCTTATTCCCCATGCTGTGTGCATTGGTGTAAATGCCCTTCAGCTGAGCTGCCGAGTCTTCAGCCCTCTTAGAGGGAACAGGGTTCGTTCCCAACTGCTACTGGAGTAGCTGGCTCCAGAGTGCCTCTATCTCTTTTAGCACCCCGAGGTGTGTTCTCCCCCACTTTCTGTGTGGTGAGGTACTGGTGGTCCACACCAGCACACCCTCTCCCAATCACCATTGCCCCTCGTCCAGGCTCGTTCCTGTCTAGCCTGGGCTCAACCCCCTCCCCCTTCACATCTAGTTTAAAGCTCGATTTATGAGCTTAGCTAGGGAGACACACGTGTCCCATCCTTAGCGATAAAGCCTGGGGGTGCGTGAGCCCCCCCATGATCAAAGAAGCCAAAGCCCCTCTCCTCGCACCAGGCTCAGAGCCAGGCATTAATCGAATTCTTCTTCCTGACTTCCTGCTCCTCTCTATTTAGCATTGGGATGGAGCAGAATAGTACTTGTGCCCCAGAGCCCTCCATCATTTTCCCAATGGCCCTGAAGTCATTCTTGATGGTTTTGGTCTTTTTGTTTACTAGACCATCGTTACCTGTTTGGACTACTATCAGAGGATAGTAGTCTGTTTGATGGACTAGGGAAGGAAGTTTTCTAGCTACCTCCTTCACTGATGCCCCCGGTAAGCAGCAGACCTTTCTGTGGAGCGGGTCCGGTCTGCAAATGGGTCCCTCTGTTCCTTTTAGGAAGGAGTCCCCTACAACAATCACCCTTCTCTTCTTTTTGATGGAGGATGTTTTTATCTTTCTCTGACGATGGTGCGGCCTAGGGAAGGATTCTAGGCTGTTGGAACCATCATCCTCATCCTCAGGGTGAGTTTCCACCTGCAGCACCTGGTACTTGTTCACCAGGGGGATCTGGGGTTTTGGTGTCTGGGTGAGGGGAGCAGGTTTCTTTCGTCTGGCAGGAACTTGCTGCCATTCCCCATCATTTGTAGCCCCAACCTTGCAGTTTGCAGGTGCACGGTGTTTGGACACACCAGCTCCAGCAGGTTGCTGAGTTAGTGAGAGGGCCCTGCTCCACTGGTCTAGCTCCCTCTCACACTCCCTGATGGGGAGTGTTTGCAACATTTCAGAAACAGGGTGTTTTTGACAACAGATGACTGTTCACTATCAGCATGTTTCTACAATCTAGGCAAGAATTCAGCTGTATCACTCTATCACAGTACCACAAGAAGCTAGAAGACAAAGCTAGGTCAGCAGCTAAAATTTTGGCCTCTTAACAGCTGCATGGAGCACGTAAATATGTCAAGCCACCCCTGAAAGTAATAACAGCACAAGAAATCTCATTAACAATGTTTTATGAACACATTGTTAATGAGATTTCTTGTGCTGTTAACATTCAGTGCAGAGATGCAGGTCACATACTCACAAAAAAAGAGTAAGATATTCTACTAAAAGAAGAGTCCAACTTCAAGCCACCCACAAGATACAATGCTTCATTCAACATTATGTTGTGAAAACAAAATCTTTCAGGTTCAAAGGGGAAAATGTTAGCTGCCATATAGGAGGTGTAGGTTGAATGCTGAGTCTAGAAGAATGAGGATAGTGGTGAAGACACAGCTTTTACCACAATGAGAAAATACAATATATGCAAGCAAGGTACAGTAAGTACATTTAGTTGAGCCTTGTTGTACAAACAGGACAAAAGTGATGTTACAATAATTAGCACTTAAAATATTAACACTCAGAGGGCATATAGGAGGAACAGAACTGCTGACAGTAGCTTTGTATACTCATTTTGCACATTTGCCTTAGAAGCACTGTTTCTAAAGATAAACCTGCTTTGACTCTCAACACTGCTCCAGAGAATCAACATTTGACTCTCAACACTACTCCAGATAATCACATTGCATCTTCCAAACCAGGCTACTTAAAATGTCCAAAGTGAGGAGGGCCTCCAGGGAAGAACAATGAACTTTACAAACAGCAGAAATGAGTGAAGAAGTTTCAAGGCACAGAGAAGAGAGGCTCTTTCTGTGTGACACATAGCTGGCAACTTATGGGATTTTGTTTTGAAGAGGAGCTGGTCCTGTAGTGTAGTTAAATTTCCATTTCCTTTTTAATGCTTAAGTCCACTCATTTTATTTTATACCAAGGATATGGTTAATACTATAAAGATGACAGTATTGAGTTCTTGCAGTTTATGGAAAGCATCCTTGAATATTTTCCAGCTCTGTTCCACTCCCTTGTCTCAGAGGACCCTGATACAAGGGATCCTACTGAGTAACTCCTTGAAGAGCTGGAAGTCTGCTTTCCTAAAATTTAGTTCCCTGACTATACTCCTCGCCTGTCCCATGTTCCCCTGGACCTTGAACTCCACCAGTGAATGATCACTGCAGCCCAGGCTGCCTCCAATCCTAATATCATTGATGAGTTTGCTTGTATTGCTGATAATAAGGTCCAGTATTGCATCTTCTTGGGTGGGGGTCTCTACCAACTCTAGGGGGATGTCCCTGCCCATGGCAGGGGTCTTGGAACTAGATGATCTTTAAGGTCCCTTCCAACCCTAACTATTCTATGATTCTATGAGTTCAAGGACACAAATAGATTTCCAGAGAGTTTGCTGGTAGAGGTTTTTATTTCACAAGTTAAAATAAATCAAGGCTTGGATTCCTTAAGAAATGTAGTGACTGTTTGTTTTCCTTTTCCTCTGACAAGCTGCGAAGAACACAGTAATTTTGAATGTTCTCTATTATGTCAACATTAAAACAAACACTTAATTTTTGTAATAGTGGAATAAAAAGTTTTTAACTAAAATGACAGCTGATCAACTAGCTTTCAGCAACTGAATAAGCTACAGAATTACAGAATCACTAGGTTGGAATAGACCAACAGAATCATCAAGTCCTATTGCTACATGCGCTGTTAAGAAGTCTGTGCTCCATATTTATATATATATATATCCATATATATAACTACAGAAAGGCCAGATGGGTACCTTAGTCCAAAGTACTTGCTTCCTCTAAGAACCAATTCTAGTCATGTTTTCAATGTATTTGCTAAAGATTGAGAACAAGACATATTTTTAGGATCACAGCTAAAATTTACATGTAACCATGAGCCCATGAACATAAGCTGTAAGAAAAGTAGTAGTACGAAACGGCCACGTTTGAGATGTGTGATAAATACCAAAACCCCAACAACCTGCAGGTGGATTAAACCCTCTCTGTGATGCCAGTACTGTGGCATGGATGTAGGTGAAATAATCCAATAATCTGACACATTTGTGTGTGTATCACACATCTCAAACGTGGCCGTTTCGTACTACTACAGTACTGGCATCACACAGAGGGTTTAATCCACCTGCAGGTTGTTGGGGTTTTGGTATTTGTTTGACACGCATACACCAGGCATTAAAACTCCTAATTTTTCATCATCATCTTAAGGTATCTTAAGGCTTTTATGTATTCATACTTATTAAAAAAATGAAACTTTACCTATGTTTATTTGCACTTTGAGAATCTATTTACTTTTCAAAAACAACAAATATAAAACCCACTTTTCATCAGCTTATTTCTTTCCTTAGGAAGGGCACATAAATACAAAAATAACCAAGACTTCCATGTACACGAGAAAGCACAGAATCAATATAATCAAAAGCTGGAAGATGGAAAATGTTAAAGAAACTATAAAAGATATTCTAGGATCAATTACCCAGAACACAGAAAGTTTTGACAGTTCTGGTATATGAGCTTAGGCATAAAAAATACAAGTGCTTGATTTGAGCTTAATAGGAAGTGAGACTAATTTGCTATGCACAGAATTAGTACAAGCATTTCAAAGAACAAATAACCAGAATCCACAGTTCAATGTAATTTATTCCTCATTTTCATTTCTAAAATTTCTAGTGTACCTAGTAATAAAAATTTGAAGTGGATAAGATGGTAATTAGGTTTTGTGTCATCCTTTGTATGGATTTTCGTTTTCTAGCTATACCAGGCAGCACATGGAATACTACAGACTATATCAGGGGTCCCCAATAGTAAGGAAAATGAACACTATATACCTAACTTAAACAAAAGACCCTTCTTAGCAGTTTATTGCTTTCTGGAAAGGTTTTTGTCCTCTTTTTAAGGTTTATATGTTAGAGCCTTAAACTTAGGCTTGCCACTTACACAGAACTAAATTTTTTCAGCTGCTTTAAACACTAATGTTTTGGTGGCTCTGTAATGACTGCAGTACTGCATAGTAGGCTTTAGTCTGGCATGATAATCAACAAAGGCATCCAGTTTTTTTGTGTTAATGTTCATCAGTTTTCAGCCATAGGTTCACTTAGATATCTCACTGCCAGTAATAATAAACTATGTATTGAGTCCTTGCTTACATCTATGGCACAATTTTACATTTGAAGATATGTAGTCTCTCAGAAAACATCACAAAATGCCTGCTGTGTAAAATTAGGCTTAATCTTAATTATCTTGTTGTCTATTTCCTCGGCTTAATTAACTTTTCTGAGTGCTTTTCTACACTGCAATGAGGACTAAACCTATTTTGTCTTATTCAGCATGTCATAATTTCTTTTCCCTCAGTTCCTAAGACAACAAAAAGCTCTTCACAGTCCTAATTGCTTTTGAATGTCCTATGCTTTTACCCTGGGAAGCATGGATCCTCCACGCAGGTCCTTGCACATGACTCCAGCATTATTAATTACCAGTAAAATAAGTTCCTTTCCAGTGCAGCTGGAGCCCATGGCCCTGGCGGAGCCCACTGGCACAGAGCTCTTCTAAACAGTCACAGAAAAAGGTGGAAATGGGCAATTCACCCATAAGTACCTACTTAAAACAAGCAACCCTGAAAAGCAGGACTGTACAAGTATCACAATGCTATTATGGCATAAGATACAAGAGGTAGACTATGGTTATATTTAATGTCTCATTTATTAGTTCTTTGGTTTTTCTGTCTAAATTTCCCCGCTTTGAATGCCTATTGTGTTCTGAAAAATGTTGTTTGTAACAGTTCGGGGGATGGCTGGGGCAGTGGACCCACTGCTGTGGATGATTCTTATTGAGGTGGATCCACTTCCATAGGCGCCTCACTGTCGTCAGGTGGATCGTCAGGTGGATCCACCTCCATTGGCTCCTCAGTGTCCTCTGGTGCGTGGTCATGCGCGGGGTTCACACCACGCCTCAACAGAGAAACGAGAGCACGTCTTAATTGTCTTCTCCAGAGTCTTCTCTTCCTTAGCCTGGAGACACGCGTGGACTCCACACCCTTCCCTCTCCGACCTAAAGCCAATGCTCTCCGCTTCCAGGAGAAGTGCAGGGAGTGGCTGCTCCCTGGCATGGACACAGCACTGGACTCCACGCTTTCCTTTTCGTGATCTAAAGCCAATGCGTTTTGCTTCAAAGGTGAGCAGCCACCCACCTGGCTGCTCCCTGGCATGGACACAGCACTGGACTCCACGCTTTTCTTTTCGTGATCTAAAGCCAATGCGTTTTGCTTCAAAGGTGAGCAGCCACCCACCTGGCTGCTCTGGCTGTTCCCTGGTAGGGAACTACGCGTGGGATCCATGTTGTTCCCTTCTGCTCTCGTCCCTAATCTTGTCCACTTCAAAGATGAGCGGACACTTGCCTGGCTGCTCTAGCAGCTTTCAGACCTCAAATATTTGGTCCGGGCTGTTGGAGCTCTGTGGCCTCCCTCTCGCTTTTATAGGGGTGCCAGGGCGAGGCCCTTGGTGACATCAGCGTGTTACCTGGGCGACCGAGCGGTGACATCACAATGGCTCCATGGTGACCGTGGGTGACCGTGGGTGTGCCCGAGATCCACCGCAACGGGCTGCCCCCAGCCCCCAGGGGCACCCCTGGCTCCACGTCACCGCTACCACGTGTAATATATAAGTTTAGACGAAAATTAGAATCATAGTATCATAGAATTCTTCCACGCACTCCAGGAACCTCCTAGACTGCTTCCTTTCTGGTCTTTTGTACTTCCAGCAGATATCGGGAAGATTGATGTCTCCCACAAGAACGAGAGGCATTGATGTAGAGATTAACCCCAGCTGTTTATAGAAGAGCTCATCAGCTGCTTCTCCTTGGCTGGGTGGTCTGTAACAGACTCCCATCACAAAATCTACCTTCTTACGGGCTCCTATGATTTTAACCCACCGGCACTCAACCTCCTGATGGCCACAATCCATCTCAACGGTGTCCAAGTCCTCCCTTACAAAGAGGGCTACCCCGCCTCCTCTCCCACCCTTCCTATCCCGCCTGAAGAGCTTATACCCCACCATAGCCGTACTCCAGTTATATGAGTCGTCCCACCACGTTTCTGTGATGGCAACAACATCATAGGCCCCTTGCCCTACGACAGCTTCCAGCTCTTCCTTCTTATTCCCCATGCTGTGTGCATTGGTGTAAATGCCCTTCAGCTGAGCTGCCGAGTCTTCAGCCCTCTTAGAGGGAACAGGGTTCGTTCCCAACTGCTACTGGAGTAGCTGGCTCCAGAGTGCCTCTATCTCTTTTAGCACCCCGAGGTGTGTTCTCCCCCACTTTCTGTGTGGTGAGGTACTGGTGGTCCACACCAGCACACCCTCTCCCAATCACCATTGCCCCTCGTCCAGGCTCGTTCCTGTCTAGCCTGGGCTCAACCCCCTCCCCCTTCACATCTAGTTTAAAGCTCGATTTATGAGCTTAGCTAGGGAGACACACGTGTCCCATCCTTAGCGATAAAGCCTGGGGGTGCGTGAGCCCCCCCATGATCAAAGAAGCCAAAGCCCCTCTCCTCGCACCAGGCTCAGAGCCAGGCATTAATCGAATTCTTCTTCCTGACTTCCTGCTCCTCTCTATTTAGCATTGGGATGGAGCAGAATAGTACTTGTGCCCCAGAGCCCTCCATCATTTTCCCAATGGCCCTGAAGTCATTCTTGATGGTTTTGGTCTTTTTGTTTACTAGACCATCGTTACCTGTTTGGACTACTATCAGAGGATAGTAGTCTGTTTGATGGACTAGGGAAGGAAGTTTTCTAGCTACCTCCTTCACTGATGCCCCCGGTAAGCAGCAGACCTTTCTGTGGAGCGGGTCCGGTCTGCAAATGGGTCCCTCTGTTCCTTTTAGGAAGGAGTCCCCTACAACAATCACCCTTCTCTTCTTTTTGATGGAGGATGTTTTTATCTTTCTCTGACGATGGTGCGGCCTAGGGAAGGATTCTAGGCTGTTGGAACCATCATCCTCATCCTCAGGGTGAGTTTCCACCTGCAGCACCTGGTACTTGTTCACCAGGGGGATCTGGGGTTTTGGTGTCTGGGTGAGGGGAGCAGGTTTCTTTCGTCTGGCAGGAACTTGCTGCCATTCCCCATCATTTGTAGCCCCAACCTTGCAGTTTGCAGGTGCACGGTGTTTGGACACACCAGCTCCAGCAGGTTGCTGAGTTAGTGAGAGGGCCCTGCTCCACTGGTCTAGCTCCCTCTCACACTCCCTGATGGGGAGTGTTTGCAACATTTCAGAAACAGGGTGTTTTTGACAACAGATGACTGTTCACTATCAGCATGTTTCTACAATCTAGGCAAGAATTCAGCTGTATCACTCTATCACAGTACCACAAGAAGCTAGAAGACAAAGCTAGGTCAGCAGCTAAAATTTTGGCCTCTTAACAGCTGCATGGAGCACGTAAATATGTCAAGCCACCCCTGAAAGTAATAACAGCACAAGAAATCTCATTAACAATGTTTTATGAACACATTGTTAATGAGATTTCTTGTGCTGTTAACATTCAGTGCAGAGATGCAGGTCACATACTCACAAAAAAAGAGTAAGATATTCTACTAAAAGAAGAGTCCAACTTCAAGCCACCCACAAGATACAATGCTTCATTCAACATTATGTTGTGAAAACAAAATCTTTCAGGTTCAAAGGGGAAAATGTTAGCTGCCATATAGGAGGTGTAGGTTGAATGCTGAGTCTAGAAGAATGAGGATAGTGGTGAAGACACAGCTTTTACCACAATGAGAAAATACAATATATGCAAGCAAGGTACAGTAAGTACATTTAGTTGAGCCTTGTTGTACAAACAGGACAAAAGTGATGTTACAATAATTAGCACTTAAAATATTAACACTCAGAGGGCATATAGGAGGAACAGAACTGCTGACAGTAGCTTTGTATACTCATTTTGCACATTTGCCTTAGAAGCACTGTTTCTAAAGATAAACCTGCTTTGACTCTCAACACTGCTCCAGAGAATCAACATTTGACTCTCAACACTACTCCAGATAATCACATTGCATCTTCCAAACCAGGCTACTTAAAATGTCCAAAGTGAGGAGGGCCTCCAGGGAAGAACAATGAACTTTACAAACAGCAGAAATGAGTGAAGAAGTTTCAAGGCACAGAGAAGAGAGGCTCTTTCTGTGTGACACATAGCTGGCAACTTATGGGATTTTGTTTTGAAGAGGAGCTGGTCCTGTAGTGTAGTTAAATTTCCATTTCCTTTTTAATGCTTAAGTCCACTCATTTTATTTTATACCAAGGATATGGTTAATACTATAAAGATGACAGTATTGAGTTCTTGCAGTTTATGGAAAGCATCCTTGAATATTTTCCAGCTCTGTTCCACTCCCTTGTCTCAGAGGACCCTGATACAAGGGATCCTACTGAGTAACACCTTGAAGAGCTGGAAGTCTGCTTTCCTAAATTTTAGTTCCCTGACTATACTCCTCGCCTGTCCCATGTTCCCCTGGACCTTGAACTCCACCAGTGAATGATCACTGCAGCCCAGGCTGCCTCCAATCCTAATATCATTGATGAGTTTGCTTGTATTGCTGATAATAAGGTCCAGTATTGCATCTTCTTGGGTGGGGGTCTCTACCAACTCTAGGGGGATGTCCCTGCCCATGGCAGGGGTCTTGGAACTAGATGATCTTTAAGGTCCCTTCCAACCCTAACTATTCTATGATTCTATGAGTTCAAGGACACAAATAGATTTCCAGAGAGTTTGCTGGTAGAGGTTTTTATTTCACAAGTTAAAATAAATCAAGGCTTGGATTCCTTAAGAAATGTAGTGACTGTTTGTTTTCCTTTTCCTCTGACAAGCTGCGAAGAACACAGTAATTTTGAATGTTCTCTATTATGTCAACATTAAAACAAACACTTAATTTTTGTAATAGTGGAATAAAAAGTTTTTAACTAAAATGACAGCTGATCAACTAGCTTTCAGCAACTGAATAAGCTACAGAATTACAGAATCACTAGGTTGGAATAGACCGACAGAATCATCAAGTCCTATTGCTACATGCGCTGTTAAGAAGTCTGTGCTCCATATTTATATATATATATATCCATATATATAACTACAGAAAGGCCAGATGGGTACCTTAGTCCAAAGTACTTGCTTCCTCTAAGAACCAATTCTAGTCATGTTTTCAATGTATTTGCTAAAGATTGAGAACAAGACATATTTTTAGGATCACAGCTAAAATTTACATGTAACCATGAGCCCATGAACATAAGCTGTAAGAAAAGTAGTAGTACGAAACGGCCACGTTTGAGATGTGTGATAAATACCAAAACCCCAACAACCTGCAGGTGGATTAAACCCTCTCTGTGATGCCAGTACTGTGGCATGGATGTAGGTGAAATAATCCAATAATCTGACACATTTGTGTGTGTATCACACATCTCAAACGTGGCCGTTTCGTACTACTACAGTACTGGCATCACACAGAGGGTTTAATCCACCTGCAGGTTGTTGGGGTTTTGGTATTTGTTTGACACGCATACACCAGGCATTAAAACTCCTAATTTTTCATCATCATCTTAAGGTATCTTAAGGCTTTTATGTATTCATACTTATTAAAAAAATGAAACTTTACCTATGTTTATTTGCACTTTGAGAATCTATTTACTTTTCAAAAACAACAAATATAAAACCCACTTTTCATCAGCTTATTTCTTTCCTTAGGAAGGGCACATAAATACAAAAATAACCAAGACTTCCATGTACACGAGAAAGCACAGAATCAATATAATCAAAAGCTGGAAGATGGAAAATGTTAAAGAAACTATAAAAGATATTCTAGGATCAATTACCCAGAACACAGAAAGTTTTGACAGTTCTGGTATATGAGCTTAGGCATAAAAAATACAAGTGCTTGATTTGAGCTTAATAGGAAGTGAGACTAATTTGCTATGCACAGAATTAGTACAAGCATTTCAAAGAACAAATAACCAGAATCCACAGTTCAATGTAATTTATTCCTCATTTTCATTTCTAAGATTTCTAGTGTACCTAGTAATAAAAATTTGAAGTGGATAAGATGGTAATTAGGTTTTGTGTCATCCTTTGTATGGATTTTCGTTTTCTAGCTATACCAGGCAGCACATGGAATACTACAGACTGTATCAGGGGTCCCCAATAGTAAGGAAAATGAACACTATATACCTAACTTAAACAAAAGACCCTTCTTAGCAGTTTATTGCTTTCTGGAAAGGTTTTTGTCCTCTTTTTAAGGTTTATATGTTAGAGCCTTAAACTTAGGCTTGCCACTTACACAGAACTAAATTTTTTCAGCTGCTTTAAACACTAATGTTTTGGTGGCTCTGTAATGACTGCAGTACTGCATAGTAGGCTTTAGTCTGGCATGATAATCAACAAAGGCATCCAGTTTTTTTGTGTTAATGTTCATCAGTTTTCAGCCATAGGTTCACTTAGATATCTCACTGCCAGCAATAATAAACTATGTATTGAGTCCTTGCTTACATCTATGGCACAATTTTACATTTGAAGATATGTAGTCTCTCAGAAAACATCACAAAATGCCTGCTGTGTAAAATTAGGCTTAATCTTAATTATCTTGTTGTCTATTTCCTCGGCTTAATTAACTTTTCTGAGTGCTTTTCTACACTGCAATGAGGACTAAACCTATTTTGTCTTATTCAGCATGTCATAATTTCTTTTCCCTCAGTTCCTAAGACAACAAAAAGCTCTTCACAGTCCTAATTGCTTTTGAATGTCCTATGCTTTTACCCTGGGAAGCATGGATCCTCCACGCAGGTCCTTGCACATGACTCCAGCATTATTAATTACCAGTAAAATAAGTTCCTTTCCAGTGCAGCTGGAGCCCATGGCCCTGGCGGAGCCCACTGGCACAGAGCTCTTCTAAACAGTCACAGAAAAAGGTGGAAATGGGCAATTCACCCATAAGTACCTACTTAAAACAAGCAACCCTGAAAAGCAGGACTGTACAAGTATCACAATGCTATTATGGCATAAGATACAAGAGGTAGACTATGGTTATATTTAATGTCTCATTTATTAGTTCTTTGGTTTTTCTGTCTAAATTTCCCCGCTTTGAATGCCTATTGTGTTCTGAAAAATGTTGTTTGTAACAGTTCGGGGGATGGCTGGGGCAGTGGACCCACTGCTGTGGATGATTCTTATTGAGGTGGATCCACTTCCATAGGCGCCTCACTGTCGTCAGGTGGATCGTCAGGTGGATCCACCTCCATTGGCTCCTCAGTGTCCTCTGGTGCGTGGTCATGCGCGGGGTTCACACCACGCCTCAACAGAGAAGCGAGAGCACGTCTTAATTGTCTTCTCCAGAGTCTTCTCTTCCTTAGCCTGGAGACACGCGTGGACTCCACACCCTTCCCTCTCCGACCTAAAGCCAATGCTCTCCGCTTCCAGGAGAAGTGCAGGGAGTGGCTGCTCCCTGGCATGGACACAGCACTGGACTCCACGCTTTCCTTTTCGTGATCTAAAGCCAATGCGTTTTGCTTCAAAGGTGAGCAGCCACCCACCTGGCTGCTCCCTGGCATGGACACAGCACTGGACTCCACGCTTTTCTTTTCGTGATCTAAAGCCAATGCGTTTTGCTTCAAAGGTGAGCAGCCACCCACCTGGCTGCTCTGGCTGTTCCCTGGTAGGGAACTACGCGTGGGATCCATGTTGTTCCCTTCTGCTCTCGTCCCTAATCTTGTCCACTTCAAAGATGAGCGGACACTTGCCTGGCTGCTCTAGCAGCTTTCAGACCTCAAATATTTGGTCCGGGCTGTTGGAGCTCTGTGGCCTCCCTCTCGCTTTTATAGGGGTGCCAGGGCGAGGCCCTTGGTGACATCAGCGTGTTACCTGGGCGACCGAGCGGTGACATCACAATGGCTCCATGGTGACCGTGGGTGACCGTGGGTGTGCCCGAGATCCACCGCAACGGGCTGCCCCCAGCCCCCAGGGGCACCCCTGGCTCCACGTCACCGCTACCACGTGTAATATATAAGTTTAGACGAAAATTAGAATCATAGTATCATAGAATTCTTCCACGCACTCCAGGAACCTCCTAGACTGCTTCCTTTCTGGTCTTTTGTACTTCCAGCAGATATCGGGAAGATTGATGTCTCCCACAAGAACGAGAGGCATTGATGTAGAGATTAACCCCAGCTGTTTATAGAAGAGCTCATCAGCTGCTTCTCCTTGGCTGGGTGGTCTGTAACAGACTCCCATCACAAAATCTACCTTCTTACGGGCTCCTATGATTTTAACCCACCGGCACTCAACCTCCTGATGGCCACAATCCATCTCAACGGTGTCCAAGTCCTCCCTTACAAAGAGGGCTACCCCGCCTCCTCTCCCACCCTTCCTATCCCGCCTGAAGAGCTTATACCCCACCATAGCCGTACTCCAGTTATATGAGTCGTCCCACCACGTTTCTGTGATGGCAACAACATCATAGGCCCCTTGCCCTACGACAGCTTCCAGCTCTTCCTTCTTATTCCCCATGCTGTGTGCATTGGTGTAAATGCCCTTCAGCTGAGCTGCCGAGTCTTCAGCCCTCTTAGAGGGAACAGGGTTCGTTCCCAACTGCTACTGGAGTAGCTGGCTCCAGAGTGCCTCTATCTCTTTTAGCACCCCGAGGTGTGTTCTCCCCCACTTTCTGTGTGGTGAGGTACTGGTGGTCCACACCAGCACACCCTCTCCCAATCACCATTGCCCCTCGTCCAGGCTCGTTCCTGTCTAGCCTGGGCTCAACCCCCTCCCCCTTCACATCTAGTTTAAAGCTCGATTTATGAGCTTAGCTAGGGAGACACACGTGTCCCATCCTTAGCGATAAAGCCTGGGGGTGCGTGAGCCCCCCCATGATCAAAGAAGCCAAAGCCCCTCTCCTCGCACCAGGCTCAGAGCCAGGCATTAATCGAATTCTTCTTCCTGACTTCCTGCTCCTCTCTATTTAGCATTGGGATGGAGCAGAATAGTACTTGTGCCCCAGAGCCCTCCATCATTTTCCCAATGGCCCTGAAGTCATTCTTGATGGTTTTGGTCTTTTTGTTTACTAGACCATCGTTACCTGTTTGGACTACTATCAGAGGATAGTAGTCTGTTTGATGGACTAGGGAAGGAAGTTTTCTAGCTACCTCCTTCACTGATGCCCCCGGTAAGCAGCAGACCTTTCTGTGGAGCGGGTCCGGTCTGCAAATGGGTCCCTCTGTTCCTTTTAGGAAGGAGTCCCCTACAACAATCACCCTTCTCTTCTTTTTGATGGAGGATGTTTTTATCTTTCTCTGACGATGGTGCGGCCTAGGGAAGGATTCTAGGCTGTTGGAACCATCATCCTCATCCTCAGGGTGAGTTTCCACCTGCAGCACCTGGTACTTGTTCACCAGGGGGATCTGGGGTTTTGGTGTCTGGGTGAGGGGAGCAGGTTTCTTTCGTCTGGCAGGAACTTGCTGCCATTCCCCATCATTTGTAGCCCCAACCTTGCAGTTTGCAGGTGCACGGTGTTTGGACACACCAGCTCCAGCAGGTTGCTGAGTTAGTGAGAGGGCCCTGCTCCACTGGTCTAGCTCCCTCTCACACTCCCTGATGGGGAGTGTTTGCAACATTTCAGAAACAGGGTGTTTTTGACAACAGATGACTGTTCACTATCAGCATGTTTCTACAATCTAGGCAAGAATTCAGCTGTATCACTCTATCACAGTACCACAAGAAGCTAGAAGACAAAGCTAGGTCAGCAGCTAAAATTTTGGCCTCTTAACAGCTGCATGGAGCACGTAAATATGTCAAGCCACCCCTGAAAGTAATAACAGCACAAGAAATCTCATTAACAATGTTTTATGAACACATTGTTAATGAGATTTCTTGTGCTGTTAACATTCAGTGCAGAGATGCAGGTCACATACTCACAAAAAAAGAGTAAGATATTCTACTAAAAGAAGAGTCCAACTTCAAGCCACCCACAAGATACAATGCTTCATTCAACATTATGTTGTGAAAACAAAATCTTTCAGGTTCAAAGGGGAAAATGTTAGCTGCCATATAGGAGGTGTAGGTTGAATGCTGAGTCTAGAAGAATGAGGATAGTGGTGAAGACACAGCTTTTACCACAATGAGAAAATACAATATATGCAAGCAAGGTACAGTAAGTACATTTAGTTGAGCCTTGTTGTACAAACAGGACAAAAGTGATGTTACAATAATTAGCACTTAAAATATTAACACTCAGAGGGCATATAGGAGGAACAGAACTGCTGACAGTAGCTTTGTATACTCATTTTGCACATTTGCCTTAGAAGCACTGTTTCTAAAGATAAACCTGCTTTGACTCTCAACACTGCTCCAGAGAATCAACATTTGACTCTCAACACTACTCCAGATAATCACATTGCATCTTCCAAACCAGGCTACTTAAAATGTCCAAAGTGAGGAGGGCCTCCAGGGAAGAACAATGAACTTTACAAACAGCAGAAATGAGTGAAGAAGTTTCAAGGCACAGAGAAGAGAGGCTCTTTCTGTGTGACACATAGCTGGCAACTTATGGGATTTTGTTTTGAAGAGGAGCTGGTCCTGTAGTGTAGTTAAATTTCCATTTCCTTTTTAATGCTTAAGTCCACTCATTTTATTTTATACCAAGGATATGGTTAATACTATAAAGATGACAGTATTGAGTTCTTGCAGTTTATGGAAAGCATCCTTGAATATTTTCCAGCTCTGTTCCACTCCCTTGTCTCAGAGGACCCTGATACAAGGGATCCTACTGAGTAACACCTTGAAGAGCTGGAAGTCTGCTTTCCTAAATTTTAGTTCCCTGACTATACTCCTCGCCTGTCCCATGTTCCCCTGGACCTTGAACTCCACCAGTGAATGATCACTGCAGCCCAGGCTGCCTCCAATCCTAATATCATTGATGAGTTTGCTTGTATTGCTGATAATAAGGTCCAGTATTGCATCTTCTTGGGTGGGGGTCTCTACCAACTCTAGGGGGATGTCCCTGCCCATGGCAGGGGTCTTGGAACTAGATGATCTTTAAGGTCCCTTCCAACCCTAACTATTCTATGATTCTATGAGTTCAAGGACACAAATAGATTTCCAGAGAGTTTGCTGGTAGAGGTTTTTATTTCACAAGTTAAAATAAATCAAGGCTTGGATTCCTTAAGAAATGTAGTGACTGTTTGTTTTCCTTTTCCTCTGACAAGCTGCGAAGAACACAGTAATTTTGAATGTTCTCTATTATGTCAACATTAAAACAAACACTTAATTTTTGTAATAGTGGAATAAAAAGTTTTTAACTAAAATGACAGCTGATCAACTAGCTTTCAGCAACTGAATAAGCTACAGAATTACAGAATCACTAGGTTGGAATAGACCGACAGAATCATCAAGTCCTATTGCTACATGCGCTGTTAAGAAGTCTGTGCTCCATATTTATATATATATATATCCATATATATAACTACAGAAAGGCCAGATGGGTACCTTAGTCCAAAGTACTTGCTTCCTCTAAGAACCAATTCTAGTCATGTTTTCAATGTATTTGCTAAAGATTGAGAACAAGACATATTTTTAGGATCACAGCTAAAATTTACATGTAACCATGAGCCCATGAACATAAGCTGTAAGAAAAGTAGTAGTACGAAACGGCCACGTTTGAGATGTGTGATAAATACCAAAACCCCAACAACCTGCAGGTGGATTAAACCCTCTCTGTGATGCCAGTACTGTGGCATGGATGTAGGTGAAATAATCCAATAATCTGACACATTTGTGTGTGTATCACACATCTCAAACGTGGCCGTTTCGTACTACTACAGTACTGGCATCACACAGAGGGTTTAATCCACCTGCAGGTTGTTGGGGTTTTGGTATTTGTTTGACACGCATACACCAGGCATTAAAACTCCTAATTTTTCATCATCATCTTAAGGTATCTTAAGGCTTTTATGTATTCATACTTATTAAAAAAATGAAACTTTACCTATGTTTATTTGCACTTTGAGAATCTATTTACTTTTCAAAAACAACAAATATAAAACCCACTTTTCATCAGCTTATTTCTTTCCTTAGGAAGGGCACATAAATACAAAAATAACCAAGACTTCCATGTACACGAGAAAGCACAGAATCAATATAATCAAAAGCTGGAAGATGGAAAATGTTAAAGAAACTATAAAAGATATTCTAGGATCAATTACCCAGAACACAGAAAGTTTTGACAGTTCTGGTATATGAGCTTAGGCATAAAAAATACAAGTGCTTGATTTGAGCTTAATAGGAAGTGAGACTAATTTGCTATGCACAGAATTAGTACAAGCATTTCAAAGAACAAATAACCAGAATCCACAGTTCAATGTAATTTATTCCTCATTTTCATTTCTAAGATTTCTAGTGTACCTAGTAATAAAAATTTGAAGTGGATAAGATGGTAATTAGGTTTTGTGTCATCCTTTGTATGGATTTTCGTTTTCTAGCTATACCAGGCAGCACATGGAATACTACAGACTATATCAGGGGTCCCCAATAGTAAGGAAAATGAACACTATATACCTAACTTAAACAAAAGACCCTTCTTAGCAGTTTATTGCTTTCTGGAAAGGTTTTTGTCCTCTTTTTAAGGTTTATATGTTAGAGCCTTAAACTTAGGCTTGCCACTTACACAGAACTAAATTTTTTCAGCTGCTTTAAACACTAATGTTTTGGTGGCTCTGTAATGACTGCAGTACTGCATAGTAGGCTTTAGTCTGGCATGATAATCAACAAAGGCATCCAGTTTTTTTGTGTTAATGTTCATCAGTTTTCAGCCATAGGTTCACTTAGATATCTCACTGCCAGTAATAATAAACTATGTATTGAGTCCTTGCTTACATCTATGGCACAATTTTACATTTGAAGATATGTAGTCTCTCAGAAAACATCACAAAATGCCTGCTGTGTAAAATTAGGCTTAATCTTAATTATCTTGTTGTCTATTTCCTCGGCTTAATTAACTTTTCTGAGTGCTTTTCTACACTGCAATGAGGACTAAACCTATTTTGTCTTATTCAGCATGTCATAATTTCTTTTCCCTCAGTTCCTAAGACAACAAAAAGCTCTTCACAGTCCTAATTGCTTTTGAATGTCCTATGCTTTTACCCTGGGAAGCATGGATCCTCCACGCAGGTCCTTGCACATGACTCCAGCATTATTAATTACCAGTAAAATAAGTTCCTTTCCAGTGCAGCTGGAGCCCATGGCCCTGGCGGAGCCCACTGGCACAGAGCTCTTCTAAACAGTCACAGAAAAAGGTGGAAATGGGCAATTCACCCATAAGTACCTACTTAAAACAAGCAACCCTGAAAAGCAGGACTGTACAAGTATCACAATGCTATTATGGCATAAGATACAAGAGGTAGACTATGGTTATATTTAATGTCTCATTTATTAGTTCTTTGGTTTTTCTGTCTAAATTTCCCCGCTTTGAATGCCTATTGTGTTCTGAAAAATGTTGTTTGTAACAGTTCGGGGGATGGCTGGGGCAGTGGACCCACTGCTGTGGATGATTCTTATTGAGGTGGATCCACTTCCATAGGCGCCTCACTGTCGTCAGGTGGATCGTCAGGTGGATCCACCTCCATTGGCTCCTCAGTGTCCTCTGGTGCATGGTCATGCGCGGGGTTCACACCACGCCTCAACAGAGAAGCGAGAGCACATCTTAATTGTCTTCTCCAGAGTCTTCTCTTCCTTAGCCTGGAGACACGCGTGGACTCCACACCCTTCCCTCTCCGACCTAAAGCCAATGCTCTCCGCTTCCAGGAGAAGTGCAGGGAGTGGCTGCTCCCTGGCATGGACACAGCACTGGACTCCACGCTTTCCTTTTCGTGATCTAAAGCCAATGCGTTTTGCTTCAAAGGTGAGCAGCCACCCACCTGGCTGCTCCCTGGCATGGACACAGCACTGGACTCCACGCTTTTCTTTTCGTGATCTAAAGCCAATGCGTTTTGCTTCAAAGGTGAGCAGCCACCCACCTGGCTGCTCTGGCTGTTCCCTGGTAGGGAACTACGCGTGGGATCCATGTTGTTCCCTTCTGCTCTCGTCCCTAATCTTGTCCACTTCAAAGATGAGCGGACACTTGCCTGGCTGCTCTAGCAGCTTTCAGACCTCAAATATTTGGTCCGGGCTGTTGGAGCTCTGTGGCCTCCCTCTCGCTTTTATAGGGGTGCCAGGGCGAGGCCCTTGGTGACATCAGCGTGTTACCTGGGCGACCGAGCGGTGACATCACAATGGCTCCATGGTGACCGTGGGTGACCGTGGGTGTGCCCGAGATCCACCGCAACGGGCTGCCCCCAGCCCCCAGGGGCACCCCTGGCTCCACGTCACCGCTACCACGTGTAATATATAAGTTTAGACGAAAATTAGAATCATAGTATCATAGAATTCTTCCACGCACTCCAGGAACCTCCTAGACTGCTTCCTTTCTGGTCTTTTGTACTTCCAGCAGATATCGGGAAGATTGATGTCTCCCACAAGAACGAGAGGCATTGATGTAGAGATTAACCCCAGCTGTTTATAGAAGAGCTCATCAGCTGCTTCTCCTTGGCTGGGTGGTCTGTAACAGACTCCCATCACAAAATCTACCTTCTTACGGGCTCCTATGATTTTAACCCACCGGCACTCAACCTCCTGATGGCCACAATCCATCTCAACGGTGTCCAAGTCCTCCCTTACAAAGAGGGCTACCCCGCCTCCTCTCCCACCCTTCCTATCCCGCCTGAAGAGCTTATACCCCACCATAGCCGTACTCCAGTTATATGAGTCGTCCCACCACGTTTCTGTGATGGCAACAACATCATAGGCCCCTTGCCCTACGACAGCTTCCAGCTCTTCCTTCTTATTCCCCATGCTGTGTGCATTGGTGTAAATGCCCTTCAGCTGAGCTGCCGAGTCTTCAGCCCTCTTAGAGGGAACAGGGTTCGTTCCCAACTGCTACTGGAGTAGCTGGCTCCAGAGTGCCTCTATCTCTTTTAGCACCCCGAGGTGTGTTCTCCCCCACTTTCTGTGTGGTGAGGTACTGGTGGTCCACACCAGCACACCCTCTCCCAATCACCATTGCCCCTCGTCCAGGCTCGTTCCTGTCTAGCCTGGGCTCAACCCCCTCCCCCTTCACATCTAGTTTAAAGCTCGATTTATGAGCTTAGCTAGGGAGACACACGTGTCCCATCCTTAGCGATAAAGCCTGGGGGTGCGTGAGCCCCCCCATGATCAAAGAAGCCAAAGCCCCTCTCCTCGCACCAGGCTCAGAGCCAGGCATTAATCGAATTCTTCTTCCTGACTTCCTGCTCCTCTCTATTTAGCATTGGGATGGAGCAGAATAGTACTTGTGCCCCAGAGCCCTCCATCATTTTCCCAATGGCCCTGAAGTCATTCTTGATGGTTTTGGTCTTTTTGTTTACTAGACCATCGTTACCTGTTTGGACTACTATCAGAGGATAGTAGTCTGTTTGATGGACTAGGGAAGGAAGTTTTCTAGCTACCTCCTTCACTGATGCCCCCGGTAAGCAGCAGACCTTTCTGTGGAGCGGGTCCGGTCTGCAAATGGGTCCCTCTGTTCCTTTTAGGAAGGAGTCCCCTACAACAATCACCCTTCTCTTCTTTTTGATGGAGGATGTTTTTATCTTTCTCTGACGATGGTGCGGCCTAGGGAAGGATTCTAGGCTGTTGGAACCATCATCCTCATCCTCAGGGTGAGTTTCCACCTGCAGCACCTGGTACTTGTTCACCAGGGGGATCTGGGGTTTTGGTGTCTGGGTGAGGGGAGCAGGTTTCTTTCGTCTGGCAGGAACTTGCTGCCATTCCCCATCATTTGTAGCCCCAACCTTGCAGTTTGCAGGTGCACGGTGTTTGGACACACCAGCTCCAGCAGGTTGCTGAGTTAGTGAGAGGGCCCTGCTCCACTGGTCTAGCTCCCTCTCACACTCCCTGATGGGGAGTGTTTGCAACATTTCAGAAACAGGGTGTTTTTGACAACAGATGACTGTTCACTATCAGCATGTTTCTACAATCTAGGCAAGAATTCAGCTGTATCACTCTATCACAGTACCACAAGAAGCTAGAAGACAAAGCTAGGTCAGCAGCTAAAATTTTGGCCTCTTAACAGCTGCATGGAGCACGTAAATATGTCAAGCCACCCCTGAAAGTAATAACAGCACAAGAAATCTCATTAACAATGTTTTATGAACACATTGTTAATGAGATTTCTTGTGCTGTTAACATTCAGTGCAGAGATGCAGGTCACATACTCACAAAAAAAGAGTAAGATATTCTACTAAAAGAAGAGTCCAACTTCAAGCCACCCACAAGATACAATGCTTCATTCAACATTATGTTGTGAAAACAAAATCTTTCAGGTTCAAAGGGGAAAATGTTAGCTGCCATATAGGAGGTGTAGGTTGAATGCTGAGTCTAGAAGAATGAGGATAGTGGTGAAGACACAGCTTTTACCACAATGAGAAAATACAATATATGCAAGCAAGGTACAGTAAGTACATTTAGTTGAGCCTTGTTGTACAAACAGGACAAAAGTGATGTTACAATAATTAGCACTTAAAATATTAACACTCAGAGGGCATATAGGAGGAACAGAACTGCTGACAGTAGCTTTGTATACTCATTTTGCACATTTGCCTTAGAAGCACTGTTTCTAAAGATAAACCTGCTTTGACTCTCAACACTGCTCCAGAGAATCAACATTTGACTCTCAACACTACTCCAGATAATCACATTGCATCTTCCAAACCAGGCTACTTAAAATGTCCAAAGTGAGGAGGGCCTCCAGGGAAGAACAATGAACTTTACAAACAGCAGAAATGAGTGAAGTTTCAAGGCACAGAGAAGAGAGGCTCTTTCTGTGTGACACATAGCTGGCAACTTATGGGATTTTGTTTTGAAGAGGAGCTGGTCCTGTAGTGTAGTTAAATTTCCATTTCCTTTTTAATGCTTAAGTCCACTCATTTTATTTTATACCAAGGATATGGTTAATACTATAAAGATGACAGTATTGAGTTCTTGCAGTTTATGGAAAGCATCCTTGAATATTTTCCAGCTCTGTTCCACTCCCTTGTCTCAGAGGACCCTGATACAAGGGATCCTACTGAGTAACTCCTTGAAGAGCTGGAAGTCTGCTTTCCTAAAATTTAGTTCCCTGACTATACTCCTCGCCTGTCCCATGTTCCCCTGGACCTTGAACTCCACCAGTGAATGATCACTGCAGCCCAGGCTGCCTCCAATCCTAATATCATTGATGAGTTTGCTTGTATTGCTGATAATAAGGTCCAGTATTGCATCTTCTTGGGTGGGGGTCTCTACCAACTCTAGGGGGATGTCCCTGCCCATGGCAGGGGTCTTGGAACTAGATGATCTTTAAGGTCCCTTCCAACCCTAACTATTCTATGATTCTATGAGTTCAAGGACACAAATAGATTTCCAGAGAGTTTGCTGGTAGAGGTTTTTATTTCACAAGTTAAAATAAATCAAGGCTTGGATTCCTTAAGAAATGTAGTGACTGTTTGTTTTCCTTTTCCTCTGACAAGCTGCGAAGAACACAGTAATTTTGAATGTTCTCTATTATGTCAACATTAAAACAAACACTTAATTTTTGTAATAGTGGAATAAAAAGTTTTTAACTAAAATGACAGCTGATCAACTAGCTTTCAGCAACTGAATAAGCTACAGAATTACAGAATCACTAGGTTGGAATAGACCGACAGAATCATCAAGTCCTATTGCTACATGCGCTGTTAAGAAGTCTGTGCTCCATATTTATATATATATATATCCATATATATAACTACAGAAAGGCCAGATGGGTACCTTAGTCCAAAGTACTTGCTTCCTCTAAGAACCAATTCTAGTCATGTTTTCAATGTATTTGCTAAAGATTGAGAACAAGACATATTTTTAGGATCACAGCTAAAATTTACATGTAACCATGAGCCCATGAACATAAGCTGTAAGAAAAGTAGTAGTACGAAACGGCCACGTTTGAGATGTGTGATAAATACCAAAACCCCAACAACCTGCAGGTGGATTAAACCCTCTCTGTGATGCCAGTACTGTGGCATGGATGTAGGTGAAATAATCCAATAATCTGACACATTTGTGTGTGTATCACACATCTCAAACGTGGCCGTTTCGTACTACTACAGTACTGGCATCACACAGAGGGTTTAATCCACCTGCAGGTTGTTGGGGTTTTGGTATTTGTTTGACACGCATACACCAGGCATTAAAACTCCTAATTTTTCATCATCATCTTAAGGTATCTTAAGGCTTTTATGTATTCATACTTATTAAAAAAATGAAACTTTACCTATGTTTATTTGCACTTTGAGAATCTATTTACTTTTCAAAAACAACAAATATAAAACCCACTTTTCATCAGCTTATTTCTTTCCTTAGGAAGGGCACATAAATACAAAAATAACCAAGACTTCCATGTACACGAGAAAGCACAGAATCAATATAATCAAAAGCTGGAAGATGGAAAATGTTAAAGAAACTATAAAAGATATTCTAGGATCAATTACCCAGAACACAGAAAGTTTTGACAGTTCTGGTATATGAGCTTAGGCATAAAAAATACAAGTGCTTGATTTGAGCTTAATAGGAAGTGAGACTAATTTGCTATGCACAGAATTAGTACAAGCATTTCAAAGAACAAATAACCAGAATCCACAGTTCAATGTAATTTATTCCTCATTTTCATTTCTAAGATTTCTAGTGTACCTAGTAATAAAAATTTGAAGTGGATAAGATGGTAATTAGGTTTTGTGTCATCCTTTGTATGGATTTTCGTTTTCTAGCTATACCAGGCAGCACATGGAATACTACAGACTGTATCAGGGGTCCCCAATAGTAAGGAAAATGAACACTATATACCTAACTTAAACAAAAGACCCTTCTTAGCAGTTTATTGCTTTCTGGAAAGGTTTTTGTCCTCTTTTTAAGGTTTATATGTTAGAGCCTTAAACTTAGGCTTGCCACTTACACAGAACTAAATTTTTTCAGCTGCTTTAAACACTAATGTTTTGGTGGCTCTGTAATGACTGCAGTACTGCATAGTAGGCTTTAGTCTGGCATGATAATCAACAAAGGCATCCAGTTTTTTTGTGTTAATGTTCATCAGTTTTCAGCCATAGGTTCACTTAGATATCTCACTGCCAGTAATAATAAACTATGTATTGAGTCCTTGCTTACATCTATGGCACAATTTTACATTTGAAGATATGTAGTCTCTCAGAAAACATCACAAAATGCCTGCTGTGTAAAATTAGGCTTAATCTTAATTATCTTGTTGTCTATTTCCTCGGCTTAATTAACTTTTCTGAGTGCTTTTCTACACTGCAATGAGGACTAAACCTATTTTGTCTTATTCAGCATGTCATAATTTCTTTTCCCTCAGTTCCTAAGACAACAAAAAGCTCTTCACAGTCCTAATTGCTTTTGAATGTCCTATGCTTTTACCCTGGGAAGCATGGATCCTCCACGCAGGTCCTTGCACATGACTCCAGCATTATTAATTACCAGTAAAATAAGTTCCTTTCCAGTGCAGCTGGAGCCCATGGCCCTGGCAGAGCCCACTGGCACACCTAAATGTAGGCTCTGTCTCCTGATTTCCATGAATGGCAAACTTTGGCAGTGGGTAACGGTAAAATATTTTTGAGCAGTCTGCAGAAAGTCCTTAAAAGTTTTATTAAGCATTATCTTTTAGTTTTACGCTTGACTGTAGGGAGTGCTGGGTGAGGTATTCACATGGCTTTTCCCATTAAAATCTCTTGAGGTGACAGGTCACATTTTCTTTTCACCTTTTTCTTTCTATATATCTTATACATCAGTGGGACATGTAACACCTGCAGACATTTCAGGCCAGCCTCTGCACAACTTTTTTTGCAACCTGATGTTGTAAAATAGGAGGTTTTGATGGATGCAATTACATCTTGGTTCCTTTTGAAGGGCTGTCCAAATTTTTTGCATTACTCATCCAGTAAAATGTGCGCCCCTTATTACTCTCTAGCATTAGAGGAACAAAACAAGGAATTGGTTCTCTTGGCAATTTTTTTCTGAAAACTTATTTCATGTGCATGTTTACAAGGGCAGGTGTCCATCCTGAGAACATACTTTAAATGACAAAGATATTCTCAAAATTGCAACATTTAGGCATCAGAATAAAGTAAAACCGGAAATTTACAAATGATGTACAGCTATACGTGTCTTCTTCTTGCTTCTCTTATTTTGTTGAAATAGTGCCCAAACAACATGAAGATTCAATCATAGAATCATAGAATCACCAGGTTGGAAGAGACCCACCAGATAATTGAGTCCAACCATTCCCATCAATCACTAAACCATGTCCCTCAGCGCCTCGTCCACTCGTCCCTTAAACCCCTCCAGGGAAGGTGACTCAACCACCTCCCTGGGCAGCCTCTGCCAGTGCCCAATGAACCTTTCCGTGAGAAATTTTTTCCTAATGTTCAGCCTAAACCTCCTTTGGCGGAGCTTGAGGCCATTCGCTCTCATCCTGTCCCTATTCAAGAATGTGAACAGTACATCACTGACAAGCCTCAATTGTTTGCACCTTAATTTCTGACAAAATGAAAAACTCTTCCCAACCATTCAAGCCATAGAACCATTTTATTTAACCTAGTCTCTTCAGAACCACTTTCCTTGAAATAAATAAGTATAAAAGACACTGCCAGAACCACCAAAGGCCACCACAGCAAACCTACATCTTCAAATCTCAGTGACAGGCTTTTCATTTCATCTTGAAATGAAAAAGAATAAGCAAAGAGTTTTTACCTGATTCTTTGAGTCCTTAAATCTTCTCTTTGGTAAACTCTGCTAAAAAATTTCAAAAGCAACGTACGAACCGGAAAGAGAAGATTCCTTTGCTGGTATAGGTTAGTATATATACTGCTTTTATCAAGGGTTCTGTCGCCACTAGAAAGAAAACATATAAAAATCTGAAGTAGTGCTTCTTAATTTTCAGATTTTAAACACACACACACAGAAGACCTGCCTTTTACCTACCCATTACGCGCCACTTACTCATCCCAGCAGCCCTTTGGTAAAGGAAGCAAGCACTCAACTTCTACTACTTCAAGGGGAAAAAACACCCACCCACTAAAACAAACATCAGCAAGGTAACACTATCAAGGCTGCAGACTCTGCTCAGTAGAGCCCATGTTTCCTTCCCTGACGAGGATTTGAAGCGCCTTGCAGGCAGCAGCATTGACAGTTACACACCTAAGATGGGGACTAGAACGTGCGAGAGAGATTCGTGCAGCTTCCTTGCTCAAAAAAAGAAGCCAAGAAGCTCATTCTTCTAGGCTGGCTTCACATAAACTGGTGGAAGCTGCCGGCTGTAGCTGCACTGCAGGAAAAAGAGCGTTTGGGAAGGAGGCTGCTGGGAGGAGGGGCCGAGCGGCACACCAGAAATTTCACTCTGACTGCAAAAATAAGCTGCTGTTCTAACCCATCTCAGTAAACCGAGATGAGTCTGGTTGCTTGGCAGAAAGCAGGTACAGGATGAAAAGGGAGGACGGCAGAAGGAAGCGCTGCTGGCGTTACTACCTTCCTGCAAGAGGAGACCTTGCAGAACAGCCAGCTCTGCTACCGCAGCAGCCATTGATTTTTCAGAGGTCGATACTCCCCTCCCACAGATCCGCTCGGCACAAGCTTTAATCACATCTCCTGCTCCTGCCCTCTGCCGCTCTCCTCCATCGCTTCCCCTCCAAATAAAATTTAAAATAAAAAGGGGGGGGAAGGGGGCTCTCCTCCCGCTCCGAACACTGAAAGATTCTGTACTCTCGCTCTGTGCAGAGGAGAGATTCAAGCGCTGTGGTTGCAGCACTAAGCACAGACGGAGCAACGTGATTCATCCACAGAACAAGATGTCGCTGAAGGGAAAATCCAGCCTGTGGAAGGCTGGCGTTCCCACTTGGAGAACATGGAGCGCCGAGGTCTTCTGCAGGACCCTGGGAGATGCAGCAGCAAAACTCCCCAGGAAAGAGTTATCATTAACCCTCTGAAAGATGCCTGGCTTCTAAAAAGCACTCCTAGGGTTATCTAAATACAGATGCAACTCAGTGTTCCAAGCAGGAGCTTCTGAAGGGGCGTAAACTAGATGTAAACTAGATGACCTGTCAAGGTCCCTTCCAATCCAAAGCATTCTACGATTCCAAATGTTGGCCTGCCCACCAAGCAGTGGTGTTGGCACCTGAAAGGGTAAACCCTGAGGCTTCAACAGGAACGCTCACCCTAAACTAAGTTGCAGGGAAGAGGCAGGGAAGACCCAAGGCACAATGAGCAGCAACATCACAGCAGCACAGAGTCATGGGATAGTTTGGGTCGGAAGGGAACTCAAAGGCCATCCAGTTCCAACCCCTGCCACGGGCAGGGACACCTCCCACTGGATCAGGGGCTCCAAGCCCCATCCAACCTGGCCTTGAACCCCTCCAGGGATGGGGCAGCAACCACTTATCCAGATAACCTGGGCCAGGGCCTCCCCACCCTCACAGGAAAATATTTCTTCCTAAGATCTCACCTCAGTTTTCCCTCGTCCAGCTGAAAACCATTCCCCCTTATGCTATCCCTGCACTCTCTGGGTGCCCTCAGTAGCACCATGTTTTGGGAGCGTGGTAGGGACACCTGAGGAGAACAGGATCAAAGAGTCGATCGCATCCATCAGGAAGGCTGCTCAGGTATCAGGCCTTGGAAAGGAAAGTACCTGTGAGGGACTAGCGTGGGTCTGAGACGACAGACTACAGTCACTTATTTATTAAAGAGCTTTTCTCTTCCTTCTAAAGGTTTTTAAGTACCCCGCTTCACTCTGAGGACAAACTCCAGCCCCTTCGCAATGCTACATCACCCAAGAGGCAGGAAGCTCCCCTCTTTTTGCCAGCCATAAGGATCTTCCAACTCCCCAGCAGTGCTTCCTCTGGAAGGCACTTTCATCTCCAACATGTTCAATTTAGACTCCAAAGCGTTGAGTTATCTCGGCATGTGATGGTGCCACCATGCCAACCACAGCAGCTTGGGTGGGCAAAGTACCGGAGCAAAGGCAAGAGGCTGAATAATCACAAACTTAGACAGGCGTCTGCTCAGTGCAACGCTTGGGATTTTGAGACAATTCAGCTTTTGGTATTGTTACCTGCCTCTTTGAAACAACCGAGTGACAGAATTCCTGAAATAAGCAGAAGGAGGAAAGATTTTAGGAGAGAATAAGGTTTCGAAGGTACCAGAAATTAACTGGTGGCAGTGGCAGAGGGCTCTGCACAGCCCAGACTGGGCCCAAATGCTCCTGCCTGATGGCTCGGGCAGTCCTTTCCATTTCCATTTGTGTGCAAGGATCTGCTTGCAAAAATGCACCTGCTGACCCAGGGAGCATGGAGAAACTGCAAACACATTAGGAAAGAACTAAGGGAATTCTCCTTTCACCCTTCCTCAGCGCAGAGGAAGGGGTAGCACAACCATGGAAACCTGGCCCATGCAAGACATTGATGTATGCCCAGTGCTACCCCTTGGGCCAGGGTGCCAGAACAGTCAATTCCTAAAAGTTGCCCCCTTCTCCCCCTTCTCCTTTTTCTTCCCCTTGTCCCCCTTCTCCTTTTTCGCCCCCCTTCTCCCCCTTCTCCTTTTTCTCCCCCTTCTCCTTTTTCGCCCCGCTTGCTCCCTTCTCCTTTCAATACGCATTTCTATTTTCTCATGTAAAATCCTATTCAAAACCATAACCAAACCCAGTGACACAGCTCCTCCTCCAATTACCTGGCCTTGTTTGAAATCACGGCATGAACTTTGGACCCACAAGGGCGCAGGCACCGGCCCATCCAAGCCGCGCAGCCGCTGCAGGACGGAGCAGAGCAGCCAAGCCCTGGGCCCCTGTCCTGTCCCACATTTGAGCTTCATGTGGAAGCAGTTTTCTCCAGGGCATTTATGATCGTGCACGTCTCCAAGACGAGTCAATCCAGCCCGCCAAAAGGAAAATGATTCCCATAAACCAAAAGCTCAGCTGTGGCAGCGTTTAACACACATGAAGTGCTGTCAGCTGAAGTTAAACACCTTTGTTTTCCCCTGCGACTGCCCCACGCAGTAGCTGAAGGTCACACCACCACGGGCTTTCCCTCCCTCACATGGTGCAGGACCTCTGGCAGGTTAAGTTTGAATGGAAAGGGAAGAGGTCGAGGTTAGTGTGCCCGACAGACTGACAAGAGGCTTCCGCACCATTTCAAGTGTCTCCAATGACACCAAGTGAGCAGCAAAAAGGAAGGGCCAAACTGATTTCCCTGCTCTACAACAACGAGCTGCTCAAGAGCGAGGGTCACCACTGAGGTGCGTGCTTCAGCAGCCACGGCGCAGGGAGTGGCTCCGTATTCCCAGGCTGCGGCAGCGCAGGGGATGCGTGTGACGGGGCACACGGCTATTGTTCAGGATCCCAGACCAGAACTGGTCACCCTACAGCAATTCCCTGATTAAACACTGACCCGCCTTCTCACGCCGGCCAGGCTCAAAAGAAAACGAGCCCGTCCTCTCCCGAGCAAGCTGCCAGGCGTCCCTGCTGCCCACCTCCACACGGAGGTCGCCGTCTTCTTTTTCAGTAGTCTCCGTATCAGACATCGCTCCTAAGGAAACGAAAGGCTGGGGGTTAGGGGAATCTGTGCGAGGCGTGCAGGCAGGAAGCAGAGCTGAGCAGCTCGAGACCAGAATAGAAACAGGAATCGAGCCCGGCATCGAGCGCAGCGCAACGCGCTGCCGGCACAGGCTCCTGCGAGGCTGCATCGGCAGCTCCACACGGCATCATCTCGAAAGGGATGCTGATCGGAGGCAGAGGGCTCCGCGCAGCCTGGATTGGGCTCAGGAGCTGCAGCACAGGGTGGGGAGTTTCCTCCTGGAGCACCGGGGCGGATTAAGCTCCGTTCAAACCCAGACGAAGGGGCGGGAGGAGAGAAAATTGCCACATGGACAAATAGCTGTGCTACCCAGAGAAACAGGTTGCAGTGTGAAACACGTCAATGGGGTGGCTGGAAGGTGAGGGTCATTTTGCAAGCGGCAATCCGAGCCCTTCGCCACTGGAGAAATTATTAGTAAAATTAAGAATTAAAACAAACACACACACAGCCTTCCCAAGCAACCACACAGAAGTGATGGTCAGTATTGCACATACAATGAAAAGCGCTGGCAGAGAAGCCTTGGCCAGGAAGAAAATATTTCCAACTCCCAATATCGGCATAATTTGGGATAAACACCTTCCTATCAGCATAAAACACCATTCACTGATCCTGCTAATCCCAGTGTTCCAGGTCCTGGGCTCCCCAGGGCATTTCTCTGCACATCCCTGGTGATGCCCGGGCACCCAGCGTGCAGCCACCCTGCTCTGAAATGCACACAGCTCTACTCCCTCTCCAGGCAAGCAATAAGACAAGCTCAAAAGGCCAAATGCAAACCAAACAGAAGCATTCCGACATGGAAAACGGAAATAAAAAATAGTTACAAGGAGCCTGAAGTGACCAGCAAGTTCAACTTGAAAAGGTTCTTTTCCCCTCTCCCAAAACAGATAGCCAGAATGATCAGTTTTGAGCTCAAATAATATCAAGAAAGGGTTCCTTTCCTGGGCTGCCCCTCCCTCGGCAGCACTCTCAGCTCTCTGCTGTGTTTCTGCCTGTTGCAGCGATTATTTCCAGGTCAGGGGACGCAGCTGACAGAGCTCAACTTTATTCCACTCCAAGAGCACACAAGCTGAAGTGGCCACTTTGGAAGAATGGAGGATCCAAACGGTGCTCCCCCAACAGCCTCCTGAGTACCCAAATTCAGAACCTACCTGGCTTAAGAAAGGAAGAGGCAAGCAAACACAGCAATACCCCACGCTGCTGGGGATATGCACAGGAGGGCTCCTTCTGCACCAGCCAAACCCTGCAGCCTCACCCTTCTCCCCTCCCCACAAAATCCAGTTTCGTTAAACCCATTTTAGATGGGTTTAGATCCAAGACGAGAACACCTTTGGAAGTTAAACCTGGATCAGGAATTTGGCTGCAGTCGGTTATACCCCTTCCTGCCATTGCCAAGACACTTTAAGGCTTGAAAGCAGAGAGGAACCCAAGTGAAACACAGCTGGAGAAGCAAAAGCGTTTTCCAAAGAGTGCAAAATACCAAGAGTAAAACAATTCCCATTCCACAGCCAGATGAAAAGAAGTTGCCCAGAGAAGGGATGAGGTTTCTCCTTCAGGCCAAAACAAACTAAGGACTTTCTGGGGTGGGAATTCCAAAACTTCTATACAAGCTGCCCCCGTTTGCTTCATTCGCCGCAACAAAAACTCAAAGACAACCTTGCTCTTTCAGGACCCCCCATAACCCTGTCAGCATCCATCCTTCTGGTTTGGCAAGAAAAATTTGGGGAATTAGGGGGAAAATTGCAAAATTGGGGGGAAATTTGGGGAGTTTTGGGGGGGAAATTGAGGAATTTGGGGGAAATTTGGGGAGTTTGGGATGAAAATGGGAAGTTGGGTGGAAAATGGGGAATTTGGGTGGAAAATGGGGATATTTGAGGGGGAAAATTTGGGGGGAAATGGGGAAATTTGGGGGGAAATGGGGAAATTTGGGGGGAAAAATGGGGAATTTGGAAAAATGGGGAAATTTGGGGGAGAAAATGGGGAAATTTGGGGGGGAAATGGGGAAATTTGGGGGGGAAATGGGGAAATTTGGGGGGGAAATGGGGAAATTTGGGGAGAAAATTGGGGAATTTGGGGAGAAAATGGCGAAATTTGTGGGGAAATTGGGAAATTTGGGGGAAAATGGGGAAATTTGGGGGGGAAATGGGGAGAATTGGGGGGGAAATGGGGAGAATTGGGGGGGAAATGGGGAGAATTGGGGGGGAAAATGTGGATTTGGGGGAGAAAATGGGGAAATTTGTGGGGAAATGGGGAAATTTGGGGGGGAAATGGGGAAATTTGGGGGGGAAATGGGGAAATTTGGGGGGGAAATGGGGAAATTTGGGGGGGAAATCAGGGAATTCGGGGAGAAAACGGTGAATTTTGAAGCAAAATCTGGGAATTCGGTGGGGGAGAAGACGCAAAGAATGTGGAGATGGTGGAACTGGGATGGTGGCCAGAAGGTCTGGAGATGCCGGGGGGGGGAACTGGGAGCACTAGGAGGGGGACTGGGAGGTAGTTATGGGGCACTGGGGTGGACTGGGGTGAACTGGGAGCAACTGGGAGCTACTGGGAGGGAGATAGGGAGGAGGAACCCGTGGTGGGATGGTCTTCAGAAGCTTGGGAGATGCTGTAGGAGCTACTGGGAGCACTGGGAGGGGGATTGGGGGTGACTGGGAGGTAGTTACGGGGCGCTGGGGTGAACTGGGAGCAACTGGGAGCTACTGGGAGGGGGAGAGGGAGGAGGAACCCGCGGCGGGATGGTCTTCAGAAGCCTGGGAGATGCTGTAGGAGCTACTGGGAGCACTGGGAGGGGGACTGGGGGTGACTGGGAGGTAGTTATGGGGGACTGGGGTGAACTGGTGTGAACTGGTGCTTACTGGGGGGGTCAGGTGGAGGTGCACGAGGCGGACGCGAACGCGGTGGCGCTGGCGGACGCGGGGGGGCAGCTGGTGCTGAGCGGGGGGGACGACGGGCTGGTGCGGCTCTGGGACCGACGGAGCCTTGGCCACCGCGGCCACCGCCCCGTCTGCCGCCTGGCCGGGCACCGTCGGGGGGTCACCTTCATCCACAGCCCGGTGAGGGGGGGCACTGGGAGGGACTGGGAGGGGATTGGGGAGCACTGGGGGGGACTGGGAGCACTGGGAGTGGCACTGGGAGGGGATTGGGGGGCACTGGGAGGAGGATTGGGGGGGGAAATGGGGGCACTGGGAGGGGGAATGGGGGCACTGGGAGGGGGAATGGGAGGGGATTGGGGAGCACTGGGGGGGACTAGGAGCACTGGGAGTGGCACTGGGAGGGGGAAGGAGGACACTGGGAGGGGGACTGGGAGGGGAATGGGGGCACTGGGAGGGACTGGGAGGGGCACAGGGAGCACTGGGAGGGACTGGGGGGCACTGGGAGGGACTGGGAGGGGGATTGGGGGCACTGGGAGGGACTGGGAGCACTGGGAGGGGCACTGGGAGGAGAACTGGGGGGACTGGGAGGGGAATGGGGGCACTGGGAGGGGGAATGGGAGGGGGGGAGGGGGCAACTGGGGGCCCTAGGAGGGTGCTGGAATGAACTGGGAGGGGAACTGGGGGCACTGGGAGGGGGTATGGAGGGACTGGGAGGCACTGGGCGGGGGGAGCGAGGGGACTGGGCTGAACTGGGAGCTACTGGGAGGCAACTGGGGTGGGAGGAGCGGGGGTGGGATGGTTTTCAGGGGCCTCGGGGAGGCAACTGGGAGCTCGGGACTGGGATTTGGGGCCTGGGGGGTGGGGTGAAGGGGGTTTATACTGGTTTGTACTGGTTTATACTGGTTTGTGTCCCCCCCCACCAAGGGCGACGGGCAGCACCTGGTGTCCAACTCCAAGGACCAGACAGCGAAGCTGTGGGACCTGAGGCGCCCGGCGGGGGACGGGGCCGTGGCCGCCGCCAGGAGGGCTGTGGCCACCCAGAGCTGGGACTATCGCTGGGAGGAGGCGCCCCCCCCCGTACGCACTGGGAGCACTGGGAGGGATTGGGAGGCACTGGGAGGGGATTGGGGGGCACTGGGATGAACTGGGAGGGGGAAAGGGGGGATTGGGAGGCACTGGGAGGGGATTGGGGGGGACTGGGATGAACTGGGAGGGGATTGGGAGGCACTGGGAGGGGGAAAGGGGGGACTGGGATGAACTGGGAGGGGATTGGGAGGCACTGGGAGGGGATTGGGGGGGATTAGGATGAACTGGGAGGGGGAAAGGGGGGACTGGGAGGGACTGGGATGAACTGGGAGAGGGAAAGAGGGGACTGGGATGAACTGGGAGGGGACTGGGAGGGGGAAAGTGGGGACTGGGAGGCACTGGGAGGGGGAAAGGGGGGACTGGGATGAACTGGGAGGGGACTGGGAGGGGATTGGGGGGGACTGGGATGAACTGGGAGGGGGAAAGGGGGGACTGGGAGGGGACTGGGATGAACTGGGAGGGGACTGGGATGAACTGGGAGGGGATTGGGAAGAACTGGGAGGGGGAAAGAGGGGACTGGGAGGCACTGGGCGGGGATTGGGAGGCACTGGGAGGGGGAAAGGGTGGACTGGGGGGGAATGAGGGGGACTGGGATGAACTGGGAGGGGGAATGCGGGGACTGGGAGGCACTGGGAAGGGGACTGGGAGGCACTGGGATGGAATGGGAGGGGAAAGGGGGGATTGGGAGGCACTGGGAGGGGATTGGGAGGCACTGGGGAGGGGATTGGGAGGCACTGGGGAGGGGATTGGGAGGCACTGGGGAGGGGAAAGGGGGAACTGGGATGGACTGGGAGGGGGAAAGGGGGGACTGGGATTCACCCCTATTTACCCCGATGACACCTTAATTACCCCCATAACCTCTGAATTCGCCCTTAATCCGCCGTTAATTACCCTTAATGACTCCCCTAATCCCTTAATGAGTCTCCTAACCCCTTAATTACCCCAATAACCTCTCAATTTCCCAGTAATTAGCCCTTCATTAAACCTTCACTACCCCTTTCCCCCCAATTACCCCCATAACCTCTGAATTCGCCCTTAATCACCCGCTAATCACCCTTAATGACTCCCCTAATCCCTTAATGACTCTCCTAATCCCTTAATGACTCCCCTAACCCCTTAATTACCCCAATAACCTCTCAATTTACCACTAATTACCCCTTCATTAAACCTCTATTACCCCTTTTCCCCCCAATTACCCCCATAACCTCTGAATTTTCCCTTAATCACCCTTAATTACTCCCCTAATCCCTTAATGACTCCCCTAATCCCTTAATGACTCTCCTAATCCCTTAATTGCCCTAATTTTTCCACTAATTACCCCTTCATTAAACCTCTATTAACCCTTTTCCCCCCCAATTACCCCCATAACCTCTCAATTCGCCCTTAATCACCCCTAATTACCCCATATCCCGCCTCTATCCCCCTATTTACCCCTTTAATTACCTCAACAACCGCCCCATTCCCCTTTAATTACCTTTAATTAACGCCCCCTCTCCTCACGCTCCATTTCCCGCCTCGCCTTTCCCGCCCTTTTTGTTGCCATGGCGGCCGCGCGCGGGGGGGGGGGGGGGGCGCGCGCGCGTGCGTGGCCACGCCCCCCCTTTTTTTACGTGATGACGTCACCCCCCACCGGCGGCGGCGGCGGCGCTTCCGGGGGACCCGTCGCTGCAGACGTTCCGGGGTCACGTGGTGCTGCACACGCTGCTGCGCTGCCGCCTGGCGCCCGCCGGGGGGCGCGCGCTGGGGGCGGGGTGCGCCTCGGGAGGCGTCATCGGTGAGCGACGCGAGGGGGTTGACGTCATCGGTGAGCGACGGGGGCGGGAAGGGGAAAGCGCGGGAAAAGGGGGTGAGGGGAATGCGCGGGAAAAGGGGCTGAGGGGGGATCTATGGGGCAGAGGGAGGGATCTATGGGGCAGAGAGAGGGTCTATGGGGCACAAGGAGGGGTCTATGGGGCAGAGAGAGGGTCTATGGGGCAGAGAGGGGTCTATGGGGCAGAGAGAGGGGTCTATGGGGCAGAGAGAGGGGTCTATGGGGCAGAGAGAGGGGTCTATGGGGCAGAGAGAGGGGTCTATGGGGCAGGGAGGGGTCTATGGGGCAGACAGAGGGTTCTATGGGGCAGGGAGGGTTCTATGGGGCAGAGAGAGGGATCTGTGGGGCAGAGAGGGGGGTCTATGGGTCACAGATTGGATCTATGGGGCAGAGGGAGGGATCTATGGGGCAGAAGAGGGGTCTGTGGGGCAGAAGAGGGGTCTGTGGGGCAGAGAGAGGGGTCTATGGGGCAGAGAGAGGGATCTATGGGGCAGAGAGAGGGGTCTATGGGGCAGGGAGGGGTCTATGGGGCAGACAGAGGGTTCTATGGGGCAGGGAGGGTTCTATGGGGCAGAGAGAGGGATCTGTGGGGCAGAGAGGGGGGTCTATGGGTCACAGATTGGATCTATGGGGCAGAGGGAGGGATCTATGGGGCAGAAGAGGGGTCTGTGGGGCAGAAGGAGGGATCTATGGGGCAGAGGGAGGGAATCTATGGGGCAGAGGACGTGACCGCAGCGCAGCAAAGGCATAAAATGGAGGGGTGGGGGGGGCGTGTCTCTATGGGTCCGTGTGGGTCTCTATGGGTCCGGGGGGTGGATCTATAGGGCAGAGGGCACCCCCTGACCCCCTCGTTCCCCCCCCCGCAGTGTACAACGTGCTGACGGGGCGGGTGCTGCGGCGGCTCAGCCGGCACCGCGGCTGCGTGCGCGACGTCTGCTGGGGACCCCAGCCCTGGCGCCTCGCCAGCGCCTCGGTGCGCACCTGGGGGGGCGCCATGGGGCAGCTGTGGGGCAGCCGGGGGGCCCCATCGGCTTCCGGTGCTTTCCGTTGGGTTCTATGGGGTCCCCATTGGGTTCTATGGGGTCCCCATTGGGTTCTGTGGGTCCCCATTGGGTTCTATGAGGTCCCCATTGGGTTCTATTGGGTTCTATTGGGTCCCTATTGGGTTCTATTGGGTCCCCATTGGGTTCTATTGGGTCCCCATTGGGGTCCCCATTGGGTTCTATGGGTCTTTATTGGGTCCCCATTGTGTTCTATAGGGTTCTCTGGGTCCCCATTGGGTTCTATGGGGTTCCTATTGGGGTCTCTATGGGTCCCCATTGGGGTCTATGGGTCCCTATTGGCTTCTATGGGTCCCCATTGAGTCCCCATTGGGTTCTATGGGTTCCCCATTAGGTTCTATTGGTTCCTATTGGGTTCTATGGGTCCCCATTGGTTTCTATTGGGTCCCCATTGGTTTCTATTGGGTCCCCATTGGTTTCTATTGGGTCCCCATTGGGCTCTATAGGGTCCCCATTGTTTTCTGTGGGTCCCCATTGGGTTCTATGGGTCCCCATTGGGGTCTCTATGGGTCCCCATTGGGTTCTATGGGTCCCCATTGGGTTATATTGGGTCCCCATTGGGTTCTATGGGTCCCTATTGGGGTCCCCATTGGGTTCTATGGGTCTCTATTGGGTCCCCATTGGGTTCTATTGGGTTCTATAGGGTCCCCATTGGGTTCTATGGGACCCCATTGGGTTCTGTGGGTCCCCATTGGGTTCTATGGGGTCCCTATTGGGGTCCCCATTGGGTTCTATGGGTCCCCATTAGGTTCTACGGGTCCCCATTGGTTTCTATGGGTCCCTATTGGGGTCCCCATTGGGTTCTATGGGTCCCTATTGAGTTCTATGGGTCCCCATTGGGTTCTATTGGGTTCTATGGGTCCCTATGGGGCAGGGGGAGGATCTATGGGGCAGGGGGAGGATCTATGGGGCAGGGCTGGGATGTGTGGGGCAGGCCCTCTGGCTCTGCCCCACAGTGGGACGGCACCGTGCGCCTCTGGGGCTACCGCAGCCCCCAAGCAGAAGAGGAGGAGGAGGAGGAGGAGGAGGAGGAAGGCGCCCCCCAATAAAGGCCTCTGCCCCACAAGTGGCTCCCGGGCTCTTAACTGGGGGGCAGACGGCGGCCTGTGAGCCCCCTGCCCCATAGATCCCCCCTCTCTGCCCCATAGATCCCTCCCTCTGCCCCATAGATCCCTCCCCAGCCCCATAGATCCCCACACAGACCACGACCGTGGAGAAGCTTTGAGATCTTGACGCTCGCCCCACACTTACGGGGCTGGGCGGGGGGGTGGGGGGTGGCTGGTTATGGGGCAGCGCCGTGGGGCAGGGCCGTCACCTCAGGAGGAGTCGGCATCTGGGGGGAGAAAGGGGGTGGTGTGCCCCATAGATCCCTCCCTCTGCCCCATAGATCCCTCCCTCTGCCCCATAGACCCCTCCCTGCCCCATAGATCCCCCCCAACACCCACCCTGCCCCCCGGCGGGTGCCATCTTGGCTCGGCAGGTGACGAAGGCATCGAAGGCGAAGACGAAGGCGAGAAGGAGGCTGAAGGTCTAAGAAGGGGGGGGGGCGGTCACTTAGGGGGCATCCGTGGGGCTGGGGGGGGGTGGATCTATGGGGCAGGGGGGTGTCTGTGGGGCGGGGGGGGGCCACTCACGAAATCTTGGCAATTTGTTAATTAGCACTAGAAAGGGGTAATTGTTGCCATTTCAGTTCTTAAGTTGTCACTGGAAAACAGGATTAGAAGAGGAAGGATTTCTCTAAGCCTCGGGAGAAAAGCTATTGCCGTGGAATATTGATGCAAGAAGAAATTCTTATATTCTGTGCTCTTCAGTGTACTTAGGAAAATAGTTCACTGCCAGTCATGATTTACTGTTATGATATTTCTCTTCTGTAATTCATAGGAACAATCAGAGAAGGCTGAGTTCTATTGAAGCCAACCTTTTTCTGCTCCACCTCTCTGGTGATTCTCCTACTCTGTTCCCGCTTGGCAGCTGACAGCAGCGAAGCTCTCCTGGCTCCAAGTGCCCACTGTCTGCCCCTGCTCTCCTGAACTCCTGCTATAAAATCTTCCCTGGTGAAAATATCCCAGCAGAGGTGTGCTGCTTTCTGCACTTGGCGTAGGTGCCTGGAGAAGGAGGCTATTCACTTCAGCTAATGCTGGCTGGTGTTTTCTTAATCTGCCTTTTCTTCTTCTACAGACAATTTTCTTAGGTCTGTGTTTGTTAAGAAGAGGTAAGATATCTTCTTTAGGACTAAGTTGTCTTTGAAGTTCCTTTATGAAGTTAGCCTTGTACGTCATAACAGGTACTGGGCTTTATTCAATGGAACTACAAAATGCTTAGACAAGCAAATGATGTAAGGAATAGTGGAACTGTGTGTTGTTTGGAAAGAGCTGTGCAAACTGCTGCCCAATGTAGATTGATGTGCTGAAGATTTATTTCTCAAAATTCAACATTTTTTAGAACACCTCAGTATTATCTTGGATAAATGCAAGATGTTAAATCAAACATGGCTCTTACGAGGGGGAGCAAATGGAACTAAAACAGTGGCAGCGACGAGATGTTCTCACAGTGATTACTTGGGTCCTCGGGGGAAACCATGAAATGGGAAATAAATCACGTTCTGGCCCCCATCAGCGTGCTATGTATCGCTTTTCTTAAGCAGGTCTTGGGGTAAAGAGCATACTAAAGCCTGAAAGGTTCTTGTGTGGGCAGAGGAAGAAAAGCATCACCGTCAGGATGTCAGCAGAGAGGGAGTGAAAGAATGGGAAAGAGAATAATTTGTTTTACCAGCTCCGGGTTGGAGGTGTTCTAAAAATGACTAAAAGAACAGGGTAAGATGTATGTAGATAGAATCCATCCCTAGAGACTTCTTACTGTTTCTCTGCTCCAATCTTCATGTTAATACCTTTGGGTGAAAGAACTAATAATTATTTGTGTTGTAGAGGAGTGGTTTTCAAGGCTCGTTTTAATAGGAATTGTCATGGCGTTGTGAAAGAGAAAGAGTTAAAGGTGTTGTGTTAACAGGACTGGGAAGCAGACGAATAGTCCCGAGAGCTCTTTTGAGAGTGGGGGATTTCATCCAGGAGGAGAAAGCGGCTGCATAATCCTTTCCCCGAAGAGGTGAGTGCTAGAGGATGTAGGAGGAGTCTGAAGATGAGCTCATATTGCAACTTCTGACACCTACTGATTGTTTTAATTCAAGTATTCCAGAAAATCTGTTAAAAATTCATGCAGTTTGTTTTACTTTTCTAGTTTGGAATAATTGCAGTAGACTAGTAGGCTCCCATTTGGTTATAAGCTCTCCTAGATTTCCCCAATATAAACTACTTCATATTGTTCCCCTGGGAATTTAATTGCATTAAGAAATGATTGGCCCTGATAGACTTCTATGGTCTGTGATAATTATAATGGAATAAGATATCCATATAAAAGCATAAAATGATGCTGAAGCACGTGCATTTTTGATCATTAATTAGTGAACTATCAAAGGCATTGCAGATGGAACTGGTTTTTTGCTTTTTAGAACAGAGCCTGACCACTGCAGCCTCAACTGTGTAGTAAGCTTATTTTTAGTCCTTCTTGCTTTAGTGAATACATCTGAACGTGTATTTATGTACATATTCAACTCTGCTGTGAACTTTGTAGTGCTTTAAACCTTCCTGCGGAGAAGTCTGAGAGGTAGGTTTCCTTCTGGAAGAGGCCAGTGAGGCTGCTCCGTTGGTCCAGAAAGCTCTTTCTGTAGCAGTTTATTGTTTTCTTAGGGTGATACCAAATCTCCCCGTACTGGTTAATGGAGCAGCTGGGACCTGCTAACGAGCTGGTTCATAAGGAAACAGCTTACTCGTATAAAAGCAGCAAAGCTAAAAGCCGTTTGAAATCTGTGGTTCAGGAGTACTAGGGTTTTTATTCTCCTGTCCCCCAAAATCACTCTGTGTTCTGCCCATCTGGATTACTGTCAGGGGGGTTGGATTAATTAGATGAACAGATGTCAGTGTTTTATCCATTGCCTGGCATCCTGTCATCTTCAAAAGTATCCACAGCTTCCAGTTGGGACCTCCAGGACGCTGGAAGGATTTCCTCAGAGAAAGGCTAGGAGCTGGCTCCAGTATTTCAAAACCCACGTTACGGCAATCATGACATTTTACTTCTGATTCTGTTGCATTGGGTACAAAGTGAGGGAAAAACACGATTGCTTAAAAAGTGTGAGTGGAAAGGGGTGATTTGGATCTAAATATCTCATAGCATGTATTTCTACTTGTGTTTGTGTATTTGACAGCAGGTATGCATACACATGTATTTTTTCCCTTTTCTTAAATAATGTATGCTTTTTTATAATCAGATGTGCCTTAAAATATGACGCAAAAAGGGATGTTTGTCTTGGCTTATCTTTTCTGCCACACAGACATTCCTGAGCTTGAGCATGCGGGTGGTTAGAGGGTATTTTGATACGGTCTGCTTTCAGTAACGTCCTGTCAGGACTTGGGACTCATCTGCTCCTCTGATGGAACACTTAGGGCAGCAGCATCTTCTGTCGATATTTAGTAGCTGCAGGATTTCAGGTGCCATCACGATGAACCTGAATGTGACCTGAACTGCACTGAAAGCAGGTTGAGGCAGGAATGGCTTTTTATCTTCTTGAACCATGTTCGAGGTTGTGATCGTTCAAACTAAACATGGATCTATGCTAGCAAAGTCTTCCTCAGGGTGGATGTTCCCAGCTGTTTGGACATGTGCAGAGGGTGGGTTTATGCCTTGTGCTGAAGCTTGCGAAAAGAATGTAAAGGTGCACGTCTCTTAAGATTTCAATGGCATTTAGCTGTCAGAACTATGTAACAAGTGCAAATTAAGAAGAACGTAAGTGCAGCATCTGCCAAAAAGGCAGTAAAGATCTACCTGTGTTGTACGGCTGGCCTGTCGATAACTTTAGGACATGACCGCAAGTTTGAACATTTCAATCTGGAACAGATGTTCTGTTTCCAGGTATTCTTTTTGTGGGCTTTTGTTTGGTTTTTTGTTAGTTTGTTTGTTTGTTTGTGCTTGGGGTTGTTTTTTCTGTTATTTTAGCCGTGTAGATATTGACAAGAAAACAAACTAGCCCTAAACTCTGCCCCTACCCCGACACATGCTTGTTCCCACCCTAGGACCGTGGGTTAGCACTCTGCCTGCTGGGGGACTTGCAGCGCTTGGGCTCCTGTTCGTGTACTGACACAGCTCTATGGCCAGGACTACAGGACTCTCTTCTGATTATCCTTAGAGCGTTACTGGATTTGCTCCAAGGAATCTAACTTAGCTGGAAAAGGACAAAACTGAATTAGAAAACAAAATGAGTAGAAAATTGCTTTTTATGTTGTAACGCTTTATTGCCCTGGTTCTAGGCTTTTTGGCTCTGATTTGGGAGGTAGGGTTGTAGAGAAGAAGTTGAATGCCATGTCCTGCTGTCCAGCAACCACATATGTTTAAGGTGCTAGTTTGAGAAAAACCAAAAGAGTTCAATAGCGTCATGGGATTCTGCCACCTTTCCATCAGATCTCTGTATCTCGGTCTGGCCCGAAGCACAGATCTTAATCGGACAATATTTTATTTTCACTCCCCTGCACGTGCAGTCATTTGGAATGATGCCTGGCAGAATCTGCCTCCAGATGGGATGGAGACGTTTCTTTCTTCCCATACCCACCTAGAGATGCTCTGCTTACTTCTGTTTTGTAATTCTTGAAATTCTAATTCTTGAAATACTAATTAGTATCAGTTTGAGCAACATGGGAAATCCACAACTTATTCTGTGAAACACTTATTTTTTTCTGGAAAAAAAAAATATAAATATTTAAGATTTAAAAAGAAAACCCTGAACACTGCTTTTATTTGGATGAACAATAAGTTAAGCTTTATTTAAGAGTAAGAAATTTTGAAACTGCTGTTGTCACAATGCAGAAGACGGAGTGGCAGTATCTTTTGTGTTTGACGGGTAACGAATTAATGCAGAACTAAAAGATCTAATTGTCTTTGTTTGGATTTGCATGAAGAGCAGTCTTTGTTACATTTTCCTGCAGAATGTCTTCCTTGCTGGAGTGTGTCTGGGGTGTTGCCGCATGTGGATAACAAGGCAAAACCTGGAGAAAGCAATCGGTGAGTATGCAGCCCTTGTAAGCACAGGGCTCGGGAAGCGGAGGGTATAGGGACCCGTCTGGACACGCCAGAGCCTCCTCCAGCAGGAAGGGATCGTTCAGAGCCTCATTGCACTGACACGCGCTGTCAGGCCTTGTAGGAGCTGCTGAGCCACAGGGATGGTGCAGAGTCTCTGCTGCCACCAGTTGTGGTCCCAGCTGAGCCCCCAGCACAGCCGCATCCCCAGCGGTGCCGTTTCTGGCCAGAGCCGTTCTGGCAGACGTTGGCACCCGACCGGCAGGAGCTGTGGGTGCTCAGCCCTTGCTGCAGGTCAGCGGAGGGGAGAGCAGCCCTGGGTGGCCGAGAGGACGCGCAGGCAGCTTGAGGGTACTGAGTCTGGCAGGGTTGGCCAGAGCTGGCCAGGATCGGAGCAGCCCCAGCTTCACCAACGGGTCCAGCCCCTCTTCTCCTTGGTGGCTGAGAACTCTGGGTGACACCTCAGGGTCAGGGACAGATGGAAGCTGGACACCCAGCTTGAGGCCGCACAGCTGCCTTGAGGGCAGTGACCATGAAGGGCTGTGGATTTGGTCTCAGGTGGCTTTTCTCTCTGTTCCTGGATGTGTTTTACAGAACTGGTTTCCCTCTGGCTTGGGGATCTGTGGGCTCTTGATGGTGAAAGTGCCCAGGACATGGTGACAGAGATGGGGTTCTGTCCACTGCGTGTGTTTGTGACCCCTCCGTGGGATGGAGGTGGCAGGATGGGACGTGCTTCTGCGAAGGGCTCTTTTGCAGTAGAAGTGGCTGCAGTGTCTCCGTGTCCCCTTTGAAGGAAGGTGTTTACTGTCGCCTTGTGCTGGAGCTGTGCTGAGGCTTTGCCTTTCTCGGACTCCTGGCAGTGCTGTCCCAGCCCGGGGAAGCCCACCCTACTGATCAGATTATTCTTTCCAAGAGGATCCAGGTCCTGAGCAGTCTTACAGGGGAGCGTAAGTTGAAGACAAGTCCTGCAAACTGGAGGTGTGGAGCCTGGTGTCTGTCCTGAGATACATCGCCTGCAGAAGATGCCACCTCCCTGAGGGGAACAGTTCCATCTGATCCAACTCCTGCTTTCTTTCTCTAGAGATGGACACAGAGGCTGTTCAGAAGGTTGTCTTTCGAAAAGGGAATAAAAACCTTAGACCCCAAGCTAAATCCAGCATCGGCAGAAATTATGTTGCTTAGAAAACAGATAATAGAGAAAGACAAAAAAATTGAAGCACTGGAGGCTGAGTACAAACTTGCTAAGTTACGTGACTAATTGTAACTGCCCGTCCCTGCCAAAGGAGCAGAGGCGATGCCGGCCACTGGCACGCCCGGTAGCTGCTGTCCCGTAGTGACCCGGTGTCACCCATCAGGGAGGAGGGAGCGTTGGGGTGGCCCTCCCTGCTGCAGGGATGGGATTTGTCCATGTAGCTGAAAGGAAAACTGGACAAGGATCAGCGCTCCCCATGTGCTCTCCTGGCCACCTGAGTTTTGTTGGGTGGGACAACCTGTCCGAAAGGCTGGGAGCGAACTTCCAGGCACCAGCGCTGGAGAGGAACAGAGAACGTCTTGGCCATGGCAAACGCCCTGTGAGCTCTCCAGAGGGGCACAGGATGGACTGACATTCCCAATTGCTCCTCCAGGTGTGCTCGGCGAGACAACCCCAAGTGTTCTGAAGTCCCAGAGGACCAAGAGTGTCAGAGGGCCCCCACATGAGCAACTGCACTTGACGATGGGTGCAGTAGGAGCCCTGCATTCCGTCGTGATTGTGATCCTGGTGTGCGGTGTCATGATCTGGATGTGGAGGAGGAGAACACGGTGAGTAACTGATTGCCCCCATGGCTTCCTGCAAGGGCTGCTCGTAGCCACAAGGCATTTCTGCTCAGGCTGCTGGGAAATGGCAAATGAGGTCTTGGCCAAAATTCACTGATAAGGTTTTGGTTATTCTCAGGTGCTTAAATTTGCATCTGAACTCCTGGGCCTTCTTTATAGGAGCCCCCTCTGACCAGAGCTGAGGTCGGCTCAAGCAGATCCTGCCTGGACATGCTCCTATCACGTTGTTCCTAAGGGGCAATCAAGGTGGGGGTGTCATTTCCCTCCCCACCAGATCTCCATCATCAGAAGTTGGGAACAAAACGTGCTGTAAGGGCACATCCTGCAAGCAAAGCACAGGTCAGTGTTAATTGGTTTGAAGAGCATCCCCAAGAGTGGAGTTTGGGGACGTCCTGGGACCTGAGGTGTTAATAGTGTAATTACAGAGCTGTGTTTGGCCAGGGGGATTCCCATTCCCTGGATGGCTGCTGGGAGAAAGCTTTTCATCATGTTTCCACTAGTAAAACTCGGTATCTTGGGTTTACAGAAGGTCTCCCCAAAGGCGCTGGTGGGGTAAATGTCTGGTGGAGGAAAGGAGCAATGTTTAACAGGGCTGACTTTAAGTTTACAGGAATACCAGGTAGTTAGAAGTTGGTGGCTGAAGCCATTAGAAAATTTCCTGTATTCCTTTTGTATGCGGCATTGATACTGTCAGGTCTTTCTGAGGTCTGGGTGTTAACAGGAGATTAGAGGAATAGAAAGTGTCTTTGGTCAAACTCTGACCCACTGGAAAAAGTCAGAACAGCGAGGCTCCCGCTCAGTGCAGAACTGAAACTGTTGAGCAGAGGGCAGTTATCTGAAGAGTTGGGCAACCAAGAATTTCATCTGTACTGGCCATGGATAATGAAATGACGATGAGGCATCGCCTCTTGGTTGTGAAGCCAGATCTAAGTTCAATTCTAGGATTTGGGGAGTTGAGGGAGGGAATTTTGCTTTTGTGTAGCTTATATCAAAATTGATTTGTCCTCTGAGTTTCCAGAAGGTGTCTGTAACCCTGAAACCAAACCTGTACCATATTCCAAAAGTCAGGTTTTGGAATCTTGAGCTCATGGTGGCGGGGCAGAGCAGCCTGGCCTGTATCTGTGCTGGGGTGCTAGTTTTCTACAGGGATGAGCGCGAGGAAGGTGACTGAGGGGTGCTGAGTGGTCCCACTGCAGGCTCAGTGTATTGTCTTGCATGTGCTGAGGGACCAAAGGAGGCTGGTGGATTTCTCAAGTTTAGAAAAGGAAGGGGAAAAGGCAAAAAGGAAGCACGCATCTCAATGGTGATGTTGTCAGTCACGCTTGTTGAAACTGCCCTGGTGAAATCCTTTGTGTGCATCGGTGTGGTGTTTGCTGTCTGTCTTTTGGGAGCATCTTCATCCAGTACAGGAGGAATTTTTTGTTTTATCTTAACTTTAATTTCCTCTCAGCCTCTTCCACCTCCTTAGAACCAAACCACCATGGGAAGAGAGGCCATAGAGTATGACCTGGAGCTGGCCCTTTAGAGGGCTGTAAAAGGCAGCGGGCTCAGGCTGGGGTGTTGACCTCAGCACAGCCAGTTGCACCTTAAATAGATCAGATGAAAATGTTCCTCGCTGGAGGATGAGCAGTGTTTCCTCGTGAATGAGGATGGTTGTTAGTCTGTGCTTGTTTCTCAGCTTGAACTCTCTAGACTGGTGGCGGAGGAATTGGAACCACTTGTGCGTTGAGTTTTGGGAGATGGAGACGGGCACGGCGAGTGTCTGAAATGCAAACTTGAGGTGTGAGGTAGGCTCTGTGGAGCCTCCTGCGATGCCTGTTGGGTGTTGTTGGGTTCTGTGCCCGCCCCCCGAGTACCAGTGCCCGTTACGTAACGGCGTTGCCGTGCTACCCCGAGGTAGCACACGAGGAGAGTGACAGTTGGAGACAGTCTGACAGTTAGAGACAGTCTCAGTTGGTGTGCTCGTGACAGCCAGGCTGGTTTTGGTGCGTCTGCAAGGTTCGGTGCCAGTTGAAGCCATGGCTCGTAGGCGCACCAAGTTTGGCTGCGTGTACCCGTGGTGCATCTGTAAGCAGCGCCGCCATGGGCCGACCAAACAAGTGCGGCCAGATACTCTGAGAGCTCGTACCCCGAGAGCTCGTACCCCGAGAGCTCGTCGCCTGATGATTTTCTGGGTCAAGGTACTGGTACCATGATAGCGCAGGCAGCGTAACTCCAGTCGAGCCGTTTGAAGAGGTGGCAGAGGTTTAGTCTAGGGGAGGGCTGAGAGGTGGGAGGTTGAACCTTGTGCCCCTGGAGATAGTGTGGATGCGATGTGGTAGTGGTGCTGGATGTTGGGACTGCCAGGATCTGACCCAGCCTGAGCTCTTGGTAGCTCCAGAGGATGTGGAAGGTACTAGAAACAGCAAAGGTCAGCACAGCGTCTCCACTTTGAGGATTGCTTTTTGGAAGCATTAATGTTTTGTTGATAACGCCTCTTGCAGTCAAGACACCGTCTTTTTTGTGTGTCGTTTTCTGTTTGCCACGACTCCTCTGTAGAGGTTCCCTGCCCTCGACATGGTTGGTGTTTCCCAGCGGGTTGAAAGACGCTGGGAAAGCTGCTGATTTGGCACCCGGGTCCTCTTCCTCACCTGCTGGTGGTGTCACCAGCCTGTTCAACTGCTGCTGCTGTAACCGATTTCTAGTTTGTTGATCTTGATAGAAAGGGTGCAGAGGGATCGGGGAAGCGTGGGTGGTTTTATTCTCTGCCATGTTTTCAATGATTTAAATCCAATATGACCATGATCCTAGCTGAATGGTTCCTTTGCAGCAATGATAGGATGAGAGGACATGGCCTCAAGTTGGTCCAAGGGAGGTTTAGATTGGGTATTTGGAAAAACTTCTTTACTGACAGGGGCTGCCCAGGGCAGTGGTGGAGTCTCCATCCCTCGAGGGGTTCAAAGCACATGTGGACACGGCACTCTGGGTTTAGCAGGCACGGCGGTGTTGTGCTGACAGTTGGACTGGATGAACTTGGAGGTCTTTTCCAACCTTAATGATTACGTAACTCCCTGGCTGTGGGGGCTGTTTGAAGACACAAGGGCAGAGCACTCTCTTCTACCAAGACCTCATTTCTTTACTTCAGTGAGGTCTCATCCAGATTCGGCCTCGGGGGTTGAGCGGTTGGTTCCCTGAGTCTGCAGGATGCTGTTAACCAGCATGGCCACTGGTCAGCATCTTCTCCGCTTGCTGACTTCCAGGCCCCTGGGGTTTGGTGCTCGCCATCCTCTGGCCAGGCTGATGATGGGAGGGAAGCAGCTGCCGGATTCACAGGGCTCAGCTTTGCTCGCCTTTGTACCTGCACTCCAACAACAGTTTGCGCTGGCGGGGCCGTGTGGCGCATCACGTGCGCGGTGCTGTTTCTGCCGGGGTCCTTGCCCATCTGTTCCCAGCTCTTTCTGGGTTATCGGGCGCGGGTCCAAGTCCTCGCAGGCAGCCGGGCTCCACGGCCAGAGATTACGAGCAGTAACCTTCCTGGCAGGAGCGGCGTGGCTTTGCTTTTATGCAGATTAGCCGTGTGCTTCTCACTTCAAGGCGTTCCACAGGAAAAGACGTTTCCTGTGTTTGCTTCTTGGTGGGCGGCTCCGATGATGCATCCGTGGCCGAGCCTGCTCTCAAGGCTCCGGAGAGGGATTCCGGCACGCTGCCCCCCGCTTTGCCTTCCACCTCCACCGCTCCGTCACCACAACACAACCACACACGCGCTCGTACTGTTGGTGTCATTCATTCAGGGCCAAGATTGCTTTAAAAAATTCCCTTGGCCCCAGTTCAAACAGGAGTACAGCTGGGATGTGTTAGATTTCAGGCAGTCTGCCCTCAGTTTGAGATGAGTTATAAATAGCAGTGCCGACTTCCTTAACTACCACTCTCTGAGGTAAAATGCAGGTTAGTTACTGTGGGAATCAATTAGGGCTTCTCGAGCTTAAACAGGCAGGAATGCTTTGTATTATTCTTTAATCAGAAAAAAATGGACAACAAATCTGGTCAGGAGAAGATTTCAGGCCCAAGGTGAGAGCTTAGGGCTTTTTTATTATGTATAAATTCTTGGCCTCTCAGTTTCTGGGGCAGTTGTGGCCGATGCCCACAATTGCCAGTAATTAAATGATGCTGATTTGAAACCTGTGAGTTCCGTAAAGGGCTTTTTTCGTTTTCTTTTTCTGACCTGATAAATACAAATAGGTGATAAGATGATGGGTGAAAATTGGAATTGCATTTTTCTTACCGTGGTGGTTGATTCTTGCTTCTAAAGTGGAATTTGCTGCTTCCCTTTACTTATCTTCCTGCTGGGAGCAGTAAACCAGTCCCCTCCAACTGAACCAAACTGCTCTTCCAAGAGGCCAAATTTCTCTTCAGCTGGATATGCTCCACTTGGAAGCTTTTTTTCTGTAGGGAAAAGCCCGGTGTTTTGAAGAACAGCTGGTTTTCAGGGTGCTGTTTTGGTTTTGGAGGCCTGACCCCGTACATCACACAGATTTGAGAGCTTTTGAACTTCATGCTGGCTTTGGGGTTGCTGTTAGAGGCTTTTTCTATAGAAATCATGGAATCATAAAATGGTTTGGGTTGGAAGGGACCTTAAAGCCCATCCCGTTCCAACCCCCTGCCATGAGAAATATGTTATTTTCCTGGGAGCTTGGCCATCTCTCCGGAGCGCCGGTGTATGGTTTACAAATGGTACCAAACAACTTTTGCTTTTGGAAGTTTCACTGGTGGTAGGTCTCCGTTTTGCCAGGTTTTAGTACTGAGCAGCGTTAGAAAACAGCGGAGATGGCGAGGTTGGAGAGAGAATAGAAGCAATTTCTGTGAATGCAAGGAGGTGCAAGCAGGGGGTCTGGACTTCAGTGATCAAGGAGCAACACTTGCTCTCAATTATGTCTCTCTGTGGCAAGGCCTTTGCTTTTGAAGTGTAATCGCAGTCATCTACTCCTGCGGTTTCCTCTTGAAAGGATTCCCCATGTATCAGTCCCGAGAAGAATCTCCAGCCTTTTGCAGTCGGGAGTTTGGTATTTCCTTATTTATCCTGAAGTGTTCTCTCAAGCCAACAGGCGTCTCCTCCTCTCGGGTTACCCATCTCCCTTAACGTGGGAGGACAAAGGAGCAGCCTGGCACCTCTGCTTCCCCCAGAGTCTTCACGTGAGCTCTTGGATTGATCCACACTTTGCTGCGGTTCATCTTTGACTGCTCTTTCCTGGAGGCACGCATAGTGTAATTACCTAAAAGGATTGGGATAGTGGATTCAAGAAGGCTTCCTGGTGGTAAGTTCCTTAAGCTGGAGCAGCACTGTGAAGAGGAGAGCAGTGAAAGCCCCGTCAGCAAGAGAGGTGGATGTCTTAGGTAGGAAAAGTTGAAGGAAGAATCGATGTATTGCAGCATTTGCAATGTACACAAAGCACAAATGAGCCTGTTGGTTTGCAGCAAGTCCAGAGCGTGTGTATGAAATAATTCCTTCGTTAGAGGATAATTTCTTCTGTTCATGGAACTTTTATCAGGCTGTGATTTGGAGCGATGCTCTTTGTGTTGGTTTTTAGCATCCTTTGTGTGCTAGGGCCTCGTGGAAGCGCTCAAAGCAGCGCTGTTGGAAAGCATGTTGCGCGCTCCTACGTTGAGCACTCAAGGTGATGGCTTGGTCACCTCCTGGAAATATGTTTGGGGTTTTTTTTTCTTTTATCTTTATTTTTTATGGCTGTATAAACAGTTCCAGTGTTTTTGAAGTCTGTTTAGCGGGGGGGTGCAGGAGAAGTTTGACTTGCCAAAAGCTGGGAAGCACTCCTGGTGGCACCACTTTTGCATACCAAAGAGGATAAGGTGGGGAGGGAGATAACGTCAATAATCTCAGGTGATACCCACAAGGCAAGGCTGAGGGACAGTTGTTTGGAAGATGTAAACACAATTTGCATCTACTGGGATATGGAAGCTCCGCATGGGTGCTCCCATTCAGGAGGAAAGTCACTGTAGTTCTGGGATTCAGGCTGCCCCCATCAAAGACGTCTTTTCTTCCTGACCCTTTGAGTGGAAGCTCCTCTTCGGAGCGTGGCACAAAACCCTGTGGGCACATGTTCTGCGCTGTGGGATATGGCAGGGATCAAGAGCCCCTCCGGGCTCCTTCCTCAGAGGTGCTGCAGCCTCTCTCCACGTTACTCCTCAGCAGCAGCGTCTGTGGTAACTTGAATGTAACTTTTCCAGAACTGGTTTTAGTACTGGTATGGACCAAAATGGAAACGGCCAGCCCAGCTGAGTGTGAGCTGGGTGTCTCCGACCCTCCTCAATGGAGAATCGTACTGTGGTTGTGTGTGAACAGCTTCTGTAGGGCGGCAAACGCTGTTTCCAGGTGTGTCAAGGCTGAAGTGGAGTGGAAGGAGAGGACTTGGACTTGGTTCTTCCTTGATTTGTGCCGTATTTGTGCATATTCACTTAAGGAAACCTGCTTTCATTTGCATGAGTAGCCCCCCTTGCCAAAAGCGAGGTGCTTTTCCCACTCTCTCCATTCCCTCCTGTGCTCCCGCTCCTGTTGCCCCAGCAGTGCCCCGTTAGCTCCCCGTGGTGCCCCTGCTCCCTCCGGTTGGCACGGGGAGGTTTTCCTGGCAGCCGAGGCGCAGCAGCCAGCTGGTCAAACAAATGTTTTCAGGGTCTGTGCGTTGGGACTTCAAGCTGTTCTGGCTTGGCAATTGAGTTGGATTTTCCAAAGTTTCACATAGTGCGTGGACTTTTTTCCATCCAGCCCCTCCAGGAGGGTGGATGCTGCGAACACAGCTGAGAAACTGTTGTGGTCTCTGGGATTCCTTAGGGTTTGCAGCAGGAGCTGGCTTTGTGCCATACTTGCCTGTGTAGACCTGCAGTGCCACTCCTCAAGCACCTGAGCTGGGCGAGGGAGGGTGGATCTGTACAAATACCACCCCGGGGCTGGTTGCAGGAAGGAGTGGGGTAAGAGTCCATTGTCATGGAGATCTGCTGGAAGGCATCTAATTGGTGTTAGTTAGGTCATCCGGAGATCAGCAATCTGTGTTCAGTCCCAGATGGAGGTTAAAGACTGTGCCTGGGAGTCATTTAGAGGTCACTATGCCAAAACCAGTCCTTGCTTTAGGTGGAAAACTGCCATTTGGAGGTTTATAGCATTTTCGGGAATTCTGATGGATACATTTCGTGTCCTGGCTCCAGGCAGTGGTAGTGCAGGTCAGGAGGTCCTTGGAAGTTGCCTTCATTCACTCATCCCATCCTGCCTGCTCTAAACCCCAGGGACCTGGCTTCAAGGCTGACAAATTACTTTTTCATGGATCTGGAGAAATTTGATTTAGAAATCTTTATTCTACAAAAAGCAGCAGACTCAAAGCACATATTAAAAAAGGCAATGGTTTGGGTTGGAAGGGACCTCAAAGCTCATCTAGTTCCAAGCCAAACCATTCGATGACTCTGTGATTCTATAAAGTTCTCTTCTGGGGTTTTGGGAGATTGTGAATGATTCCTGTGTGTAGCTGGATGTACATCACGTGTCACAACTTGCCTTGCAGGCTTCAAGCCCGATGGATCAGATGGGGAAGATGAGGCCTCAGCCGTACGGAGGAACCAACCCCTACACACAAGAGCAGGGACCTCAGGCGGGGCCACAGCAAGGACACGGCTATCCAGGACAGCCCTACGGGCCACAGACTCCTCAGAGATACCCCATGGGAATGCAAAGCAGGGCACAAAGTACAATGGGCAGCCTCTCATGTGCACAGCAGGTAGAAGACCTGAGCTTCTGTACTCTCTGTTCACAGCAGGGGCGGGTGAGAGAGCAGCAAAGTGCTCCAAGGGACCAGCATCAGCCAGGTTGGAGTTGGCTCCTTGGGTTAAATGACATTTCTTTACAGCACCTCATCTGGATCCAGGGCTAATGGATGTATGAGGACCTGTGGAATCCTTGCTTCCAAAAGCAGCAGAGCAGTGAATCTAACAAGGGAAAAACAAACAGTGAGGGTAGCAAGATACTCTTCCCTCTGTGTTCTGTATAAGACAGAGCTGTACTTTACTGAATAAATCACTTCCAGGTTGGATCCAAGTGGCTCCTGCTGTAGCGTGGGCAGGATTCAAAAGGCTGCCTTGTTTTTTGGAGCAAGCAGCCTTGCCTTTTGATGCCTTTTGACTGTCACTGAAGGGTGGTCAGATAAGGATCACTAAGAACTTAGGGTGCCTATTGAGGTTCTGTTACTGCCAAGAACAATGGTGGCTTTTGCTGTTATCTAGGAGGTTTCCTTGTGTAGGAGGTGGCATTGCCAGTTAACTGTTGTGCTCCAGTATCTGAATGTTTCACTTCTTGAGCGTAATCTTGTGTGTACATAAGATATCTTCATAACTGATCTAATTCTTCCCTCCTCTTCTGCAGATTCCTCCTTATGGACAGCAGGGCCCCAGTGCGTATGGGCAGCAAAGCCAGACTCCTTACTACAACCAGCAAAGCCCTCATCCGCAGCAGCAGCCTCCATATTCCCAGCAGCCTCCATCCCAGACCCCTCACTCTCAGCCTTCATATCAGCAGCTGCAGCAGCAGCCTCAGTCTCAGCCTCCGCAGCTGCAGACATCGCAGCCTGCCTGCTCCCAGCAGCAGTCCCAGCCGTCCCATCAGCAGTCTCCCACTCCGTATCCCCAGCAGCAACCCGCAGCCCAGCAGCATCCTCAGAGCCAGCCTCCCTCCTCGCAGCAGCAGTCGCAGTCGCCCTACCAGCAGCAGCAGCAAACTCAGCAGACGGCTTCCTCGGTTCTTTCTCAGCAGTCGTCCTCATAGCCTCCATGGCAGCCGCAGCAGCAGCAGTCTGCCTACTCCCAGCAGCGCTTCCCCCCTCCTCAGGTAGGGCCGCTCTGCTTTATTTCGAGCCGTAAGGGGTTCTTAAAGAAACTTGGGCAAATCCTTTTCGTTGCACGCTCAAGTCAGTTGAATTACGGGTCAGCAAGCTGCTTGGAAGGATTATGATAATGTCTGTGCTGCCTTCTCTGTTGTGTCTAGATCTCCATCTCCAAGATGTGGTGGTTGTAACAAGTTAAGCCCTGCTGATGCAGCGGTTTTGAGGACTGGTGTGGTGTAAATTTTGCCGGTTGGCAGTACCAGTCTAAAGGATTTTTGTACTGGCACGGTTGTGGCCTGTGAAAGTTCTCCAAGTGGTCTACAGAAGTGCTTGGATTAGCACAACAGCAGAGCAACAAAGAGATGGTGATGGAAGACTTTGCTCTGAAATGTAAAACTCTGTTTTAATAGTTGTTACTGGTTGTGTGAAAATCTAGCTGGGACCTTTCAGCAGATGTTGTAACGCACGATTAAAATGGAGGTTTTAATCAACTTGCCTTGTTTGTGCCCTGAAGTGCTCAGAGCTGTTGTAAGACCTTAGAAGATCAAGAAGCTACGTGGACGGTCTCCCAGGAGAGTCCGTGCCTTTCAGGATCTTTAAGAAGGGAAATCCAGAGCATTACCCTTCTGTCATGTTTTAGGGTTCTGCTCCTGACCGTCGCGGTAGCAGTCTGGCGACGCTTATCCTCCTGTCGAACTGTAGGCGTTGCTGGCTTCAACTCTTTGCTGTCTTATTTCCTGTTTTGGGCAAATTCCTCCACAACACAAGAATATACCAGAGAGATTCCAGCAGAGCCTTGATTTTATTCCCATTTGTGGGGTTTTTTTTGGTGTTTCTTGCTGTTTCAGGAGTTATCTCAAGACTCGTTTGGGTCCCAGGCGTCGTCTGCTCCCTCAGTGGCTTCCAGTAAAGGGCAAGAAGATATGAACTTGACTCTTCAGTCCAGGCCTTCTAGCCTGCCGGTGAGTGGGGAGCTGATCTAGAAGTGAACGGGGCGAGGGCAATCAGAAGCACAGCAGGATAAATTAGCACTGGTAGTATTCTGCATGGAGATGGGAATGATGGAGGCTGCCTGTGCTTTTTACTAAGTCATTAGCTTCTGGCTTCCCACTGGAGATGAAATGTAATTTACAGAAGTAATGGATTTGCGAGTAACGTTTAACCCTGAATGGTCTGGTCTGCGTGTTGGAGCTAAGAGGGTGTCTGAGCTTTGTTTGCAGTGTCTGAAGTACCTGACTGCTGTTGGAATAGGCCCTGACCTGTGGTGATGGCATCTCGTTTATGTCCCACTCGGGTTCCTTGCCCGGTGTCGCAACGGTGGGTAGAGAGTGGCCGTGTGCTTCCCTGTCGGTGTTGTTGGATCCTTGAACTGCTGGTTTCAGCTGCTTTGGCCCAATCTAACGGAACAATTGTTGAAAAAGACAAGTTTCTTAGTACCCAGGGTGAGGAAGATCAGCCCCAGGTAGAACCTTCCTTGGCGGAAGGAGAATTAAGTTGTCTTTTCTGTACTAAATCTGCTTGCTGTGTGTATGGTGAACAGCTGGGTGTGAGGTTGGTGCCTGATGTCCTAGCAGGTTTGGGACTTGGGTGGCTTGAAACTTCACCAAGAAAACAGAGCAGGATTCAAAGTTGGATTGATTTGCACAGGCTAGTCTGTGCCTCTGCCTCAGAGGATGAGTTTTGAGCTGTCGAGTTCCGATTTTGCTGCTTTCTTTCATAGTAACCCATAGAAAGTGAGTGAGCTTTTATTTTTGTGTTTCAGCGCTGGCTGAGGTTTCAGAGCTGCAGTTGGATTGGGCAGAGGAGAGCGAGCTGTGTACATAGCAAAGTTATTTTCGCTCGCGGCAGCAAGAAGGGCTTTGTTGTGAGCCCCTTCAAATAACTCCTTCAGAGTGTGGGTACAAATTGTCACCCCAAATACAAAGTGATTCTGGTTCTGACCACCTAATGGGACTAGTTGTGGGTTGTTTCTTTCTTTCTTTTTCCTTTTTTTTTTCTTCCTCCTTTTGGACCCTGATTACAAAGATTTAATTTGTTCTGAGGCCTAGGGAAAAAAAAAATCCTTTTAAATAGCTTTTCTTTCCACTCTGCCTCTGCACAAGTTCTTCCATGTGACCCATCTTCTGGTGAAGAACGTAGGAAAAGCGAAGCTGCTGAAGTAATTGAAGCAATTGCTCTAGCTCAGAACGGTGGGAAGTCCTGTTCAGCAGCATTGTTGATGGAGCCTTCCTGAATCCTACCAATCAGCGCCCTCTGACTCAGATTGTAGGAGTTGGTTGCTCTGCTTAGCAGAAGTGGCTCCTTCTAAGTACCAAGTGGGAGTTTGTTTTATACCTTGTGGTTTAATATATTTGGCCCCTTTCAAGTTTTCCCAAGCAGTTTAAGAAAAGAGCCATCTGCGCTGTAAAGGTGAAGGAACCTGGAAGTAAGGGAATCTGATCCAGTTTAAATGTTTGAAATGTCCACCAGTTTTTATTAATGCGCTAAAGAGGTTTGCAAAAAAATCAGTGCAGCTTTTAGACTAGCTTGGCTGTAAAGCTTATTTATGTTTCAAACAGGCTTTCTTTCCAGTTATCTTCTTTTCTTGGCTTTATCACCAAATAATTTGCATTTGAGGATCATAGAATGATGGAATGGTTTGGGTTGGAAGTCCCTCAAAGTTCCAACCAGTTCCAAGCCCCTGCCATGGGCAAGGACACTTCCCACCAGATCAGGTTTTCAGCTTATAACTGCTTGCCCTTGTTTTATCCCTGCCCTCCCCAGCTTTACTGGAGCCCCTTTCAGTACTGGAAGCTGCTCTAAGGTTTTCCCGGAGCCTTCTCTTCTCCAGGCTGAACAACCTCAATGCTCTCAGCCTGTCCTTGTACAGGAGGTGCTCCAGCCCTTCAGGTCATCTCCGTGACCGTAAAGACAGAAGCCAGATGCTCTTTAGCTCACCCTGCCCCGTTGTGCTTTTGGGCCTTCTCTTCCACACTAAGTCAAAAATGGGAAAAAAAAGGAGCCCCTGTGCAGAAACTCCCCCTTATTCTTGCACGTGTTTCATCGTTCCTTGCCCTCCAGCTGCGATCTGGTAGAACAAGACCAACACTGTGTGTGTAAATGGAGAAATGGATCAGAGGGCGATGTCGTGGAAGGGGTGACCACCGAGGTGTGTGTCAGCCAGCTCTGTTTCAGGCATCGATCTCTTCACAAAGTTTGGCTTGTGGGTGCTTAGAAACAAAAGAGCGGTGGGGAAGGGTGCTATCAATTTCTTTTTATCTTCCTTATATTGCTCAGACTGTCTGGTTTAGAAAGTTTTATCCTACTCAGGAGGCTTCCTTCATCCCTGTTCTGCTGTTATGTCTGACTTACAGAAGCACAGTTCATTTGTGGGCTTTTAATTTTTTTTGTGGTGTTCTTAGCCCTTTTCTAAGCCTCAGAATAGCTCGTTGGATATCTTGGAATCGGGGTGAGTTGTGCCATCCATCATCTTTAATTAAACATGGATCAGCTCCAGCAGGGAAAGGAGATTGCTGCTTTTTAGGTTCTTAGGAAGCGTTAAATTAATGTGCCTGGTGCCTTTGCGAGTCTTTGGCCTTAGTCTTTTGGCCTCTGTCAGGATTGCAGCTCAGCTGCACTGAGATTGCTGTTGTGTATGGGAGAAGTGTGTTCTTTGGTGTCTGGCTGTAACCGAGGAACAGTAATCCTTAGTATAGAATCTTTCTCCCAAGGGATTCCCTAGTCTCTTCTCTTTCGCAAAGAATTCTTCCTGGTGAGTCGTATCCGGTTTCTTTGGTGCCTTTATGTTTCGAGGCTTGGATTCTGCGTCTGTAGGAGTCAAATATTTCCAGCTGTTAATTGCCTTCTGCTTAGACGTGGAAGGCGCTGGCAGAAGATAGAGGGGAAGCAAACAGGGTGCTAGGACATCCATTTGGGCTTGGCAACAGAACTGATTTACAGTCCAAGTTCTCTGGAGTTCTAGGCTTGTTGGGAGGAATTCTGTGTCTCGTGATGGAAGAGGCGACAGGTTGGTATCTTACCCCAGTCTCCTTGTCTTTTATGGACTGCCTGGAAGGAAGTGAATGTGAGAATTCCTGATGTCTTTGAGGGGGATGTGGAGCAGAGCATCAAGGCAGTGGTTGCCCTGCCAGGCTGTTTCCATCCACCTTCCCCACCGCAGAGGTTGCTGGCTGTGGCATTAGGACATCCAGGCTGGCCCCAAAAGCCGTTTATAATGCAAAGCCAATTTGATACCAGCGAATACTGGATCGTGTTTGCTTTTTGCTGCATCTTCTGGGATTCCTCTGAAGTTTCCCTTGTGGGGGCTGTGGAAAAAAACTTTAGTAAGAGGTGTTGTTTTCAGCAGTGTTTCAATGGGAAAGGTTCTGCATGGGATGGGATTTCTTGCCAAACCAGAAGGATGGATGCTGACAGGGTTATGGGGGGTCCTGAAAGAGCAAGGTTGTCTTTGAGTTTTTGTTGTGGCAAATGAAGCAAACTGGGGCAGCTTGTATGAAAGTTTTGGAATTCCCACTCCAGAAAGTCCTTAGTTTGTTTTGGCCTGAAGGAGAAACCTCATCCCTTCTCTGGGCAACTTCTTTTCATCTGGCTGTGGAATGGGAATTGTTTTACTCTTGGTATTTTGCACTCTTTGGAAAACGCTTTTGCTTCTCCAGCTGTGTTTCACTTGGGTTCCTCTCTGCTTTCAAGCCTTAAAGTGTCTTGGCAATGGCAGGAAGGGGTATAACCGACTGCAGCCAAATTCCTGATCCAGGTTTAACTTCCAAAGGTGTTCTCGTCTTGGATCTAAACCCATCTAAAATGGGTTTAACGAAACTGGATTTTGTGGGGAGGGGAGAAGGGTGAGGCTGCAGGGTTTGGCTGGTGCAGAAGGAGCCCTCCTGTGCATATCCCCAGCAGCGTGGGGTATTTCTGTGTTTGCTTGCCTCTTCCTTTCTTAAGCCAGGTAGGTTCTGAATTTGGGTACTCAGGAGGCTGTTGGGGGAGCACCGTTTGGATCCTCCATTCTTCCAAAGTGGCCACTTCAGCTTGTGTGCTCTTGGAGTGGAATAAAGTTGAGCTCTGTCAGCTGCGTCCCCTGACCTGGAAATAATCGCTGCAACAGGCAGAAACACAGCAGAGAGCTGAGAGTGCTGCCGAGGGAGGGGCAGCCCAGGAAAGGAACCCTTTCTTGATATTATTTGAGCTCAAAACTGATCATTCTGGCTATCTGTTTTGGGAGAGGGGAAAAGAACCTTTTCGAGTTGAACTTGCTGGTCACTTCAGGCTCCTTGTAACTATTTTTTATTTCCGTTTTCCATGTCGGAATGCTTCTGTTTGGTTTGCATTTTGCCTTTTGAGCTTGTCTTATTGCTTGCCTGGAGAGGGAGTAGAGCTGTGTGCATTTCAGAGCAGGGTGGCTGCACGCTGGGTGCCCGGGCATCACCAGGGATGTGCAGAGAAATGCCCTGGGGAGCCCAGGACCTGGAACACTGGGATTAGCAGGATCAGTGAATGGTGTTTTATGCTGATAGGAAGGTGTTTATCCCAAATTATGCCAATATTGGGAGTTGGAAATATTTTCTTCCTGGCCAAGGCTTCTCTGCCAGCGCTTTTCATTGTATGTGCAATACTGACCATCACTTCTGTTTGGTTGCTTGGGAAGGCTGTGTGTGTGTTTGTTTTAATTCTTAATTTTACTAATAATTTCTCCAGTGGCGAAGGGCTCGGATTGCCGCTTGCAAAATCACCCTCACCTTCCAGCCACCCCATTGACGTGTTTCACACTGCAACCTGCTTCTCTGGGTTGCGCAGCTATTTGTCCATGTGGCAATTTTCTCTCCTCCCGCCCCTTCGTCTGGGTTTGAACGGAGCTTAATCCGCCCCGGTGCTCCAGGAGGAAACTCCCCAGCCCGTGCCGCAGCTCCTGAGCCCAATCCAGGCTGCGCGGAGCCCTCTGCCTCCGATCAGCATCCCTTTCGAGATGATGCCGCGTGGAGCTGCCGATGCAGCCTCGCAGGAGCCTGTGCCGGCAGCGCGTTGCGCTGCGCTCGATGCCGGGCTCGATTCCTGTTTCTATTCTGGTCTCGAGCTGCTCAGCTCTGCTTCCTGCCTGCACGCCTCGCACACATTCCCCTAACCCCCAGCCTTTCGTTTCCTTAGGAGCGATGTCTGATACGGAGACTACTGAAAAAGAAGACGGCGACCTCCGTGTGGAGGTGGGCAGCAGGGACGCCTGGCAGCTTGCTCGGGAGAGGACGGGCTCGTTTTCTTTTGAGCCTGGCCGGCGTGAGAAGGCGGGTCAGTGTTTAATCAGGAAATTGCTGTAGGGTGACCAGTTCTGGTCTGGGATCCTGAACAATAGCCGTGTGCCCCGTCACACGCATCCCCTGCGCTGCCGCAGCCTGGGAATACGGAGCCACTCCCTGCGCCGTGGCTGCTGAAGCACGCACCTCACTGGTGACCCTCGCTCTTGAGCAGCTCGTTGTTGTAGAGCAGGGAAATCAGTTTGGCCCTTCCTTTTTGCTGCGGACTTGGTGTCATTGGAGACACTTGAAATGGTGCGGAAGCCTCTTGTCAGTCTGTCGGGCACACTAACCTCGACCTCTTCCCTTTCCATTCAAACTTAACCTGCCAGAGGTCCTGCACCATGTGAGGGAGGGAAAGCCCGTGGTGGTGTGACCTTCAGCTACTGCGTGGGGCAGTCGCAGGGGAAAACAAAGGTGTTTAACTTCAGCTGACAGCACTTCATGTGTGTTAAACGCTGCCACACCTGAGCTTTTGGTTCATGGGAATCATTTTCCTTTTGGCGGGCGGATTGACTCGTCTTGGAGACGTGCACGATCATAAATGCCCTGGAGAAAACTGCTTCCACATGAAGCTCAAATGTGGGACGTGGCAGGGGCCCAGGGCTTGGCTGCTCTGCTCCGTCCTGCAGCGGCTGCGCGGCTCGGATGGGCCGGTGCCTGCGCCCTTGTGGGTCCAAAGTTCATGCCGTGATTTCAAACAAGGCCGGGTAATTGGAGGAGGAGCTGTGTCACTGGGTTTGGTTATGGTTTTGAATAGGATTTTACATGAGAAAATAGAAATGTGTATTGAAAGGAGAAGGGAGCAAGCGGGGCGAAAAAGGAGAAGGGGGAGAAGGGGGCGAAAAAGGAGAAGGGGGAGAAGGGGGCAACTTTTAGGGATTGACTGTTCTGGCACCCTGGCCCAAGGGGTAGCACTGGGCATACATCAATGTCTGGCATGGGCCAGGTTTCCATGGTTATGCTACCCCTTCCTCTGCGCTGAGGAAGGGTGAAAGGAGAATTCCCTCAGTTCTTTCCTAATGTGTTTGCAGTTTCTCCATGCTCCCTGGGTCAGCAGGTGCATTTTTGCAAGCAGATCCTTGCACACAAATGGTTTTTTCCAGAGCCACCCCAGCTGGCAGTGTCCAGGGTCTCAGCTGTAGCCCCTCAGCTTGCTCCATCATTGCATCCCTGCTTTGGGAGGACTTTGGAAAGGAGCTGCCAGCTTTCAGCTCTCTCCCTAGCAGCTTTTTCCAGCGAAAGGACTGCCCGAGCCATCAGGCAGGAGCACTTGGGCCCAGTCTGGGCTGTGCAGAGCCCTCTGCCACTGCCACCAGTTAATTTCTGGTACCTTCGAAACCTTATTCTCTCCTAAAATCTTTCCTCCTTCTGCTTATTTCAGGAATTCTGTCACTCGGTTGTTTCAAAGAGGCAGGTAACAATACCAAAAGCTGAATTGTCTCAAAATCCCAAGCGTTGCACTGAGCAGACGCCTGTCTAAGTTTGTGATTATTCAGCCTCTTGCCTTTGCTCCGGTACTTTGCCCACCCAAGCTGCTGTGGTTGGCATGGTGGCACCATCACATGCCGAGATAACTCAACGCTTTGGAGTCTAAATTGAACATGTTGGAGATGAAAGTGCCTTCCAGAGGAAGCACTGCTGGGGAGTTGGGAGATCCTTATGGCTGGCAGAAAGAGGGGAGCTTCCTGCCTCTTGGGTGATGTAGCATTGCGAAGGGGCTGGAGTTTGTCCTCAGAGTGAAGCGGGGTACTTAAAAACCTTTAGAAGGAAGAGAAAAGCTCTTTAATAAATAAGTGACTGTAGTCTGTCATCTCAGACCCACGCTAGTCCCTCACAGGCACTTTCCTTTCCAAGGCCTGATACCTGAGCAGCCTTCCTGATGGATGCGATCGACTCTTTGATCCTGTTCTCCTCAGGTGTCCCTACCACGCTCCCAAAACGTGGTGCTACTGAGGGCACCCAGAGAGTGCAGGGATAGGACAAGGGGGAATGGTTTTCAGCTGGACGAGGGAAAACTGAGGTGAGATCTTAGGAAGAAATATTTTCCTGTGAGGGTGGGGAGGCCCTGGCCCAGGTTATCTGGATAAGTGGTTGCTGCCCCATCCCTGGAGGGGTTCGAGGCCAGGCTGGATGGGGCTTGGAGCCCCTGATCCAGTGGGAGGTGTCCCTGCCCGTGGCAGGGGTTGAACTGGATGGGCTTTGAAGTCCCTTCCAACTCAAAGCATTCCATGATCTGTGGAAATGTCAGGTCAGCTTTGCCAGGTGCTGCCTTGGATGAGAAGTTTGGTGCGGACAGAGCATGGCAAGATCTCCAGGTCTCTTTGTGTTTATCTCTAAAGTGTTTTGTGAAGCATGAGATGCAAGATTCTGTTTTCTGTGCCTTAGAAGGAGAAACAGGTCTACCCGTTTCCCCAAAATTGCTGCCAGTCAGCTGTGTAATTTGTGATAGAGGAGATTGAGGTATTTTGGGTGTGGAAATAAAGGGGAAGGAAAGGACAAGCTTGTGATTTCCAAGTGTTGATAGTTCTTGAATTAAGTGGAAAAGAAACTGCAGTGAAAATGAAATTGTAATAGAAAGTAGGTGTTTCGATTAGTCAGAGGCAATGAAGCAGCTTTTTTCCCTTTCAGAAAGAATGAGGGAATAAATTTAGCTATTGTTCTCTGGTTTTGCTTGTGAGCGCCTGTATGGAAACAACCGGCCTTATGGAATTTCTAAGCTCTGCCGCATGCTCGTCTCCTGATCATCATTTCCTTGAGTGCTATCTAGTGATCTGACGGCGTCGTCCGGCTCCTTCCCTCGCCATCCACTCTTAGGCTGGAGATCATAGAATCCTAGAATCTACAGGTTGGAAGAGACCCACCGGATGATGGAGTCCAACCATTCCCATCAATCACTAAACCATGTCCCTCAGCACCTTGTCCACCCGTCCCTTAAACCCCTCCAGGGAAGGTGACTCAACCCCCTCCCTGGGCAGCCTCTGCCAGTGCCCAGTGACCCTTTCTGTGAAAATGTCCAGCCTGACCCTCCCCTGGTGGAGCTTGAGGCCATTCCCTCTCATCCTGTCCCCTGTCTCTTGGGAGAAGAGCCCAGCTCCCTCCTCTCCACAACCTCCTTTCAGGTAGTTGGAGAGAGCAATGAGGTCTCCCCTCAGCCTCCTCTTCTCCAATGAGCAGGGAAGGCTGCAAACCCCAGCGAGGAGATCCCTTTGCTTTCTGGTCAGTCTTCCCACTGTTGAGGCTCGGTGGGCTGGGCTGGAGCGGAGCCTTCAATCCCTTCTCCTCGAAGGTTTTGATGTGAAGTATTTCTTGTTGTTTCATCCCTGTTTAACAAACCAGCTGCTATCACATAGCAAACTGGTGGTTCCTCTTTTCATAGAAAAGAAACGTGGCGGTTTCCAGCATCAGGCTCCCTTGGGCTGGTCATGCCAGGACTTGCAACCCTTTCCCTGAGGCGGAAGAACTCCCTGCCTCCTCCGTTGGGTACCGGATTGTGTGATTCCAGGCATGGTTTTTGTTGTGGTGTGAACAGGAGGCGTTAGCTGCTGAGTCCCTGTTTGTCAGCAGCACTGACAAACCCGTGCTGGCATCAGCCAGCGCTGGGCAACCAATCGCAGCTGGAACGATTATCGTTTCAGGGTCCCCGTGGGCTTCCGCTATCAGGTCACATCCCAAAGTAACACTGGGCAGTATTTCAAGGGAAGAAACTCAGGCTTTGGGGCTGCAGCCAGCCAGGAGTGTGAGATTCTGTGTGAAATAGTTGGAATCCCTCCAGCATTTTTGATCTGCAAATGAGCAATAAAATGCATAGAAACCACATTGGAAACACGTGAGGAAATTCTCCAGCCCCTGACGTTTCCTTCAAGTTGGCAGAGTTACGGCTGTGGAGCCTCACCTCCCGGCTCGGCTCGATTGGCTGCGCTGGCGGGAGGAGGGGAGAGGAGAGCCCTTCTCCTGGGGCCACCATCTAGTTCCAGGTCCCCTCCTGATGCTCTGTGGGAGGCAAATAAAACCTTGCTGGCCCTCTCCTCTTGGGCTCGATCCAGAACCTGCTGCCGGCAGCGGGACTCCATGACTTCAATGAGATTTGCTCTATTTGAAAGGCTTCTCTGTTTCTCTACAGACCATTTTATGGGTAGCCTTGAGTTCTATTTCCCCTCTTGAGTAGATGGGAGCTGGATGGCACCCGTCAGGTTTGGTTAAAAACTCTACTCTGTGCCTTGACGGTCGGCATCCTGGGAAAATTACTTGATAGATGGGGAAAAAAATGACTTGATAGGTTGAAAAGAGTCCCTTATGGATGTGCTGGTTGCTTTTAGGCGTTCCAGTCCTGGCTTCTCACCTTCCCCTTGCATCAGTCTCGCTTCCAAGAAACTTAGTCCTGCTGGATAACACTTGGTAAACGCTGCTGTGCTGGCATCTTAGCTGGGAAATGGCTTTATTGTTTGAATGTGTAAAACTTACTGATCTTTAGAGGTGAAAGTCACTTCACCAGTTGATTTTGATGGTCCTGTTTGTGATCTCATTGCTGAAAGGCTGGTGTCTTCCTGGGTACGAGGTCCATGATGGTGCGCTAGCAAGGCAGGGATCCCTCGCTTACACGTCTAAAGCAACCCTATATTAACCTGCTTAATTAAACCAGCGTTTTTAAATGACTCGCAGTACTTAGGTTAAGCCTTGATGCATAGGTGAAGTTGACGAGATCAGCTTTAAAGGTCGTTAGCTGGTGGGTTAGGAGGTAATTTTCAAACTGTTTTTAACATTGTTTGGCTTCACATCTTGCAGATCTTTTCCTGGCTGGCGTTACTAAGCTGTATCCCCTCGTTCTGCCTGGTTCATGTATGAATATTCCTGGTTCCAGTGACCCCTCTCAGATCCTGGAGGCAAACCTTCTCCTTTGCCTCTCGGAGAAGCAGGCTGCTCACTCCTGCTAATGGAAGGGGATATTCACGTTTCACCTTGCACCGTTGCTGTGTATCTGTCCTTTCAGGCTTATATTTTCTTTGGTGTACATTTATATTGTGTTTTTCCCTCTGAGCATAGAAATAGCTCATCTCTGTAGCTTTGGGCTCTGCCCCTCTGGGCTTGAGGATTTGATAGCTCTGAAATGCCACGAGCTCTTGGGGCAGGGATTTTAAAATCTCCTGCAAAGGGGTTTGGCCTCCAGCTTTGTTTCAGTGATGATGAAAACCGCATTTGGTGATTCAGACTAAAAATACCTTAATGTGTTTAAGGGAAATACTGTTTTTTACCGTCTCATCTTAGCTTGGACTGAATTGGCTTCTGGACATTCTGATCCCTTCACTACTCAGAGGGGAGCTGAGAGGTGGGTCTCACACCGGAGGCAGAATTAGGTGCAGCGAGTCCCAGGGAGAGGAGTGTTTTGCTCTCGGTTGTTTGTGTTGGTTGGTGCTTTTTAATGCAAAATGTTGAAAATACTGTCTTTTTACTCCCACTTCCAGTGGTTTCCATGGGAGGAATGTGGGTTTTGTCAAAGTTGACCAGGAGGAAAAGAAAACAAGGAGCTGCGTAAATGAGCAACGTTTTTGATGTTACAATGGAAGGCAGTGAAAATTGCAAGAGATCTTAGACGCTATTTTTAGGCTTTTTAGGCATTTTTTTAGCCTTCATTGAAATAAAACAAAGGGTTTTTTTCCAGGAAGGTAATGTTTGAACAAATCTACCTCCAAGATAGCTGTGCAGGAAGTGATCTCTAACAGAGGCAGTAATGGAGAGGAGGAAGGACGGGCGATGTGCTAAGTCACCCCACTGACAGACTGGCATTTTCAGCTCAAACGTAGCATTTGCCGGTGTTTGTAGAAGCATTTTGATCAAATTTCACTGTTAAAATAGACAAGATGGTTCTGCTGCAGCCAACAACGGAATGTGATGCAGCTGGTACCCCCCATTTGTCCTTCCCAATGTCACTGTCCAACCTCCCCTCTCCACCAGGGGAGATTTAGGCTGGACATTAGGAAAAAATTCTTCACAGAAAGGGTCATTGGGCACTGGCAGAGGCTGCCCAGGAAGGGGGTTGATTCACCTTCCCTGGAGGTGCAATAACCTCTGTCCAGTTCTTATAAAATCAATTGTGCACGCATTTAGAAATGGTACTTGTCACGTGAATTAATTATGCTATCTGTTGCCAGGGAATTGTTATCATCGGTGTTCTCCATCTCTGCTGAAATATTAATTAGTATCAGTTTGAGCAACATGGGAAATCCACAACTTATTCTGTGAAACACCTATTTTTTTCTGGAAAAAAAATATAAATATTTAAGATTTAAAAAGAAAACCCCGAACACTGCTTTTATTTTGATGAACAATAAGTTAAGCTTTATTTAAGAGTAAGAAATTTTGAAACTGCTGTTGTCACAATGCGGAAGACGGAGTGGCAGTATCTTTTGTGTTTGACGGGTAACGAATTAACGCAGAACTAAAAGATCTTTGTCTTTGTTTGAATTTGCATGAAGAGCAGTCTTTGTTACATTTTCCTGCAGGATGTCTTCCTTGCTGGAGTGTGTCTGGGGTGTTGCCGCATGTGGATAACAAGGCAAAACCTGGAGAAAGCAATCGGTGAGTATGCAGCCCTTGTAAGCCCAGGGCTCGGGAAGCGGAGGGTATAGGGACCCGTCTGGACACGCCAGAGCCTCCTCCAGCAGGAAGGGATCGTTCAGAGCCTCATTGCACTGACACGCGCTGTCAGGCCTTGTAGGAGCTGCTGAGCCACAGGGATGGTGCAGAGTCTCTGCTGCCACCAGTTGTGGTCCCAGCTGAGCCCCCAGCACAGCCGCATCCCCAGCGGTGCCGTTTCTGGCCAGAGCCGTTCTGGCAGACGTTGGCACCCGACCGGCAGGAGCTGTGGGTGCTCAGCCCTTGCTGCAGGTCAGCGGAGGGGAGAGCAGCCCTGGGTGGCCGAGAGGACGCGCAGGCAGCTTGAGGGTACTGAGTCTGGCAGGGTTGGCCAGAGCTGGCCAGGATCGGAGCAGCCCCAGCTTCACCAACGGGTCCAGCCCCTCTTCTCCTTGGTGGCTGAGAACTCTGGGTGACACCTCAGGGTCAGGGACGGATGGAAGCTGGACACCCAGCTTGAGGCCGCACAGCTGCCTTGAGGGCAGCGACCATGAAGGGCTGTGGATTTGGTCTCAGGTGGCTTTTCTCTCTGTTCCTGGATGTGTTTTACAGAACTGGTTTCCCTCTGGCTTGGGGATCAGTGGGCTCTTGATGGTGAAAGTGCCCAGGACATGGTGACAGAGATGGGGTTCTGTCCACTGCGTGTGTTTGTGACCCCTCCGTGGGATGGAGGTGGCAGGATGGGATGTGCTTCTGCGAAGGGCTCTTCCGCAGTAGAAGTGGCTGCAGTGTCTCCGTGTCCCCTTTGAAGGAAGGTGTTTACTGTCGCCTTGTGCTGGAGCTGTGCTGAGGCTTTGCCTTTCTCGGACTCCTGGCAGTGCTGTCCCAGCCCGGGGAAGCCCACCCTACTGATCAGATTATTCTTTCCAAGAGAATCCAGGTCCTGAGCAGTCTTTACAGACTGTCCCTCTTGCTCTCTCCAGAGATGGACAGAGAAGCTGAGCAGAAGGACGTGTTCTCGGAAGGGAGCAGTGGCTCAGTGCCCGTCCCTGCCAAAGGAGCAGAGGCGATGCCGGCCACTGGCACGCCCGGTAGCTGCTGTCCCGTAGTGACCCGGTGTCACCCATCAGGGAGGAGGGAGCGTTGGGGTGGCCCTCCCTGCTGCAGGGACAGCTTTTGTCCATGTAGCTGAAAGGAAAACTGGACAAGGATCGGTGCTCCCCATGTGCTCTCCTGGCCACCTGAGTTTTGTTGGGTGAGCTCTCCAGAGGGTCACAGCACGGACTGACATTCCCAATGGCTCCTCCAGCTGTGCTCGGTGAGACAACCCCAAGTGTTGTCAAGTCCCAGACGACCAAGAGTGTCAGAGGGCCCCCAGATGTGCAACTGCACTTCATGATGGGTGCAGTAGGAGCCCTGCATTCCCTCGTGATTGTGATCCTGGTGTGCAGTGTCGTGATCTGGATGTGGAGGAAGAGAACACGGTGAGTCACTGATTGCCCCCACGGCTTCCTGCAAGGGCTGCTCGTAGCCGCAAAGCGTTTCTACTCAGGCTGCTGGGCAGCGGTGAATGACGTCTTGGCCAAAACTCTCTGCTGAGATTTCAGCCGCTGTCGGGTGCTTTAATTGGCCTCTGAACTCCTGGGCCTTCTTCCCGGGAGCCTCCTCTGACCAGAGCTGAGGTCGGCTCAAGCAGATCCTGCCTGGACATGAGTGACCGGCGTGGGCAAAGCCAGGTCAGAATGGGAAAGAGCAGGGGCTGAGCTTCCCCTGGAAAGCGAGACGCACACCAGCACCCGCTCCTGACAGGGAACCTGCCTGCAGGAATCCCCCTGCTCGGAGGTGCCATCAGGTGCCGGTGTCCCCCTCGGTCACGCTGTGCCAGCACCTCTGAGCCTGGGGTGCGGAGCCGAGCCAGCTCCATGCCATGGAGGAGATTCCCCATCCTGCCTCTGCAGCTGAGGCCTCAGACACACCTTTTCTCTCCACAGAGCTCTCTCTGCAGATCGAGGAGCCCAGCCGGAAAGTGGCGGCCCTTCACAACCATGCAGCTACAGCCCCAGCACCCACAGGAGCCAGACCCAGCTCCAGCATCCACTGGTCGTACCCGCAACACCAGTGGCCTCGCCCTGCCCCCAGCCATCGTTCCCCAGGCAGCCGATCCTGGGTGTCCCCGCTGCGGTTGCTGCTGCCCCTACCCAGGCGCCAAGGAACCAACCCGGCAACCAGCAGCCCCTGACTTGTGCCATCTGGATCACCTCCCTGTGAGGTGGACGGGATGGACCCTGGGTCCAAGGTGGATGCTCGGGGCCGGTGCCTGCCCTGCTCAGGCTCCTCCATCGGAGCTGAGGCGTTCTCCCTACAGCCTGAGGCAAAGAAAAGCCGTGGCCAAGAAAAATGGAGAAAGACAAGATGCTGGATAATGAGATGCTAACAAGAACTCCAGTTTGCAGAGATTCCCAGGAGGCTTGCCCTGGGATCGCAGTTAAGTAACCGTTTCCTAATAAAACTTCATGTGTTTTTACAACTAAGGGCTGTTCTGCCTCTCCGGAAACAACCTTCAGGCTCAAAGGTCCCAAGAGAGAAATAGAAATTGAGTCAAAATGACCAGAAGTTATACACTCCTTGGTAAATACTAACAGTGCCACAAAGACTTTAGACTTCACTGCCTGCAGGGATCCCCCTGCTCGGAGGTGCCATCAGGTGCCGGTGTCCCCCTCGGTCACGCTGTGCCAGCACCTCTGAGCCTGGGGTGCGGAGCCGAGCCAGCTCCGTGTCGTGCAGGAGATTCGCCGTCCTCCATCTGCAGCTGAGGCCTCAGCCACAACTTTTCTCTCCACAGAGCCCTCTCTGCAGGTCCAGAACCCCAGGTGGAAAGCGGTGGCTTTCCACACAGCTGGAGCCCCGGCACCCCAAATATCCAGACTGAGCTCCAGCATCCAGCCCCCACCAGCCCTCAAGTGGCCCAGGCACCAAGGAACCAACCCGGCAACCACCAGCCCCAGACTTGTGCCATGGAGGAGATTTCCCATCGTGACTCTGCAGCTGAGGCCTCAGACACACCTTTTCTCTCTGCAGAGAGGGCTCTGTGGAGCCAGACCCAGCTCCTGCAGCCACTGCTCGTGGCAGGAAAACCAGAGGCCTCACCCTGCCCGCAGCCATCGTCCCGGCAACAGCAAACCTGTTTCTAGTGCCACCTGGATCACCTCCCTGTGAGGTGGACGTGCACGAGCCTGGGGTCCAAGATTGATCCTGGGGGCCGGTGCCCCTCCTGCTTCGGGTCCTCGACCAGGGCTGAGGCTTTCTACCTCATTCAGCCTCATCCTTGGCTGCTGGAGTCGGGTCTGTTCCTTGATTTGTGCGATGGTGAATGGATTTTCCCATATGGATCCCTCCCAAGCCTCCTATGGGAGCAATATATGGAGTTTGAAGGCATTAAAGAGGTTTTGGGGGGATAAACGGATAAAACACCCTTTTTAGCCCCCTAAACTCCCTTTATCACTCCCCAAACCCCCTTTTATCCCCCCAAACTCCCCCCAAATGCCTTTATTCCCCCTAAACTCCCTTATATCACCCCAAAACCCCTTTAACCCCCTTTATCCACCCAAACCCTCTATTATCCCCCCAAACCCCCTTTTATGCCCCCCAAACTCCCTTTGTTCCCCCCAAAGCCCCTTTATTCCCCCTCAAAACCCCTCTAGCACCCCCCAAACCCCCTTTCATCCCCCCTTTATAATCTTGTCATCCTGTTTTTAATTCACTGTTTTCTTCTCTTTTCTTGCTCATTGTCTGTGTAAATGAGGAGCTGTGCTCTCTGAGTGCTTAAACAAAATAAAGGGATGTTCAACGACTTCTGTTTCCTGATATATTTCCTGTGAGACATTTCTGGACTTGCAGGGACAGTTCCTGTGGTCGTGGGTGGAGGGGAAAAGAATCCCAGCACGGCAGCACTGCCGGGCACAAGCGCTTGATCCCCCGGCGCTGTTCTCTCTCCACTTGCACACTCCCCTCCTCACCCCTTGCCTTGCTGCAGGCCTGATAGCCAACTCTACAACCATTATCAATAAAAAGAGAACCCTTTTCCTACTGAAATTTCTTATGCACCAGTCCCCAGCTCTTGCCGCTGCAGGTCTCTCAGCCAAGCCCTTTCTCACACAGCTCCAAACCCATCAGGGGCTCATGGCTTTGTCTCATCAAACACCGAGAAAGTCCTTGCATTGGGATCCCCCAGCTGCCCTGGGTCCTTGCTCAGTGTTGTACCCTGAAAGGTTTCTCAGAACCCATCTCCCAAGCCTCTCCTTGTCCACGATGTGCTCCAGCCCCAGCCATCCTGCTGGCCTCAGCAGGACTCTCTCCAGGCTGGGCAGGGTCTTCCTTGTGCGGGGAGCCCCGTACTGGACACGGCAGCCCTGATGTGTCCTGTGGTGGGTTAACCTTGGCCAGCAGCCGGACCCCCCGCAGCTGCTCCCTCCAAGCCCCGAACCAACGGGACAGAGGGAGAAAATGAACCAGAACGGCTCAGGGGTCAAGAGAAAGCAAAGGAGGTTCAGAGACCAATGACTGTCACTGGCACAGAGGTGTGGACTTGCTGAAGTTCGATTTACTTTATTGACAGTTCAGAAAGCTTTGGATTGGGAGCAACAAGGACCAAATATTAAAGCCATTCTCCTCCCACTTTCTCCCAGTCTGAAATGGCTCCATGGCTCCCAATTCCTCTGCCCGCCCCAACCCCAGGAGCAGCATGGAGGGTGGTGAAGAGGGACCCAGGACCCCCCCCCAACCCCCAAAAGGGATCCAGGACCCCCTCAACCCCCCAGATTGGACTCAGGAACCATCAAAACCCCCAAAACGGGACTCAGGACCCCCACAAACTCCCAAATTGGATCCAGGGCATGCCTAATCCCCCCTAAAGGGATCCAGGATTCTCCCCAAACTCCCAAAAGGGATCCAGGACACACCCCACTCCCCCCCACCCTGCACTGGATTCAGGACCTCCTCAAAAGGACCCAAGACCCCACAACCCACCCACCCCCCCAAACAGAAGGAGAACCCCTCCTAAAACACCTAATGGGACCCAAAACATCCCCCTCAAAAGGGATCCATGAAACTCCAAGCCTCCAAAAGGGAACCAGGAGTCCCCCAAAAGGGACCCAGGAGTCTCCCAAAAGGACCCAAGGCTCCCCCAACCCCCACCCAAATTTACCCAGAACCTCCCCAATCCCTGCAAATGGGTCCCAGGAGCCTCAACCTCAAAATGGGACCCAAGATCCCCCCCAAGACCCCCTAAAAGACACCCAGGACCACCCCCTAAAACTCCTGAAAGGACCTAGGACCCTCTCAACCCTCCAAAAGGGACCCAGGACCCACCAAACCCCCCAAAAGGGACACAGAAACCACCCTAAATCCCCCCAAATGGAACCCAGGACCCCCCAAAACCCCCACAAAAGGGATCCAAGACATCCCTTCCCCAAACTCCCAAAGCGATCTGGGACCCTCTGAATCCCCCCAAAAGAAACCCACAGCCCCCCAAAAGGGATTCAAGACCCTCACAAACCCTGAAAAAGGATCCAAAACCCCCAGAAGTCTCCAAATGGGACCCAGGACCCACCAAAACTGCCCAAAAGGGACACAGGACCCCCCTAAATCCCCCAAATGGCACCCAGGACCCACCAAACCCACAAATGGGACCCGGGATCCCCCCTAATCCCCTAAAGGGATCCACTACTTTCCCCCAACCCCCCAAAAGGGATCTGGAACCCTCTGAATTCTCTCAAGAGAGACTCAAAATAAAGGGATGTTCCACCCCACATCGTGCCCCATATTGACCCCCCTATCCCACCCCACAACTAGCCCACGTGTACCCCCCATCTCCTCCACATCTCCCCCCCCTCTCCCCTCACACTGACCCCCCGTCCCCCCCCGTCCCCCCCCGTCCCGAGCGCGGCGTGCTGGGCGGCCTGCAGCACGGTCTGGATGGCGAGGGCCTGGGCCTCCTCGCTGGCCGCCGCCGTCACCGCCAGCTCCTCGGGGGTCAGCGCCGCCGCCTCGGGGCCCGCGGGGGCCTCGGGGCTCTCGGGGGCCGGGGGGCCCTCGGCAGCGGCGGCCGGAGGGGGGGCCGGGGCCGGGGCGGGGGCAGGCCCCGCGGCGCCCGGCCCCTCGGCCATGAGCTCGGGGGGCAGCCCCAGCGCCTCGGGCCCCGCCGGCCCCGGCAGAACCACCAGCGCCAGCGGCGACGGCGGCGGGGAGGGCTCCCGCAGCGACGAGATGGGCTGGGGGGGGACACGGCGGGTGGAGACAAGGGACGGACCCACAGAGCCCCTACTGCCCCCCAACTGCCCCCCCAGAGCCCCTACTGCCCCCCAACTGCCCCCCCAGAGCCCCCACTGCCCCCCAACTGCCCCCCTGAGCCCTCAGTGCCCCACAGAGCCCCTACTGCCCCCCAACTGCCCACCAGAGACCCACAACTGCCCCCCAGCCCCCCTTGCCTGCCCCATAGCACCCACATAACCCCCCCTTTCTGCCCCATTCACCCCCCTCCAGCCCCATTCACCCCCCTCCCAGCCCCATTCACCCCCCCTCCTGCCCCCCAGCCCCCCCTCACCGGCAGGGCGGGGGCGGGGGCCGGCGTGGCCTGGGTGACCGTGGTGAGAGCTCGGGGGGCTCCGCTGGGGCCGGGACTCGGGGGGGGCTCCGCGTCTCCCACCCCCCCGGGGGGGCTCCTGCGGCCGGGGGCGGCTCTGGGGGGGAAAAGGGGGTGGGGGGGGGCCTCAAAACAACCCAAAACACCCCAAATCACAGGGGGGACCCCAACCCCCCCCAATCCATAAGGGGGGCAGAAAGGGACCCCAAACCCCCTCAAACCGTGGGGGAGGGACCCCCAAACCCCTCATATAATGGGGAGGGGGCAGAAAGGGGACCCCAAAACCCCCCAAATCCATAAGGGGGAGTAGAAAGGGACCCCAAAACCATAAGGGGGGGTAGAAAGGGACCCCAAAACCCCTCAACCCATGGGGGAGGGACCCCCAAACCCCTCATAGAATGGGGAGGGGGCAGAAAGGGGACCCTGAGCCCACCCTAAACCATAAGGGGGGACAGAAAGAGACCCCAAACCCCCCAAAAACCATAAGGGGGGACAGAAAGGGACCCCAAAACCCCTCAACCCATGGGGGAGGGACCCCCAAACCCCTCACAGAATGGGGAGGGGGCAGAAAGGGGACCCCAAACCCCTCATAGAATGGGGAGGGGGCAGAAAAGGGACCCCAAAACCATAAGGGGGGTCTAGAAAGGGCCCCCAACCCCCCCCCCCAGACCCCCCAAAAAGGAGGGGCCCCCCCCGACTGACCCTGGTTGGCGCCCATGGCCGCGGTGACCGTGGTGGCCGTGGGGGTGGTCCCGGTCTCGTGGGTCTCGCAGGGGGGGTTGGAGCAGCCGGGGGGGTCGCGGGGGCTCGGGGGCCCCCCCAGCGGGGACCCCAAAGCCACGGGGGCCTCCTGGCTCTGTGAGGAACACGACCCGGTGGCCACCGGGGCGGAGACGGTAGCCACGGCCCCCCCGGCAGCCACCGAGGCAGCGTCGGCGGCCACCGAGGCGACGGTGGCCATCAAGGCGGGGGTGGCCACCGTCTCGGCCGGCCGGGAGCCCGCGGCTAGCGTGGCGGTGGCCGTGGTGGCCACGCCGGCCTCCTGGGGCTCGCAGGTTCGGGAGCCGGTGGCCACGGTGGTGGTGGCCGTGTTGGTGGTCCCCATCTCGTGGGTCTCACAGGGAGGGTTGGAACATGGCCTGGTGGCCGCCGCGGCACTGTTGGTGGCCACCGGCTCGGCCGGCCTGGAGCTGGAGCTGGTGGCCACCACGGTGCTGCCGGTGCTGGTCGTCCCCGTCTCGGGGGGCTCGCAGGCTCGGGAGCCGGTGGCCACGGTGGTGGTGGCCGTGTTGGTCATCCCCGTCTCGTGCGTCTCGCAGGGGGGGTTGGAGCAGAACCTGCCGGTGGCCACGGTGGCCGTGTCGGTTGCCCCCAACTCCTGGGCCTCACACGAAGAGCTGGAGCAGAACCTGGCGGTAGCCACAGTGGCCATGTTGGTAGCCCCGGTCTCTTGGCTCTGGCTCGAAGAGCTTGAGAAGGTTCTGGAGCCCATGGCGGACGTGGTGGTGGCCGTGTTGGTCGTCCCCATCTCGTGGGTCTCGCAGGGGGTTTGGAACAGAACCCGATGGTAGCCACGGTGGCCGTGCTGGTAGCCACAGTCCCCTGGGCCTCAGATGAAGACCCAGAGAAGGTTCTGGAGCCCATGGAGGTCGTCACCGTGTTGGTTGTTCCTGTCTCGTGGGTCTCGCAGAGGGGGTTGGAGCAGAACCTGCTGGTAGCCACGGTGGCCGTGCTGGTAGCCACGGTGCCCTGGGCCTCAGATGAAGACCCGGAGAAGGTTCTGGAGCCCATGGAGGTCGTCACCATGTTGGTTGTCCCCGTCTCGTGGGTCTCGCAGGGGGGGTTGGAGCAGAACCTGCCGGTGGCCACGGTGGCCGTGTCGGTTGCCCCCAACTCCTGGGCCTCACACGAAGAGCTGGAGCAGAACCTGGCGGTAGCCACAGTGGCCATGTTGGTAGCCCCGGTCTCTTGGCTCTGGCTCGAAGAGCTTGAGAAGGTTCTGGAGCCCATGGCGGACGTGGTGGTGGCCGTGTTGGTCGTCCCCATCTCGTGGGTCTCGCAGGGGGTTTGGAACAGAACCCGATGGTAGCCACGGTGGCCGTGCTGGTAGCCACAGTCCCCTGGGCCTCAGATGAAGACCCAGAGAAGGTTCTGGAGCCCATGGAGGTCGTCACCGTGTTGGTTGTTCCTGTCTTGTGGGTCTCGCAGAGGGGGTTGGAGCAGAACCTGCTGGTAGCCACGGTGGCCGTGCTGGTAGCCACGGTGCCCTGGGCCTCAGATGAAGACCCGGAGAAGGTTCTGGAGCCCATGGAGGTCGTCACCATGTTGGTTGTCCCCGTCTCGTGGGTCTCGCAGGGGGGGTTGGAGCAGAACCTGCCGGTGGCCACGGTGGCCGTGTCGGTTGCCCCCAACTCCTGGGCCTCACACGAAGAGCTGGAGCAGAACCTGGCGGTAGCCACAGTGGCCATGTTGGTAGCCCCGGTCTCTTGGCTCTGGCTCGAAGAGCTTGAGAAGGTTCTGGAGCCCATGGCGGACGTGGTGGTGGCCGTGTTGGTCGTCCCCATCTCGTGGGTCTCGCAGGGGGGGTTGGAACAGAACCTGATGGTAGCCACGGTGGCCGTGCTGGTAGCCACAGTCCCCTGGGCCTCAGATGAAGACCCAGAGAAGGTTCTGGAGCCCATGGCAGACGTGGTGGTGGCCGTGTTGGTCGTCCCCATCTCGTGGGTCTCACAAGGGGGGTTGGAGCAGAACCTGCTGGTAGCCACAGTGGCCGTGCTGGTAGCCATGGTCTCTTGGCTCTGACTTGAAGACCTGGAGAAGGTTCTGGAGCCCATGGAGGTCGTCACCGTGTTGGTCGTCCCCGTCTCGTGGGTCTCGCAGGGGGGGTTAGAGCAGAACCTGCTGGTAGCCACGGTGGCCACATTGGTAGCCGCCATCTCCTGGCTCTCACACGAAGAGCTGGGGGACAAGTTCGAGCCGGTGGCCACCGTGGTGGTGGCCGTGCTGGTCGTCCCCGTCTCGTGCGTCTCGCATGGAGGGTTGGAGCAGAACCTGGCGGTGGCCATGCTGGCCGCGCCGGTAGCCACGGTGGCCTGGGCCTCACCCGACGAGCCGGAGCAGAACCTGGCAGTGGCCATGGCAGCGGCCGCGGCGGCCTCGTGGAGCTCTCCAGGTTGCCCGGAGCTCTCCAGGTTGCCCGGAGCCCCCGCGGCTCCCGGGGCCGGGCCCGGGCGAGCCCTCGGCCAGCAGCTGGAGCTGGGGGGCTAGCGCGGCGCCCACGTTGGCCACCAGGCTGGTGGTGGCCGTGTTGGTGGTCCCCGTCTCGTGGGTCTCGCAGGGCGGGTTGGAGCAGAGCAGGGTGACGGTGGCCGCCTCGCTGGCCGCCTCGGGGGCCCCGGCGGCCGCCGACTCCGAGGTGGGAGAAGCCAAGATGGAGACGAGCAGCTCCTGCATGGGCGGCGCCCCCACCCCGCTCGGCGTCGTGATCAGCGTCACCTGCGCCGGCGCCGCCACCGGCTGGGGGCCAACCCACAGTCAGAGGTAGCCCAGGGCCGCCCCAAGCCACAGGCAGGGCCCCGCGGCCACCGACCGCGCGGGGCGGCCACCGCGCCAGCCCACAGGTGGCCACCGGGCCCTGCCGCACGGCCCATGGTAGGGGGCCTCGAGGTGCTACTGGGGGCCCTCAAGGTCCCACTGGTGGCCCTCAAGGTCAACCAGATAGCCCACAAGGTCCTATTGGTGGCCCTCAAGGTCCCTCTGGTGGCCCACGAGGTTCCACTGGTGGCCCTCAAGGTCCTATTTGTGGCCTTCAAGGTCCAATTTGCGGTCCTCAAGGTCCCACTGGTGGCCCTCAAGGTCCCTCTGGTGGCCCACGAGCTCCCACTGGTGGCCCTCATGGTCCCACTGGTGGCCCTCAAGGTCCTATTGGTGGCCCTCAAGGTCCTACTGGTGGCCCTCAAGGTCCCACTGGTGGCCCTCAAGGTCCTACTTGTGCCCTATAAGGTCCTATTGGTGGCCCACAAGGTCCTACTGGTGGCCCACAAGGTCGCACTGGTGGCCCATGACCTCCTATTGGTGGCCTATAAGGTCCTACTGGTGGCCTATAAGGTCCCACCGGTGGCCCTCAAGGACCCATTGGTGGTTCTCAAGGTCCTACTGGTGGCTCTCAAAGTCCTATCTGTGGCCTGTAAGGTCCCCCTGGTGGCCCTCAAGGTCTTATTTGTGGCCCTCAGGTCCTATTGGTGGGCCATGAAGTCCTATTGGTGGCCCTCAAGGTCCCACTGGTGGCCCACAACGTCCCACTGGTGGCTCTCAAGGTCCTATTAGTGGCCCTCAAAGTCCCATCAGTGGTCCACGACCACAACCTCCCTCTAATCTATGGATCCTCCCATCTGGTGGCCCCTGGAGCCCAACTAGTGGCCCTTAAGCTCCTATTTGTGGCCCACAAGGTCCCACTGGTGTCCTATAAGGTCCCACTGGTGGCCCTCAAGGTCCTACTTGTGGCCCTCAAGGTCCTATTGGTGGTCCTCAAGGTCCTATTGGTGGCCCTCAAGGTCCCACTGGTGGCCTATAAGGTCCTACTGGTGGCCTATAAGGTCCCACTGGTGGCCCTCAAGGTCCTACTTGTGGCCCTCAAGGTCCCACTGGTGGCCCTCAAGGTCCTATTGGTGGCCTATAATGTCCCACTGGTGGCCCTCAAGGTCCTGTTGGTGGTCCTCAAGGTCCTACTGGTGGCCCACAGGGTCCTACTGGTGGCCTATAATGTCCCACTGGTAGCCCACAAGGTCCTACTGGTGGCCCTCAAGGTCCCACTGGTGGCCCCCAACCCCCTGCTGGCCTCCCACATCGGTAGCCACGTGATCCTACAGGTAGCCCCCAAGCTCTCGCTGGTAGCCCCGGCCCCGCCGCACCCCCTCCCGGCCCCGTAGCCGCAGTAGCCCCCTCAGTAGCCGCAGTAGCCCCCCCGGTAGCCCACCTGGACAGCGATGGCGGCGGTGGCCAAGGCGGTGGTGGCGGCGGCCGAGACGGTGGTGGGGGAGGGGCTGAGGACCTGGCTGGAGAGGGTGGCGATGGCCCCCAGTGTCGTGATGGGGGTGGCTAGCGAGGCCGAGGCCCCGTGGCCACCCGCCCCGGCCAGGCTGTTGGACACGGTGCCCGTCACCGTCCCCAGCGTCGTCACCCCTGCACCGTAACAAAGGAGACGCTCGTTAGGCTGAGAAGCACGGGGAACAGGGTAATTAGCCCCGGGAACCACGCGGCTACTGACGTCCAGGGCTAAGTAGCCACTCTAATGGCAGGAGAGCAGGTGAATTAGCCCCTTGAACAACGTGGCTACTGACACTGGGGACCAAGTAGCCACTCAAATAGCACAGGAACGTGTTAATTAGCCACGTTAATTATGTGGCTACTGATATTCAAGGCCAAGTAGCCACTCGAAGGGCCTCCAAATGTGTTAATTAGCAGATTTAATGATGGGGCTACCGACATCCAGGGCCAAGTAGCCACTTGAATGGCCTCCAAATGTGTTAATTAGCAGCTTTAATGATGTGGCTACTGACATCCAGGGCCAAGTAGCCACTCGAATGGCCTCCAAATGTGTTAATTAGCAGCTTTAATGATGTGGCTACTGACATCCAGGGCCAAGTAGCCAATCTAATGGCCTCCAAATGTGTTAATTAGCTGCTTTAATGATGTGGCTACTGACAATGGGGACCAAGTAGCCACTCTAATAGCACAGGAACATGCTAATTAGCCACTTTAATGATGTGGCTACTGATATCTAGGGTCTAGTAGCCACTCGAATGGTGTGGGAAAGTGTTAATTAGCCACATTAATGATGTGGCTACTGACACGCAGGGCTAAGTAGCCACCCAAATGGCCTCGGAATGTGTTAATTAGCTGCTTTAATGATGTGGCTACTGACACTCAGGGCTAATTAGCCACTCGAATGGCACGAGGTGCACTAATTAGCCACGCTAATGGCTTGGCGATGTGCTAATTAGCCACTCTAACAATGTGGCTACCGACACCAAGGGCCAAGTAGCCACTCGAATGGGCTGGCAGGGAATGTCAGGGACTAATTAGCCACTCTAATGGGGGGGGAACTTGTTAATTAGCCACTCTAGGGGGTGGGGGAGGCTAATTAGCCACCCTAATGACACAGGGCACGGTAATTAGCCACTCTAATGACCCAGGGGGTGGTAATTAGCCATTCTAATGACATCGAACATTTCAGTAAAGCCTTTGACACAGTTTCTCCCAGCGTTCTGCTTGAGAAACTGTCACCTCTGGCCTGGACAGGCGCACGCTCTCCTGGGCGGAAAACTGGTTGGCTGGCCGGGCCCAGAGAGTGGTGGGAAATGGTGTGAAATCCAGCTGGAGGCCAGCGACAAGTGGGGTTCCCCAGGGCTCAGTGCTGGGTCCAGCCCTGTTCAATGTCTTCATCAATGACCTGGATGAAGGCATCGAGTGCACCCTTAGCAAGTTTGCGGACGACACTAAGCTGGGTGGAAGTGTCGATCTGCTGGAGGGTCGGGAGGCTCTGCAAAGGGATCTGAACAGGCTGGACCGCTGGGCTGAGTCCAACGGCATGAGGTTTAACAAGGCCAAATGCCGGGTCCTGCACTTGGGGCACAACAACCCTATGCAGTGCTACAGACTGGGAGAAGTCTGTCTAGAAAGCTGCCTGGAGGAGAGGGACCTGGGGGTGTTGGTTGACAGCCGACTGAATATGGGCCAGCAGTGGCCCAGGTGGCCAAGAAGGCCAATGGCATCTTGGCTTGGATCAGAAACGGCGTGACCAGCAGGTCCAGGGAGGTTATCCTCCCTCTGGACTCGGCACTGGTGAGACGGCTCCTCGAATACTGTGTTCAGTTCTGGGCCCCTCACCACAAGAAGGATGTTGAGGCTCTGGAGCGAGTCCAGAGAAGAGCAATGAAGCTGGTGAAGGGGCTGGAGAACAGGCCTTATGAGGAGCGGCTGAGAGAGCTGGGGTTGTTTAGCCTGGAGAAGAGGAAGCTGAGGGGAGACCTCATTGCTCTCTACAACTACCCGAAAGGAGGTTGTAGAGAGGAGGGTGCTGGCCTCTTCTCCCAAGTGACAGGGGACAGGACAAGAGGGAATGGCCTCAAGCTCCGCCAAGGGAGGTTTAGGCTGGACGTTAGGAAAAAATTCTTTACAGAAAGGGTCATTGGGCACTGGCAGAGGCTGCCCGGGGAATTGGTTTAGTAACCTTCCCTGGAGATGTTTAAGGCACGGGTGGATGAGGTGCTGAGGGATATGGTTTAGTGTTTGATGGGAACGGTTGGACTCGATGATCCGGTGGGTCTCTTCCAACCTGGTTATTCTGTGATTCTGTGATATATATATATAAAACCTAGTGTGTGTCTGTCTGTCTGTCTATCTATCTATCTATCTTTGTATATGTATAAATATATGTTAGTGCTGTAATGTTTAAATCCTTAAACAGCATTATAATTTTTCACAGTTCATACAAGCAGAAGTATTTCAAATTAATAGGAATTCTGTATATTGCAGACTACAGAAAATGCTACTCTGTAAAACTAAGGTGTCCAGCGGGGCTGGAGAGGTTAAGAATCACTGCCTTGAGCTAAGAGGTCTTGATCCAGGGGGGCTCTATTATTCTTTCCAAAGAAGAGAAATAAGACCCCACAAACATACCATTTAAGAAGATGTGTTTTCCCATCTTTCTCTACCCTCCATGCCAACCCTTCAGGTGCCACTGGGCTGAACCGTTCACACTTATGCTCTAGGAGGATACTGAGCACTGCTGAATGGGTAGAACAGGAATGAAAAAAAATCTTGGCAATTTGTGAGTTAGCACTAGAAAGGGGTAATTGTTGCCATTTCGGTTCTTAAGTTGTCACTGGAAAACAGGATTAGAGGAGGAAGGATTTCTCTAAGCCTCGGGAGAAAAGCTATTGCCGTGGAATATTGATGCAAGAAGAAATTCTTATATTCTGTGCTCTTCAGTGTACTTAGGAAAATAGTTCACTGCCAGTCATGATTTACTGTTATGATATTTCTCTTCTGTAATTCATAGGAACAATCAGAGAAGGCTGAGTTCTATTGAAGCCAACCTTTTTCTGCTCCACCTCTCTGGTGATTCTCCTACTCTGTTCCCGCTTGGCAGCTGACAGCAGCGAAGCTCTCCTGGCTCCAAGTGCCCACTGTCTGCCCCTGCTCTCCTGAACTCCTGCTATAAAATCTTCCCTGGTGAAAATATCCCAGCAGAGGTGTGCTGCTTTCTGCACTTGGCGTAGGTGCCTGGAGAAAGAGGCTATTCACTTCAGCTAATGCTGGCTGGTGTTTTCTTAATCTGCCTTTTCTTCTTCTACAGACAATTTTCTTAGGTCTGTGTTTGTTAAGAAGAGGTAAGATATCTTCTTTAGGACTAAGTTGTCTTTGAAGTTCCTTTATGAAGTTAGCCTTGTACGTCATAACAGGTACTGGGCTTTATTCAATGGAACTACAAAATGCTTAGACAAGCAAATGATGTAAGGAATAGTGGAACTGTGTGTTGTTTGGAAAGAGCTGTGCAAACTGCTGCCCAATGTAGATTGATGTGCTGAAGATTTATTTCTCAAAATTCAACATTTTTTAGAACACCTCAGTATTATCTTGGATAAATGCAAGATGTTAAATCAAACATGGCTCTTACGAGGGGGAGCAAATGGAACTAAAACAGTGGCAGCGACGAGATGTTCTCACAGTGATTACTTGTTGTGTTAACAGGACTGGGAAGCAGACGAATAGCCCAGAGAGCTCTTTTGAGAGTGGGGGATTTCATCCAGGAGGAGAAGGCGGCTGCATAATCCTTTCCCCGAAGAGGTGAGTGCTAGAGGATGTAGGAGGAGTCTGAAGATGAGCTCATATTGCAACTTCTGACACCTACTGATTGTTTTAATTCAAGTATTCCAGAAAATCTGTTAAAAATTCATGCAGTTTGTTTTACTTTTCTAGTTTGGAATAATTGCAGTAGACTAGCAGGCTCCCATTTGGTTATAAGCTCTCCTAGATTTCACCAATATAAACTACTTCATATTGTTCCCCTGGGAATTTAATTGCATTAAGAAATGATTGGCCCTGATAGACTTCTATGGTCTGTGATAATTATAATGGAATAAGATATCCATATAAAAGCATAAAATGATGCTGAAGCACATGCATTTTTGATCATCAATTAGTGAACTATCAAAGGCATTGCAGATGGAACTGGTTTTTTGCTTTTTAGAACAGAGCCTGACCACTGCAGCCTCAACTGTGTAGTAAGCTTATTTTTAGTTCTTCTTGCTTTAGTGAATACATCTGAACGTGTATTTATGTACATATTCAACTCTGCTGTGAACTTTGTAATGCTTTAAACCTTCCTGCGGAGAAGTCTGAGAGGTAGGTTTCCTTCTGGAAGAGGCCAGTGAGGCTGCTCCGTTGGTCCAGAAAGCTCTTTCTGTAGCAGTTTATTGTTTTCTTAGGGTGATACCAAATCTCCCCGTACTGGTTAATGGAGCAGCTGGGACCTGCTAACGAGCTGGTTCATATGGAAACAGCTTACTCGTATAAAAGCAGCAAAGCTAAAAGCCGTTTGAAATCTGTGGTTCAGGAGTACTAGGGTTTTTATTCTCCTGTCCCCCAAAATCACTCTGTGTTCTGCCCATCTGGATTACTGTCAGGGGGGTTGGATTAATTAGATGAACAGATGTCAGTGTTTTATCCATTGCCTGGCATCCTGTCGTCTTCAAAAGTATCCACAGCTTCCAGCTGGGACCTCCAGGACGCTGGAAGGATTTCCTCAGAGAAAGGCTAGGAGCTGGCTCCAGTATTTCAAAACCCACGTTACGGCAATCATGACATTTTACTTCTGATTCTGTTGCATTGGGTACAAAGTGAGGGAAAAACACGATTGCTTAAAAAGTGTGAGTGGAAAGGGGTGATTTGGATCTAAATATCTCATAGCATGTATTTCTACTTGTGTTTGTGTATTTGACAGCAGGTATGCATACACATGTATTTTTTCCCTTTTCTTAAATAATGTATGCTTTTTTATAATCAGATGTGCCTTAAAATATGACGCAAAAAGGGATGTTTGTCTTGGCTTATCTTTTCTGCCACACAGACATTCCTGAGCTTGAGCATGCTTGAACTATGTTCGAGGTTGTGATCGTTCAAACTAAACATGGATCTATGCTAGCAAAGTCTTCCTCAGGGTGGATGTTCCCAGCTGTTTGGACATGTGCAGAGGGTGGGTTTATGCCTTGTGCTGAAGCTTGCGAAAAGAATGTAAAGGTGCACGTCTCTTAAGATTTCAATGGCATTTAGCTGTCAGAACTATGTAACAAGTGCAAATTAAGAAGAACGTAAGTGCAGCATCTGCCAAAAAGGCAGTAAAGATCTACCTGTGTTGTACGGCTGGCCTGTCGATAACTTTAGGACATGACCGCAGGTTTGAACATTTCAATCTGGAACAGATGTTCTGTTTCCAGGTATTCTTTTTGTGGGCTTTTGTTTGGTTTTTTGTTAGTTTGTTTGTTTGTTTGTGCTTGGGGTTGTTTTTTCTGTTATTTTAGCCGTGTAGATATTGACAAGAAAACAAACTAGCCCTGAACTCTGCCCCTACCCCGACACACGCTTGTTCCCACCCTAGGACCGTGGGTTAGCACTCTGCCTGCTGGGGGACTTGCAGCGCTTGGGCTCCTGTTCGTGTACTGACACAGCTCTATGGCCAGGACTACAGGACTCTCTTCTGATTATCCTTAGAGCGTTACTGGTTTTGCTCCAAGGAATCTAACTTAGCTGGAAAAGGACAAAACTGAATTAAAAAACAAAATGAGTAGAAAATTGCTTTTTGTGTTGTAACGCTTTATTGCCCTGGTTCTAGGCTTTTTGGCTCTGATTTGGGAGGTAGGGTTGTAGAGAAGAAGTTGAATGCCGTGTCCTGCTGTCCAGCAACCACATATGTTTAAGGTGCTAGTTTGAGAAAAACCAAAAGAGTTCAATAGCGTCATGGGATTCTGCCACCTTTCCATCAGATCTCTGTATCTCGGTCTGGCCCGAAGCACAGATCTTAATCGGACAATATTTTATTTTCACTCCCCTGCACGTGCAGTCATTTGGAATGATGCCTGGCAGAATCTGCCTCCAGATGGGATGGAGACGTTTCTTTCTTCCCATACCCACCTAGAGATGCTCTGCTTACTTCTGTTTTGTAATTCTTGTCACAAGGCTCCAAAATTTTTCTAGTCTTAACACCTGCAAGTCTGAATGAGGTAACGTGATAACATTATCCAAGTGCAAACTCCAATTCTGTTCTTCTGGACCTTGCAATCCAGAATGTGAATTTATGATGTGAGGGGAGATTCTTTCAATGTGGCAATTAATGTCTTTGTCAATCCCTTTCTTTTACAGTAGTACCCTTACTACTCCTCCAAAACATATTTCTGTGAATTGGATTCAGTTATGTAGTTTTATGGGGGTTGGTGGGTTTTTATTGTTTGGGGTTATTTTGTTTGTTTTCATGCAGGGTTTTTTTGTGTTTGGTTTTGGTTTTTTTTTTCTAGTATTAGCTGTGTGCCTATCATTCTTCCCTGAAGTGAAACCCACTTGCATCTCAAAGCCCTTCATCTTGATTTACACTGTGTGGAAACTTAAGCTATTTGGTCTTAGATTGATCCGACACTGCTCACGGCTTTGCCGTTCTTCCTTTCAGCAGCCTGTGCTCACAGTCTCTGTGAGACGAGCAGGTTGATTTACTGCTGGAGAACACTTGGGTTGCAAACTTTGGCATACCTGCTTGTATTGTTTATTCTTGCACGACTATTACGGAGCATTGTGCTTTAACAAAATATGTTTCCTCTAGAATGTGGAGCATTTAGGAGAGTCTAGAGTAATTGGAAACTTAATTGTAAGTAATTGAATGTGGGTAATTAACTATGGACTGTAAAGTGGAAAAAAGAAAGAGGAAATGCCTACTAAAAGCCATTAGTATAGTTCTGCAATAACCTCTGTCCATTTTTTATAGAACCGATTGTGCACGCATTTAGAAATGGTACTTGTCACGTGAATTAATTATGCGATCTGTTGCCAGGGAATTGTTATCATCGGTGTTCTCCATCTCTGCTGAAATACTAATTAGTATCAGTTTGAGCAACATGGGCAACCCACAACTTATTCTGTGAAACACTTATTTTTTTCTGGAAAAAAAAATATAAATATTTAAGATTTAAAAAGAAAACCCCGAACACTGCTTTTATTTCGATGAACAGTAAGTTAAGCTTTATTTAAGAGTAAGAAATTTTGAAACTGCTGTTGTCACAATGCGGAAGACGGAGTGGCAGTATCTTTTGTGTTTGACGGGTAACGAATTAATGCAGAACTAAAAGATCTAATTGTCTTTGTTTGAATTTGCATAAAGAGCAGTCTTTGTTACATTTTCCTGCAGAATGTCTTCCTTGCTGGAGTGTGTCTGGGGTCCGCTCCGCCGGACCCTGACGAGCCACCAGCAAAGAAGGCAAGAACAGATACTGCATATGACACGAGGGTTGAATGTGCCCCATTTTCCTTAGGTTCCTGTACTGCAGGGAACTCTGTCTTTTGTACTTGTCTTTGAGCGTCAAGAGGAAGTTGTGGAAGCAAACAAATGCCCGGAATCAGGCAAAATAGAAGCGCAGCCCAAGGCGCCTCCAGGGTCATCCTGAACAGCGCCAGAATGCGAGGAGGCGCCGGCCGACTGGGGCACCCAGATCCAAGGCTGGAGTGAACCGGCGCCGGCCGAGGACACGCACCCGTCGCCGCTGACCCCAGCACTGGGTGTCTGTGGAAGCAGTGTCCTGGAGAATTACAGACACTGCAATGCCATGACCATCAATCAAGTTGAAATGAAAGCATGAGTGTGTGTTTGTGCCCTTGTGTGGCATCTGCATGTCCCTTGGTTTCCTACACCATGGATGGGTGTCTGTGTCTGTTGGGGGGTTGTGGCCTCTAGGTGGGCATCAGTGTCTGCTGGGGGAGAGCTGTCCCGGGGGTGGGAATCCACACCTGGTGGAGGGGGGTGTGCTTCATGGGTGGGCTGTCCTGCGGGTGGGTGTCCATGTGTTCCTGGGGTGTATTCTATGATTCTAACACTATATCATATGAGACAAGCTGTTGAGGAGTTTTCAGATCAAAATGGGCAGGGATATTTTCATGTGCACAACCCACCTTTTGCACCTGAATAAAGCTAGCCTTGCAAAAGAATTAATCACTGGAAAGGACACATTGTCTTTAAGGTTTCTCTCTGTATCATTAGAAAGTTGCTCTGTCTTGTACTTCTCTCATTTCTCACCGGAAGCTTTCCTCGGTGCTTTTTTTTCAGAGTTTTCCAGAGTGCTCACATAGCCCTTTCTCATGGGCTTTGTCTGACAGTCCCCTTGTAATCACAGGTCATCGGCATGAGAGAGAAGGCCATCAAATGTAGCGGTTAGGAGCGGGTACAATATCTGTGAAACTCTGTTGTAAGTAACCGCTTGGGCGCTGCATTCACCTTGTGAATTATGAGAAGGCTTTTGGACCTTGTCCGAACTTGTCCCTGGGACTCAACTGCAAGTTTCCACGTTTCTTTTAGATAATGAAGCAGGAATCTTTGCCTTGGTGTGAGTCGTGTGACATTGGCTACTTAATCGTTTCACACAGGCCCCTCCAGTCAGGGCCTTGGGTACCTGGGCTCCGCCACCTTCCCCCCACACACACACAGCCTCGCTGCCAAATACACGGCAGCCTGGTGCCACCTGTACTGCCCCTGCTAGGGGTGAAACACCCGGGCTTTAAGGAGTGAGCTTACGCTTTTGTGGAAGCCTCTGCTGGAATCGCTGGTCTCATTCCTGACCTGTAAACGTTACCTCGCAGCCTCTCATTATGTCTGTAAATTTAAGACTTGGATTTTTCCTCTGAAAGCCTTAAATCAGCCGCTGTAAGGATGCCAGTGGCTGCAGCATGTTGCTAGTTACTTGTATGCTTGTCTGATGTGTTCCCCAGCTCCTGGGCAGCCCAGGGCAATCCTTAACCAATTGTTACAGGTCTTTCGCTGGCAATTTTCTGCTCCAGAGCCCACCTCAGTCATCGACACGGTTGGACACCCAGCAGTCATGTGAGAAAAGCAGATTTAAACAGATATCTGAGAAACCAGTGATCGGGATAAAGCACATCCACTCCGCTCTGCCCAGGGCGATTCCCCCATAGAGCTGGCAGCATCCCGCAGGCTGCAACCAGAACACCCTTCTAAGGCTCCCACACCTTGTTCCAACCCAAAACACTCATGCAATTCGTTTTGTTAAATCTTAAACAATTATCACAGGGCCTACAGCCTTCAGAGGCTGTGAAGGTTTTTGCAGGCTGAAGGACACAGGCAAATGGAGGCTGTCCTTGAAAAGACTTTGGCTGGGAGAAGGAGAAGCAAAGTAACAAGAAGAAACACCACGGCGCAGCAACAGTTCATCTCAGCCAATAATATTCCTGACCTAGGGGGGGAACAAGTAGCAAAACCCACTCACTGTAAAGAATACATCGCCTGTTCTCACCAGTTAACATATGTAAAGGAGCCATTAAGCCTAAATAAAGGTCTTTGCTCCTCAGGCAGTTGTCCCTGCAGCAATCCCCTCCAGAGGCCAGGGCTACTCCCCCTGAGGGAGTCCTGACTCCAGACATTTCACACGTTCAGCAAGAGGATGGAAACTGGCAGGGTCCTCATGCCCTTGTGCTCTGCCCTGGTCTTCCCCCAGCACTGTGGTTACCCACGGTAACTGGGATGGGAGCTGACTCCAGCAAGATCCACCGCCTTCAGCGAAGGTTATTTCTATCAGCCTAGTGCACATCAGGACTGCAATGTCCCACTGGCAAAATAGGCTTTCTTCGTCCCCTAGCAGAAGGAAACCACTGCCCCCCGCAGCCTGAAAGGACCACAGAGCCCAGTCACCAAGGGGTCTGCAGGAGCTGGAGCCAAGCCTGTCACAAGCAGGCACCTTCTGCAAACGTCACATCAAAAAGCAAAGAGAAGGGCAGGAAAAGGCCACCTTGTGATAAGAGGCTTCACTCACGTCTCGAAGCTGGGGAATCCGGCCATGACTCAGTCACCTGGAAAAAGCAACAACGAGACTGTGACAATCTAGAATCCCATTTGTGGCAGACAGGACACCCGTGTCTCCAGGCTTTATCTCCTTCCTCAGGCCGCTCTGCCACCAGCCTCTCACCCTGTTGCCATCTCTCTCCCAGCCGCTCTGCCTGCTGCTGCCACTTCTCAGGGACAGGCTCTGGCATTCCCTGCAGCCCGGGAGAAATAATTGTGAGGGTCCTTAAGCAAAGAAAAGGCAGGAATGTGAAAGCCATTCTGGCAGGGGGCGGCCGGGCTGGCAGCTGCTGGCACATCTCCGCCCCCTGAGATGATGCTCGGATGGGAGGGTGCTGCACACACCCCCTGGGGCAAGAATACACAGACAATAAGAGATTGCTGGAGTCCATCAGAATGTAACACGACTACACCGAATGTACCCCTAGACCAGCCAAGAAGATTGCAACCAACAATTTTGTATGTGCCTACTTTTACTATAAATGTAACTCCACAGGCACAGCCGGGGTCGCTCCCCTTGAAGAGCGTCCCTGGCGGCCAGTCTGGTTTTTTAACCTCTTGCGCAAGAGAATAAATACTGTACTTTATTTTTGTACCAGCTTGCCGTGCCGTCTCGTTCTTAAGAGTCTGGACCCTAACAATAATAAGCACCAGTAACAACCAGTGTATTCCCCAGCGGCCGGTTTGTCTTTTTCCTGGGCAAGGGGTCCAGGTCGCAGGACTCGGCACCTTCGTTCTGCTCCAGGAGCAATTCTACATAAAAGTAAAGGTGCACGTGCTTTGGCGACCAGCTGGACGTGGGTAACTTCTGCCTGTGGGAGATGGCGTGCCCCACAGAGCTCATCCCTTGGGAGAAGGCAGCGGCCACCCTCCGCTTTCCCCCTCCACCTCTTGGGGGATGTCTGCTCTCTGCTCCTTGGAAAATGCTGGACTCAAAAATTGCCTTCAAAGGTCGTGGCAGGGCTTGAGCTTCCCTTGTGGGAAGGGATAAAAGGGATCCTGGCACCCATGTAGGAGAGACATCCCCCTTGGCCACTCTGGCATTGTCCCTGGGATGGTGCTTCCTGCAGCTGCAGGGCCCAACCCTCCCCTGAGGGAGCCCTGGCAGAAAGAGGACACTTCCCTGCTGGCTCTTGTGAGACAGAAGCAGGTTCTGGAGGCTGGCTTTGGGCTGGACCTCCCTGACACCTCTGTTTTTCGGCCAGTCTTCTCACTAGGAAAGTGAACATCTTGTGCCAGCTACAGTATGTGCTGAGCAGACGGGTCTCCTGTTATCCCTTCCTCTTTGTTTATAGTTTTTCCTTCTCTGAGGAATGTATAGTTGGGCAGACAAGGCAACTGGTACAATTCAGTGGAGATATGGCTGTTGGGAAGCTTATAATAGCATTAAAAATCATTCTTAGATAGAATAACCAGGTTGGAAGAGACCCACCGGATCATCCAGTCCAACCATTCCCATCAATCACTAACCCATGTCCCTTCAGCTCCACCCGTCCCTTAAACACCTCCAGGGAAGGTGACTCAACTCCCTCCATGGGCAGCCTCTGCCAGTGCCCAGTGACCCTTTCTGTGAAAAATTTTTTCCTAATGTCCAGCCAGACCCTCCCCTGGTGGAGCTTGAGGCCATTCCCACTTGTCCTGTCCCCCGTCACTTGGGAGAAGAGGCCAGCACCCTCCTCTCCACAAGCTCCTTTCAGGTAGTTGTAGAGAGCAATGAGGTCTCCCCTCAGCCTCCTCTTCTCCAGGCTAAACACCCCCAGCTCTCTCAGCCGTTCCTCATCAGGCCTGTTCTCCAGCCCCCTCACCAGCTTTGTTGCTTTTCTCTGGACTCTCTCCAGAGCCTCAACATCCTTCTTGGGGGGAGGGGCCCAGAACTGAACACACGATTCGAGGAGCGGTCTCCCCAGTGCCAAGTCCAGAGGGAGAAGAACCTCCCTGGACCTGCTGGCCACGCCGCTTCTGATACAGGCCAAGATGCCACTGGCCTTCTGGGCCACCTGGGCACACTGCTTATTATTTCTGCTTATTCCACATTATTAAAATATTTCCGCTTATTCCACAGCTGGCTCCAATCCAAAGGGAAATCAGCAGAGATATTAGAAACAGCCATGATTCCATTTCTATGTCACATTATGATGTGCTGCTCTACTCCGAAGGATTTAGTAGAGGTTCACGGAAACTGATATAAAAGACGACAAATTGAAGGCAAAGGGAACTTGAAGATTCCTTGAAAGGTGGACAAAATTTCATTCTGTGTGTTGGAAACAAACTAGCTCTCCCCATAGTTTTCCTTTCCAAAAGACTCATTGTTTTGCCAGCTTAAGTACTTCAATTAATTACATCCAAGCTGTAGGACAAGTGCACCCCTAGTCAAAACTTTTTTACTCAGCTCTCCTTCCAGCAAACTTCACCTTGATCCTGACAAGCAGACATACAGAGAGTTCACTCAGGCACACTGCATTCTTTTTATTCTCATTTGTTCTTTTGTATTTTTTAATTTGTCGGCAGGAATTAAACGTTAAATATAATACCTGGCTCTGCAACTGCTACAGTACAACACTAATATATTCAACCCACAGATGTCACAATGCACTCTTATTCAAACCCCACTGCTAAATCCTCAAAATAACAATGCTTTCTATATTTGAAAGCTTACAATTTTTCTTTTAGTAATGCTCTCTAATTACTGAAACTTATCCACACGTGTAGACAAGTAAAATTCAGACTCTGAACTTCAGTACGTTCTAGGATATTATCTTTACCATTCCATGAGAAATCACTGCAGCTGGAAATACACGTTTCCCCACTTAACAGTCGATCAGAACATTTTTGTGAGCTACTTACTTGTGTGAGCGAGCTGAGATCCTTGGGCAGTATCAGATCTGTTGGTATTCTACTCTATCCACAAACAGTTAGAGGTGCTATTCAGCATAACTCCCATCAAGTCATTTTTGGTGAAGGCTCCCAGAGAGTGCGCAGAACTGTCTTTTCCATCATACACCTTGTGGAAAACAAATAATAGCATTGAACTGGACATCTTATCTAAATATCTGAAAAATATGAGTTTATCCTTATACAACACTTCCAAAGTCGGCTCTGTACGGCCAATAGTTTCTCCAAAAGCATCACTGTTTCCGTTGTGTCAGGTACATACGGCTTGGTTACGCAGTTCAGTGAAATATAAAATATTCTGTCACTGTTAAGATGTTTTCCAGGCTTTTTTCCTTTTCAGTTTTGTGAGGCCATTTTGAATGGAATTAGTATTTATAAGCAAGCCCACCTTCTGAGGTTTCATAAAATCAAATTATTTATCAAGATTATTCACAAAGGCTGACAGAAGCATGACCTCTGAAATCACCACTGAAGTAAGTAACTGCTCTGTTTTCTAGTGTCCGGAGATATTAACACCAGAGCTGAGGGAGACGTATTAAAGTCAATCTGTCACTGCTTATTTCAGACTCTAAACCTACAGCAACTTTTTATCTTACTAAAGGTTTTAATAAAGAAAGAAAGGTCTTAATAAAGGTTTGAGTCTATTTCCAGCCTAAGTGTAGAGATGATCTCCTTTACTTATGTTATTTTATTAAAAACTTTCAATGAGAGACAAAATCAACACTATTAACCTCCAGTCACAGAATGAATAAGAGTTTCTTTAGATTGTTCACCAGCACACGACAAGCACAAAGAATTGGCTAGGGCTTGACAATTCAGTTTTGCTTATTGCAAAACCTTGAAAGCCATAAAGTACCGAAACAGTCCTCTAAGGGTTTTTCTGTTTGTTTGGGTTTGGGTTTTTGTTTTGTAATCAAAATGAATTAAAAAAAAAAAGATAACTTCTTCTTTAAATTAAATAAATCACCTGTACTTTATCATGGAAAAATAAACAAATATGAAGTGTGTTTCATAATTCCAAGCATATACCATGCATCATGGGAATGCTTATGGAAAAGCAAAGAATCAGTCTGAACAGCTTTCTTCTAATATGAAATAAAAGATAATTTACCCTGATGTCATACAGGTGAGAGTGACCGCAGATAACTAGTATAAAAGACACAACTGCAGTATCTTAAGCTCTTAATTCATTTCCAGTGCTGACACTAGCAAAATAAACTAATAAAGCCAGCATGCACAGAGATTTTTTTTAAGCTAAAAGCCTAAATTTAGTTTAATTAACATAAACAAATATAAATAACTACCTTCCATAAAAGAATCTTTTGAAAAATAATACATGATGCTAGCCATTAATTGAACAATGCTTTCTGTCTTTATTACTAAGGAAAGATTGTCTTATATCAGGCCACGTGGATGAGCTCTCAGAAGAGACAATCAATTGTATTTAAGATTTGTGCCAGCACTAACACGTATTTAATGTCTACCTGTAGGCAGAAATATGACTTTAAGCTGTGCTAAGAGCATCTGAAAAAATGCTTCCTGGCTTCTACCATTGTCCTAGGCCAGAACTACAGATCTTTCATGGATTGATTACACTTTATTTATCAGAACTGTAAAACCACTGTACAAAATAAGTAAGCATTTGTTCATCGTAAGATTTATTGTTTAATAACATCCTGGTCACACATATTATGCAAAAACACAGAGAAAATTTACTTGGATTGAGGAATGGAATAATCTATTTTTAGTAGTCATTAATAAAGTATCACAACTATGTTAAAAATGTGATTTTTCTTCACCTTAAAATAGAAAAGACAAAACCCCAAATCAGCCGACGACTAACACTGTTCCTTAGACATCCTCTTCCAACAGTTTTCTAATACTGCATCTCTCAAGATGAATCCAGACACAAATGAAAACATTGTTTGATGAAGTAAAAATGAGATAAGACGTATCATATGACAGTAGATGCAAAAAACCCTAACAATTTTTAACTGGGGACACTTATCCAGTTGTTGTTAACATTACAGATATAAGTAGGCACATGTCTAGTCTAGTAATTGAAATAATATTGCATTGAATCTCCGTGGACTAAACTGATAACTAGCTTGAATCACCCCTGGGAAAGTAAATTAGACAATTGGAGAACACATTTAACACATGAATCTAGACATTATCACTATTAGATCCCACATTTTTAACTCATTTAGGATCCATTTGACATTCACATGTTACGATTACTATTTTCTCTGTCATGACCACAAAGAGAAGGTCTATATGGCCAAATAGATGAAAGACGTGGAATAACATCCTGGTTTTCCTCTTACCTGTGACAAATTCACAGCGATTGCATTATAAAGATTTCACTGTAAGTGGCCACTTTAAAGAATTATGAAATTTCGAGTGGGAATTACAGCAGGGAGATCGGGAAACTGAAGTGTTAGTGATGAGAAAGGATAAGGTTTAAAATAAACAGATAATCCAGGTACTCAGTTTTGCCATATGCCTCAAAATGGTGATTCTGTTTCTATTTCTTTACTTGAGTTCAGATTTCTTCCCTGCTAATTCAAGTACAGACTTTGCCACAGCTGCAGAAAACTTTGCCTGCTACTCAGTCATTAACCTGCCTGAATTCTCCTTGAAAACATGAGTTTTGACTCCCCCTCACATTCCTACTGAGGTCAGAAACACCCTTGCAAGTGTTATTTTTGATGAACTGAAAGGGAAGTGCTTGCTCTACTGCTGGGATCAAAATATGTAGGCACGAGGACAGTGCTACAATTATTCCTGAGGTAGTAACGGTGCTAATTTCTCTGCATCTGCTGTGAGAATATAAAATCAGACCCTCCCCTGAAGGAGAGGGAAAGGCTGGCTGGATTTTCTTCAATTCCCGTTTCTCATTCTGACAGTAAAGAGAAATTACTTACAAATAAACTTTTCAATTTTCTTTGATTGCAGAGATTTTAATGGCATAAAATCATCCCAAAGGGGAATGTATTTTAAAAGCTTTTATGGTTTGAGGGATAATTCCTGTATAGCCTCCTGACATTTTTATGCACCTTCCTATATATATTCCAAAATCTCTTAATTACGTCCTCACGGAATTCTTAGTGCTCCTGTCTCAAACTAATAGCGATGCTATATACACCGTAAGACACTCATGTTGAGTTGACCTTGGCGTTATCAAGATTCTTTCCTCACGCTTCTTTCCTTCAGAGGTTTTATAAATATTCTGCATCCTTAGTGCATCCCTTGCAAGTTGCCTGCAAGGTCATCTTGGGACTTTCCCCTGTGCAGACACAAGACAGAAAACTCAGGCTTATAACATATTGTGCCCATATTTAGGATACAAAAAGGTAAGGAAGAAAACTTCAGAAGCCCACAGCTCTCCCAAAAGGGAGGGGAGGATTATGTTATGTCAGTTGAGAGTGAACTCGTTCTTGCTGAAAAACTAGGTGCTGTAGTCCATAAGACATTTTCCTTTTGCCTAACTGATATTTAAAAGGCTACTTTCTTTGCAAAAAAAAAATTAAAAAACAAAATGGAGAAGGAACGCAATAGTGACTTCTGATAAATTTCTGAAGAAGAAAAATACATGACCTTGTATGAAGGAGAAAACATCAATTCACACGTGTACAAACAAAATTGACAATTAGTCCTAAAGATGATTTAGCCCTGAAATATGAGAGTTTGTAGAGGAATGAGGTTTAAAAACAAAACGGTGGGCATTTCTTTGCCTCTGCTTATTGACTTTTAGTGCCCATTTCTTGAGCTGTCTGTGCAAGTGTGGAAGAACAGAGCAGAGCTGCAGAAATCACAGACACGGGCAATTGTTGAGGGGTTTATGTTTTAGAAGCAGAGACTCAGTTTGGACAAGAGAAGGCTGAGAAGGGATATGATCGAAGTTTACAAAATCATGAAGGTATTGGACAGCAAGCTTGCAAAACTGTTCATCAAACCAGCACTGTTAGAGCAAAGGGCACTTAATGAAACCAGATGTTTCATTAATCAATTAAGAATGTGGATTTCAAAGAAATAAAAACAATGACTTCTTCATGCAGTACACAGTGAACTTCCACGATTTGATGGCAGCGAGTAAGTTTCTAGCAGCATTAATTAATTTAAAGGACTAGCAGATTTCAAAGACAACACGGTAGCAGCAGGTGGAAGAGACGGCAAAGTGCTGCTTAACTTAACCCCCCAGGAGCCTGAGGGACCGTAGGGGCGATGGAGCACAGACAGTGGCCAAGCTTGCGTGACCTCAATAAATTACCGATTGCTATAATCAGGGCAAGTGCACTGAGCTACATACGTGCAAAGCTACTGGCAGCCGGAGGGACCACAGCCGAGAAGCTCGGTGGGGAGTTGAAGTCTTTGCCTGCACTGTCAGACCATGGGAGGGGACAATATCGACCAAGGGACAATACACACCTCGTATTTTGCCCACTTACTCAATTCATTTTGATCTAAAAGAAAAACCACAGGCCGCGGTCTGGCAGTGTTTAATTCACTGTGTCCACACAAGCATGGAGGTGTTTAGTATCAACAATTTTGTGGGTAAAGATGGAGAAAATGCTGTTCTTTTGACTGTAACTTTCTAATCCCGTAGGGGATTCTTAAAGGTTTGCTTCTTTCTTTCATGGTGTAATTCAGTCTTGTTAAAAAGAACACGTGTAACAACAAAGTTAGGAATGTCTAGACTAATAAAGTCAATACTTATTGATTTATATTTATAGAGAGGGGTCTCTCATTTTTATTTCCTTCCCACCTTCACTATAAGGAAACTTACAACTTCAAATCGAATTTTCACACTAATCTACATAAAGTGTCTCTTAAGATAACAAAAAGGATAAAAAAAGGCTACCAAAGGCTACCAAAACTGGATTCATAAAACTTGTTTTTTCCAGCCCCAGGGTTTTTCCCAGAAAAGAACTATTCGCTGACCTGGAGCTGACTTTGAACAACAAGACATTATGTTTAAATATTGTAGTTCACGACGCTGTATTACAGGTTTTAAAATGTAAACAAAACAAGCCAAACCAAAACAAGCCGGGTAAGAGTTAAAAGAATGAACACACAATATGAAAAAGGACCCTTAAAACCAGCCCAGTTGCATTGTGTCAGTACGGAACACTTGGAAAATGTGCATTTCAGAGTTGTCTCCTCTACTGATACTCAGTCCTCTTTCTGTGTGTCTTTATGGCTACATCTACGGTAATTAGCTGTCTATTGTGTCCCACCAACATTGCATTTATTTTCTTATTTTCTAGGGCTGCAATCAGCTTGTACTGTAAAAGTTTTAATAGTTTATCATTTTCTTTAATTATTTATAAGCCTTGTACACATAACTCGTGATTCATTTCAACCCCCAAACAGATTTAGAAGTGAGAGAGTTAAAAAAACTAAATTATATATGAAGAAAGTGACGGGGCACAGGACAAGAGGGAACGGCCTCAAGCTCCCCCAGGGGAGGTTTAGGCTGGACATTAGGAAAAAATTCTTCACAGAAAGGGTCATTGGGCACTGGCAGAGGCTGCCCAGGGAGGGGGCTGAGTCACCTTCCCTGGAGGGGTTTAAGGCACGGGTGGACGAGGTGCTGAGGGACATGGGTTAGTGTTTGATAGGAACGGTTGGACTCGATGATCCGGTGGGTCTCCTCCAACCTGGTTATTCTAGGATTCTATTAAAGATGTAACAAAAAGTCTAATGAGTTAAAAAAAACAAATTATATATGAAGAAAAATGTAACAAGAAGTCAAATAAAGGGTGAATGAAAAGATATATGACCACATTTTCAAAAAATGTGCTTGAGTTTCCTTAAAAGAGTCATAACAAACATTCTTGTCTATCTGTTCGCCACCCTATAAACCTTGGCCCATTTTCTACAGTAAGGACTATATAATTTATATTGCTCTTTTTTTCCCTGATTCTTCATAAAGTTTTTGCCATCTACAACTAAAAATATCTGAAAACAGTTTCCAGACACGTAGCAGAATTGAATTTCTTACCTGAAAATGTGATGCTGAAGCCTTCATGAGAAATCGAAAAATCAGATATAAATCAAAGCGCAGTAAAATTTGCATTTTCAGTAATGAGCAAATAATCATGAGAGCTCTCCAGGTCAAAGGTGTGAAAAAACAGCTGGACACCTTTAAAAATATTAAAAAGGGGAAAAGACAAGCATTAAAAGGGAAGTTTTTTTCTCTTCCTTTATAAAGAGGTGACACAGAAAGCAAAACTTACAGTATATGGAAAGAGTTTTAGAAAAAGTCACACACGGAATCCAAACATGACACACAGAAAAGAAAACATGCAGAAAATAAAACTTGCAGAAAGAACTCGGGCTTAACCAATCCAAATGTGCAGTGTGGACGTTTGTTTAGCTCGCTGTAAATCAATCCCTCCCCTCAGAGGACTGATGGAATTCAGAGCTATTTGTATACAGCACTCTGAAAATCCAAATTTGTATGGTACAGATTTTATTCAAGTTCCTCTATGTCTCCTTCATTTATAACCTCTGTCATAGTCTTACTATTAAACCAGGAGATGTACATTAATAATTGGCTAAGACTTTGTATTCAGGTTTTATATTTTGCATTTTTGTCCAACAGAATTCTATCTTTTATTCTAACCTTCCAGGAAGTGCCCACAGATACAAGATTTGTGAACAGTCTTCCATATATACAGATTGATATTTTCTGGGACCAATCTTTTACTCAAGTCATGCCTGTTTTTTCAATTTTGAATTTCCATTAGGTTTTCAAATACAATTATTTACTGTAGGGAATAACGTTCTTCATGGAAAGGCTTCTCGTACGATTTACATTTAAAATGCCATATACATTTTAAACAAAAACCCAGCCTGTAAGAAGATTTTAAACAGCAGAAACTTCCAATATAGTTATATATATCATATATAGTTATATATATATATTGATAGGAATGGTTGGACTCGATGACCCGGTGGGTCTCTTCCAACCTGGTTATTCCATGATTCTATGATTCTATTATATATAGTTATATATATAATCACACATAATAGCATCCAAATGCCACTTTACTATATGTATTGCCTAAATATATATAATTTAAATTCAGATTTAAATCTGAAATCTAAGGTTCCTAATCAACAGATCAAATCTGCTTCTTCACGCTTAATAATCATGCAGAAGAGCAACCAACAGGATCCCCACAGCTTTCACCAAACCTTTTGTGCTATTTAATAAGTAACTATTATTTTAATGTATTTTACCTCTTCTACTTTTCCTAAAAGAGACTAAAAGACATTTGTTCCGCTAATAATTTAAAGAATGTTTCTTTTGCGGAATAAACACAACATTTTAACACCGCATTCAAAGATATTTATTTTGCAAAATCATTCTTCCTCAGAAGACTGGCAGAAAGCACTAATTTAATACATAAAAGGGATTTTATTGCGTTTCTGTGTTTCAATTTTTTAAACACAGACATTATGTAGGCAGATGCAACTCCCATTAGATTCTTACCCTTGCCAGGTGACACTTCAGTTGTCCAAGTGCAGTTTAAAGAGTTTGGATAAAAATCAGGAAAACCTGGAGAGAGAACAAGCAAGAGGAAAAAAGTGAGGGAGAAAACCACACAAGTCATACAGAAGTCCTGTTTATTATTGAAAACATGTAAAAAGAAATCAGTTAGCTTTTTAAACTATCCTTAAAATTAAAAACAGGCTCAATTATTAGAGTAAGATGTTAATTCATCCAAAGCCATGACAAGCACCTTTGACAACGATCCATTTCTTCTTCCATTAGTCCTTGAAAAAGAGTTTATTTTTCATCTACAGCCTCTCCTGTTAGTTAATAGGATACAAAAATAGGTAAAACTTTGTTCCAGAGCTCTGCAACCATTAATTGCTATTGTAGCATTACTTAAGAAGCAAGATTATTATTTTGTGTGAACTAAATTAAAACAAAGTATCTTGCATCTAATTGCAAGGGAACAGATTGATCGGAGCGAGCCCAGAGGAGCCACAAAGATGATCCAAGGGCTGGAGCAATTTCTGTACTAGGACAGAGATAGAGTTGGCACTGCTCAGCCTGGAAAAGGCTGCAGGGAGACCTCAGAGCAGCTTCCAGTACTGAAAGGGGCTCCAGGAGAGCTGGGGAGGGGCTCTTGATCAGGGAGGGCAGGGATAGGACAAGGGGGAGAGGGTTTGGGCTGAAAGAGGGGAGATTGAGATGAGATCCTAGGGAGAAATATGTTGTGCTGTGAGGGTGGGGAGGCCCTGGCCCAGGTTGCCCAGAGCAGTGGTGGCTGCCCCAGCCCTGGAGATGTTCAAGGCCAGGCTGGATGGGGCTTGGAGCCCCTGATCCAGTGGGAGGTGTCCCTGCCCAGGGCAGGGGTGGAACTGGATGGGCTTTGAGGTCCTTTCTAACCCAAACCATTCCACAATCCTGTGATTCTCCAGCCTTGGTGTTGAGGTTCTGTTAAAAAGAAACCAAAACAACAAAAACCAAAAAACACACTACAAGATTTTCACATTATCAGATCAACCAGAGCTCGCAGAGTACAGACTGAAGTGATGAGAGAAGTTGTGCTTAAATCAACATTGTTGCAGAATGGCACATGCCCACAGACTTCCTATCTCCTAACTTGGTTTCAATATTTTTAAAGCTAAGGAAGCCCAGCACCATTCCTGCCTCTTCAGAAATTCATGTTGCCAGGCAAAGAACTCCAGAACTTCCAGCTGACCCTTCAGAAAAAGACCATGACTTCTAGGAACCTGAAGTTTAGGGAACACAGTCAAATGATGGTTCTGGGAACCAAGAGCTTCCTAGGAGAGGACTAGCAGGATAAAAGAAGGACATTGCTTGAACAAAAATTACCTTTGCCTTTCAAAAAAAGCTTTTCCTTCTTCTTTAACCGAACCTGGTGCGGCTCAGCCAGCCGGCTCCTACAACTATCTGAGGATAAAGCTCCAGGCTCGATGAAACACCCATGGAAATGAGCAGATTTGGACAGGAAGAACCTGGACTTTAGCTCTTTGCTGAAACCCCCTCTCCTCTCAAGTCAGAGTCCACACCAAGCTTCTAAGAAAACGCAAAGGAGATGAAATGGTCCATTTTATAGAGCTCAGAGGGAACCACCTCCCTTCCGAGACTTTTCCACCCTGCACAGCACACATCTCTGCCTCAGCTTCATCTCCTGCTACAAATCCCCTCCTACCTGAGCCTACGCAGCACAAACCAAAAGCCTCCATCACCAAAACAAGCCAAAGGGAGAAAACAAAGCCAGACCACACGCTATCAGCCTCCAAAGCTGCTGGAAAGCACAGGACCTTGAAGGTTCTCCGTGCAAGGAGCCGACCTACAACATCACAGCACCAAGACCTGCCGGCACCGAAGTCACCTCCCTGTCCTGCTCATAAAAAAACCCTTACAAACATCTTACCAAGATTTAATGTACATTTATTCTTAACACGTGGAACATATAGTTTAAAGATTTCATACTGAATAACTGATATTCATTAAGCCAAAAAAGGAAAAAAGGGAGGAATTTACATCAAGTTTTTAGCTACATTGTCTGAAATACAAATATGCAGAATTCATCACTGAAAAATCTCAATTGCGTTTCTTCATCAGGAACTTCAACTGAACCTACAACTTTTTCACACCTCGATTAGAAAGAAAACAAAAAACAGGAAAAAAATACACTATAAGTTGATTGGCTGCTGAGACAGCAATGACTTTATCCACAGAGACCGGTACAGCATCCTCCAGGGAGGGATGTCTGGCAAGAGATTAAACAATTGTGTCTCGCTTTTGCAGGTCATCAACTCGGTAACTCGTCATACTATAAAGGGGGAGGAGAGGGGGACAAAACTGCAGGGGATCTCAGGGTATGTGCAATGTACAACGTCATATATATATACACACGTGGCAGCGCTCGGGCTGCAGCTAAAGGTTAAAACCAGTTCTAAGAGGTGATCTCAGGGTAATTCACACAACCCTGAAAGGAACCAGAAAGATTCTTCCCTCCTCCTCCTTTTAAGTGCAAATGGAGAAAACAGTCAGTTGCTGAGATAGAATTAAAACCCGAGCTCTCTCTTGCATCCAAGGGTCGACCAAGCTGCTACACAGTCTCCTTGGAAGCTCCACGGTCATGACTGGCTTCAGATGGAGCTCTAGGGCTTCAAAGATGCCGAGCGCCAGAGTAACTCGAACTCTTGGCTTGGAGCCCTGTGGCTCTGGTTGCAGAGCCAAACTGCAGAGCAGTTGGAATTATTCTTAGCACAGCTCAGCAAGTGCCCTCTCCATGCTCTCCTAAACCAGAGGACTCAAAATTATCAGAAAAACATTTACAGGTCTTGGCACGGATACAGAGAGCAAGTCACACGCAAGGATTCTTGAAAGAGATTTATGTTCATTCGAACTCTGTCCTGAAACAAACCTGCTGGTTTGGGGAACAAGGAGTAGGAGGCAGCAGGGCAGTCAGGAGAGGAGGCAGGTCTGGAGCCTCTGTCTGCAGGTTCAGCAAGGCAAAGACAACAAAAAGCTCCGCGTTGTGGTGCAGAATGACCCACAGCTCCCCCAAATGATCAAGAACTGACTCCAACCTCATCCCACCACTTGGGCCCCAAGCGTTATGGAGTTTGGGATGTTCCAGGGGGGAAGGGAAGCCCAGTAAAGCTTCCTGATCTCCTGCTGCCTGACCAGAACATGCACACCTGCCAACTGCACAGCCTCCGTTCTCAGAACGTTGTTTTGCTAGCACTGGGAACGCTAATTAAAGCTTATCTAAATTATGTGGAAACTAGGAAAAAAGCGTCTCCTGTATAAAGTACTTAGTTCTACACATTCATAAACACAGAGTCCCAAGCTTTTTCATCCTCCCCTCAACACAAATTTGAGTTGGACATTGAGGGGCTGGCGTATAGTTCAGAGACGGGAACGAAGCTGGGGAAGGGTCGGGAGAACAAGTCTTATGAGGAGCAGCTGAGGGACCGGGGACTGTTTAGCCTGGAGAAGAGGAGGCTGAGAGGAGACCTCATTGCTCTCTACAGCTCCTGGAAAGGAGGTTGGAGCCAGGTGGGTGCTGGGCTCTTCTCCCAAGTAAGAAGCGATGGGATGAGAGAAAACGGCCTCAAGCTGCACCAGGGAAGGTTTAGATTGGATATTAGGGAAGATTTCTTTACCAAAGGAGTGGTGAAGACCTGGCAGAGGCTGCTCAGGGCAGTGGTGGACCCTCCATCCCTGGTGGGGTTCAAAAAGCACGTAGATGTGGCACCTGGGCCATGGTTTAGTCAGCACAGTGGGGTTGGGGTAACGATTGGACTGAATGAGCTGTGACGTCTTTTCCAACCTTCAAGATTCTATGATTCTAAGAAATTTCACAGATTCTTCTGTCCCTCAGTCCAGCAAACGAGAAGCTTGCCAACAACTCACCTGCTGCTGCTGTTGATACATGGTGGTTTGCTGGCGAGGGAAGGGGTTGCCGGAGGATGTGCCTTGAGCGGAGAATTGATTGCCATAGGAATCACGTCTGGAGAAGAAACAGATGCATTACTTGTGTGACCACTCTCACAATCCCAGAGCTCCCAAACCGGGCCGAGCTGCTGCTGGGAACACCCCGCACAGACCTTTGTTGCTGCTGCGGCTGCGGGTAGCGGCTGGGAGAATACATCCCCGACTCCGGGCTGGAAGGCATGATGTTGGGCTGCGGAGTTCCGCTTGCTAAGTTGCCCTCAGGTCCCCTGCCGGGCTCCGTCCTACAGGGAAGCAAACACAAAGACCGCACACGTCCAACTTGAATTCACCCTCGCTCCTCAAATGGATCAGGAAAGTCACAATGGGAAGTGAAAGCGATCGTTTCACGAGGTTCAAGCACCCACCTCACTCTGTCGTAAGGACCTCCGTAGGAATAGTGTTGCCGCTGTCCGATGGCCATATTACCCATCCCTGGACCTGCAGCACGATTGTAAGGGTCACCCATACCACTGTTGGGGCCCTGCCCTGAGGACATGAAGGGATCGCTTCCAGGAGCTGAAACACGGAAAGAACCACCAGTAAACACATCTTTCTAACGCAGACGTAGACAGGCCCTGTCTCCTGGGGAAGGAGGGCAAGCAGAAGGTCTCCTACAGCTAATTCCAGCATAGAGAGACAGGGATTAGTACTCAAGATGAGGGAAAGGAGCACACGAGGACCTCCTCACCTTTCCTCACACTGCTGTAAGGATCTTTATTTGGCTCATAAGACATGTGACCCATCATGTCAGAGGTATTCATGCTGGGCTGGTACCCTGGATTTGGAGTCATGGAGTTCCGCTTTTGGAACGTAGGATCACTACCATCAGCAAAGGCATCCTGAAGGCCCACCAAGTTACTCCTGATCCAAAAAAAAAACCACAACAGGATTATAGAGGTCCACCATGCTCCTCAGGATACCTTTCCCCACGTTTTTTCTCAGGTGTTGCTGTCCCCTAGGATCACAGTCACACTCCTCCAACAAAGTCACAAAGAACTGCCCTTCTACAAAACTGTCCTTGACCCCAAACCCAAAGGAATCACTATTCTCACACAGATCCAGAGCCAACGGTGTTGCTGTAAGCCATGAACGAAGGAGCAAAGCCAGGGAGCCCCACCACAAGAGCCATCTGTGGTAGGGACCCAGCAGCACCCTTGCAGTCACACTGGGAGCGATGGTTTCATACCTGATGCCTGGCAAAGGGGGCATCTGGCTGTGTGGCGTAGACGCTGGAGTTGGTGGCTTCAAGTCTCCTCCTTCTGCCATGGAGCTGCTGGTGGACTGAGGCACCTGAGGGCCCTGCATGGAGCCTGAACCCGCTGCAAGAACAGAAACGCATGAGCAGAGAGCCTTCCAAGAGACAGAGATGAACCACGGCCAAAGAAGTACAAGGAGCAAAACGCTGCAAGGAGAACCTGGGCCAGACTTCCCAGAAGAACCACGTGCAGTAGCATAAAGCTGAGAGGACATGTTTGCTCTCATTGTGACTTTATTCTTTACCACGTTCTTTTACACAAGGCGCCACCACCATGGCACCATGTTGTGCTGCCCAGGACATCTCACTCCAAAGGCTGATGCTCTACAGTGCACCTTCATGTTCTCTTTCTGTCGAGAAAGAAGGCGGGTTTGAGCCCTCTCCTGGAAGCGCGAGCCCTCTCCTGGAAGCGCGAGCCCTCTCCTGGAAGCCTCACCATCTTTTTAGTGATAGAAACTCCAGGATGTAAGCGGAAATCACCAAGTTAACTCTGAACAAGGCTCTGCCCTTCCAGAGGGGTTAATTCATGCAGGTCAATTCAAGCACCACTCCCAAGGATTCCTGGAACAGGGAATGCCGGAGATGATGGATCTTTCACTGAACAACCAAACCCGTCCAGCAAGTTCCCTGGCTCCATACAGGTTGCTTTACACTACAGTAAGCTTTCATGAAAAAATCTCAGGCCATCATGTGTGATCCAGCTGTGCCACCGGCTCGAGGAGCTCTCCCTGCCCCAGATCACTGTGACACTGCCAGCTCTCAGGTTCATACACTCCTCGCAGCTGGCAAGAGCTGAACTCTTCATTAATGTTTCCATTAGTTACCATCCCCAGCACGCGATATCCCTCGGCTTCAGCCCTGCTGCTTGATGAGTCATTTCAGCTCTTCATTAAAATCCACCGAGGTCACGTCCAGGCCATGTTTGTTTACACCCCACCTTCCTGGCACCCTGTCCTCTTCTTCACGGCTCCCTCCCAGCCCGGGGAGGCCTTGGCAGAAGGAGGAGCAGAGGCAAGCTCAGCGGGGAGTTTCATTCATGGGCCCTCCCCGCCGTTCTCCTTCCCGTTCAGCTCCGCTCGCTTCCCCCAGAAATTCACCGTTTGGAACGCTGGCATCGGCAGGAAGAGGCCTCGAGACATTCCCCACCTCGCTGCCAGTTGGTGCTTGTCCCCACCCCCTGCTGTCCCTCCCACTCACAAATTCACACACGCTTGGAGCCAGGCCAGTTCCATTACTCTGGGAATTAAAACCCAACGGCAGACTGATTCCGCACCCCGGGGACGCGCCGCAGTTTGTGAGCAGGAACCCAAGCTGGGCTGCAGGAAACCCGCGCCACGTGCCTGCGCGGCACCACCCGGCCCAGCCAAGGCCCTTCTGTGAATACGTTTGGGTTTGGAGGGTTATGAATGCACACTACATGGAAAACAGCTCCAGCACCGAGACCTCTACCTAGAGCATTATCCTGCAAGGCCTTTGGATGCTCTGCAGCCTCAAAAAGCAGCCAATGTGGAATCATGCCGCGCGATCCTCAATTCACAAAGTTCCAAGGGCCACAACAGGCTGGAACGAAGGAAAATCAAAACCAATGGATTATAAAGTCCGCAAGAAGCACAAAGTGGTGTCTGCGTGGGATGCCTCAGCCCTTTGTCCAAGTGACGGGACTTCAAAATCACACAATCATGGAACAGTTTGGGTTGGAAGGGACCTCCAAGCCCACCACTTCCACCCCTGCCATGGGCAGGGACACCTTCCACTGGATCAGGGGCTCCAACCCCCATCCGACCTGGCCTTGAACCCCTCCAGGGATGGGGCAACCACCACTGCTCTGGACAACCTGTTCCAGGGCCTCCTCACCCTCACAGCAAAACATTTCGTCCTAAGATCTCATCTCAATCTCCCCTCTTTCAGCTGAAAACCATTTCTCCTCATGCTATACCTGCACTCCCTGAGCCTCAGCTGCTGTCCACTTGGCTTTCAAACAGGGAAGGCTTTGGAGTCTGGAGATGAAGTTGAGAATGCGACTTGTGTTGTGTACTACACCCTCTGTTTGGGCTGATCCAGAGGAGCGAGAGAGAAAGGAGGAAAAAGGAAGCAGAAGAGGAGGATGAACATGGACTGATACAGCTTAAAGGATCAGAGCAGCCCTCCAGTACTGAAAGGGGCTGCAGGAAAGCTGGGGAGGGGCTCTTGATCAGGGAGTGCAGGGATAGGATGTGGGGGAACAGTTCACAGATCACCTGCACCACGGCCCTTGAAGGCAGAGTCACCACCTTCACACACTCCTGTATTGGCGAAAACAAAACAAAATATGATGCACCACCTCATCCATCCTGACAGGCATCTTGGCTGACATCCTACAAGTCCCAGGCTCCAAATGCTCTGAACATCTTTGTTCACCTCCTGGCATCTCAGAGGGCAAGAAAGTTTTTAGAAGGAGGTGGGGATGGATCTGTAGTCTAGTTTAAGCAGAACTCAGACACCGCTTTAGACAGGTCGCTCTAATGACACACAAGTTGCTTTATCTCACAAAATACACCAGGTTTGGAGCTACACCAGGACAGGCTTCCTGACGAGCGAAACAACACGATTTAGTTCTTTATAAAAACCACCACTCTAACTGAGCAGATAAATGTAGCTGCCAACAGATTATTCGGACAAGCACGCTGTCGATCAAGGGCTTAGCGGGGCTGAAACCCAACTGCAGCACAATCAAAAAAGGGTTCATTATTCCCCTTCCTCAGAAGCCAGACAAAGGTAATGCTGGGTTTCTGAACCAAAAAGGCATTTTTTGCAAAAATTACAGGAACTTCACAGCAGATAAAGCTTACTTCACGTATAGGAACAGGTTCCTGACCAGAAAAAAAAGCATCTGAACGTTTTACTTATAAGACAAAGTGGAAAATCTGAAGCTTAAAGGGTTGGCAAGCTCAGCAGTGATTCAAGTCATGAACCTAAAGCAAATAAGACAGAGTGGATCAGACTTCATGAAGACCAAAATGCACAGCAGGCACTGTTGGCCTGGACCTCATGTCCTCCTTTAACTTCTGCATTGAACACTATGCTTAATTATTCCAAAACCGGAGCCTCCCATCAAATCTGAAACAGCAGTTCATTTGAAAGGGCTTGAATTCTAGAGCACTCAACCCGTAATAGGCTCGTGGAGCTCTCTGGGCACAAAGCCTCCAAGTTCTCACTGTCTCCTCTGGCGCAAGCATCCATTGCACACCCTAAACCCAAGTCTGAACTCACCTGGAGACGGAGGCTGGATCTTCGTCTGAGATTTCTTTGAATCGGCAGCTGCAAAGATATCCAGAGGGGGGTCTTCACCTCGCTCTATCTTGCACTTGAAGGCGTAGAGACACTGGATGTACTGCTTCTTCAAAGAACTAGCTGCGCTGCTGGACGTGCCCACGTTGAGATTGGTGGCTAACTCACACCACTTCTTGTTTTTGCTGACCTGCACAACCAACCAAGAGGCTCTAAACTCAATATCCAAGTTCCTTCTCCTCCAATACATTTTCTAGGAAGAAAGCAACACTCCCCAGCTAAAACAAAGGACGCTCTAAGGGCTAAGCAAGGCAGACACAGTTGTGTTCAAACTCAGAACTAGTAGTAAACTCTCTTCCCCACCTAGAGATCATTTGAATAGGGACAGACTGCAAATCAAATTAGCCATGAGATCAGTTGACAGCCTGATGCAAAGTCAATAGAATCATGGGGTGGTTCAGGTTGGAAGGGACCTCAAAGCCCATCCAGTTCCAACCCCTGCCATGGGCAGGGACACCTCCCATTGGATCAGGGGCTCCAAGCTCCATCCAACCTGGCCTTCAACCCCTCCAGGGATGGGGCAGCCACCACTGCTCTGGGCAACCTAGGCAAGGGTGTCCCCACCCTCATAGGAAAACACTTCTCCAAGATCTCATCTCAATCTCCCCTCTTCCAACTGAAAACCATGCCTCCTTGTCCTATCTCTGCACTCCCTGATCAAGAGCCCCTCCCCAGCTTTCCTGGAGCCCCTTTCAGCACTGGAAGCTGCTCTAAGGTCTCCACGGAGCCTTTTCTCTCCAGGCTGAACAACCCAGCCTATTAAGGAAGCATTAAAAAGCATTTTTAAAATTATTATTAGCATTATTTAAAAAAGTAAAAGCAAAATAAACAGGTAAGTGGGAAGCCAGGGCTACCCCAGAGCTACAAAGCTACTTTGAATCGTGTGGCCCATTGACTTGTGACTGCCAGACAGGAAGCAGCTCTGACCACAGACACCTGGTCACCCACCTCAGTCAGTCCTCTGATCTCCTTCTCTGAGATGCAGAGCCGGTAAAGGACCAAGGGCTTCCTGCCCACCGCTGGCAGATTTGTCATGCCCATGGCCTTCTCTTCAGTAAAGGCCAGGTAACGATCGACCCAGAGCTTCCTCTCGGGCTCACCACCCAGCTCGTAGAGTTTGGTGATCTTCTCATTGGCTGTAGTAGAGGAACTGGACTTCTAGGAGAAGGAAAGAGATACCAGCACTGAGCAGCACAAAACCAGCTGGCTTACAGCAGAGAGGGTTTCAAAAAGGCAGTCAGGGAAGAGCTCCAAGTTCTGCTCAAGAACAGCTTTATATTAGACCCACACTTGTATCAGACAAACATCAGGCAGGCATTATTCGACAAAGGTATCTCAAAAATCAGCTGCTACTCAAGGAATTCACAGTTTTCAAAAGTGAAAGGTTTCAGGAATGCCACAGAAACCAAACAAACCTCAAGGAGTCCTTGCAGAGAGCCATCTCTTTGAGGCATCCTTTGTGGGCTCATTTGCTAAATACAGGAGAAAACATTTAATTCAACTGCAAAGGAGTTTCCCCCTGGCTACTGCACCCTGCCAGGGTGAGAGCTGCCTCTGGTCAGCCTCTTCTCCTACTCAAGAGGGAGATGCATGCCTCAAAGGAAAGCTAAGATTTGAAGCACCTGTGACCTCAAAGCCCCTCCAGTTCCACCCCTGCCATGGGCAGGGACACCTCCCACTGCATCAGGGGCTCCAAGCTCCATCCAACCTGGTCTTGAGTGAGAGGTGTCCCTGCCCATGGCACAAGATGGAACTGGATGGGCTTTGAGGTCCCTTCCAACCCAAACTATTCCATGATTCTATGATACTAAGAAGCCATAACACGAGCAGAAGTGAGAGATCTTCTCAACGTTCTCGCAGGCAGCTGGTAGCACAAGTATCAAACTTCCAGAGCATTTGCTGTCCTTCAAGTAGAGACTATGGGCTCAGAAACTGCTTGTTTTGCTGGCTCTTTTGAGACTGGTAGCAGCAATGCAAAGAAAAACATTCCCTGAAGAACCTGTTTGCCTCCCTCTTCTGGCTTTAATACAGGATTAGGAAGAGGTTTGTTTGGGAAACAACTGTAACACTTTAGAGTCCCACCTCCCAGCTGAGAGATGAGAACCAAGTAGCTCCAAGCCTACACCAGAAACAAACCCCGCGTTGTTCACGCTCCTTTGGGCAGTTTCACTCTGGCAGGTGATAATTCCTAATACTGAATCATTTTGCAAGTGTAATTGATTGCTCCCAAAGGGCTGGGAAATGCTCCTCTTCATTTCTCAACGGTTTATGAATCCAGAAGCAAACCTCTCAATTGTTCCCTCATAAATCCTAAAAAACCTCTTGTAAACACTGTTGAACCACTGTTCCAAGATGGATCTGTTCTAGGTACAGTTCAAGCCCAGCCAGGGCTGGCCACATCAAGTATAATTCAATTTTCCTACACTGAGCACTTCAACAATGCGGTTTTTACCTTTACACTTTGGATTCAAGCCACACACTACACTGATTAGGTATTCAAAGGACCCGGGGACTTGGGAAAGGTGACCCAACAGGTCCACCTGTGCAGGTACCTTCTCCCCACTTATCAAAGGCCCAAAAGTGCAACGAGAATGTAAAAATAAAGTGTGCCAGGCATCCATCAGGAATTCTAGAGAGGCTTGAACTCTTGAGTCACAAAGAGGGGAGGACACAAGAATTCTGATAGAGAAGTCCCTTTCCTGGCCTTAATGAGGGTCGGTGGGTATGGCAGCCTCACCATTCAGGCTCCTCCACAGAACTTATTACACCTGGATTTAGTGGTTTATTGCAGAGCCCTCTCCAAAACACACTTGTCAAGACAATTATTTCTTTGAAATGAGTGTCCTACTCACTCATCACACTCAAGTTAAAATCCTGGTTGCAAGGAGCAATCGGATCACACGCTACAAGGACAACTTCTCTACAGCGAGAAGTCTGTCCAGGGTAAGGAGGAGGAACCCAATCGTGTTCTCTCAGGAACCACAGTCACCACTAGACAGATGCACTGTTCCAGTTACTGTGTCATGGTTTTATCTCCCTGGATGCTGACAAGGATGGAAGTCATTAGAAAAACGAAAACATTTTACCTTTGACTTGGATTCTGCTTTGGGTGTCCCATCTGCCTTATTGTTCAATTTAGTTGCGGGTGTTAATTTGACATCCCCAAGGCCTATCATTTCAGGGCTTGCTGCCATCCCTAGGAAGTCAGAAGAATCTTTAACACCGATTCTCAATATGGGACAACGAAATCAATGCAACATTTGACAGATGGTACCGGCTTACCTGCAGAGTTATTAGCCATGTTCCCACCCATCGGATAGGGCGGGCCCTGGGGGTTCATCATGCCAGCCATACTGTTAATTCCCTGTCCGTAAGGAGGTCCAGTGCCCATCATCCCACCTTGGTTCATGTTGGGATAACCAGGAGGCCTAGAGAAAGCAAGGATAAAAGACATTCACTCCAAATACTGAGCATTAAGATCTTGTCCTCAAAAGAAGCAGGTTTGCTAAGAGAAGTCTACAAAGGATGTGGAGAACTGACTTTCCCCAGCTTCCTTCTCCAGCAAAAGACTGGTGCTACCTGACAGTTCAGCTGCGCTAGAGTCTCATTCTCAACAGAAAAGGGGATGTAAACTAGCTTGCAAGAGGGAGCTCAATTCTGAACCTTTTCACCATCGGTCTTGTTCTGCTGCACCCGTAAAACAAACTTCATTCTAGTTGTTGTCTTCACAGGGAAGAACAGACCTGCAAACACCTCAGCCCTGTGAGAAGAGTTTATTTGTAGAGATCATAGAATCATAGAATAACCAGGTTGGAAGAGACCCACCGGATCATCGACTCCAACCATTCCTATCAAACACTAAACCATGTCCCTCAGCACCTCGTCCACCCGTGCCTTAAACACCTCCAGGGAAGGTGAATCAACCCCCTCCCTGGGCAGCCTCTGCCAGTGCCCAATGACCCTTTCTGTGAAGAATTTTTTCCTAATGTCCAGCCTAAATCTCCCCTGGTGGAGAGGGGAGGTTGGACAGTGACATTGGGAAGGACAAATGGGGGGTACCAGCTGCATCACATTCCGTTGTCGGTTGCAGCAGAACCATCTTGTCTATTTTAACAGTGAAATTTGATCAAAATGCTTCTACAAACACCGGCAAATGCTACGTTTGAGCTGAAAATGCCAGTCTGTCAGTGGGGTGACTTAGCACATCGCCCGTCCTTCCTCCTCTCCATTACTGCCTCTGTTAGAGATCACTTCCTGCACAGCTATCTTGGAGGTAGATTTGTTCAAACATTACCTTCCTGGAAAAAAACCCTTTGTTTTATTTCAATGAAGGCTAAAAAAATGCCTAAAAAGCCTAAAAATAGCGTCTAAGATCTCTTGCAATTTTCACTGCCTTCCATTGTAACATCAAAAACGTTGCTCATTTACGCAGCTCCTTGTTTTCTTTTCCTCCTGGTCAACTTTGACAAAACCCACATTCCTCCCATGGAAACCACTGGAAGTGGGAGTAAAAAGACAGTATTTTCAACATTTTGCATTAAAAAGCATCAACCAACACAAACAACCGAGACCAAAACACTCCTCTCCCTGGGACTCGCTGCACCTAATTCTGCCTCCGGTGTGAGACCCACCTCTCAGCTCCCCTCTGAGTAGTGAAGGGATCAGAATGTCCAGAAGCCAATTCAGTCCAAGCTAAGATGAGACGGTAAAAAACAGTATTTCCCTTAAACACATTAAGGTATTTTTAGTCTGAATCACCAAATGCGGTTTTCATCATCACTGAAACAAAGCTGGAGGCCAAACCCCTTTGCAGGAGATTTTAAAATCCCCGCCCCAAGAGCTCGTGGCATTTCAGAGCTATCAAATCCTCAAGCCCAGAGGGGCAGAGCCCAAAGCTACAGAGATGAGCTATTTCTATGCTCAGAGGGAAAAACACAATATAAATGTACACCAAAGAAAATATAAGCCTGAAAGGACAGATACACAGCAACGGTGCAAGGTGAAACGTGAATATCCCCTTCCATTAGCAGGAGTGAGCAGCCTGCTTCTCCGAGAGGCAAAGGAGAAGGTTTGCCTCCAGGATCTGAGAGGGGTCACTGGAACCAGGAATATTCATACATGAACCAGGCAGAACGAGGGGATACAGCTTAGTAACGCCAGCCAGGAAAAGATCTGCAAGATGTGAAGCCAAACAATGTTAAAAACAGTTTGAAAATTACCTCCTAACCCACCAGCTAACGACCTTTAAAGCTGATCTCGTCAACTTCACCTATGCATCAAGGCTTAACCTAAGTACTGCGAGTCATTTAAAAACGCTGGTTTAATTAAGCAGGTTAATATAGGGTTGCTTTAGACGTGTAAGCGAGGGATCCCTGCCTTGCTAGCGCACCATCATGGACCTCGTACCCAGGAAGACACCAGCCTTTCAGCTCTGAGATCACAAACAGGACCATCAAAATCAACTGGTGAAGTGACTTTCACCTCTAAAGATCAGTAAGTTTTACACATTCAAACAATAAAGCCATTTCCCAGCTAAGATGCCAGCACAGCAGCGTTTACCAAGTGTTATCCAGCAGGACTAAGTTTCTCGGAAGCGAGACTGATGCAAGGGGAAGGTGAGAAGCCAGGACTGGAACACCTAAAAGCAACCAGCACATCCATAAGGGACTCTTTTCAACCTATCAAGTCATTTCTTTCCCCATCTATCAAGTAATTTTCCCAGGATGCCGACCGTCAAGGCACAGAGTAGAGTTTTTAACCAAACCTGACGGGTGCCATCCAGCTCCCATCTACTCAAGAGGGGAAATAGAACTCAAGGCTACCCATAAAATGGTCTGTAGAGAAACAGAGAAGCCTTTCAAATAGAGCAAATCTCATTGAAGTCATGGAGTCCCGCTGCCGGCAGCAGGTTCTGGATCGAGCCCAAGAGGAGAGGGCCAGCAAGGTTTTATTTGCCTCCCACAGAGCATCAGGAGGGGACCTGGAACTAGACGGTGGCCCCAGGAGAAGGGCTCTCCTCTCCCCTCCTCCCGCCAGCGCAGCCAATCGAGCCGAGCCGGGAGGTGAGGCTCCACAGCCGTAACTCTGCCAACTTGAAGGAAACGTCAGGGGCTGGAGAATTTCCTCACGTGTTTCCAATGTGGTTTCTATGCATTTTATTGCTCATTTGCAGATCAAAAATGCTGGAGGGATTCCAACTATTTCACACAGAATCTCACACTCCCGGCTGGCTGCAGCCCCAAAGCCTGAGTTTCTTCCCTTGAAATACTGCCCAGTGTTACTTTGGGATGTGACCTGATAGCGGAAGCCCACGGGGACCCTGAAACGATAATCGTTCCAGCTGCGATTGGTTGCCCAGCGCTGGCTGATGCCAGCACGGGTTTGTCAGTGCTGCTGACAAACAGGGACTCAGCAGCTAACGCCTCCTGTTCACACCACAACAAAAACCATGCCTGGAATCACACAATCCGGTACCCAACGGAGGAGGCAGGGAGTTCTTCCGCCTCAGGGAAAGGGTTGCAAGTCCTGGCATGACCAGCCCAAGGGAGCCTGATGCTGGAAACCGCCACGTTTCTTTTCTATGAAAAGAGGAACCACCAGTTTGCTATGTGATAGCAGCTGGTTTGTTAAACAGGGATGAAACAACAAGAAATACTTCACATCAAAACCTTCGAGGAGAAGGGATTGAAGGCTCCGCTCCAGCCCAGCCCACCGAGCCTCAACAGTGGGAAGACTGACCAGAAAGCAAAGGGATCTCCTCGCTGGGGTTTGCAGCCTTCCCTGCTCATTGGAGAAGAGGAGGCTGAGGGGAGACCTCATTGCTCTCTCCAACTACCTGAAAGGAGGTTGTGGAGAGGAGGGAGCTGGGCTCTTCTCCCAAGAGACAGGGGACAGGATGAGAGGGAATGGCCTCAAGCTCCACCAGGGGAGGGTCAGGCTGGACATTTTCACAGAAAGGGTCACTGGGCACTGGCAGAGGCTGCCCAGGGAGGGGGTTGAGTCACCTTCCCTGGAGGGGTTTAAGGGACGGGTGGACAAGGTGCTGAGGGACATGGTTTAGTGATTGATGGGAATGGTTGGACTCCATCATCCGGTGGGTCTCTTCCAACCTGTAGATTCTAGGATTCTATGATCTCCAGCCTAAGAGTGGATGGCGAGGGAAGGAGCCGGACGACGCTGTCAGATCACTAGATAGCACTCAAGGAAATGATGATCAGGAGACGAGCATGCGGCAGAGCTTAGAAATTCCATAAGGCCGGTTGTTTCCATACAGGCGCTCACAAGCAAAACCAGAGAACAACAGCTAAATTTATTCCCTCATTCTTTCTGAAAGGGAAAAAAGCTGCTTCATTGCCTCTGACTAATCGAAACACCTACTTTCTATTACAATTTCATTTTCACTGCAGTTTCTTTTCCACTTAATTCAAGAACTATCAACACTTGGAAATCACAAGCTTGTCCTTTCCTTCCCCTTTATTTCCACACCCAAAATACCTCAATCTCCTCTATCACAAATTACACAGCTGACTGGCAGCAATTTTGGGGAAACGGGTAGACTTGTTTCTCCTTCTAAGGCACAGAAAACAGAATCTTGCATCTCATGCTTCACAAAACACTTTAGAGATAAACACAAAGAGACCTGGAGATCTTGCCATGCTCTGTCCGCACCAAACTTCTCATCCAAGGCAGCACCTGGCAAAGCTGACCTGACATTTCCACAGATCATGGAATGCTTCGAGTTGGAAGGGACTTCAAAGCCCATCCAGTTCAACCCCTGCCACGGGCAGGGACACCTCCCACTGGATCAGGGGCTCCAAGTCCCATCCAGCCTGGCCTTCAACCCCTCCAGGGATGGGGCAGCAACCACTTATCCAGATAACCTGGGCCAGGGCCTCCCCACCCTCACAGCAAAACATTTCTTTCTGAGATCTCATCTCAATCTCCCCTCTTGCAGCCCAAAACTCTTCCCCCTCATCCTATCCCTGCCCTCCGTGATCAAGAGACCCTCCCTAGCTTCCCTGGAGCTCCTTTCAGCGCTGGAAGCCGCTCTAAGGTCTCCCCAAAGCTTTCTCTCCTCCAGGCTGAACAACCCGAACTCTCCCAGGCTGTCCTTGTACGGCAGGCTCTCCAGCCCTCGGATCATCTCCATGGCTTCCTCTGGACTCACTCTAATAGACCCACGTGCTTCTTGTGCTGAGGAAGGAGATCACTGCTGCACAGGACACTTCTGTGCTTTATGAAATAACATATACATTCATAGCTTTGCCTCTTCTCTTGCACCTCCCATTCCAAACAGGACAGGATCGACAGTTGGAAGGACAATAGGGATTTAATGCTGTAAAATCAGGGGGTTTAGTCCCTCAGATACACCACTGGAAGTTCGAGCTCTGACCTGAGCAACGACCACACGTGAATAACTACAAACCAGAGGTCCTGGGTTCTGCACCGAGCTCTTCTGGAGGGAAACCCAAGATCCTGGTTACAAAACCCAACACGCGTTGGGTATGCTTCCTATCAGCATAAAACACCATTCACTGATCCTGCTAATCCCAGTGTTCCAGGTCCTGGGCTCCCCAGGGCATTTCTCTGCACATCCCTGGTGATGCCCGGGCACCCAGCGTGCAGCCACCCTGCTCTGAAATGCACACAGCTCTACTCCCTCTCCAGGCAAGCAATAAGACAAGCTCAAAAGGCAAAATGCAAACCAAACAGAAGCATTCCGACATGGAAAACGGAAATAAAAAATAGTTACAAGGAGCCTGAAGTGACCAGCAAGTTCAACTCGAAAAGGTTCTTTTCCCCTCTCCCAAAACAGATAGCCAGAATGATCAGTTTTGAGCTCAAATAATATCAAGAAAGGGTTCCTTTCCTGGGCTGCCCCTCCCTCGGCAGCACTCTCAGCTCTCTGCTGTGTTTCTGCCTGTTGCAGCGATTATTTCCAGGTCAGGGCACGCAGCTGACAGAGCTCAACTTTATTCCACTCCAAGAGCACACAAGCTGAAGTGACCACTTTGGAAGAATGGAGGATCCAAACGGTGCTCCCCCAACAGCCTCCTGAGTACCCAAATTCAGAACCTACCTGGCTTAAGAAAGGAAGAGGCAAGCAAACACAGAAATACCCCACGCTGCTGGGGATATGCACAGGAGGGCTCCTTCTGCACCAGCCAAACCCTGCAGCCTCACCCTTCTCCCCTCCCCACAAAATCCAGTTTCGTCAAACCCATTTTACATGGGTTTAGATCCAAGACGAGAACACCTTTGGAAGTTAAACCTGGATCAGGAATTTGGCTGCAGTCGGTTATACCCCTTCCTGCCATTGCCAAGACACTTTAAGGCTTGAAAGCAGAGAGGAACCCAAGTGAAACACAGCTGGAGAAGCAAAAGCGTTTTCCAAAGAGTGCAAAATAGCAAGAGTAAAACAATTCCCATTCCACAGCCAGATGAAAAGAAGTTGCCCAGAGAAGGGATGAGGTTTCTCCTTCAGGCCAAAACAAACTAAGGACTTTCTGGGGTGGGAATTCCAAAACTTTCATACAAGCTGCCCCCGTTTGCTTCATTCGCCGCAACAAAAACTCAAAGACAACCTTGCTCTTTCAGGACCCCCCATAACCCTGTCAGCATCCATCCTTCTGGTTTGGCAAGAAAAATTTGGGGAATTAGGGGGAAAATTGCAAAATTGGGGGGAAATTTGGGGAGTTTTGGGGGGGAAATTGAGGAATTTGGGGGAAATTTGGGGAGTTTGGGATGAAAATGGGAAGTTGGGTGGAAAATGGGGAATTTGGGTGGAAAATGGGGATATTTGAGGGGGAAAATTTGGGAATTTGGGATGAAATTGGGGAAAATTTGGGGGGAAATGGGGAAATTTGGGGGGAAATGGGGAAATTTGGGGAGAAAAATGGGGAATTTGGAAAAATGGGGAAATCTGGGGGAGAAAATGGGGAAATTTGGGGGGAAAATGGGGAAATTGGAGGGAAAATGGGGAAATTGGAGGGAAAATGGGGAAATTGGAGGGAAAATTGGGGAATTTGCGAGGAAAATGGGGATTTTGGGGAGAAAATGGGGAAATTTGTGGGGAAATTGGGAAATTTGGGGGAAAATGGGGAAATTTGGGGGGGAAATGGGGAGATTTGGGGGGGAAATTGGGGAATTTGCGAGGAAAATGTGGATTTGGGGGAGAAAATGGGGAAATTTGTGGGGAAATTGGGAAATTTGGGGGGAAATAGGGGAATTTGGGGGGGAAATGGGGAAATTTGGAGGGGAAATGGGGAAATTTGGAGGGGAAATGGGGAATTTGGAGGGGAAATCAGGGAATTCGGGGAGAAAACGGTGAATTTTGAAGCAAAATCTGGGAATTCGGGGGGGGAGAAGACGCAAAGAATGTGGAGGTGGTGGAACTGGGATGGTGGCCAGAAGGTCTGGAGATGCCGGGGGGGGAACTGGGAGCACTGGGAGGGGGACTGGGAGGTAGTTATGGGGCACTGGGGTGGACTGGGGTGAACTGGGAGCAACTGGGAGCTACTGGGAGGGAGATAGGGAGGAGGAACCCGTGGTGGGATGGTCTTCAGAAGCTTGGGAGATGCTGTAGGAGCTACTGGGAGCACTGGGAGGGGGATTGGGGGTGACTGGGAGGTAGTTACGGGGCGCTGGGGTGAACTGGGAGCAACTGGGAGCTACTGGGAGGGGGAGAGGGAGGAGGAACCCACGGCGGGATGGTCTTCAGAAGCCTGGGAGATGCTGTAGGAGCTACTGGGAGCACTGGGAGGGGGACTGGGGGTGACTGGGAGGTAGTTATGGGGGACTGGGGTGAACTGGTGTGAACTGGTGCTTACTGGGGGGGTCAGGTGGAGGTGCACGAGGCGGACGTGAACGCGGTGGCGCTGGCAGACGCGGGGGGGCAGCTGGTGCTGAGCAGGGGGGACGACGGGCTGGTGCGGCTCTGGGACCGACGGAGCCTTGGCCACCACGGCCACCGCCCCGTCTGCCGCCTGGCCGGGCACCGTGGGGGGGTCACCTTCATCCACAGCCCGGTGAGGGGGGGCACTGGGAGGGACTGGGAGGGGATTGGGGAGCACTGGGGGGGACTGGGAGCACTGGGAGTGGCACTGGGAGGGGATTGGGGGGCACTGGGAGGAGGATTGGGAGGGGAAATGGGGGCACTGGGAGCACTGGGAGGGGCACTGGGAGGGACTGGGAGGGGGAATGGGGGCACTGGGAGGGGGAATGGGAGGGGATTGGGGAGCACTGGGGGGGACTGGGAGCACTGGGAGTGGCACTGGGAGGGGATTGGGGGGCACTGGGAGGGGGAAGGAGGACACTGGGAGGGGGACTGGGAGGGGACTGGGAGGGGCACAGGGAGCGCTGGGAGGGACTGGGGGGCACTGGGAGGGACTGGGAGGGGGATTGGGGGCACTGGGAGGGACTGGGGTCACTGGGAGGGGATTGGGGGGCACTGGGAGGGGCACTGGGAGCACTGGGAGGGGCACTGGGAGGAGAACTGGGGGGACTGGGAGGGGAATGGGGGCACTGGGAGGGGGAATGCGGCCACTGGGAGGGGGAATGGGAGGGGGGGAGGGGGCAACTGGGGGCCCTAGGAGGGTGCTGGGATGAACTGGGAGGGGAACTGGGGGCACTGGGAGGGGGTATGGAGGGACTGGGAGGCACTGGGCGGGGGGAGCGAGGGGACTGGGCTGAACTGGGAGCTACTGGGAGGCAACTGGGGTGGGAGGAGCAGGGGTGGGATGGTTTTCAGGGGCCTCGGGGAGGCAACTGGGAGCTCGGGACTGGGATTTGGGGCCTGGGGGGTGGGGTGAAGGGGGTTTATACTGGTTTGTACTGGTTTATACTGGTTTGTGTCCCCCCCCACCAAGGGCGACGGGCGGCACCTGGTGTCCAACTCCAAGGACCAGACGGCGAAGCTGTGGGACCTGAGGCGCCCGGCGGGGGACGGGGCCGTGGCCGCCGCCAGGAGGGCTGTGGCCACCCAGAGCTGGGACTATCGCTGGGAGGAGGCGCCCCCCCCGTACGCACTGGGAGCACTGGGAGGGATTGGGAGGCACTGGGAGGGGATTGGGGGGCACTGGGATGAACTGGGAGGGGGAAAGGGGGGATTGGGAGGCACTGGGAGGGGATTGGGGGGGACTGGGTTGAACTGGGAGGGGATTGGGAGGCACTGGGAGGGGGAAAGGGGGGACTGGGATGAACTGGGAGGGGATTGGGAGGCACTGGGAGGGGATTGGGGGGGATTGGGATGAACTGGGAGGGGGAAAGGGGGGACTGGGAGGGACTGGGATGAACTGGGAGAGGGAAAGAGGGGACTGGGATGAACTGGGAGGGGACTGGGAGGGGGAAAGGGGGGACTGGGATGAACTGGGAGGGGACTGGGAGGGGATTGGGGGGGACTGGGATGAACTGGGAGGGGGAAAGGGGGGACTGGGAGGGGATTGGGAAGAACTGGGAGGGGATTGGGAAGAACTGGGAGGGGGAAAGAGGGGACTGGGAGACACTGGGCGGGGATTGGGAGGCACTGGGAGGCACTGGGAGGGGGAAAGGGTGGACTGGGGGGGAATGAGGGGGAATGGGGGGACTGGGAGGGGGAATGGGGGGACTGGGAGGCACTGGGAAGGGGACTGGGAGACACTGGGCGGGGATTGGGAGGCACTGGGAGGCACTGGGAGGGGGAAAGGAGTCACTGGGGAGGGGAAAGGGGGAACTGGGATGAACTGGGAGGGGGAAAGGGGGGACTGGGATTCACCCCTATTTACCCCGATGACACCTTAATTACCCCCATAACCTCTGAATTCGCCCTTAATCCGCCGTTAATTACCCTTAATGACTCCCCTAATCCCTTAATGAGTCTCCTAACCCCTTAATTACCCCAATAACCTCTCAATTTCCCAGTAATTAGCCCTTCATTAAACCTTCACTACCCCTTTCCCCCCCAATTACCCCCATAACCTCTCAATTCGCCCTTAATCACCCCTAATTACCCCATATCCCGCCTCTATCCCCCTATTTACCCCTTTAATTACCTCAACAACCGCCCCATTCCCCTTTAATTACCTTTAATTACCTTTAATTAACGCCCCCTCTCCTCACGCTCCATTTCCCGCCTCGCCTTTCCCGCCCTTTTTGTTGCCATGGCGGCCGCGCGCGGAGGGGGGGCGCGCGCGTGCGTGGCCACGCCCCCTTTTTTTTTACGTGATGACGTCACCCCCCGGCGGCGGCGGCGCTGCTTCCGGGGGACCCGTCGCTGCAGACGTTCCGGGGTCACGTGCTGCTGCACACGCTGCTGCGCTGCCGCCTGGCGCCCGCCGGGGGGCGCGCGCTGGGGGCGGGGTGCGCCTCGGGAGGCGTCATCGGTGAGCGACGCGGGGGGGGTTGACGTCATCGGGGAGCGACGGGGGCCGGAAGGGGAAAGCGTGGGAAAAGGGGGTGAGGGGGGATCTATGGGGCAGAGGAAGGGATCTATGGGGCAGAGGGAGGGTCTATGGGGCAGAGGGAGGGGTCTATGGGGCAGAGGGAGGAATCTATGGGGCAGAGATTGAATCTATGGGGCACAAGGATGGATCTGTGGGGCAGAGAGAGGGGTCTGTGGGGCAGAGAGAGAGGTCTGTGGGGCAGAGAGAGGGATCTATGGGGCAGAGGGAGGGATCTGTGGGGCAGAGGGAGGGATCTGTGAGGCAGAGGGAGGGATCTGTGGGGCAGAGGGAGGGATCTGTGGGGCAGAGGGAGGGGTCTATGGGGCAGAGGGAGGGATCTATGGGGCAGGGAGGGGTCTGTGGGGCAGAGGGAGGGGTCTGTGGGGCAGAGGGAGGGATCTATGGGGCAGAGAGAGGGTCTATGGGGCACAAGGAGGGGTCTATGGGGCAGAGAGAGGGTCTATGGGGCAGAGAGAGGGGTCTGTGGGGCAGAGGGAGGGGTCTGTGGGGCAGAGGGAGGGGTCTATGGGGCAGAGAGAGGGGTCTATGGGGCAGGGAGGGGTCTATGGGGCAGACAGAGGGTTCTATGGGGCAGGGAGGGTTCTATGGGGCAGAGAGAGGGATCTGTGGGGCAGAGAGGGGGGTCTATGGGTCACAGATTGGATCTATGGGTCAGAGGGAGGGATCTATGGGGCAGAAGAGGGGTCTGTGGGGCAGAGAGAGGGTCTGTGGGGCAGAGAGAGGGTCTGTGGGGCAGAGGGAGGGGTCTGTGGGGCAGAGGGAGGGGTCTGTGGGGCAGAGGGAGGGGTCTGTGGGGCAGAGGGAGGGGTCTATGGGGCAGAGAGAGGGTCTATGGGGCAGAGAGAGGGGTCTATGGGGCAGAGATTGAATCTATGGGGCACAAGGATGGATCTATGGGGCAGAGAGAGGGGTCTATGGGGCAGAGAGAGGGTCTGTGGGGCAGAGAGAGAGGGTCTGTGGGGCAGAGAGAGGGATCTGTGGGGCAGAGGGAGGGGTCTGTGGGGCAGAGGGAGGGGTCTGTGGGGCAGAGGGAGGGGTCTGTGGGGCAGAGAGAGGGATCTGTGGGGCAGGGAGGGGTCTATGGGGCAGACAGAGGGTTCTATGGGGCAGAGAGAGGGATCTGTGGGGCAAAGAGAGGGGTCTATGGGTCACAGATTGGATCTATGGGTCAGAGGGAGGGATCTATGGGGCAGAAGAGGGGTCTGTGGGGCAGAAGGAGGGATCTATGGGGCAGAGGGAGGGAATCTGTGGGGCAGAGGACGTGACCGCAGCGCAGCAAAGGCATAAAATGGAGGGGTGGGGGGGGCGTGTCTCTATGGGTCCGGGTGGGTCTCTATGGGTCCAGGGGGTGGATCTATGGGGCAGAGGGCACCCCCTGACCCCCTCGTTCCCCCCCCGGCCCCCCCCCCGCAGTGTACGACGTGCTGACGGGGCGGGTGCTGCGGCGGCTCAGCCGGCACTGTGGCTGCGTGCGCGACGTCTGCTGGGGACCCCAGCCCTGGCGCCTCGCCAGCGCCTCGGTGCGCACCTAGGGGGGCGCCATGGGGCAGCTATGGGGCAGCTGGGGGGCCCCATCGGCTTCCGGTGCTTTCCGTTGGGTTCTATGGGGTCCCCATTGGGTTCTATGGGGTCCCCATTGGGTTCTATTGGGTTCTATTGGGTCCCTATTGGGTTCTATGGGTCCCCATTGGTTTCTATGGGTCCCTATTGGGGTCCCCATTGGGTTCTATGGGTCTTTATTGGGTCCCCATTGTGTTCTATAGGGTTCTATGGGTCCCCATTGTGTTCTATAGGGTTATATGGGTCCCCATTGGGTTCTATGGGGTTCCTATTGGGGTTTCTATGGGTCCCCATTGGGGTCTCTATGGGGTCTCCATTGGGTTCTATGGGGTCTCCATTGGGTTCTATGGGTCTCCATTGGGTTCTATGGGTCTCCGTTGGGGTCTATGGGTCCCCATTGGGTTCTATGGGTCCCTATTGGCTTCTATGGGTCCCCATTGAGTCCCCATTGGGTTCTATGTGTTCCCCATTAGGTTCTATTGGTTCCTATTGAGTTCTATGGGTTCCCATTAGGTTCTGTGGGTCCCCATTGGGTTCTATTGGGTCCCCATTGGGTTCTATTGGGTCCCCATTGGGTTCTATTGGGTCCCCATTGGGCTCTGTAGGGTCCCCATTGGGTTCTATGGGTCCCCATTGAGTTCTGTTGGGTTCTATGGGTCCCTGTTGGGGTCTCTATGGGTCCCCATTGGGTTCTGTGGGTCCCCATTGGGTTCTGTTGGTTTCTATGGGGTCCCCATTGGGTTCTATGGGTCCCCATTGGGTTCTATGGGTCCCTATTGGGGTCCCCATTGGGTTCTATGGGTCTCTATTGGGTCCCCATTGGGTTCTATTGGGTTCTATGGGGTCCCCATTGGGTTCTATTGGGTCCCCATTGGGTTCTGTGGGGTCCCCATTGGGTTCTATGGGGTCCCCATTGGGTTCTATGGGTCCCTATTGGGGTCCCCATTGGGTTCTATGGGTCCCCATTGGGTTCTATTGGGTTCTATGGGTCCCTGTGGGGCAGGGGGAGGATCTATGGGGCAGGGGGAGGATCTATGGGGCAGGGCTGGGATGTGTGGGGCAGGCCCTCTGGCTCTGCCCCACAGTGGGACGGCACCGTGCGCCTCTGGGGCTACCGCAGCCCCCAAGCAGAAGAGGACGAGGAGGAGGAGGAGGAGGAAGGCGTCCCCCAATAAAGGCCTCTGCCCCACAAGTGGCGCCCGGGCTCTTAATTGGGGGGCAGACGGCGGCCTGCGAGCCCCCTGCCCCATAGATCCCCCCTCTCTGCCCCATAGATCCCTCCCTCTGCCCCATAGATCCCTCCCCAGCCCCATAGATCCCCACACAGACCACGACCGCGGAGAAGCTTTGAGATCTTGACGCTCGCCCCACACTTATGGGGCTGGGCCGGGGGGGTGGGGGGTGGCTGGTTATGGGGCAGCGCCGTGAGGCCGGGCCGTCGCCTCAGGAGGAGTCGGCATCTGGGGGGAGAAAGGGGGTGGTGTGCCCCATAGATCCCTCTCTGTGCCCCATAGATCCCTCCCTCTGCCCCATAGACCCCTCCCTGCCCCATAGATCCCCCCCCACACCCACCCTGCCCCCCGGCGGGTGCCATCTTGGCTCGGCAGGTGACGAAGGCATCGAAGGCGAAGACGAAGGCGAGAAGGAGGCTGAAGGTCTAAGAAGGGGGGGGGGGTCACTTAGGGGGCATCCGTGGGGCTGGGGGGGGGATCTATGGGGCAGGGGGGGTCTGTGGGGCAGGGGGCGGGGCCACTCACGAAATCTTGGCAATTTGTTAATTAGCACTAGAAAGGGGTAATTGTTGCCATTTCAGTTCTTAAGTTGTCACTGGAAAACAGGATTAGAGGAGGAAGGATTTCTCTAAGCCTCGGGAGAAAAGCTATTGCCGTGGAATATTGATGCAAGAAGAAATTCTTATATTCTGTGCTCTTCAGTGTACTTAGGAAAATAGTTCACTGCCAGTCATGATTTACTGTTATGATATTTCTCTTCTGTAATTCATAGGAACAATCAGAGAAGGCTGAGTTCTATTGAAGCCAACCTTTTTCTGCTCCACCTCTCTGGTGATTCTCCTACTCTGTTCCCGCTTGGCAGCTGACAGCAGCGAAGCTCTCCTGGCTCCAAGTGCCCACTGTCTGCCCCTGCTCTCCTGAACTCCTGCTATAAAATCTTCCCTGGTGAAAATATCCCAGCAGAGGTGTGCTGCTTTCTGCACTTGGCGTAGGTGCCTGGAGAAAGAGGCTATTCACTTCAGCTAATGCTGGCTGGTGTTTCCTTAATCTGCCTTTTCTTCTTCTACAGACAATTTTCTTAGGTCTGTGTTTGTTAAGAAGAGGTAAGATATCTTCTTTAGGACTAAGTTGTCTTTGAAGTTCCTTTATGAAGTTAGCCTTGTACGTCATAACAGGTACTGGGCTTTATTCAATGGAACTACAAAATGCTTAGACAAGCAAATGATGTAAGGAATAGTGGAACTGTGTGTTGTTTGGAAAGAGCTGTGCAAACTGCTGCCCAATGTAGATTGATGTGCTGAAGATTTATTTCTCAAAATTCAACATTTTTTAGAACACCTCAGTATTATCTTGGATAAATGCAAGATGTTAAATCAAACATGGCTCTTACGAGGGGGAGCAAATGGAACTAAAACAGTGGCAGCGACGAGATGTTCTCACAGTGATTACTTGGGTCCTCGGGGAAAACCATGAAATGGGAAATAAATCACGTTCTGGCCCCCATCAGCGTGCTATGTATCGCTTTTCTTAAGCAGGTCTTGGGGTAAAGAGCATACTAAAGCCTGAAAGGTTCTTGTGTGGGCAGAGAAAGAAAAGCATCACCGTCAGGATGTCAGCAGAGAGAGAGTGAAAGAATGGGAAAGAGAATAATTTGTTTTACCAGCTCCAGGATGGAGGTGTTCTAAAAATGACTAAAAGAACAGGGTAAGATGTATGTAGATAGAATCCATCCCTAGAGACTTCTTATTGTTTCTCTGCTCCAATCTTCATGTTAATACCTTTGGGTGAAAGAACTAATAATTATTTGCGTTGTAGAGGAGTGGTTTTCAAGGCTCGTTTTAATAGGAATTGTCATGGCGTTGTGAAAGAGCAAGAGTTAAAGGTGTTGTGTTAACAGGACTGGGAAGCAGACGAATAGTCCCGAGAGCTCTTTTGAGAGTGGGGGATTTCATCCAGGAGGAGAAGGCGGCTGCATAATCCTTTCCCCGAAGAGGTGAGTGCTAGAGGATGTAGGAGGAGTCTGAAGATGAGCTCATATTGCAACTTCTGACACCTACTGATTGTTTTAATTCAAGTATTCCAGAAAATCTGTTAAAAATTCATGCAGTTCGTTTTACTTTTCTAGTTTGGAATAATTGCAGTAGACTAGCAGGCTCCCATTTGGTTATAAGCTCTCCTAGATTTCCCCAATATAAACTACTTCATATTGTTCCCCTGGGAATTTAATTGCATTAAGAAATGATTGGCCCTGATAGACTTCTATGGTCTGTGATAATTATAATGAAATAAGATATCCATATAAAAGCATAAAATGATGCTGAAGCACATGCATTTTTGATCATCAATTAGTGAACTATCAAAGGCATTGCAGATGGAACTGGTTTTTTGCTTTTTAGAACAGAGCCTGACCACTGCAGCCTCAACTGTGTAGTAAGCTTATTTTTAGTCCTTCTTGCTTTAGTGAATACATCTGAACGTGTATTTATGTACATATTCAACTCTGCTGTGAACTTTGTAATGCTTTAAACCTTCCTGCGGAGAAGTCTGAGAGGTAGGTTTCCTTCTGGAAGAGGCCAGTGAGGCTGCTCCGTTGGTCCAGAAAGCTCTTTCTGTAGCAGTTTATTGTTTTCTTAGGGTGATACCAAATCTCCCCGTACTGGTTAATGGAGCAGCTGGGACCTGCTAACGAGCTGGTTCATAAGGAAACAGCTTACTCGTATAAAAGCAGCAAAGCTAAAAGCCGTTTGAAATCTGTGGTTCAGGAGTACTAGGGTTCTTATTCTCCTGTCCCCCAAAATCACTCTGTGTTCTGCCCATCTGGATTACTGTCAGGGGGGTTGGATTAATTAGATGAACAGATGTCAGTGTTTTATCCATTGCCTGGCATCCTGTCCTCTTCAAAAGTATCCACAGCTTCCAGTTGGGACCTCCAGGGCGCTGGAAGGATTTCCTCAGAGAAAGGTTAGGAGCTGGCTCCAGTATTTCAAAACCCACGTTACGGCAATCATGACATTTTACTTCTGATTCTGTTGCATTGGGTACAAAGTGAGGGAAAAACACGATTGCTTAAAAAGTGTGAGTGGAAAGGGGTGATTTGGATCTAAATATCTCATAGCATGTATTTCTACTTGTGTTTGTGTATTTGACAGCAGGTATGCATACACATGTATTTTTTCCCTTTTCTTAAATAATGTATGCTTTTTTATAATCAGATGTGCCTTAAAATATGACGCAAAAAGGGATGTTTGTCTTGGCTTATCTTTTCTGCCACACAGACATTCCTGAGCTTGAGCATGCGGGTGGTTAGAGGGTATTTTGATACGGTCTGCTTTCAGTAACGTCCTGTCAGGACTTGGGACTCATCTGCTCCTCTGATGGAACACTTAGGGCAGCAGCATCTTCTGTCGATATTTAGTAGCTGCAGGATTTCAGGTGCCATCACGATGAACCTGAATGTGACCTGAACTGCACTGAAAGCAGGTTGAGGCAGGAATGGCTTTTTATCTTCTTGAACCATGTTCGAGGTTGTGATCGTTCAAACTAAACATGGATCTATGCTAGCAAAGTCTTCCTCAGGGTGGATGTTCCCAGCTGTTTGGACATGTGCAGAGGGTGGGTTTATGCCTTGTGCTGAAGCTTGCGAAAAGAATGTAAAGGTGCACGTCTCTTAAGATTTCAATGGCATTTAGCTGTCAGAACTATGTAACAAGTGCAAATTAAGAAGAACGTAAGTGCAGCATCTGCCAAAAAGGCAGTAAAGATCTACCTGTGTTGTACGGCTGGCCTGTCGATAACTTTAGGACATGACCGCAGGTTTGAACATTTCAATCTGGAACAGATGTTCTGTTTCCAGGTATTCTTTTTGTGGGCTTTTGTTTGGTTTTTTGTTAGTTTGTTTGTTTGTTTGTGCTTGGGGTTGTTTTTTCTGTTATTTTAGCCGTGTAGATATTGACAAGAAAACAAACTAGCCCTGAACTCTGCCCCTACCCCGACACACGCTTGTTCCCACCCTAGGACCGTGGGTTAGCACTCTGCCTGCTGGGGGACTTGCAGCGCTTGGGCTCCTGTTCGTGTACTGACACAGCTCTATGGCCAGGACTACAGGACTCTCTTCTGATTATCCTTAGAGCGTTACTGGATTTGCTCCAAGGAATCTAACTTAGCTGGAAAAGGACAAAACTGAATTAGAAAACAAAATGAGTAGAAAATTGCTTTTTATGTTGTAACGCTTTATTGCCCTGGTTCTAGGCTTTTTGGCTCTGATTTGGGAGGTAGGGTTGTAGAGAAGAAGTTGAATGCCATGTCCTGCTGTCCAGCAACCACATATGTTTAAGGTGCTAGTTTGAGAAAAACCAAAAGAGTTCAATAGCGTCATGGGATTCTGCCACCTTTCCATCAGATCTCTGTATCTCGGTCTGGCCCGAAGCACAGATCTTAATCGGACAATATTTTATTTTCACTCCCCTGCACGTGCAGTCATTTGGAATGATGCCTGGCAGAATCTGCCTCCAGATGGGATGGAGACGTTTCTTTCTTCCCATACCCACCTAGAGATGCTCTGCTTACTTCTGTTTTGTAATTCTTGAAATTCTAATTCTTGAAATACTAATTAGTATCAGTTTGAGCAACATGGGAAATCCACAACTTATTCTGTGAAACACTTATTTTTTTCTGGAAAAAAAAAATATAAATATTTAAGATTTAAAAAGAAAACCCTGAACACTGCTTTTATTTGGATGAACAATAAGTTAAGCTTTATTTAAGAGTAAGAAATTTTGAAACTGCTGTTGTCACAATGCAGAAGACGGAGTGGCAGTATCTTTTGTGTTTGACGGGTAACGAATTAATGCAGAACTAAAAGATCTAATTGTCTTTGTTTGGATTTGCATGAAGAGCAGTCTTTGTTACATTTTCCTGCAGAATGTCTTCCTTGCTGGAGTGTGTCTGGGGTGTTGCCGCATGTGGATAACAAGGCAAAACCTGGAGAAAGCAATCGGTGAGTATGCAGCCCTTGTAAGCACAGGGCTCGGGAAGCGGAGGGTATAGGGACCCGTCTGGACACGCCAGAGCCTCCTCCAGCAGGAAGGGATCGTTCAGAGCCTCATTGCACTGACACGCGCTGTCAGGCCTTGTAGGAGCTGCTGAGCCACAGGGATGGTGCAGAGTCTCTGCTGCCACCAGTTGTGGTCCCAGCTGAGCCCCCAGCACAGCCGCATCCCCAGCGGTGCCGTTTCTGGCCAGAGCCGTTCTGGCAGACGTTGGCACCCGACCGGCAGGAGCTGTGGGTGCTCAGCCCTTGCTGCAGGTCAGCAGAGGGGAGAGCAGCCCTGGGTGGCCGAGAGGACGCGCAGGCAGCTTGAGGGTACTGAGTCTGGCAGGGTTGGCCAGAGCTGGCCAGGATCGGAGCAGCCCCAGCTTCACCAACGGGTCCAGCCCCTCTTCTCCTTGGTGGCTGAGAACTCTGGGTGACACCTCAGGGTCAGGGACAGATGGAAGCTGGACACCCAGCTTGAGGCCGCACAGCTGCCTTGAGGGCAGTGACCATGAAGGGCTGTGGATTTGGTCTCAGGTGGCTTTTCTCTCTGTTCCTGGATGTGTTTTACAGAACTGGTTTCCCTCTGGCTTGGGGATCTGTGGGCTCTTGATGGTGAAAGTGCCCAGGACATGGTGACAGAGATGGGGTTCTGTCCACTGCGTGTGTTTGTGACCCCTCCGTGGGATGGAGGTGGCAGGATGGGACGTGCTTCTGCGAAGGGCTCTTTTGCAGTAGAAGTGGCTGCAGTGTCTCCGTGTCCCCTTTGAAGGAAGGTGTTTACTGTCGCCTTGTGCTGGAGCTGTGCTGAGGCTTTGCCTTTCTCGGACTCCTGGCAGTGCTGTCCCAGCCCGGGGAAGCCCACCCTACTGATCAGATTATTCTTTCCAAGAGGATCCAGGTCCTGAGCAGTCTTACAGGGGAGCGTAAGTTGAAGACAAGTCCTGCAAACTGGAGGTGTGGAGCCTGGTGTCTGTCCTGAGATACATCGCCTGCAGAAGATGCCACCTCCCTGAGGGGAACAGTTCCATCTGATCCAACTCCTGCTTTCTTTCTCTAGAGATGGACACAGAGGCTGTTCAGAAGGTTGTCTTTCGAAAAGGGAATAAAAACCTTAGACCCCAAGCTAAATCCAGCATCGGCAGAAATTATGTTGCTTAGAAAACAGATAATAGAGAAAGACAAAAAAATTGAAGCACTGGAGGCTGAGTACAAACTTGCTAAGTTACGTGACTAATTGTAACTGCCCGTCCCTGCCAAAGGAGCAGAGGCGATGCCGGCCACTGGCACGCCCGGTAGCTGCTGTCCCGTAGTGACCCGGTGTCACCCATCAGGGAGGAGGGAGCGTTGGGGTGGCCCTCCCTGCTGCAGGGATGGGATTTGTCCATGTAGCTGAAAGGAAAACTGGACAAGGATCAGCGCTCCCCATGTGCTCTCCTGGCCACCTGAGTTTTGTTGGGTGGGACAACCTGTCCGAAAGGCTGGGAGCGAACTTCCAGGCACCAGCGCTGGAGAGGAACAGAGAACGTCTTGGCCATGGCAAACGCCCTGTGAGCTCTCCAGAGGGGCACAGGATGGACTGACATTCCCAATTGCTCCTCCAGGTGTGCTCGGCGAGACAACCCCAAGTGTTCTGAAGTCCCAGAGGACCAAGAGTGTCAGAGGGCCCCCACATGAGCAACTGCACTTGACGATGGGTGCAGTAGGAGCCCTGCATTCCGTCGTGATTGTGATCCTGGTGTGCGGTGTCATGATCTGGATGTGGAGGAGGAGAACACGGTGAGTAACTGATTGCCCCCATGGCTTCCTGCAAGGGCTGCTCGTAGCCACAAGGCATTTCTGCTCAGGCTGCTGGGAAATGGCAAATGAGGTCTTGGCCAAAATTCACTGATAAGGTTTTGGTTATTCTCAGGTGCTTAAATTTGCATCTGAACTCCTGGGCCTTCTTTATAGGAGCCCCCTCTGACCAGAGCTGAGGTCGGCTCAAGCAGATCCTGCCTGGACATGCTCCTATCACGTTGTTCCTAAGGGGCAATCAAGGTGGGGGTGTCATTTCCCTCCCCACCAGATCTCCATCATCAGAAGTTGGGAACAAAACGTGCTGTAAGGGCACATCCTGCAAGCAAAGCACAGGTCAGTGTTAATTGGTTTGAAGAGCATCCCCAAGAGTGGAGTTTGGGGACGTCCTGGGACCTGAGGTGTTAATAGTGTAATTACAGAGCTGTGTTTGGCCAGGGGGATTCCCATTCCCTGGATGGCTGCTGGGAGAAAGCTTTTCATCATGTTTCCACTAGTAAAACTCGGTATCTTGGGTTTACAGAAGGTCTCCCCAAAGGCGCTGGTGGGGTAAATGTCTGGTGGAGGAAAGGAGCAATGTTTAACAGGGCTGACTTTAAGTTTACAGGAATACCAGGTAGTTAGAAGTTGGTGGCTGAAGCCATTAGAAAATTTCCTGTATTCCTTTTGTATGCGGCATTGATACTGTCAGGTCTTTCTGAGGTCTGGGTGTTAACAGGAGATTAGAGGAATAGAAAGTGTCTTTGGTCAAACTCTGACCCACTGGAAAAAGTCAGAACAGCGAGGCTCCCGCTCAGTGCAGAACTGAAACTGTTGAGCAGAGGGCAGTTATCTGAAGAGTTGGGCAACCAAGAATTTCATCTGTACTGGCCATGGATAATGAAATGACGATGAGGCATCGCCTCTTGGTTGTGAAGCCAGATCTAAGTTCAATTCTAGGATTTGGGGAGTTGAGGGAGGGAATTTTGCTTTTGTGTAGCTTATATCAAAATTGATTTGTCCTCTGAGTTTCCAGAAGGTGTCTGTAACCCTGAAACCAAACCTGTACCATATTCCAAAAGTCAGGTTTTGGAATCTTGAGCTCATGGTGGCGGGGCAGAGCAGCCTGGCCTGTATCTGTGCTGGGGTGCTAGTTTTCTACAGGGATGAGCGCGAGGAAGGTGACTGAGGGGTGCTGAGTGGTCCCACTGCAGGCTCAGTGTATTGTCTTGCATGTGCTGAGGGACCAAAGGAGGCTGGTGGATTTCTCAAGTTTAGAAAAGGAAGGGGAAAAGGCAAAAAGGAAGCACGCATCTCAATGGTGATGTTGTCAGTCACGCTTGTTGAAACTGCCCTGGTGAAATCCTTTGTGTGCATCGGTGTGGTGTTTGCTGTCTGTCTTTTGGGAGCATCTTCATCCAGTACAGGAGGAATTTTTTGTTTTATCTTAACTTTAATTTCCTCTCAGCCTCTTCCACCTCCTTAGAACCAAACCACCATGGGAAGAGAGGCCATAGAGTATGACCTGGAGCTGGCCCTTTAGAGGGCTGTAAAAGGCAGCGGGCTCAGGCTGGGGTGTTGACCTCAGCACAGCCAGTTGCACCTTAAATAGATCAGATGAAAATGTTCCTCGCTGGAGGATGAGCAGTGTTTCCTCGTGAATGAGGATGGTTGTTAGTCTGTGCTTGTTTCTCAGCTTGAACTCTCTAGACTGGTGGCGGAGGAATTGGAACCACTTGTGCGTTGAGTTTTGGGAGATGGAGACGGGCACGGCGAGTGTCTGAAATGCAAACTTGAGGTGTGAGGTAGGCTCTGTGGAGCCTCCTGCGATGCCTGTTGGGTGTTGTTGGGTTCTGTGCCCGCCCCCCGAGTACCAGTGCCCGTTACGTAACGGCGTTGCCGTGCTACCCCGAGGTAGCACACGAGGAGAGTGACAGTTGGAGACAGTCTGACAGTTAGAGACAGTCTCAGTTGGTGTGCTCGTGACAGCCAGGCTGGTTTTGGTGCGTCTGCAAGGTTCGGTGCCAGTTGAAGCCATGGCTCGTAGGCGCACCAAGTTTGGCTGCGTGTACCCGTGGTGCATCTGTAAGCAGCGCCGCCATGGGCCGACCAAACAAGTGCGGCCAGATACTCTGAGAGCTCGTACCCCGAGAGCTCGTACCCCGAGAGCTCGTCGCCTGATGATTTTCTGGGTCAAGGTACTGGTACCATGATAGCGCAGGCAGCGTAACTCCAGTCGAGCCGTTTGAAGAGGTGGCAGAGGTTTAGTCTAGGGGAGGGCTGAGAGGTGGGAGGTTGAACCTTGTGCCCCTGGAGATAGTGTGGATGCGATGTGGTAGTGGTGCTGGATGTTGGGACTGCCAGGATCTGACCCAGCCTGAGCTCTTGGTAGCTCCAGAGGATGTGGAAGGTACTAGAAACAGCAAAGGTCAGCACAGCGTCTCCACTTTGAGGATTGCTTTTTGGAAGCATTAATGTTTTGTTGATAACGCCTCTTGCAGTCAAGACACCGTCTTTTTTGTGTGTCGTTTTCTGTTTGCCACGACTCCTCTGTAGAGGTTCCCTGCCCTCGACATGGTTGGTGTTTCCCAGCGGGTTGAAAGACGCTGGGAAAGCTGCTGATTTGGCACCCGGGTCCTCTTCCTCACCTGCTGGTGGTGTCACCAGCCTGTTCAACTGCTGCTGCTGTAACCGATTTCTAGTTTGTTGATCTTGATAGAAAGGGTGCAGAGGGATCGGGGAAGCGTGGGTGGTTTTATTCTCTGCCATGTTTTCAATGATTTAAATCCAATATGACCATGATCCTAGCTGAATGGTTCCTTTGCAGCAATGATAGGATGAGAGGACATGGCCTCAAGTTGGTCCAAGGGAGGTTTAGATTGGGTATTTGGAAAAACTTCTTTACTGACAGGGGCTGCCCAGGGCAGTGGTGGAGTCTCCATCCCTCGAGGGGTTCAAAGCACATGTGGACACGGCACTCTGGGTTTAGCAGGCACGGCGGTGTTGTGCTGACAGTTGGACTGGATGAACTTGGAGGTCTTTTCCAACCTTAATGATTACGTAACTCCCTGGCTGTGGGGGCTGTTTGAAGACACAAGGGCAGAGCACTCTCTTCTACCAAGACCTCATTTCTTTACTTCAGTGAGGTCTCATCCAGATTCGGCCTCGGGGGTTGAGCGGTTGGTTCCCTGAGTCTGCAGGATGCTGTTAACCAGCATGGCCACTGGTCAGCATCTTCTCCGCTTGCTGACTTCCAGGCCCCTGGGGTTTGGTGCTCGCCATCCTCTGGCCAGGCTGATGATGGGAGGGAAGCAGCTGCCGGATTCACAGGGCTCAGCTTTGCTCGCCTTTGTACCTGCACTCCAACAACAGTTTGCGCTGGCGGGGCCGTGTGGCGCATCACGTGCGCGGTGCTGTTTCTGCCGGGGTCCTTGCCCATCTGTTCCCAGCTCTTTCTGGGTTATCGGGCGCGGGTCCAAGTCCTCGCAGGCAGCCGGGCTCCACGGCCAGAGATTACGAGCAGTAACCTTCCTGGCAGGAGCGGCGTGGCTTTGCTTTTATGCAGATTAGCCGTGTGCTTCTCACTTCAAGGCGTTCCACAGGAAAAGACGTTTCCTGTGTTTGCTTCTTGGTGGGCGGCTCCGATGATGCATCCGTGGCCGAGCCTGCTCTCAAGGCTCCGGAGAGGGATTCCGGCACGCTGCCCCCCGCTTTGCCTTCCACCTCCACCGCTCCGTCACCACAACACAACCACACACGCGCTCGTACTGTTGGTGTCATTCATTCAGGGCCAAGATTGCTTTAAAAAATTCCCTTGGCCCCAGTTCAAACAGGAGTACAGCTGGGATGTGTTAGATTTCAGGCAGTCTGCCCTCAGTTTGAGATGAGTTATAAATAGCAGTGCCGACTTCCTTAACTACCACTCTCTGAGGTAAAATGCAGGTTAGTTACTGTGGGAATCAATTAGGGCTTCTCGAGCTTAAACAGGCAGGAATGCTTTGTATTATTCTTTAATCAGAAAAAAATGGACAACAAATCTGGTCAGGAGAAGATTTCAGGCCCAAGGTGAGAGCTTAGGGCTTTTTTATTATGTATAAATTCTTGGCCTCTCAGTTTCTGGGGCAGTTGTGGCCGATGCCCACAATTGCCAGTAATTAAATGATGCTGATTTGAAACCTGTGAGTTCCGTAAAGGGCTTTTTTCGTTTTCTTTTTCTGACCTGATAAATACAAATAGGTGATAAGATGATGGGTGAAAATTGGAATTGCATTTTTCTTACCGTGGTGGTTGATTCTTGCTTCTAAAGTGGAATTTGCTGCTTCCCTTTACTTATCTTCCTGCTGGGAGCAGTAAACCAGTCCCCTCCAACTGAACCAAACTGCTCTTCCAAGAGGCCAAATTTCTCTTCAGCTGGATATGCTCCACTTGGAAGCTTTTTTTCTGTAGGGAAAAGCCCGGTGTTTTGAAGAACAGCTGGTTTTCAGGGTGCTGTTTTGGTTTTGGAGGCCTGACCCCGTACATCACACAGATTTGAGAGCTTTTGAACTTCATGCTGGCTTTGGGGTTGCTGTTAGAGGCTTTTTCTATAGAAATCATGGAATCATAAAATGGTTTGGGTTGGAAGGGACCTTAAAGCCCATCCCGTTCCAACCCCCTGCCATGAGAAATATGTTATTTTCCTGGGAGCTTGGCCATCTCTCCGGAGCGCCGGTGTATGGTTTACAAATGGTACCAAACAACTTTTGCTTTTGGAAGTTTCACTGGTGGTAGGTCTCCGTTTTGCCAGGTTTTAGTACTGAGCAGCGTTAGAAAACAGCGGAGATGGCGAGGTTGGAGAGAGAATAGAAGCAATTTCTGTGAATGCAAGGAGGTGCAAGCAGGGGGTCTGGACTTCAGTGATCAAGGAGCAACACTTGCTCTCAATTATGTCTCTCTGTGGCAAGGCCTTTGCTTTTGAAGTGTAATCGCAGTCATCTACTCCTGCGGTTTCCTCTTGAAAGGATTCCCCATGTATCAGTCCCGAGAAGAATCTCCAGCCTTTTGCAGTCGGGAGTTTGGTATTTCCTTATTTATCCTGAAGTGTTCTCTCAAGCCAACAGGCGTCTCCTCCTCTCGGGTTACCCATCTCCCTTAACGTGGGAGGACAAAGGAGCAGCCTGGCACCTCTGCTTCCCCCAGAGTCTTCACGTGAGCTCTTGGATTGATCCACACTTTGCTGCGGTTCATCTTTGACTGCTCTTTCCTGGAGGCACGCATAGTGTAATTACCTAAAAGGATTGGGATAGTGGATTCAAGAAGGCTTCCTGGTGGTAAGTTCCTTAAGCTGGAGCAGCACTGTGAAGAGGAGAGCAGTGAAAGCCCCGTCAGCAAGAGAGGTGGATGTCTTAGGTAGGAAAAGTTGAAGGAAGAATCGATGTATTGCAGCATTTGCAATGTACACAAAGCACAAATGAGCCTGTTGGTTTGCAGCAAGTCCAGAGCGTGTGTATGAAATAATTCCTTCGTTAGAGGATAATTTCTTCTGTTCATGGAACTTTTATCAGGCTGTGATTTGGAGCGATGCTCTTTGTGTTGGTTTTTAGCATCCTTTGTGTGCTAGGGCCTCGTGGAAGCGCTCAAAGCAGCGCTGTTGGAAAGCATGTTGCGCGCTCCTACGTTGAGCACTCAAGGTGATGGCTTGGTCACCTCCTGGAAATATGTTTGGGGTTTTTTTTTCTTTTATCTTTATTTTTTATGGCTGTATAAACAGTTCCAGTGTTTTTGAAGTCTGTTTAGCGGGGGGGTGCAGGAGAAGTTTGACTTGCCAAAAGCTGGGAAGCACTCCTGGTGGCACCACTTTTGCATACCAAAGAGGATAAGGTGGGGAGGGAGATAACGTCAATAATCTCAGGTGATACCCACAAGGCAAGGCTGAGGGACAGTTGTTTGGAAGATGTAAACACAATTTGCATCTACTGGGATATGGAAGCTCCGCATGGGTGCTCCCATTCAGGAGGAAAGTCACTGTAGTTCTGGGATTCAGGCTGCCCCCATCAAAGACGTCTTTTCTTCCTGACCCTTTGAGTGGAAGCTCCTCTTCGGAGCGTGGCACAAAACCCTGTGGGCACATGTTCTGCGCTGTGGGATATGGCAGGGATCAAGAGCCCCTCCGGGCTCCTTCCTCAGAGGTGCTGCAGCCTCTCTCCACGTTACTCCTCAGCAGCAGCGTCTGTGGTAACTTGAATGTAACTTTTCCAGAACTGGTTTTAGTACTGGTATGGACCAAAATGGAAACGGCCAGCCCAGCTGAGTGTGAGCTGGGTGTCTCCGACCCTCCTCAATGGAGAATCGTACTGTGGTTGTGTGTGAACAGCTTCTGTAGGGCGGCAAACGCTGTTTCCAGGTGTGTCAAGGCTGAAGTGGAGTGGAAGGAGAGGACTTGGACTTGGTTCTTCCTTGATTTGTGCCGTATTTGTGCATATTCACTTAAGGAAACCTGCTTTCATTTGCATGAGTAGCCCCCCTTGCCAAAAGCGAGGTGCTTTTCCCACTCTCTCCATTCCCTCCTGTGCTCCCGCTCCTGTTGCCCCAGCAGTGCCCCGTTAGCTCCCCGTGGTGCCCCTGCTCCCTCCGGTTGGCACGGGGAGGTTTTCCTGGCAGCCGAGGCGCAGCAGCCAGCTGGTCAAACAAATGTTTTCAGGGTCTGTGCGTTGGGACTTCAAGCTGTTCTGGCTTGGCAATTGAGTTGGATTTTCCAAAGTTTCACATAGTGCGTGGACTTTTTTCCATCCAGCCCCTCCAGGAGGGTGGATGCTGCGAACACAGCTGAGAAACTGTTGTGGTCTCTGGGATTCCTTAGGGTTTGCAGCAGGAGCTGGCTTTGTGCCATACTTGCCTGTGTAGACCTGCAGTGCCACTCCTCAAGCACCTGAGCTGGGCGAGGGAGGGTGGATCTGTACAAATACCACCCCGGGGCTGGTTGCAGGAAGGAGTGGGGTAAGAGTCCATTGTCATGGAGATCTGCTGGAAGGCATCTAATTGGTGTTAGTTAGGTCATCCGGAGATCAGCAATCTGTGTTCAGTCCCAGATGGAGGTTAAAGACTGTGCCTGGGAGTCATTTAGAGGTCACTATGCCAAAACCAGTCCTTGCTTTAGGTGGAAAACTGCCATTTGGAGGTTTATAGCATTTTCGGGAATTCTGATGGATACATTTCGTGTCCTGGCTCCAGGCAGTGGTAGTGCAGGTCAGGAGGTCCTTGGAAGTTGCCTTCATTCACTCATCCCATCCTGCCTGCTCTAAACCCCAGGGACCTGGCTTCAAGGCTGACAAATTACTTTTTCATGGATCTGGAGAAATTTGATTTAGAAATCTTTATTCTACAAAAAGCAGCAGACTCAAAGCACATATTAAAAAAGGCAATGGTTTGGGTTGGAAGGGACCTCAAAGCTCATCTAGTTCCAAGCCAAACCATTCGATGACTCTGTGATTCTATAAAGTTCTCTTCTGGGGTTTTGGGAGATTGTGAATGATTCCTGTGTGTAGCTGGATGTACATCACGTGTCACAACTTGCCTTGCAGGCTTCAAGCCCGATGGATCAGATGGGGAAGATGAGGCCTCAGCCGTACGGAGGAACCAACCCCTACACACAAGAGCAGGGACCTCAGGCGGGGCCACAGCAAGGACACGGCTATCCAGGACAGCCCTACGGGCCACAGACTCCTCAGAGATACCCCATGGGAATGCAAAGCAGGGCACAAAGTACAATGGGCAGCCTCTCATGTGCACAGCAGGTAGAAGACCTGAGCTTCTGTACTCTCTGTTCACAGCAGGGGCGGGTGAGAGAGCAGCAAAGTGCTCCAAGGGACCAGCATCAGCCAGGTTGGAGTTGGCTCCTTGGGTTAAATGACATTTCTTTACAGCACCTCATCTGGATCCAGGGCTAATGGATGTATGAGGACCTGTGGAATCCTTGCTTCCAAAAGCAGCAGAGCAGTGAATCTAACAAGGGAAAAACAAACAGTGAGGGTAGCAAGATACTCTTCCCTCTGTGTTCTGTATAAGACAGAGCTGTACTTTACTGAATAAATCACTTCCAGGTTGGATCCAAGTGGCTCCTGCTGTAGCGTGGGCAGGATTCAAAAGGCTGCCTTGTTTTTTGGAGCAAGCAGCCTTGCCTTTTGATGCCTTTTGACTGTCACTGAAGGGTGGTCAGATAAGGATCACTAAGAACTTAGGGTGCCTATTGAGGTTCTGTTACTGCCAAGAACAATGGTGGCTTTTGCTGTTATCTAGGAGGTTTCCTTGTGTAGGAGGTGGCATTGCCAGTTAACTGTTGTGCTCCAGTATCTGAATGTTTCACTTCTTGAGCGTAATCTTGTGTGTACATAAGATATCTTCATAACTGATCTAATTCTTCCCTCCTCTTCTGCAGATTCCTCCTTATGGACAGCAGGGCCCCAGTGCGTATGGGCAGCAAAGCCAGACTCCTTACTACAACCAGCAAAGCCCTCATCCGCAGCAGCAGCCTCCATATTCCCAGCAGCCTCCATCCCAGACCCCTCACTCTCAGCCTTCATATCAGCAGCTGCAGCAGCAGCCTCAGTCTCAGCCTCCGCAGCTGCAGACATCGCAGCCTGCCTGCTCCCAGCAGCAGTCCCAGCCGTCCCATCAGCAGTCTCCCACTCCGTATCCCCAGCAGCAACCCGCAGCCCAGCAGCATCCTCAGAGCCAGCCTCCCTCCTCGCAGCAGCAGTCGCAGTCGCCCTACCAGCAGCAGCAGCAAACTCAGCAGACGGCTTCCTCGGTTCTTTCTCAGCAGTCGTCCTCATAGCCTCCATGGCAGCCGCAGCAGCAGCAGTCTGCCTACTCCCAGCAGCGCTTCCCCCCTCCTCAGGTAGGGCCGCTCTGCTTTATTTCGAGCCGTAAGGGGTTCTTAAAGAAACTTGGGCAAATCCTTTTCGTTGCACGCTCAAGTCAGTTGAATTACGGGTCAGCAAGCTGCTTGGAAGGATTATGATAATGTCTGTGCTGCCTTCTCTGTTGTGTCTAGATCTCCATCTCCAAGATGTGGTGGTTGTAACAAGTTAAGCCCTGCTGATGCAGCGGTTTTGAGGACTGGTGTGGTGTAAATTTTGCCGGTTGGCAGTACCAGTCTAAAGGATTTTTGTACTGGCACGGTTGTGGCCTGTGAAAGTTCTCCAAGTGGTCTACAGAAGTGCTTGGATTAGCACAACAGCAGAGCAACAAAGAGATGGTGATGGAAGACTTTGCTCTGAAATGTAAAACTCTGTTTTAATAGTTGTTACTGGTTGTGTGAAAATCTAGCTGGGACCTTTCAGCAGATGTTGTAACGCACGATTAAAATGGAGGTTTTAATCAACTTGCCTTGTTTGTGCCCTGAAGTGCTCAGAGCTGTTGTAAGACCTTAGAAGATCAAGAAGCTACGTGGACGGTCTCCCAGGAGAGTCCGTGCCTTTCAGGATCTTTAAGAAGGGAAATCCAGAGCATTACCCTTCTGTCATGTTTTAGGGTTCTGCTCCTGACCGTCGCGGTAGCAGTCTGGCGACGCTTATCCTCCTGTCGAACTGTAGGCGTTGCTGGCTTCAACTCTTTGCTGTCTTATTTCCTGTTTTGGGCAAATTCCTCCACAACACAAGAATATACCAGAGAGATTCCAGCAGAGCCTTGATTTTATTCCCATTTGTGGGGTTTTTTTTGGTGTTTCTTGCTGTTTCAGGAGTTATCTCAAGACTCGTTTGGGTCCCAGGCGTCGTCTGCTCCCTCAGTGGCTTCCAGTAAAGGGCAAGAAGATATGAACTTGACTCTTCAGTCCAGGCCTTCTAGCCTGCCGGTGAGTGGGGAGCTGATCTAGAAGTGAACGGGGCGAGGGCAATCAGAAGCACAGCAGGATAAATTAGCACTGGTAGTATTCTGCATGGAGATGGGAATGATGGAGGCTGCCTGTGCTTTTTACTAAGTCATTAGCTTCTGGCTTCCCACTGGAGATGAAATGTAATTTACAGAAGTAATGGATTTGCGAGTAACGTTTAACCCTGAATGGTCTGGTCTGCGTGTTGGAGCTAAGAGGGTGTCTGAGCTTTGTTTGCAGTGTCTGAAGTACCTGACTGCTGTTGGAATAGGCCCTGACCTGTGGTGATGGCATCTCGTTTATGTCCCACTCGGGTTCCTTGCCCGGTGTCGCAACGGTGGGTAGAGAGTGGCCGTGTGCTTCCCTGTCGGTGTTGTTGGATCCTTGAACTGCTGGTTTCAGCTGCTTTGGCCCAATCTAACGGAACAATTGTTGAAAAAGACAAGTTTCTTAGTACCCAGGGTGAGGAAGATCAGCCCCAGGTAGAACCTTCCTTGGCGGAAGGAGAATTAAGTTGTCTTTTCTGTACTAAATCTGCTTGCTGTGTGTATGGTGAACAGCTGGGTGTGAGGTTGGTGCCTGATGTCCTAGCAGGTTTGGGACTTGGGTGGCTTGAAACTTCACCAAGAAAACAGAGCAGGATTCAAAGTTGGATTGATTTGCACAGGCTAGTCTGTGCCTCTGCCTCAGAGGATGAGTTTTGAGCTGTCGAGTTCCGATTTTGCTGCTTTCTTTCATAGTAACCCATAGAAAGTGAGTGAGCTTTTATTTTTGTGTTTCAGCGCTGGCTGAGGTTTCAGAGCTGCAGTTGGATTGGGCAGAGGAGAGCGAGCTGTGTACATAGCAAAGTTATTTTCGCTCGCGGCAGCAAGAAGGGCTTTGTTGTGAGCCCCTTCAAATAACTCCTTCAGAGTGTGGGTACAAATTGTCACCCCAAATACAAAGTGATTCTGGTTCTGACCACCTAATGGGACTAGTTGTGGGTTGTTTCTTTCTTTCTTTTTCCTTTTTTTTTTCTTCCTCCTTTTGGACCCTGATTACAAAGATTTAATTTGTTCTGAGGCCTAGGGAAAAAAAAAATCCTTTTAAATAGCTTTTCTTTCCACTCTGCCTCTGCACAAGTTCTTCCATGTGACCCATCTTCTGGTGAAGAACGTAGGAAAAGCGAAGCTGCTGAAGTAATTGAAGCAATTGCTCTAGCTCAGAACGGTGGGAAGTCCTGTTCAGCAGCATTGTTGATGGAGCCTTCCTGAATCCTACCAATCAGCGCCCTCTGACTCAGATTGTAGGAGTTGGTTGCTCTGCTTAGCAGAAGTGGCTCCTTCTAAGTACCAAGTGGGAGTTTGTTTTATACCTTGTGGTTTAATATATTTGGCCCCTTTCAAGTTTTCCCAAGCAGTTTAAGAAAAGAGCCATCTGCGCTGTAAAGGTGAAGGAACCTGGAAGTAAGGGAATCTGATCCAGTTTAAATGTTTGAAATGTCCACCAGTTTTTATTAATGCGCTAAAGAGGTTTGCAAAAAAATCAGTGCAGCTTTTAGACTAGCTTGGCTGTAAAGCTTATTTATGTTTCAAACAGGCTTTCTTTCCAGTTATCTTCTTTTCTTGGCTTTATCACCAAATAATTTGCATTTGAGGATCATAGAATGATGGAATGGTTTGGGTTGGAAGTCCCTCAAAGTTCCAACCAGTTCCAAGCCCCTGCCATGGGCAAGGACACTTCCCACCAGATCAGGTTTTCAGCTTATAACTGCTTGCCCTTGTTTTATCCCTGCCCTCCCCAGCTTTACTGGAGCCCCTTTCAGTACTGGAAGCTGCTCTAAGGTTTTCCCGGAGCCTTCTCTTCTCCAGGCTGAACAACCTCAATGCTCTCAGCCTGTCCTTGTACAGGAGGTGCTCCAGCCCTTCAGGTCATCTCCGTGACCGTAAAGACAGAAGCCAGATGCTCTTTAGCTCACCCTGCCCCGTTGTGCTTTTGGGCCTTCTCTTCCACACTAAGTCAAAAATGGGAAAAAAAAGGAGCCCCTGTGCAGAAACTCCCCCTTATTCTTGCACGTGTTTCATCGTTCCTTGCCCTCCAGCTGCGATCTGGTAGAACAAGACCAACACTGTGTGTGTAAATGGAGAAATGGATCAGAGGGCGATGTCGTGGAAGGGGTGACCACCGAGGTGTGTGTCAGCCAGCTCTGTTTCAGGCATCGATCTCTTCACAAAGTTTGGCTTGTGGGTGCTTAGAAACAAAAGAGCGGTGGGGAAGGGTGCTATCAATTTCTTTTTATCTTCCTTATATTGCTCAGACTGTCTGGTTTAGAAAGTTTTATCCTACTCAGGAGGCTTCCTTCATCCCTGTTCTGCTGTTATGTCTGACTTACAGAAGCACAGTTCATTTGTGGGCTTTTAATTTTTTTTGTGGTGTTCTTAGCCCTTTTCTAAGCCTCAGAATAGCTCGTTGGATATCTTGGAATCGGGGTGAGTTGTGCCATCCATCATCTTTAATTAAACATGGATCAGCTCCAGCAGGGAAAGGAGATTGCTGCTTTTTAGGTTCTTAGGAAGCGTTAAATTAATGTGCCTGGTGCCTTTGCGAGTCTTTGGCCTTAGTCTTTTGGCCTCTGTCAGGATTGCAGCTCAGCTGCACTGAGATTGCTGTTGTGTATGGGAGAAGTGTGTTCTTTGGTGTCTGGCTGTAACCGAGGAACAGTAATCCTTAGTATAGAATCTTTCTCCCAAGGGATTCCCTAGTCTCTTCTCTTTCGCAAAGAATTCTTCCTGGTGAGTCGTATCCGGTTTCTTTGGTGCCTTTATGTTTCGAGGCTTGGATTCTGCGTCTGTAGGAGTCAAATATTTCCAGCTGTTAATTGCCTTCTGCTTAGACGTGGAAGGCGCTGGCAGAAGATAGAGGGGAAGCAAACAGGGTGCTAGGACATCCATTTGGGCTTGGCAACAGAACTGATTTACAGTCCAAGTTCTCTGGAGTTCTAGGCTTGTTGGGAGGAATTCTGTGTCTCGTGATGGAAGAGGCGACAGGTTGGTATCTTACCCCAGTCTCCTTGTCTTTTATGGACTGCCTGGAAGGAAGTGAATGTGAGAATTCCTGATGTCTTTGAGGGGGATGTGGAGCAGAGCATCAAGGCAGTGGTTGCCCTGCCAGGCTGTTTCCATCCACCTTCCCCACCGCAGAGGTTGCTGGCTGTGGCATTAGGACATCCAGGCTGGCCCCAAAAGCCGTTTATAATGCAAAGCCAATTTGATACCAGCGAATACTGGATCGTGTTTGCTTTTTGCTGCATCTTCTGGGATTCCTCTGAAGTTTCCCTTGTGGGGGCTGTGGAAAAAAACTTTAGTAAGAGGTGTTGTTTTCAGCAGTGTTTCAATGGGAAAGGTTCTGCATGGGATGGGATTTCTTGCCAAACCAGAAGGATGGATGCTGACAGGGTTATGGGGGGTCCTGAAAGAGCAAGGTTGTCTTTGAGTTTTTGTTGTGGCAAATGAAGCAAACTGGGGCAGCTTGTATGAAAGTTTTGGAATTCCCACCCCAGAAAGTCCTTAGTTTGTTTTGGCCTGAAGGAGAAACCTCATCCCTTCTCTGGGCAACTTCTTTTCATCTGGCTGTGGAATGGGAATTGTTTTACTCTTGGTATTTTGCACTCTTTGGAAAACGCTTTTGCTTCTCCAGCTGTGTTTCACTTGGGTTCCTCTCTGCTTTCAAGCCTTAAAGTGTCTTGGCAATGGCAGGAAGGGGTATAACCGACTGCAGCCAAATTCCTGATCCAGGTTTAACTTCCAAAGGTGTTCTCGTCTTGGATCTAAACCCATCTAAAATGGGTTTAACGAAACTGGATTTTGTGGGGAGGGGAGAAGGGTGAGGCTGCAGGGTTTGGCTGGTGCAGAAGGAGCCCTCCTGTGCATATCCCCAGCAGCGTGGGGTATTTCTGTGTTTGCTTGCCTCTTCCTTTCTTAAGCCAGGTAGGTTCTGAATTTGGGTACTCAGGAGGCTGTTGGGGGAGCACCGTTTGGATCCTCCATTCTTCCAAAGTGGCCACTTCAGCTTGTGTGCTCTTGGAGTGGAATAAAGTTGAGCTCTGTCAGCTGCGTCCCCTGACCTGGAAATAATCGCTGCAACAGGCAGAAACACAGCAGAGAGCTGAGAGTGCTGCCGAGGGAGGGGCAGCCCAGGAAAGGAACCCTTTCTTGATATTATTTGAGCTCAAAACTGATCATTCTGGCTATCTGTTTTGGGAGAGGGGAAAAGAACCTTTTCGAGTTGAACTTGCTGGTCACTTCAGGCTCCTTGTAACTATTTTTTATTTCCGTTTTCCATGTCGGAATGCTTCTGTTTGGTTTGCATTTTGCCTTTTGAGCTTGTCTTATTGCTTGCCTGGAGAGGGAGTAGAGCTGTGTGCATTTCAGAGCAGGGTGGCTGCACGCTGGGTGCCCGGGCATCACCAGGGATGTGCAGAGAAATGCCCTGGGGAGCCCAGGACCTGGAACACTGGGATTAGCAGGATCAGTGAATGGTGTTTTATGCTGATAGGAAGGTGTTTATCCCAAATTATGCCAATATTGGGAGTTGGAAATATTTTCTTCCTGGCCAAGGCTTCTCTGCCAGCGCTTTTCATTGTATGTGCAATACTGACCATCACTTCTGTTTGGTTGCTTGGGAAGGCTGTGTGTGTGTTTGTTTTAATTCTTAATTTTACTAATAATTTCTCCAGTGGCGAAGGGCTCGGATTGCCGCTTGCAAAATCACCCTCACCTTCCAGCCACCCCATTGACGTGTTTCACACTGCAACCTGCTTCTCTGGGTTGCGCAGCTATTTGTCCATGTGGCAATTTTCTCTCCTCCCGCCCCTTCGTCTGGGTTTGAACGGAGCTTAATCCGCCCCGGTGCTCCAGGAGGAAACTCCCCAGCCCGTGCTGCAGCTCCTGAGCCCAATCCAGGCTGCGCGGAGCCCTCTGCCTCCGATCAGCATCCCTTTCGAGATGATGCCGCGTGGAGCTGCCGATGCAGCCTCGCAGGAGCCTGTGCCGGCAGCGCGTTGCGCTGCGCTCGATGCCGGGCTCGATTCCTGTTTCTATTCTGGTCTCGAGCTGCTCAGCTCTGCTTCCTGCCTGCACGCCTCGCACAGATTCCCCTAACCCCCAGCCTTTCGTTTCCTTAGGAGCGATGTCTGATACGGAGACTACTGAAAAAGAAGACGGCGACCTCCGTGTGGAGGTGGGCAGCAGGGACGCCTGGCAGCTTGCTCGGGAGAGGACGGGCTCGTTTTCTTTTGAGCCTGGCCGGCGTGAGAAGGCGGGTCAGTGTTTAATCAGGAAATTGCTGTAGGGTGACCAGTTCTGGTCTGGGATCCTGAACAATAGCCGTGTGCCCCGTCACACGCATCCCCTGCGCTGCCGCAGCCTGGGAATACGGAGCCACTCCCTGCGCCGTGGCTGCTGAAGCACGCACCTCACTGGTGACCCTCGCTCTTGAGCAGCTCGTTGTTGTAGAGCAGGGAAATCAGTTTGGCCCTTCCTTTTTGCTGCGGACTTGGTGTCATTGGAGACACTTGAAATGGTGCGGAAGCCTCTTGTCAGTCTGTCGGGCACACTAACCTCGACCTCTTCCCTTTCCATTCAAACTTAACCTGCCAGAGGTCCTGCACCATGTGAGGGAGGGAAAGCCCGTGGTGGTGTGACCTTCAGCTACTGCGTGGGGCAGTCGCAGGGGAAAACAAAGGTGTTTAACTTCAGCTGACAGCACTTCATGTGTGTTAAACGCTGCCACACCTGAGCTTTTGGTTCATGGGAATCATTTTCCTTTTGGCGGGCGGATTGACTCGTCTTGGAGACGTGCACGATCATAAATGCCCTGGAGAAAACTGCTTCCACATGAAGCTCAAATGTGGGACGTGGCAGGGGCCCAGGGCTTGGCTGCTCTGCTCCGTCCTGCAGCGGCTGCGCGGCTCGGATGGGCCGGTGCCTGCGCCCTTGTGGGTCCAAAGTTCATGCCGTGATTTCAAACAAGGCCGGGTAATTGGAGGAGGAGCTGTGTCACTGGGTTTGGTTATGGTTTTGAATAGGATTTTACATGAGAAAATAGAAATGTGTATTGAAAGGAGAAGGGAGCAAGCGGGGCGAAAAAGGAGAAGGGGGAGAAGGGGGCGAAAAAGGAGAAGGGGGAGAAGGGGGCAACTTTTAGGGATTGACTGTTCTGGCACCCTGGCCCAAGGGGTAGCAGTGGGCATACATCAATGTCTGGCATGGGCCAGGTTTCCATGGTTATGCTACCCCTTCCTCTGCGCTGAGGAAGGGTGAAAGGAGAATTCCCTCAGTTCTTTCCTAATGTGTTTGCAGTTTCTCCATGCTCCCTGGGTCAGCAGGTGCATTTTTGCAAGCAGATCCTTGCACACAAATGGTTTTTTCCAGAGCCACCCCAGCTGGCAGTGTCCAGGGTCTCAGCTGTAGCCCCTCAGCTTGCTCCATCATTGCATCCCTGCTTTGGGAGGACTTTGGAAAGGAGCTGCCAGCTTTCAGCTCTCTCCCTAGCAGCTTTTTCCAGCGAAAGGACTGCCCGAGCCATCAGGCAGGAGCACTTGGGCCCAGTCTGGGCTGTGCAGAGCCCTCTGCCACTGCCACCAGTTAATTTCTGGTACCTTCGAAACCTTATTCTCTCCTAAAATCTTTCCTCCTTCTGCTTATTTCAGGAATTCTGTCACTCGGTTGTTTCAAAGAGGCAGGTAACAATACCAAAAGCTGAATTGTCTCAAAATCCCAAGCGTTGCACTGAGCAGACGCCTGTCTAAGTTTGTGATTATTCAGCCTCTTGCCTTTGCTCCGGTACTTTGCCCACCCAAGCTGCTGTGGTTGGCATGGTGGCACCATCACATGCCGAGATAACTCAACGCTTTGGAGTCTAAATTGAACATGTTGGAGATGAAAGTGCCTTCCAGAGGAAGCACTGCTGGGGAGTTGGGAGATCCTTATGGCTGGCAGAAAGAGGGGAGCTTCCTGCCTCTTGGGTGATGTAGCATTGCGAAGGGGCTGGAGTTTGTCCTCAGAGTGAAGCGGGGTACTTAAAAACCTTTAGAAGGAAGAGAAAAGCTCTTTAATAAATAAGTGACTGTAGTCTGTCGTCTCAGACCCACGCTAGTCCCTCACAGGCACTTTCCTTTCCAAGGCCTGATACCTGAGCAGCCTTCCTGATGGATGCGATCGACTCTTTGATCCTGTTCTCCTCAGGTGTCCCTACCACGCTCCCAAAACGTGGTGCTACTGAGGGCACCCAGAGAGTGCAGGGATAGGACAAGGGGGAATGGTTTTCAGCTGGACGAGGGAAAACTGAGGTGAGATCTTAGGAAGAAATATTTTCCTGTGAGGGTGGGGAGGCCCTGGCCCAGGTTATCTGGATAAGTGGTTGCTGCCCCATCCCTGGAGGGGTTCGAGGCCAGGCTGGATGGGGCTTGGAGCCCCTGATCCAGTGGGAGGTGTCCCTGCCCGTGGCAGGGGTTGAACTGGATGGGCTTTGAAGTCCCTTCCAACTCAAAGCATTCCATGATCTGTGGAAATGTCAGGTCAGCTTTGCCAGGTGCTGCCTTGGATGAGAAGTTTGGTGCGGACAGAGCATGGCAAGATCTCCAGGTCTCTTTGTGTTTATCTCTAAAGTGTTTTGTGAAGCATGAGATGCAAGATTCTGTTTTCTGTGCCTTAGAAGGAGAAACAGGTCTACCCGTTTCCCCAAAATTGCTGCCAGTCAGCTGTGTAATTTGTGATAGAGGAGATTGAGGTATTTTGGGTGTGGAAATAAAGGGGAAGGAAAGGACAAGCTTGTGATTTCCAAGTGTTGATAGTTCTTGAATTAAGTGGAAAAGAAACTGCAGTGAAAATGAAATTGTAATAGAAAGTAGGTGTTTCGATTAGTCAGAGGCAATGAAGCAGCTTTTTTCCCTTTCAGAAAGAATGAGGGAATAAATTTAGCTATTGTTCTCTGGTTTTGCTTGTGAGCGCCTGTATGGAAACAACCGGCCTTATGGAATTTCTAAGCTCTGCCGCATGCTCGTCTCCTGATCATCATTTCCTTGAGTGCTATCTAGTGATCTGACGGCGTCGTCCGGCTCCTTCCCTCGCCATCCACTCTTAGGCTGGAGATCATAGAATCCTAGAATCTACAGGTTGGAAGAGACCCACCGGATGATGGAGTCCAACCATTCCCATCAATCACTAAACCATGTCCCTCAGCACCTTGTCCACCCGTCCCTTAAACCCCTCCAGGGAAGGTGACTCAACCCCCTCCCTGGGCAGCCTCTGCCAGTGCCCAGTGACCCTTTCTGTGAAAATGTCCAGCCTGACCCTCCCCTGGTGGAGCTTGAGGCCATTCCCTCTCATCCTGTCCCCTGTCTCTTGGGAGAAGAGCCCAGCTCCCTCCTCTCCACAACCTCCTTTCAGGTAGTTGGAGAGAGCAATGAGGTCTCCCCTCAGCCTCCTCTTCTCCAATGAGCAGGGAAGGCTGCAAACCCCAGCGAGGAGATCCCTTTGCTTTCTGGTCAGTCTTCCCACTGTTGAGGCTCGGTGGGCTGGGCTGGAGCGGAGCCTTCAATCCCTTCTCCTCGAAGGTTTTGATGTGAAGTATTTCTTGTTGTTTCATCCCTGTTTAACAAACCAGCTGCTATCACATAGCAAACTGGTGGTTCCTCTTTTCATAGAAAAGAAACGTGGCGGTTTCCAGCATCAGGCTCCCTTGGGCTGGTCATGCCAGGACTTGCAACCCTTTCCCTGAGGCGGAAGAACTCCCTGCCTCCTCCGTTGGGTACCGGATTGTGTGATTCCAGGCATGGTTTTTGTTGTGGTGTGAACAGGAGGCGTTAGCTGCTGAGTCCCTGTTTGTCAGCAGCACTGACAAACCCGTGCTGGCATCAGCCAGCGCTGGGCAACCAATCACAGCTGGAACGATTATCGTTTCAGGGTCCCCGTGGGCTTCCGCTATCAGGTCACATCCCAAAGTAACACTGGGCAGTATTTCAAGGGAAGAAACTCAGGCTTTGGGGCTGCAGCCAGCCGGGAGTGTGAGATTCTGTGTGAAATAGTTGGAATCCCTCCAGCATTTTTGATCTGCAAATGAGCAATAAAATGCATAGAAACCACATTGGAAACACGTGAGGAAATTCTCCAGCCCCTGACGTTTCCTTCAAGTTGGCAGAGTTACGGCTGTGGAGCCTCACCTCCCGGCTCGGCTCGATTGGCTGCGCTGGCGGGAGGAGGGGAGAGGAGAGCCCTTCTCCTGGGGCCACCATCTAGTTCCAGGTCCCCTCCTGATGCTCTGTGGGAGGCAAATAAAACCTTGCTGGCCCTCTCCTCTTGGGCTCGATCCAGAACCTGCTGCCGGCAGCGGGACTCCATGACTTCAATGAGATTTGCTCTATTTGAAAGGCTTCTCTGTTTCTCTACAGACCATTTTATGGGTAGCCTTGAGTTCTATTTCCCCTCTTGAGTAGATGGGAGCTGGATGGCACCCGTCAGGTTTGGTTAAAAACTCTACTCTGTGCCTTGACGGTCGGCATCCTGGGAAAATTACTTGATAGATGGGGAAAAAAATGACTTGATAGGTTGAAAAGAGTCCCTTATGGATGTGCTGGTTGCTTTTAGGCGTTCCAGTCCTGGCTTCTCACCTTCCCCTTGCATCAGTCTCGCTTCCAAGAAACTTAGTCCTGCTGGATAACACTTGGTAAACGCTGCTGTGCTGGCATCTTAGCTGGGAAATGGCTTTATTGTTTGAATGTGTAAAACTTACTGATCTTTAGAGGTGAAAGTCACTTCACCAGTTGATTTTGATGGTCCTGTTTGTGATCTCAGAGCTGAAAGGCTGGTGTCTTCCTGGGTACGAGGTCCATGATGGTGCGCTAGCAAGGCAGGGATCCCTCGCTTACACGTCTAAAGCAACCCTATATTAACCTGCTTAATTAAACCAGCGTTTTTAAATGACTCGCAGTACTTAGGTTAAGCCTTGATGCATAGGTGAAGTTGACGAGATCAGCTTTAAAGGTCGTTAGCTGGTGGGTTAGGAGGTAATTTTCAAACTGTTTTTAACATTGTTTGGCTTCACATCTTGCAGATCTTTTCCTGCCTGGCGTTACTAAGCTGTATCCCCTCGTTCTGCCTGGTTCATGTATGAATATTCCTGGTTCCAGTGACCCCTCTCAGATCCTGGAGGCAAACCTTCTCCTTTGCCTCTCGGAGAAGCAGGCTGCTCACTCCTGCTAATGGAAGGGGATATTCACGTTTCACCTTGCACCGTTGCTGTGTATCTGTCCTTTCAGGCTTATATTTTCTTTGGTGTACATTTATATTGTGTTTTTCCCTCTGAGCATAGAAATAGCTCATCTCTGTAGCTTTGGGCTCTGCCCCTCTGGGCTTGAGGATTTGATAGCTCTGAAATGCCACGAGCTCTTGGGGCAGGGATTTTAAAATCTCCTGCAAAGGGGTTTGGCCTCCAGCTTTGTTTCAGTGATGATGAAAACCGCATTTGGTGATTCAGACTAAAAATACCTTAATGTGTTTAAGGGAAATACTGTTTTTTACCGTCTCATCTTAGCTTGGACTGAATTGGCTTCTGGACATTCTGATCCCTTCACTACTCAGAGGGGAGCTGAGAGGTGGGTCTCACACCGGAGGCAGAATTAGGTGCAGCGAGTCCCAGGGAGAGGAGTGTTTTGCTCTCGGTTGTTTGTGTTGGTTGGTGCTTTTTAATGCAAAATGTTGAAAATACTGTCTTTTTACTCCCACTTCCAGTGGTTTCCATGGGAGGAATGTGGGTTTTGTCAAAGTTGACCAGGAGGAAAAGAAAACAAGGAGCTGCGTAAATGAGCAACGTTTTTGATGTTACAATGGAAGGCAGTGAAAATTGCAAGAGATCTTAGACGCTATTTTTAGGCTTTTTAGGCATTTTTTTAGCCTTCATTGAAATAAAACAAAGGGTTTTTTTCCAGGAAGGTAATGTTTGAACAAATCTACCTCCAAGATAGCTGTGCAGGAAGTGATCTCTAACAGAGGCAGTAATGGAGAGGAGGAAGGACGGGCGATGTGCTAAGTCACCCCACTGACAGACTGGCATTTTCAGCTCAAACGTAGCATTTGCCGGTGTTTGTAGAAGCATTTTGATCAAATTTCACTGTTAAAATAGACAAGATGGTTCTGCTGCAGCCAACAACGGAATGTGATGCAGCTGGTACCCCCCATTTGTCCTTCCCAATGTCACTGTCCAACCTCCCCTCTCCACCAGGGGAGATTTAGGCTGGACATTAGGAAAAAATTCTTCACAGAAAGGGTCATTGGGCACTGGCAGAGGCTGCCCAGGAAGGGGGTTGATTCACCTTCCCTGGAGGTGCAATAACCTCTGTCCAGTTCTTATAAAATCAATTGTGCACGCATTTAGAAATGGTACTTGTCACGTGAATTAATTATGCTATCTGTTGCCAGGGAATTGTTATCATCGGTGTTCTCCATCTCTGCTGAAATATTAATTAGTATCAGTTTGAGCAACATGGGAAATCCACAACTTATTCTGTGAAACACCTATTTTTTTCTGGAAAAAAAATATAAATATTTAAGATTTAAAAAGAAAACCCCGAACACTGCTTTTATTTTGATGAACAATAAGTTAAGCTTTATTTAAGAGTAAGAAATTTTGAAACTGCTGTTGTCACAATGCGGAAGACGGAGTGGCAGTATCTTTTGTGTTTGACGGGTAACGAATTAACGCAGAACTAAAAGATCTTTGTCTTTGTTTGAATTTGCATGAAGAGCAGTCTTTGTTACATTTTCCTGCAGGATGTCTTCCTTGCTGGAGTGTGTCTGGGGTGTTGCCGCATGTGGATAACAAGGCAAAACCTGGAGAAAGCAATCGGTGAGTATGCAGCCCTTGTAAGCCCAGGGCTCGGGAAGCGGAGGGTATAGGGACCCGTCTGGACACGCCAGAGCCTCCTCCAGCAGGAAGGGATCGTTCAGAGCCTCATTGCACTGACACGCGCTGTCAGGCCTTGTAGGAGCTGCTGAGCCACAGGGATGGTGCAGAGTCTCTGCTGCCACCAGTTGTGGTCCCAGCTGAGCCCCCAGCACAGCCGCATCCCCAGCGGTGCCGTTTCTGGCCAGAGCCGTTCTGGCAGACGTTGGCACCCGACCGGCAGGAGCTGTGGGTGCTCAGCCCTTGCTGCAGGTCAGCGGAGGGGAGAGCAGCCCTGGGTGGCCGAGAGGACGCGCAGGCAGCTTGAGGGTACTGAGTCTGGCAGGGTTGGCCAGAGCTGGCCAGGATCGGAGCAGCCCCAGCTTCACCAACGGGTCCAGCCCCTCTTCTCCTTGGTGGCTGAGAACTCTGGGTGACACCTCAGGGTCAGGGACGGATGGAAGCTGGACACCCAGCTTGAGGCCGCACAGCTGCCTTGAGGGCAGCGACCATGAAGGGCTGTGGATTTGGTCTCAGGTGGCTTTTCTCTCTGTTCCTGGATGTGTTTTACAGAACTGGTTTCCCTCTGGCTTGGGGATCAGTGGGCTCTTGATGGTGAAAGTGCCCAGGACATGGTGACAGAGATGGGGTTCTGTCCACTGCGTGTGTTTGTGACCCCTCCGTGGGATGGAGGTGGCAGGATGGGATGTGCTTCTGCGAAGGGCTCTTCCGCAGTAGAAGTGGCTGCAGTGTCTCCGTGTCCCCTTTGAAGGAAGGTGTTTACTGTCGCCTTGTGCTGGAGCTGTGCTGAGGCTTTGCCTTTCTCGGACTCCTGGCAGTGCTGTCCCAGCCCGGGGAAGCCCACCCTACTGATCAGATTATTCTTTCCAAGAGAATCCAGGTCCTGAGCAGTCTTTACAGACTGTCCCTCTTGCTCTCTCCAGAGATGGACAGAGAAGCTGAGCAGAAGGACGTGTTCTCGGAAGGGAGCAGTGGCTCAGTGCCCGTCCCTGCCAAAGGAGCAGAGGCGATGCCGGCCACTGGCACGCCCGGTAGCTGCTGTCCCGTAGTGACCCGGTGTCACCCATCAGGGAGGAGGGAGCGTTGGGGTGGCCCTCCCTGCTGCAGGGACAGCTTTTGTCCATGTAGCTGAAAGGAAAACTGGACAAGGATCGGTGCTCCCCATGTGCTCTCCTGGCCACCTGAGTTTTGTTGGGTGAGCTCTCCAGAGGGTCACAGCACGGACTGACATTCCCAATGGCTCCTCCAGCTGTGCTCGGTGAGACAACCCCAAGTGTTGTCAAGTCCCAGACGACCAAGAGTGTCAGAGGGCCCCCAGATGTGCAACTGCACTTCATGATGGGTGCAGTAGGAGCCCTGCATTCCCTCGTGATTGTGATCCTGGTGTGCAGTGTCGTGATCTGGATGTGGAGGAAGAGAACACGGTGAGTCACTGATTGCCCCCACGGCTTCCTGCAAGGGCTGCTCGTAGCCGCAAAGCGTTTCTACTCAGGCTGCTGGGCAGCGGTGAATGACGTCTTGGCCAAAACTCTCTGCTGAGATTTCAGCCGCTGTCGGGTGCTTTAATTGGCCTCTGAACTCCTGGGCCTTCTTCCCGGGAGCCTCCTCTGACCAGAGCTGAGGTCGGCTCAAGCAGATCCTGCCTGGACATGAGTGACCGGCGTGGGCAAAGCCAGGTCAGAATGGGAAAGAGCAGGGGCTGAGCTTCCCCTGGAAAGCGAGACGCACACCAGCACCCGCTCCTGACAGGGAACCTGCCTGCAGGAATCCCCCTGCTCGGAGGTGCCATCAGGTGCCGGTGTCCCCCTCGGTCACGCTGTGCCAGCACCTCTGAGCCTGGGGTGCGGAGCCGAGCCAGCTCCATGCCATGGAGGAGATTCCCCATCCTGCCTCTGCAGCTGAGGCCTCAGACACACCTTTTCTCTCCACAGAGCTCTCTCTGCAGATCGAGGAGCCCAGCCGGAAAGTGGCGGCCCTTCACAACCATGCAGCTACAGCCCCAGCACCCACAGGAGCCAGACCCAGCTCCAGCATCCACTGGTCGTACCCGCAACACCAGTGGCCTCGCCCTGCCCCCAGCCATCGTTCCCCAGGCAGCCGATCCTGGGTGTCCCCGCTGCGGTTGCTGCTGCCCCTACCCAGGCGCCAAGGAACCAACCCGGCAACCAGCAGCCCCTGACTTGTGCCATCTGGATCACCTCCCTGTGAGGTGGACGGGATGGACCCTGGGTCCAAGGTGGATGCTCGGGGCCGGTGCCTGCCCTGCTCAGGCTCCTCCATCGGAGCTGAGGCGTTCTCCCTACAGCCTGAGGCAAAGAAAAGCCGTGGCCAAGAAAAATGGAGAAAGACAAGATGCTGGATAATGAGATGCTAACAAGAACTCCAGTTTGCAGAGATTCCCAGGAGGCTTGCCCTGGGATCGCAGTTAAGTAACCGTTTCCTAATAAAACTTCATGTGTTTTTACAACTAAGGGCTCTTCTGCCTCTCCGGAAACAACCTTCAGGCTCAAAGGTCCCAAGAGAGAAATAGAAATTGAGTCAAAATGACCAGAAGTTATACACTCCTTGGTAAATACTAACAGTGCCACAAAGACTTTAGACTTCACTGCCTGCAGGGATCCCCCTGCTCGGAGGTGCCATCAGGTGCCGGTGTCCCCCTCGGTCACGCTGTGCCAGCACCTCTGAGCCTGGGGTGCGGAGCCGAGCCAGCTCCGTGTCGTGCAGGAGATTCGCCGTCCTCCATCTGCAGCTGAGGCCTCAGCCACAACTTTTCTCTCCACAGAGCCCTCTCTGCAGGTCCAGAACCCCAGGTGGAAAGCGGTGGCTTTCCACACAGCTGGAGCCCCGGCACCCCAAATATCCAGACTGAGCTCCAGCATCCAGCCCCCACCAGCCCTCAAGTGGCCCAGGCACCAAGGAACCAACCCGGCAACCACCAGCCCCAGACTTGTGCCATGGAGGAGATTTCCCATCGTGACTCTGCAGCTGAGGCCTCAGACACACCTTTTCTCTCTGCAGAGAGGGCTCTGTGGAGCCAGACCCAGCTCCTGCAGCCACTGCTCGTGGCAGGAAAACCAGAGGCCTCACCCTGCCCGCAGCCATCGTCCCGGCAACAGCAAACCTGTTTCTAGTGCCACCTGGATCACCTCCCTGTGAGGTGGACGTGCACGAGCCTGGGGTCCAAGATTGATCCTGGGGGCCGGTGCCCCTCCTGCTTCGGGTCCTCGACCAGGGCTGAGGCTTTCTACCTCATTCAGCCTCATCCTTGGCTGCTGGAGTCGGGTCTGTTCCTTGATTTGTGCGATGGTGAATGGATTTTCCCATATGGATCCCTCCCAAGCCTCCTATGGGAGCAATATATGGAGTTTGAAGGCATTAAAGAGGTTTTGGGGGGATAAACGGATAAAACACCCTTTTTAGCCCCCTAAACTCCCTTTATCACTCCCCAAACCCCCTTTTATCCCCCCAAACTCCCCCCAAATGCCTTTATTCCCCCTAAACTCCCTTATATCACCCCAAAACCCCTTTAACCCCCTTTATCCACCCAAACCCTCTATTATCCCCCCAAACCCCCTTTTATGCCCCCCAAACTCCCTTTGTTCCCCCCAAACCCCCTTTATTCCCCCTCAAAACCCCTCTAGCACCCCCCAAACCCCCTTTCATCCCCCCTTTATAATCTTGTCATCCTGTTTTTAATTCACTGTTTTCTTCTCTTTTCTTGCTCATTGTCTGTGTAAATGAGGAGCTGTGCTCTCTGAGTGCTTAAACAAAATAAAGGGATGTTCAACGACTTCTGTTTCCTGATATATTTCCTGTGAGACATTTCTGGACTTGCAGGGACAGTTCCTGTGGTCGTGGGTGGAGGGGAAAAGAATCCCAGCACGGCAGCACTGCCGGGCACAAGCGCTTGATCCCCCAGAGCTGTTCTCTCTCCACTTGCACACTCCCCTCCTCACCCCTTGCCTTGCTGCAGGCCTGATAGCCAACTCTACAACCATTATCAATAAAAAGAGAACCCTTTTCCTACTGAAATTTCTTATGCACCAGTCCCCAGCTCTTGCCGCTGCAGGTCTCTCAGCCAAGCCCTTTCTCACACAGCTCCAAACCCATCAGGGGCTCATGGCTTTGTCTCATCAAACACCGAGAAAGTCCTTGCATTGGGATCCCCCAGCTGCCCTGGGTCCTTGCTCAGTGTTGTACCCTGAAAGGTTTCTCAGAACCCATCTCCCAAGCCTCTCCTTGTCCACGATGTGCTCCAGCCCCAGCCATCCTTCTGGCCTCAGCAGGACTCTCTCCAGGCTGGGCAGGGTCTTCCTTGTGCGGGGAGCCCCGTACTGGACACGGCAGCCCTGATGTGTCCTGTGGTGGGTTAACCTTGGCCAGCAGCCGGACCCCCCGCAGCTGCTCCCTCCAAGCCCCGAACCAACGGGACAGAGGGAGAAAATGAACCAGAACGGCTCAGGGGTCAAGAGAAAGCAAAGGAGGTTCAGAGACCAATGACTGTCACTGGCACAGAGGTGTGGACTTGCTGAAGTTCGATTTACTTTATTGACAGTTCAGAAAGCTTTGGATTGGGAGCAACAAGGACCAAATATTAAAGCCATTCTCCTCCCACTTTCTCCCAGTCTGAAATGGCTCCATGGCTCCCAATTCCTCTGCCCGCCCCAACCCCAGGAGCAGCATGGAGGGTGGTGAAGAGGGACCCAGGACCCCCCCCCAACCCCCAAAAGGGATCCAGGACCCCCTCAACCCCCCAGATTGGACTCAGGAACCATCAAAACCCCCAAAACGGGACTCAGGACCCCCACAAACTCCCAAATTGGATCCAGGGCATGCCTAATCCCCCCTAAAGGGATCCAGGATTCTCCCCAAACTCCCAAAAGGGATCCAGGACACACCCCACTCCCCCCCACCCTGCACTGGATTCAGGACCTCCTCAAAAGGACCCAAGACCCCACAACCCACCCACCCCCCCAAACAGAAGGAGAACCCCTCCTAAAACACCTAATGGGACCCAAAACATCCCCCTCAAAAGGGATCCATGAAACTCCAAGCCTCCAAAAGGGAACCAGGAGTCCCCCAAAAGGGACCCAGGAGTCTCCCAAAAGGACCCAAGGCTCCCCCAACCCCCACCCAAATTTACCCAGAACCTCCCCAATCCCTGCAAATGGGTCCCAGGAGCCTCAACCTCAAAATGGGACCCAAGATCCCCCCCAAGACCCCCTAAAAGACACCCAGGACCACCCCCTAAAACTCCTGAAAGGACCTAGGACCCTCTCAACCCTCCAAAAGGGACCCAGGACCCACCAAACCCCCCAAAAGGGACACAGAAACCACCCTAAATCCCCCCAAATGGAACCCAGGACCCCCCAAAACCCGCACAAAAGGGATCCAAGACATCCCTTCCCCAAACTCCCAAAGCGATCTGGGACCCTCTGAATCCCCCCAAAAGAAACCCACAGCCCCCCAAAAGGGATTCAAGACCCTCACAAACCCTGAAAAAGGATCCAAAACCCCCAGAAGTCTCCAAATGGGACCCAGGACCCACCAAAACTGCCCAAAAGGGACACAGGACCCCCCTAAATCCCCCAAATGGCACCCAGGACCCACCAAACCCACAAATGGGACCCGGGATCCCCCCTAATCCCCTAAAGGGATCCACTACTTTCCCCCAACCCCCCGAAAGGGATCTGGAACCCTCTGAATTCTCTCAAGAGAGACTCAAAATAAAGGGATGTTCCACCCCACATCGTGCCCCATATTGACCCCCCTATCCCACCCCACAACTAGCCCACGTGTACCCCCCATCTCCTCCACATCTCCCCCCCCTCTCCCCTCACACTGACCCCCCGTCCCCCCCCGTCCCCCCCCGTCCCGAGCGCGGCGTGCTGGGCGGCCTGCAGCACGGTCTGGATGGCGAGGGCCTGGGCCTCCTCGCTGGCCGCCGCCGTCACCGCCAGCTCCTCGGGGGGCAGCGCCGCCGCCTCGGGGCCCGCGGGGGCCTCGGGGCTCTCGGGGGCCGGGGGGCCCTCGGCAGCGGCGGCCGGAGGGGGGGCCGGGGCCGGGGCGGGGGCAGGCCCCGCGGCGCCCGGCCCCTCGGCCATGAGCTCGGGGGGCAGCCCCAGCGCCTCGGGCCCCGCCGGCCCCGGCAGAACCACCAGCGCCAGCGGCGACGGCGGCGGGGAGGGCTCCCGCAGCGACGAGATGGGCTGGGGGGGGACACGGCGGGTGGAGACAAGGGACGGACCCACAGAGCCCCTACTGCCCCCCAACTGCCCCCCAACTGCCCCCCCAGAGCCCTCAGTGCCCCCCAACTGCCCCCCTGAGCCCTCAGTGCCCCACAGAGCCCCTACTGCCCCCCAACTGCCCCCCCAGAGCCCCCACTGCCCCCCAACTGCCCCCCCAGAGCCCCCACTGCCCCCCAACTGCCCCCCCAGAGCCCTCAGTGCCCCCCAACTGCCCCCCTGAGCCCTCAGTGCCCCACAGAGCCCCTACTGCCCCCCAACTGCCCACCAGAGACCCACAACTGCCCCCCAGCCCCCATTGCCTGCCCCATAGCACCCACATAACCCCCCCTTTCTGCCCCATAGCACCCACATAACCCCCCCTTTCTGCCCCATTCACCCCCCTCCAGCCCCATTCACCCCCCTCCCAGCCCCATTCACCCCCCCTCCTGCCCCCCAGCCCCCCCTCACCGGCAGGGCGGGGGCGGGGGCCGGCGTGGCCTGGGTGACCGTGGTGAGAGCTCGGGGGGCTCCGCTGGGGCCGGGACTCGGGGGGGGCTCCGCGTCTCCCACCCCCCCGGGGGGGCTCCTGCGGCCGGGGGCGGCTCTGGGGGGGAAAAGGGGGTGGGGGGGGGCCTCAAAACAACCCAAAACACCCCAAATCACAGGGGGGACCCCAACCCCCCCCAATCCATAAGGGGGGCAGAAAGGGACCCCAAACCCCCTCAAACCGTGGGGGAGGGACCCCCAAACCCCTCATATAATGGGGAGGGGGCAGAAAGGGGACCCCAAAACCCCCCAAATCCATAAGGGGGAGTAGAAAGGGACCCCAAAACCATAAGGGGGGGTAGAAAGGGACCCCAAAACCCCTCAACCCATGGGGGAGGGACCCCCAAACCCCTCATAGAATGGGGAGGGGGCAGAAAGGGGACCCTGAGCCCACCCTAAACCATAAGGGGGGACAGAAAGAGACCCCAAACCCCCCAAAAACCATAAGGGGGGACAGAAAGGGACCCCAAAACCCCTCAACCCATGGGGGAGGGACCCCCAAACCCCTCACAGAATGGGGAGGGGGCAGAAAGGGGACCCCAAACCCCTCATAGAATGGGGAGGGGGCAGAAAAGGGACCCCAAAACCATAAGGGGGGTCTAGAAAGGGCCCCCAACCCCCCCCCCCAGACCCCCCAAAAAGGAGGGGCCCCCCCCGACTGACCCTGGTTGGCGCCCATGGCCGCGGTGACCGTGGTGGCCGTGGGGGTGGTCCCGGTCTCGTGGGTCTCGCAGGGGGGGTTGGAGCAGCCGGGGGGGTCGCGGGGGCTCGGGGGCCCCCCCAGCGGGGACCCCAAAGCCACGGGGGCCTCCTGGCTCTGTGAGGAACACGACCCGGTGGCCACCGGGGCGGAGACGGTAGCCACGGCCCCCCCGGCAGCCACCGAGGCAGCGTCGGCGGCCACCGAGGCGACGGTGGCCATCAAGGCGGGGGTGGCCACCGTCTCGGCCGGCCGGGAGCCCGCGGCTAGCGTGGCGGTGGCCGTGGTGGCCACGCCGGCCTCCTGGGGCTCGCAGGTTCGGGAGCCAGTGGCCACGGTGGTGGTGGCCGTGTTGGTGGTCCCCATCTCGTGGGTCTCACAGGGAGGGTTGGAACATGGCCTGGTGGCCGCCGCGGCACTGTTGGTGGCCACCGGCTCGGCCGGCCTGGAGCTGGAGCTGGTGGCCACCACGGTGCTGCCGGTGCTGGTCGTCCCCGTCTCGGGGGGCTCGCAGGCTCGGGAGCCGGTGGCCACGGTGGTGGTGGCCGTGTTGGTCATCCCCGTCTCGTGGGTCTCGCAGGGGGGGTTGGAGCAGAACCTGCCGGTGGCCACGGTGGCCGTGTCGGTTGCCCCCAACTCCTGGGCCTCACACGAAGAGCTGGAGCAGAACCTGGCGGTAGCCACAGTGGCCATGTTGGTAGCCCCGGTCTCTTGGCTCTGGCTCGAAGAGCTTGAGAAGGTTCTGGAGCCCATGGCGGACGTGGTGGTGGCCGTGTTGGTCGTCCCCATCTCGTGGGTCTCGCAGGGGGTTTGGAACAGAACCCGATGGTAGCCACGGTGGCCGTGCTGGTAGCCACAGTCCCCTGGGCCTCAGATGAAGACCCAGAGAAGGTTCTGGAGCCCATGGAGGTCGTCACCGTGTTGGTTGTTCCTGTCTCGTGGGTCTCGCAGAGGGGGTTGGAGCAGAACCTGCTGGTAGCCACGGTGGCCGTGCTGGTAGCCACGGTGCCCTGGGCCTCAGATGAAGACCCGGAGAAGGTTCTGGAGCCCATGGAGGTCGTCACCATGTTGGTTGTCCCCGTCTCGTGGGTCTCGCAGGGGGGGTTGGAGCAGAACCTGCCGGTGGCCACGGTGGCCGTGTCGGTTGCCCCCAACTCCTGGGCCTCACACGAAGAGCTGGAGCAGAACCTGGCGGTAGCCACAGTGGCCATGTTGGTAGCCCCGGTCTCTTGGCTCTGGCTCGAAGAGCTTGAGAAGGTTCTGGAGCCCATGGCGGACGTGGTGGTGGCCGTGTTGGTCGTCCCCATCTCGTGGGTCTCGCAGGGGGTTTGGAACAGAACCCGATGGTAGCCACGGTGGCCGTGCTGGTAGCCACAGTCCCCTGGGCCTCAGATGAAGACCCAGAGAAGGTTCTGGAGCCCATGGAGGTCGTCACCGTGTTGGTTGTTCCTGTCTCGTGGGTCTCGCAGAGGGGGTTGGAGCAGAACCTGCTGGTAGCCACGGTGGCCGTGCTGGTAGCCACGGTGCCCTGGGCCTCAGATGAAGACCCGGAGAAGGTTCTGGAGCCCATGGAGGTCGTCACCATGTTGGTTGTCCCCGTCTCGTGGGTCTCGCAGGGGGGGTTGGAGCAGAACCTGCCGGTGGCCACGGTGGCCGTGTCGGTTGCCCCCAACTCCTGGGCCTCACACGAAGAGCTGGAGCAGAACCTGGCGGTAGCCACAGTGGCCATGTTGGTAGCCCCGGTCTCTTGGCTCTGGCTCGAAGAGCTTGAGAAGGTTCTGGAGCCCATGGCGGACGTGGTGGTGGCCGTGTTGGTCGTCCCCATCTCGTGGGTCTCGCAGGGGGGGTTGGAACAGAACCTGATGGTAGCCACGGTGGCCGTGCTGGTAGCCACAGTCCCCTGGGCCTCAGATGAAGACCCAGAGAAGGTTCTGGAGCCCATGGCAGACGTGGTGGTGGCCGTGTTGGTCGTCCCCATCTCGTGGGTCTCACAAGGGGGGTTGGAGCAGAACCTGCTGGTAGCCACAGTGGCCGTGCTGGTAGCCATGGTCTCTTGGCTCTGACTTGAAGACCTGGAGAAGGTTCTGGAGCCCATGGAGGTCGTCACCGTGTTGGTCGTCCCCGTCTCGTGGGTCTCGCAGGGGGGGTTAGAGCAGAACCTGCTGGTAGCCACGGTGGCCACATTGGTAGCCGCCATCTCCTGGCTCTCACACGAAGAGCTGGGGGACAAGTTCGAGCCGGTGGCCACCGTGGTGGTGGCCGTGCTGGTCGTCCCCGTCTCGTGCGTCTCGCATGGAGGGTTGGAGCAGAACCTGGCGGTGGCCATGCTGGCCGCGCCGGTAGCCACGGTGGCCTGGGCCTCACCCGACGAGCCGGAGCAGAACCTGGCAGTGGCCATGGCAGCGGCCGCGGCGGCCTCGTGGAGCTCTCCAGGTTGCCCGGAGCTCTCCAGGTTGCCCGGAGCCCCCGCGGCTCCCGGGGCCGGGCCCGGGCGAGCCCTCGGCCAGCAGCTGGAGCTGGGGGGCTAGCGCGGCGCCCACGTTGGCCACCAGGCTGGTGGTGGCCGTGTTGGTGGTCCCCGTCTCGTGGGTCTCGCAGGGCGGGTTGGAGCAGAGCAGGGTGACGGTGGCCGCCTCGCTGGCCGCCTCGGGGGCCCCGGCGGCCGCCGACTCCGAGGTGGGAGAAGCCAAGATGGAGACGGGCAGCTCCTGCATGGGCGGCGCCCCCACCCCGCTCGGCGTCGTGATCAGCGTCACCCGCGCCGGCGCCGCCACCGGCTGGGGGCCAACCCGCAGTCAGAGGTAGCCCAGGGCCGCCCCAAGCCACAGGCAGGGCCCCGCGGCCACCGACCGCGCGGGGCGGCCACCGCGCCAGCCCACAGGTGGCCACCGGGCCCTGCCGCACGGCCCATGGTAGGGGGCCTCGAGGTGCTACTGGGGGCCCTCAAGGTCCCACTGGTGGCCCTCAAGGTCAACCAGATAGCCCACAAGGTCCTATTGGTGGCCCTCAAGGTCCCTCTGGTGGCCCACGAGGTTCCACTGGTGGCCCTCAAGGTCCTATTTGTGGCCTTCAAGGTCCAATTTGCGGTCCTCAAGGTCCCACTGGTGGCCCTCAAGGTCCCTCTGGTGGCCCACGAGCTCCCACTGGTGGCCCTCATGGTCCCACTGGTGGCCCTCAAGGTCCTATTGGTGGCCCTCAAGGTCCTACTGGTGGCCCACGAGGTCCCACTGGTGGCCTTCAAAGTCCTACTTGTGCCCTATAAGGTCCTATTGGTGGCCCACAAGGTCCTACTGGTGGCCCTCAAGGTCGCACTGGTGGCCCATGACCTCCTATTGGTGGCCTATAAGGTCCTACTGGTGGCCTATAAGGTCCCACCGGTGGCCCTCAAGGACCCATTGGTGGTTCTCAAGGTCCTACTGGTGGCTCTCAAAGTCCTATCTGTGGCCTGTAAGGTCCCCCTGGTGGCCCTCAAGGTCTTATTTGTGGCCCTCAGGTCCTATTGGTGGGCCATGAAGTCCTATTGGTGGCCCTCAAGGTCCCACTGGTGGCCCACAACGTCCCACTGGTGGCTCTCAAGGTCCTATTAGTGGCCCTCAAAGTCCCATCAGTGGTCCACGACCACAACCTCCCTCTAATCTATGGATCCTCCCATCTGGTGGCCCCTGGAGCCCAACTAGTGGCCCTTAAGCTCCTATTTGTGGCCCACAAGGTCCCACTGGTGTCCTATAAGGTCCCACTGGTGGCCCTCAAGGTCCTACTTGTGGCCCTCAAGGTCCTATTGGTGGTCCTCAAGGTCCTATTGGTGGCCCTCAAGGTCCCACTGGTGGCCTATAAGGTCCTACTGGTGGCCTATAAGGTCCCACTGGTGGCCCTCAAGGTCCTACTTGTGGCCCTCAAGGTCCCACTGGTGGCCCTCAAGGTCCTATTGGTGGCCTATAATGTCCCACTGGTGGCCCTCAAGGTCCTGTTGGTGGTCCTCAAGGTCCTACTGGTGGCCCACAGGGTCCTACTGGTGGCCTATAATGTCCCACTGGTAGCCCACAAGGTCCTACTGGTGGCCCTCAAGGTCCCACTGGTGGCCCCCAACCCCCTGCTGGCCTCCCACATCGGTAGCCACGTGATCCTACAGGTAGCCCCCAAGCTCTCGCTGGTAGCCCCGGCCCCGCCGCACCCCCTCCCGGCCCCGTAGCCGCAGTAGCCCCCTCAGTAGCCGCAGTAGCCCCCCCGGTAGCCCACCTGGACAGCGATGGCGGCGGTGGCCAAGGCGGTGGTGGCGGCGGCCGAGACGGTGGTGGGGTAGGGGCTGAGGACCTGGCTGGAGAGGGTGGCGATGGCCCCCAGTGTCGTGATGGGGGTGGCTAGCGAGGCCGAGGCCCCGTGGCCACCCGCCCCGGCCAGGCTGTTGGACACGGTGCCCGTCACCGTCCCCAGCGTCGTCACCCCTGCACCGTAACAAAGGAGACGCTCGTTAGGCTGAGAAGCACGGGGAACAGGGTAATTAGCCCCGGGAACCACGCGGCTACTGACGTCCAGGGCTAAGTAGCCACTCTAATGGCAGGAGAGCAGGTGAATTAGCCCCTTGAACAACGTGGCTACTGACACTGGGGACCAAGTAGCCACTCAAATAGCACAGGAACGTGTTAATTAGCCACGTTAATTATGTGGCTACTGATATTCAAGGCCAAGTAGCCACTCGAAGGGCCTCCAAATGTGTTAATTAGCAGATTTAATGATGGGGCTACCGACATCCAGGGCCAAGTAGCCACTTGAATGGCCTCCAAATGTGTTAATTAGCAGCTTTAATGATGTGGCTACTGACATCCAGGGCCAAGTAGCCACTCGAATGGCCTCCAAATGTGTTAATTAGCAGCTTTAATGATGTGGCTACTGACATCCAGGGCCAAGTAGCCAATCTAATGGCCTCCAAATGTGTTAATTAGCTGCTTTAATGATGTGGCTACTGACAATGGGGACCAAGTAGCCACTCTAATAGCACAGGAACATGCTAATTAGCCACTTTAATGATGTGGCTACTGATATCTAGGGTCTAGTAGCCACTCGAATGGTGTGGGAAAGTGTTAATTAGCCACATTAATGATGTGGCTACTGACACGCAGGGCTAAGTAGCCACCCAAATGGCCTCGGAATGTGTTAATTAGCTGCTTTAATGATGTGGCTACTGACACTCAGGGCTAATTAGCCACTCGAATGGCACGAGGTGCACTAATTAGCCACGCTAATGGCTTGGCGATGTGCTAATTAGCCGCTCTAACGATGTGGCTACCGACACCAAGGGCCAAGTAGCCACTCGAATGGGCTGGCAGGGAATGTCAGGGACTAATTAGCCACTCTAATGGGGGGGGAACTTGTTAATTAGCCACTCTAGGGGGTGGGGGAGGCTAATTAGCCACCCTAATGACACAGGGCACGGTAATTAGCCACTCTAATGACCCAGGGGGTGGTAATTAGCCATTCTAATGACATCGAACATTTCAGCAAAGCCTTTGACACAGTTTCTCCCAGCGTTCTGCTTGAGAAACTGTCACCTCTGGCCTGGACAGGCTCACGCTCTCCTGGGCGGAAAACTGGTTGGCTGGCCGGGCCCAGAGAGTGGTGGGAAATGGTGTGAAATCCAGCTGGAGGCCAGTGACAAGTGGGGTTCCCCAGGGCTCAGTGCTGGGTCCAGCCCTGTTCAATGTCTTCATCAATGACCTGGATGAAGGCATCGAGTGCACCCTTAGCAAGTTTGCGGACGACACTAAGCTGGGTGGAAGTGTCGATCTGCTGGAGGGTCGGGAGGCTCTGCAAAGGGATCTGAACAGGCTGGACCGCTGGGCTGAGTCCAACGGCATGAGGTTTAACAAGGCCAAATGCCGGGTCCTGCACTTGGGGCACAACAACCCTGTGCAGTGCTACAGACTAGGAGAAGTGTGTCTAGAAGGCTGCCTGGAGGAGAGGGACCTGGGGGTGTTGGTTGACAGCCGACTGAATATGGGCCAGCAGTGGCCCAGGTGGCCAAGAAGGCCAATGGCATCTTGGCTTGGATCAGAAACGGCGTGACCAGCAGGTCCAGGGAGGTTATCCTCCCTCTGGACTCGGCACTGGTGAGACGGCTCCTCGAATACTGTGTTCAGTTCTGGGCCCCTCACCACAAGAAGGATGTTGAGGCTCTGGAGCGAGTCCAGAGAAGAGCAATGAAGCTGGTGAAGGGGCTGGAGAACAGGCCTTATGAGGAGCGGCTGAGAGAGCTGGGGTTGTTTAGCCTGGAGAAGAGGAAGCTGAGGGGAGACCTCATTGCTCTCTACAACTACCCGAAAGGAGGTTGTAGAGAGGAGGGTGCTGGCCTCTTCTCCCAAGTGACAGGGGACAGGACAAGAGGGAATGGCCTCAAGCTCCGCCAAGGGAGGTTTAGGCTGGACGTTAGGAAAAAATTCTTTACAGAAAGGGTCATTGGGCAGTGGCAGAGGCTGCCCGGGGAATTGGTTTAGTAACCTTCCCTGGAGATGTTTAAGGCACGGGTGGATGAGGTGCTGAGGGATATGGTTTAGTGTTTGATGGGAACGGTTGGACTCGATGATCCGGTGGGTCTCTTCCAACCTGGTTATTCTGTGATTCTGTGATATATATATATAAAACCTAGTGTGTGTCTGTCTGTCTGTCTATCTATCTATCTATCTTTGTATATGTATAAATATATGTTAGTGCTGTAATGTTTAAATCCTTAAACAGCATTATAATTTTTCACAGTTCATACAAGCAGAAGTATTTCAAATTAATAGGAATTCTGTATATTGCAGACTACAGAAAATGCTACTCTGTAAAACTAAGGTGTCCAGCGGGGCTGGAGAGGTTCAGAATCACTGCCTTGAGCTAAGAGGTCTTGATCCAGGGGGGCTCTATTATTCTTTCCAAAGAAGAGAAATAAGACCCGACAAACATACCATTTAAGAAGATGTGTTTTCCCATCTTTCTCTACCCTCCATGCCAACCCTTCAGGTGCCACTGGGCTGAACCATTCACACTTATGCTCTAGGAGGATACTGAGCACTGCTGAATGGGTAGAACAGGAATGAAAAAAAATCTTGGCAATTTGTGAGTTAGCACTAGAAAGGGGTAATTGTTGCCATTTCAGTTCTTAAGTTGTCACTGGAAAACAGGATTAGAGGAGGAAGGATTTCTCTAAGCCTCGGGAGAAAAGCTATTGCCGTGGAATATTGATGCAAGAAGAAATTCTTATATTCTGTGCTCTTCAGTGTACTTAGGAAAACAGTTCACTGCCAGTCATGATTTACTGTTATGATATTTCTCTTCTGTAATTCATAGGAACAATCAGAGAAGGCTGAGTTCTATTGAAGCCAACCTTTTTCTGCTCCACCTCTCTGGTGATTCTCCTACTCTGTTCCCGCTTGGCAGCTGACAGCAGCGAAGCTCTCCTGGCTCCAAGTGCCCACTGTCTGCCCCTGCTCTCCTGAACTCCTGCTATAAAATCTTCCCTGGTGAAAATATCCCAGCAGAGGTGTGCTGCTTTCTGCACTTGGCGTAGGTGCCTGGAGAAGGAGGCTATTCACTTCAGCTAATGCTGGCTGGTGTTTTCTTAATCTGCCTTTTCTTCTTCTACAGACAATTTTCTTAGGTCTGTGTTTGTTAAGAAGAGGTAAGATATCTTCTTTAGGACTAAGTTGTCTTTGAAGTTCCTTTATGAAGTTAGCCTTGTACGTCATAACAGGTACTGGGCTTTATTCAATGGAACTACAAAATGCTTAGACAAGCAAATGATGTAAGGAATAGTGGAACTGTGTGTTGTTTGGAAAGAGCTGTGCAAACTGCTGCCCAATGTAGATTGATGTGCTGAAGATTTATTTCTCAAAATTCAACATTTTTTAGAACACCTCAGTATTATCTTGGATAAATGCAAGATATTAAATCAAACATGGCTCTTACGAGGGGGAGCAAATGGAACTAAAACAGTGGCAGCGACGAGATGTTCTCACAGTGATTACTTGTTGTGTTAACAGGACTGGGAAGCAGACGAATAGCCCAGAGAGCTCTTTTGAGAGTGGGGGATTTCATCCAGGAGGAGAAGGCGGCTGCATAATCCTTTCCCCGAAGAGGTGAGTGCTAGAGGATGTAGGAGGAGTCTGAAGATGAGCTCATATTGCAACTTCTGACACCTACTGATTGTTTTAATTCAAGTATTCCAGAAAATCTGTTAAAAATTCATGCGGTTCGTTTTACTTTTCTAGTTTGGAATAATTGCAGTAGACTAGCAGGCTCCCATTTGGTTATAAGCTCTCCTAGATTTCACCAATATAAACTACTTCGTATTGTTCCCCTGGGAATTTAATTGCATTAAGAAATGATTGGCCCTGATAGACTTCTATGGTCTGTGATAATTATAATGAAATAAGATATCCATATAAAAGCATAAAATGATGCTGAAGCACATGCATTTTTGATCATCAATTAGTGAACTATCAAAGGCATTGCAGATGGAACTGGTTTTTTGCTTTTTAGAACAGAGCCTGACCACTGCAGCCTCAACTGTGTAGTAAGCTTATTTTTAGTCCTTCTTGCTTTAGTGAATACATCTGAACGTGTATTTATGTACATATTCAACTCTGCTGTGAACTTTGTAATGCTTTAAACCTTCCTGCGGAGAAGTCTGAGAGGTAGGTTTCCTTCTGGAAGAGGCCAGTGAGGCTGCTCCGTTGGTCCAGAAAGCTCTTTCTGTAGCAGTTTATTGTTTTCTTAGGGTGATACCAAATCTCCCCGTACTGGTTAATGGAGCAGCTGGGACCTGCTAACGAGCTGGTTCATAAGGAAACAGCTTACTCGTATAAAAGCAGCAAAGCTAAAAGCCGTTTGAAATCTGTGGTTCAGGAGTACTAGGGTTTTTATTCTCCTGTCCCCCAAAATCACTCTGTGTTCTGCCCATCTGGATTACTGTCAGGGGGGTTGGATTAATTAGATGAACAGATGTCAGTGTTTTATCCATTGCCTGGCATCCTGTCCTCTTCAAAAGTATCCACAGCTTCCAGCTGGGACCTCCAGGGCGCTGGAAGGATTTCCTCAGAGAAAGGCTAGGAGCTGGCTCCAGTATTTCAAAACCCACGTTACGGCAATCATGACATTTTACTTCTGATTCTGTTGCATTGGGTACAAAGTGAGGGAAAAACACGATTGCTTAAAAAGTGTGAGTGGAAAGGGGTGATTTGGATCTAAATATCTCATAGCATGTATTTCTACTTGTGTTTGTGTATTTGACAGCAGGTATGCATACACATGTATTTTTTCCCTTTTCTTAAATAATGTATGCTTTTTTATAATCAGATGTGCCTTAAAATATGACGCAAAAAGGGATGTTTGTCTTGGCTTATCTTTTCTGCCACACAGACATTCCTGAGCTTGAGCATGCTTGAACTATGTTCGAGGTTGTGATCGTTCAAACTAAACATGGATCTATGCTAGCAAAGTCTTCCTCAGGGTGGATGTTCCCAGCTGTTTGGACATGTGCAGAGGGTGGGTTTATGCCTTGTGCTGAAGCTTGCGAAAAGAATGTAAAGGTGCACGTCTCTTAAGATTTCAATGGCATTTAGCTGTCAGAACTATGTAACAAGTGCAAATTAAGAAGAACGTAAGTGCAGCATCTGCCAAAAAGGCAGTAAAGATCTACCTGTGTTGTACGGCTGGCCTGTCGATAACTTTAGGACATGACCGCAGGTTTGAACATTTCAATCTGGAACAGATGTTCTGTTTCCAGGTATTCTTTTTGTGGGCTTTTGTTTGGTTTTTTGTTAGTTTGTTTGTTTGTTTGTGCTTGGGGTTGTTTTTTCTGTTATTTTAGCCGTGTAGATATTGACAAAAAGCAAACAGACAAACGAGCCCTAAACTCTGCCCCTACCCCGACACATGCTTGTTCCCACCCTAGGACCGTGGGTTAGCACTCTGCCTGCTGGGGGACTTGCAGCGCTTGGGCTCCTGTTCGTGTACTGACACAGCTCTATGGCCAGGACTACAGGACTCTCTTCTGATTATCCTTAGAGCGTTACTGGATTTGCTCCAAGGAATCTAACTTAGCTGGAAAAGGACAAAACTGAATTAAAAAACAAAATGAGTAGAAAATTGCTTTTTGTGTTGTAATGCTTTATTGCCCTGGTTCTAGGCTTTTTGGCTCTGATTTGGGAGGTAGGGTTGTAGAGAAGAAGTTGAATGCCATGTCCTGCTGTCCAGCAACCACATATGTTTAAGGTGCTAGTTTGAGAAAAACCAAAAGAGTTCAATAGCGTCATGGGATTCTGCCACCTTTCCATCAGATCTCTGTATCTCGGTCTGGCCCGAAGCACAGATCTTAATCTGACAATATTTTATTTTCACTCCCCTGCACGTGCAGTCATTTGGAATGATGCCTGGCAGAATCTGCCTCCAGATGGGATGGAGACGTTTCTTTCTTCCCATACCCACCTAGAGATGCTCTGCTTACTTCTGTTTTGTAATTCTTGTCACAAGGCTCCAAAATTTTTCTAGTCTTAACACCTGCAAGTCTGAATGAGGTAACGTGATAACATTATCCAAGTGCAAACTCCAATTCTGTTCTTCTGGACCTTGCAATCCAGAATGTGAATTTATGATGTGAGGGGAGATTCTTTCAATGTGGCAATTAATGTCTTTGTCAATCCCTTTCTTTTACAGTAGTACCCTTACTACTCCTCCAAAACATATTTCTGTGAATTGGATTCAGTTATGTAGTTTTATGGGGGTTGGTGGGTTTTTATTGTTTGGGGTTATTTTGTTTGTTTTCATGCAGGGTTTTTTTGTGTTTGGTTTTGGTTTTTTTTTTCTAGTATTAGCTGTGTGCCTATCATTCTTCCCTGAAGTGAAACCCACTTGCATCTCAAAGCCCTTCATCTTGATTTACACTGTGTGGAAACTTAAGCTATTTGGTCTTAGATTGATCCGACACTGCTCACGGCTTTGCCGTTCTTCCTTTCAGCAGCCTGTGCTCACAGTCTCTGTGAGACGAGCAGGTTGATTTACTGCTGGAGAACACTTGGGTTGCAAACTTTGGCATACCTGCTTGTATTGTTTATTCTTGCACGACTATTACGGAGCATTGTGCTTTAACAAAATATGTTTCCTCTAGAATGTGGAGCATTTAGGAGAGTCTAGAGTAATTGGAAACTTAATTGTAAGTAATTGAATGTGGGTAATTAACTATGGACTGTAAAGTGGAAAAAAGAAAGAGGAAATGCCTACTAAAAGCCATTAGTATAGTTCTGCAATAACCTCTGTCCATTTTTTATAGAACCGATTGTGCACGCATTTAGAAATGGTACTTGTCACGTGAATTAATTATGCGATCTGTTGCCAGGGAATTGTTATCATCGGTGTTCTCCATCTCTGCTGAAATACTAATTAGTATCAGTTTGAGCAACATGGGCAACCCACAACTTATTCTGTGAAACACTTATTTTTTTCTGGAAAAAAAAATATAAATATTTAAGATTTAAAAAGAAAACCCCGAACACTGCTTTTATTTCGATGAACAGTAAGTTAAGCTTTATTTAAGAGTAAGAAATTTTGAAACTGCTGTTGTCACAATGCGGAAGACGGAGTGGCAGTATCTTTTGTGTTTGACGGGTAACGAATTAATGCAGAACTAAAAGATCTAATTGTCTTTGTTTGAATTTGCATAAAGAGCAGTCTTTGTTACATTTTCCTGCAGAATGTCTTCCTTGCTGGAGTGTGTCTGGGGTCCGCTCCGCCGGACCCTGACGAGCCACCAGCAAAGAAGGCAAGAACAGATACTGCATATGACACGAGGGTTGAATGTGCCCCATTTTCCTTAGGTTCCTGTACTGCAGGGAACTCTGTCTTTTGTACTTGTCTTTGAGCGTCAAGAGGAAGTTGTGGAAGCAAACAAATGCCCGGAATCAGGCAAAATAGAAGCGCAGCCCAAGGCGCCTCCAGGGTCATCCTGAACAGCGCCAGAATGCGAGGAGGCGCCGGCCGACTGGGGCACCCAGATCCAAGGCTGGAGTGAACCGGCGCCGGCCGAGGACACGCACCCGTCGCCGCTGACCCCAGCACTGGGTGTCTGTGGAAGCAGTGTCCTGGAGAATTACAGACACTGCAATGCCATGACCATCAATCAAGTTGAAATGAAAGCATGAGTGTGTGTTTGTGCCCTTGTGTGGCATCTGCATGTCCCTTGGTTTCCTACACCATGGATGGGTGTCTGTGTCTGTTGGGGGGTTGTGGCCTCTAGGTGGGCATCAGTGTCTGCTGGGGGAGAGCTGTCCCGGGGGTGGGAATCCACACCTGGTGGAGGGGGGTGTGCTTCATGGGTGGGCTGTCCTGCGGGTGGGTGTCCATGTGTTCCTGGGGTGTATTCTATGATTCTAACACTATATCATATGAGACAAGCTGTTGAGGAGTTTTCAGATCAAAATGGGCAGGGATATTTTCATGTGCACAACCCACCTTTTGCACCTGAATAAAGCTAGCCTTGCAAAAGAATTAATCACTGGAAAGGACACATTGTCTTTAAGGTTTCTCTCTGTATCATTAGAAAGTTGCTCTGTCTTGTACTTCTCTCATTTCTCACCGGAAGCTTTCCTCGGTGCTTTTTTTTCAGAGTTTTCCAGAGTGCTCACATAGCCCTTTCTCATGGGCTTTGTCTGACAGTCCCCTTGTAATCACAGGTCATCGGCATGAGAGAGAAGGCCATCAAATGTGGCGGTTAGGAGCGGGTACAATATCTGTGAAACTCTGTTGTAAGTAACCGCTTGGGCGCTGCATTCACCTTGTGAATTATGAGAAGGCTTTTGGACCTTGTCCGAACTTGTCCCTGGGACTCAACTGCAAGTTTCCACGTTTCTTTTAGATAATGAAGCAGGAATCTTTGCCTTGGTGTGAGTCGTGTGACATTGGCTACTTAATCGTTTCACACAGGCCCCTCCAGTCAGGGCCTTGGGTACCTGGGCTCCGCCACCTTCCCCCCACACACACACAGCCTCGCTGCCAAATACACGGCAGCCTGGTGCCACCTGTACTGCCCCTGCTAGGGGTGAAACACCCGGGCTTTAAGGAGTGAGCTTACGCTTTTGTGGAAGCCTCTGCTGGAATCGCTGGTCTCATTCCTGACCTGTAAACGTTACCTCGCAGCCTCTCATTATGTCTGTAAATTTAAGACTTGGATTTTTCCTCTGAAAGCCTTAAATCAGCCGCTGTAAGGATGCCAGTGGCTGCAGCATGTTGCTAGTTACTTGTATGCTTGTCTGATGTGTTCCCCAGCTCCTGGGCAGCCCAGGGCAATCCTTAACCAATTGTTACAGGTCTTTCGCTGGCAATTTTCTGCTCCAGAGCCCACCTCAGTCATCGACACGGTTGGACACCCAGCAGTCATGTGAGAAAAGCAGATTTAAACAGATATCTGAGAAACCAGTGATCGGGATAAAGCACATCCACTCCGCTCTGCCCAGGGCGATTCCCCCATAGAGCTGGCAGCATCCCGCAGGCTGCAACCAGAACACCCTTCTAAGGCTCCCACACCTTGTTCCAACCCAAAACACTCATGCAATTCGTTTTGTTAAATCTTAAACAATTATCACAGGGCCTACAGCCTTCAGAGGCTGTGAAGGTTTTTGCAGGCTGAAGGACACAGGCAAATGGAGGCTGTCCTTGAAAAGACTTTGGCTGGGAGAAGGACAAGCAAAGTAACAAGAAGAAACACCACGGCGCAGCAACAGTTCATCTCAGCCAATAATATTCCTGACCTAGGGGGGGAACAAGTAGCAAAACCCACTCACTGTAAAGAATACATCGCCTGTTCTCACCAGTTAACATATGTAAAGGAGCCATTAAGCCTAAATAAAGGTCTTTGCTCCTCAGGCAGTTGTCCCTGCAGCAATCCCCTCCAGAGGCCAGGGCTACTCCCCCTGAGGGAGTCCTGACTCCAGACATTTCACACGTTCAGCAAGAGGATGGAAACTGGCAGGGTCCTCATGCCCTTGTGCTCTGCCCTGGTCTTCCCCCAGCACTGTGGTTACCCACGGTAACTGGGATGGGAGCTGACTCCAGCAAGATCCACCGCCTTCAGCGAAGGTTATTTCTATCAGCCTAGTGCACATCAGGACTGCAATGTCCCACTGGCAAAATAGGCTTTCTTCGTCCCCTAGCAGAAGGAAACCACTGCCCCCCGCAGCCTGAAAGGACCACAGAGCCCAGTCACCAAGGGGTCTGCAGGAGCTGGAGCCAAGCCTGTCACAAGCAGGCACCTTCTGCAAACGTCACATCAAAAAGCAAAGAGAAGGGCAGGAAAAGGCCACCTTGTGATAAGAGGCTTCACTCACGTCTCGAAGCTGGGGAATCCGGCCATGACTCAGTCACCTGGAAAAAGCAACAACGAGACTGTGACAATCTAGAATCCCATTTGTGGCAGACAGGACACCCGTGTCTCCAGGCTTTATCTCCTTCCTCAGGCCGCTCTGCCACCAGCCTCTCACCCTGTTGCCATCTCTCTCCCAGCCGCTCTGCCTGCTGCTGCCACTTCTCAGGGACAGGCTCTGGCATTCCCTGCAGCCCGGGAGAAATAATTGTGAGGGTCCTTAAGCAAAGAAAAGGCAGGAATGTGAAAGCCATTCTGGCAGGGGGCGGCCGGGCTGGCAGCTGCTGGCACATCTCCGCCCCCTGAGATGATGCTCGGATGGGAGGGTGCTGCACACACCCCCTGGGGCAAGAATACACAGACAATAAGAGATTGCTGGAGTCCATCAGAATGTAACACGACTACACCGAATGTACCCCTAGACCAGCCAAGAAGATTGCAACCAACAATTTTGTATGTGCCTACTTTTACTATAAATGTAACTCCACAGGCACAGCCGGGGTCGCTCCCCTTGAAGAGCGTCCCTGGCGGCCAGTCTGGTTTTTTAACCTCTTGCGCAAGAGAATAAATACTGTACTTTATTTTTGTACCAGCTTGCCGTGCCGTCTCGTTCTTAAGAGTCTGGACCCTAACAATAATAAGCACCAGTAACAACCAGTGTATTCCCCAGCGGCCGGTTTGTCTTTTTCCTGGGCAAGGGGTCCAGGTCGCAGGACTCGGCACCTTCGTTCTGCTCCAGGAGCAATTCTACATAAAAGTAAAGGTGCACGTGCTTTGGCGACCAGCTGGACGTGGGTAACTTCTGCCTGTGGGAGATGGCGTGCCCCACAGAGCTCATCCCTTGGGAGAAGGCAGCGGCCACCCTCCGCTTTCCCCCTCCACCTCTTGGGGGATGTCTGCTCTCTGCTCCTTGGAAAATGCTGGACTCAAAAATTGCCTTCAAAGGTCGTGGCAGGGCTTGAGCTTCCCTTGTGGGAAGGGATAAAAGGGATCCTGGCACCCATGTAGGAGAGACATCCCCCTTGGCCACTCTGGCATTGTCCCTGGGATGGTGCTTCCTGCAGCTGCAGGGCCCAACCCTCCCCTGAGGGAGCCCTGGCAGAAAGAGGACACTTCCCTGCTGGCTCTTGTGAGACAGAAGCAGGTTCTGGAGGCTGGCTTTGGGCTGGACCTCCCTGACACCTCTGTTTTTCGGCCAGTCTTCTCACTAGGAAAGTGAACATCTTGTGCCAGCTACAGTATGTGCTGAGCAGACGGGTCTCCTGTTATCCCTTCCTCTTTGTTTATAGTTTTTCCTTCTCTGAGGAATGTATAGTTGGGCAGACAAGGCAACTGGTACAATTCAGTGGAGATATGGCTGTTGGGAAGCTTATAATAGCATTAAAAATCATTCTTAGATAGAATAACCAGGTTGGAAGAGACCCACCGGATCATCCAGTCCAACCATTCCCATCAATCACTAACCCATGTCCCTTCAGCTCCACCCGTCCCTTAAACACCTCCAGGGAAGGTGACTCAACTCCCTCCATGGGCAGCCTCTGCCAGTGCCCAGTGACCCTTTCTGTGAAAAATTTTTTCCTAATGTCCAGCCAGACCCTCCCCTGGTGGAGCTTGAGGCCATTCCCACTTGTCCTGTCCCCCGTCACTTGGGAGAAGAGGCCAGCACCCTCCTCTCCACAAGCTCCTTTCAGGTAGTTGTAGAGAGCAATGAGGTCTCCCCTCAGCCTCCTCTTCTCCAGGCTAAACACCCCCAGCTCTCTCAGCCGTTCCTCATCAGGCCTGTTCTCCAGCCCCCTCACCAGCTTTGTTGCTTTTCTCTGGACTCTCTCCAGAGCCTCAACATCCTTCTTGGGGGGAGGGGCCCAGAACTGAACACACGATTCGAGGAGCGGTCTCCCCAGTGCCGAGTCCAGAGGGAGAAGAACCTCCCTGGACCTGCTGGCCACGCCGCTTCTGATACAGGCCAAGATGCCACTGGCCTTCTGGGCCACCTGGGCACACTGCTTATTATTTCTGCTTATTCCACATTATTAAAATATTTCCGCTTATTCCACAGCTGGCTCCAATCCAAAGGGAAATCAGCAGAGATATTAGAAACAGCCATGATTCCATTTCTATGTCACATTATGATGTGCTGCTCTACTCCGAAGGATTTAGTAGAGGTTCACGGAAACTGATATAAAAGACGACAAATTGAAGGCAAAGGGAACTTGAAGATTCCTTGAAAGGTGGACAAAATTTCATTCTGTGTGTTGGAAACAAACTAGCTCTCCCCATAGTTTTCCTTTCCAAAAGACTCATTGTTTTGCCAGCTTAAGTACTTCAATTAATTACATCCAAGCTGTAGGACAAGTGCACCCCTAGTCAAAACTTTTTTACTCAGCTCTCCTTCCAGCAAACTTCACCTTGATCCTGACAAGCAGACATACAGAGAGTTCACTCAGGCACACTGCATTCTTTTTATTCTCATTTGTTCTTTTGTATTTTTTAATTTGTCGGCAGGAATTAAACGTTAAATATAATACCTGGCTCTGCAACTGCTACAGTACAACACTAATATATTCAACCCACAGATGTCACAATGCACTCTTATTCAAACCCCACTGCTAAATCCTCAAAATAACAATGCTTTCTATATTTGAAAGCTTACAATTTTTCTTTTAGTAATGCTCTCTAATTACTGAAACTTATCCACACGTGTAGACAAGTAAAATTCAGACTCTGAACTTCAGTACGTTCTAGGATATTATCTTTACCATTCCATGAGAAATCACTGCAGCTGGAAATACACGTTTCCCCACTTAACAGTCGATCAGAACATTTTTGTGAGCTACTTACTTGTGTGAGCGAGCTGAGATCCTTGGGCAGTATCAGATCTGTTGGTATTCTACTCTATCCACAAACAGTTAGAGGTGCTATTCAGCATAACTCCCATCAAGTCATTTTTGGTGAAGGCTCCCAGAGAGTGCGCAGAACTGTCTTTTCCATCATACACCTTGTGGAAAACAAATAATAGCATTGAACTGGACATCTTATCTAAATATCTGAAAAATATGAGTTTATCCTTATACAACACTTCCAAAGTCGGCTCTGTACGGCCAATAGTTTCTCCAAAAGCATCACTGTTTCCGTTGTGTCAGGTACATACGGCTTGGTTACGCAGTTCAGTGAAATATAAAATATTCTGTCACTGTTAAGATGTTTTCCAGGCTTTTTTCCTTTTCAGTTTTGTGAGGCCATTTTGAATGGAATTAGTATTTATAAGCAAGCCCACCTTCTGAGGTTTCATAAAATCAAATTATTTATCAAGATTATTCACAAAGGCTGACAGAAGCATGACCTCTGAAATCACCACTGAAGTAAGTAACTGCTCTGTTTTCTAGTGTCCGGAGATATTAACACCAGAGCTGAGGGAGACGTATTAAAGTCAATCTGTCACTGCTTATTTCAGACTCTAAACCTACAGCAACTTTTTATCTTACTAAAGGTTTTAATAAAGAAAGAAAGGTCTTAATAAAGGTTTGAGTCTATTTCCAGCCTAAGTGTAGAGATGATCTCCTTTACTTATGTTATTTTATTAAAAACTTTCAATGAGAGACAAAATCAACACTATTAACCTCCAGTCACAGAATGAATAAGAGTTTCTTTAGATTGTTCACCAGCACACGACAAGCACAAAGAATTGGCTAGGGCTTGACAATTCAGTTTTGCTTATTGCAAAACCTTGAAAGCCATAAAGTACCGAAACAGTCCTCTAAGGGTTTTTCTGTTTGTTTGGGTTTGGGTTTTTGTTTTGTAATCAAAATGAATTAAAAAAAAAAAGATAACTTCTTCTTTAAATTAAATAAATCACCTGTACTTTATCATGGAAAAATAAACAAATATGAAGTGTGTTTCATAATTCCAAGCATATACCATGCATCATGGGAATGCTTATGGAAAAGCAAAGAATCAGTCTGAACAGCTTTCTTCTAATATGAAATAAAAGATAATTTACCCTGATGTCATACAGGTGAGAGTGACCGCAGATAACTAGTATAAAAGACACAACTGCAGTATCTTAAGCTCTTAATTCATTTCCAGTGCTGACACTAGCAAAATAAACTAATAAAGCCAGCATGCACAGAGATTTTTTTTAAGCTAAAAGCCTAAATTTAGTTTAATTAACATAAACAAATATAAATAACTACCTTCCATAAAAGAATCTTTTGAAAAATAATACATGATGCTAGCCATTAATTGAACAATGCTTTCTGTCTTTATTACTAAGGAAAGATTGTCTTATATCAGGCCACGTGGATGAGCTCTCAGAAGAGACAATCAATTGTATTTAAGATTTGTGCCAGCACTAACACGTATTTAATGTCTACCTGTAGGCAGAAATATGACTTTAAGCTGTGCTAAGAGCATCTGAAAAAATGCTTCCTGGCTTCTACCATTGTCCTAGGCCAGAACTACAGATCTTTCATGGATTGATTACACTTTATTTATCAGAACTGTAAAACCACTGTACAAAATAAGTAAGCATTTGTTCATCGTAAGATTTATTGTTTAATAACATCCTGGTCACACATATTATGCAAAAACACAGAGAAAATTTACTTGGATTGAGGAATGGAATAATCTATTTTTAGTAGTCATTAATAAAGTATCACAACTATGTTAAAAATGTGATTTTTCTTCACCTTAAAATAGAAAAGACAAAACCCCAAATCAGCCGACGACTAACACTGTTCCTTAGACATCCTCTTCCAACAGTTTTCTAATACTGCATCTCTCAAGATGAATCCAGACACAAATGAAAACATTGTTTGATGAAGTAAAAATGAGATAAGACGTATCATATGACAGTAGATGCAAAAAACCCTAACAATTTTTAACTGGGGACACTTATCCAGTTGTTGTTAACATTACAGATATAAGTAGGCACATGTCTAGTCTAGTAATTGAAATAATATTGCATTGAATCTCCGTGGACTAAACTGATAACTAGCTTGAATCACCCCTGGGAAAGTAAATTAGACAATTGGAGAACACATTTAACACATGAATCTAGACATTATCACTATTAGATCCCACATTTTTAACTCATTTAGGATCCATTTGACATTCACATGTTACGATTACTATTTTCTCTGTCATGACCACAAAGAGAAGGTCTATATGGCCAAATAGATGAAAGACGTGGAATAACATCCTGGTTTTCCTCTTACCTGTGACAAATTCACAGCGATTGCATTATAAAGATTTCACTGTAAGTGGCCACTTTAAAGAATTATGAAATTTCGAGTGGGAATTACAGCAGGGAGATCGGGAAACTGAAGTGTTAGTGATGAGAAAGGATAAGGTTTAAAATAAACAGATAATCCAGGTACTCAGTTTTGCCATATGCCTCAAAATGGTGATTCTGTTTCTATTTCTTTACTTGAGTTCAGATTTCTTCCCTGCTAATTCAAGTACAGACTTTGCCACAGCTGCAGAAAACTTTGCCTGCTACTCAGTCATTAACCTGCCTGAATTCTCCTTGAAAACATGAGTTTTGACTCCCCCTCACATTCCTACTGAGGTCAGAAACACCCTTGCAAGTGTTATTTTTGATGAACTGAAAGGGAAGTGCTTGCTCTACTGCTGGGATCAAAATATGTAGGCACGAGGACAGTGCTACAATTATTCCTGAGGTAGTAACGGTGCTAATTTCTCTGCATCTGCTGTGAGAATATAAAATCAGACCCTCCCCTGAAGGAGAGGGAAAGGCTGGCTGGATTTTCTTCAATTCCCGTTTCTCATTCTGACAGTAAAGAGAAATTACTTACAAATAAACTTTTCAATTTTCTTTGATTGCAGAGATTTTAATGGCATAAAATCATCCCAAAGGGGAATGTATTTTAAAAGCTTTTATGGTTTGAGGGATAATTCCTGTATAGCCTCCTGACATTTTTATGCACCTTCCTATATATATTCCAAAATCTCTTAATTACGTCCTCACGGAATTCTTAGTGCTCCTGTCTCAAACTAATAGCGATGCTATATACACCGTAAGACACTCATGTTGAGTTGACCTTGGCGTTATCAAGATTCTTTCCTCACGCTTCTTTCCTTCAGAGGTTTTATAAATATTCTGCATCCTTAGTGCATCCCTTGCAAGTTGCCTGCAAGGTCATCTTGGGACTTTCCCCTGTGCAGACACAAGACAGAAAACTCAGGCTTATAACATATTGTGCCCATATTTAGGATACAAAAAGGTAAGGAAGAAAACTTCAGAAGCCCACAGCTCTCCCAAAAGGGAGGGGAGGATTATGTTATGTCAGTTGAGAGTGAACTCGTTTTTGCTGAAAAACTAGGTGCTGTAGACCATAAGACATTTTCCTTTTGCCTAACTGATATTTAAAAGGCTACTTTCTTTGCAAAAAAAAAATTAAAAAACAAAATGGAGAAGGAACGCAATAGTGACTTCTGATAAATTTCTGAAGAAGAAAAATACATGACCTTGTATGAAGGAGAAAACATCAATTCACACGTGTACAAACAAAATTGACAATTAGTCCTAAAGATGATTTAGCCCTGAAATATGAGAGTTTGTAGAGGAATGAGGTTTAAAAACAAAACGGTGGGCATTTCTTTGCCTCTGCTTATTGACTTTTAGTGCCCATTTCTTGAGCTGTCTGTGCAAGTGTGGAAGAACAGAGCAGAGCTGCAGAAATCACAGACACGGGCAATTGTTGAGGGGTTTATGTTTTAGAAGCAGAGACTCAGTTTGGACAAGAGAAGGCTGAGAAGGGATATGATCGAAGTTTACAAAATCATGAAGGTATTGGACAGCAAGCTTGCAAAACTGTTCATCAAACCAGCACTGTTAGAGCAAAGGGCACTTAATGAAACCAGATGTTTCATTAATCAATTAAGAATGTGGATTTCAAAGAAATAAAAACAATGACTTCTTCATGCAGTACACAGTGAACTTCCACGATTTGATGGCAGCGAGTAAGTTTCTAGCAGCATTAATTAATTTAAAGGACTAGCAGATTTCAAAGACAACACGGTAGCAGCAGGTGGAAGAGACGGCAAAGTGCTGCTTAACTTAACCCACCAGGAGCCTGAGGGACCGTAGGGGCGATGGAGCACAGACAGTGGCCAAGCTTGCGTGACCTCAATAAATTACCGATTGCTATAATCAGGGCAAGTGCACTGAGCTACATACGTGCAAAGCTACTGGGAGCCGGAGGGACCACAGCCGAGAAGCTCAGTGGGGAGTTGAAGTCTTTGCCTGCACTGTCAGACCACGGGAGGGGACAATATCGACCAAGGGACAATACACACCTCGTATTTTGCCCACTTACTCAATTCATTTTGATCTAAAAGAAAAACCACAGGCCGCGGTCTGGCAGTGTTTAATTCACTGTGTCCACACAAGCATGGAGGTGTTTAGTATCAACAATTTTGTGGGTAAAGATGGAGAAAATGCTGTTCTTTTGACTGTAACTTTCTAATCCCGTAGGGGATTCTTAAAGGTTTGCTTCTTTCTTTCATGGTGTAATTCAGTCTTGTTAAAAAGAACACGTGTAACAACAAAGTTAGGAATGTCTAGACTAATAAAGTCAATACTTATTGATTTATATTTATAGAGAGGGGTCTCTCATTTTTATTTCCTTCCCACCTTCACTATAAGGAAACTTACAACTTCAAATCGAATTTTCACACTAATCTACATAAAGTGTCTCTTAAGATAACAAAAAGGATAAAAAAAGGCTACCAAAGGCTACCAAAACTGGATTCATAAAACTTGGTGTTTTTTCCAGCCCCAGGGTTTTTCCCAGAAAAGAACTATTCGCTGACCTGGAGCTGACTTTGAACAACAAGACATTATGTTTAAATATTGTAGTTCACGACGCTGTATTACAGGTTTTAAAATGTAAACAAAACAAGCCAAACCAAAACAAGCCGGGTAAGAGTTAAAAGAATGAACACACAATATGAAAAAGGACCCTTAAAACCAGCCCAGTTGCATTGTGTCAGTACGGAACACTTGGAAAATGTGCATTTCAGAGTTGTCTCCTCTACTGATACTCAGTCCTCTTTCTGTGTGTCTTTATGGCTACATCTACGGTAATTAGCTGTCTATTGTGTCCCACCAACATTGCATTTATTTTCTTATTTTCTAGGGCTGCAATCAGCTTGTACTGTAAAAGTTTTAATAGTTTATCATTTTCTTTAATTATTTATAAGCCTTGTACACATAACTCGTGATTCATTTCAACCCCCAAACAGATTTAGAAGTGAGAGAGTTAAAAAAACTAAATTATATATGAAGAAAGTGACGGGGCACAGGACAAGAGGGAACGGCCTCAAGCTCCCCCAGGGGAGATTTAGGCTGGACATTAGGAAAAAATTCTTCACAGAAAGGGTCATTGGGCACTGGCAGAGGCTGCCCAGGGAGGGGGCTGAGTCACCTTCCCTGGAGGGGTTTAAGGCACGGGTGGACGAGGTGCTGAGGGACATGGGTTAGTGTTTGATAGGAACGGTTGGACTCGATGATCCGGTGGGTCTCCTCCAACCTGGTTATTCTAGGATTCTATTAAAGATGTAACAAAAAGTCTAATGAGTTAAAAAAAACAAATTATATATGAAGAAAAATGTAACAAGAAGTCAAATAAAGGGTGAATGAAAAGATATATGACCACATTTTCAAAAAATGTGCTTGAGTTTCCTTAAAAGAGTCATAACAAACATTCTTGTCTATCTGTTCGCCACCCTATAAACCTTGGCCCATTTTCTACAGTAAGGACTATATAATTTATATTGCTCTTTTTTTCCCTGATTCTTCATAAAGTTTTTGCCATCTACAACTAAAAATATCTGAAAACAGTTTCCAGACACGTAGCAGAATTGAATTTCTTACCTGAAAATGTGATGCTGAAGCCTTCATGAGAAATCGAAAAATCAGATATAAATCAAAGCGCAGTAAAATTTGCATTTTCAGTAATGAGCAAATAATCATGAGAGCTCTCCAGGTCAAAGGTGTGAAAAAACAGCTGGACACCTTTAAAAATATTAAAAAGGGGAAAAGACAAGCATTAAAAGGGAAGGTTTTTTCTCTTCCTTTATAAAGAGGTGACACAGAAAGCAAAACTTACAGTATATAGAAAGAGTTTTAGAAAAAGTCACACACGGAATCCAAACATGACACACAGAAAAGAAAACATGCAGAAAATAAAACTTGCAGAAAGAACTCGGGCTTAACCAATCCAAATGTGCAGTGTGGACGTTTGTTTAGCTCGCTGTAAATCAATCCCTCCCCTCAGAGGACTGATGGAATTCAGAGCTATTTGTATACAGCACTCTGAAAATCCAAATTTGTATGGTACAGATTTTATTCAAGTTCCTCTATGTCTCCTTCATTTATAACCTCTGTCATAGTCTTACTATTAAACCAGGAGATGTACATTAATAATTGGCTAAGACTTTGTATTCAGGTTTTATATTTTGCATTTTTGTCCAACAGAATTCTATCTTTTATTCTAACCTTCCAGGAAGTGCCCACAGATACAAGATTTGTGAACAGTCTTCCATATATACAGATTCATATTTTCTGGGACCAATCTTTTACTCAAGTCATGCCTGTTTTTTCAATTTTGAATTTCCATTAGGTTTTCAAATACAATTATTTACTGTAGGGAATAACATTCTTCATGGAAAGGCTTCTCGTACGATTTACATTTAAAATGCCATATACATTTTAAACAAAAACCCAGCCTGTAAGAAGATTTTAAACAGCAGAAACTTCCAATATAGTTATATATATCATATATAGTTATATATATATATTGATAGGAATGGTTGGACTCGATGACCCGGTGGGTCTCTTCCAACCTGGTTATTCCATGATTCTATGATTCTATTATATATAGTTATATATATAATCACACATAATAGCATCCAAATGCCACTTTACTATATGTATTGCCTAAATATATATAATTTAAATTCAGATTTAAATCTGAAATCTAAGGTTCCTAATCAACAGATCAAATCTGCTTCTTCACGCTTAATAATCATGCAGAAGAGCAACCAACAGGATCCCCACAGCTTTCACCAAACCTTTTGTGCTATTTAATAAGTAACTATTATTTTAATGTATTTTACCTCTTCTACTTTTCCTAAAAGAGACTAAAAGACATTTGTTCCGCTAATAATTTAAAGAATGTTTCTTTTGCGGAATAAACACAACATTTTAACACCGCATTCAAAGATATTTATTTTGCAAAATCATTCTTCCTCAGAAGACTGGCAGAAAGCACTAATTTAATACATAAAAGGGATTTTATTGCGTTTCTGTGTTTCAATTTTTTAAACACAGACATTATGTAGGCAGATGCAACTCCCATTAGATTCTTACCCTTGCCAGGTGACACTTCAGTTGTCCAAGTGCAGTTTAAAGAGTTTGGATAAAAATCAGGAAAACCTGGAGAGAGAACAAGCAAGAGGAAAAAAGTGAGGGAGAAAACCACACAAGTCATACAGAAGTCCTGTTTATTATTGAAAACATGTAAAAAGAAATCAGTTAGCTTTTTAAACTATCCTTAAAATTAAAAACAGGCTCAATTATTAGAGTAAGATGTTAATTCATCCAAAGCCATGACAAGCACCTTTGACAACGATCCATTTCTTCTTCCATTAGTCCTTGAAAAAGAGTTTATTTTTCATCTACAGCCTCTCCTGTTAGTTAATAGGATACAAAAATAGGTAAAACTTTGTTCCAGAGCTCTGCAACCATTAATTGCTATTGTAGCATTACTTAAGAAGCAAGATTATTATTTTGTGTGAACTAAATTAAAACAAAGTATCTTGCATCTAATTGCAAGGGAACAGATTGATCGGAGCGAGCCCAGAGGAGCCACAAAGATGATCCAAGGGCTGGAGCAATTTCTGTACTAGGACAGAGATAGAGTTGGCACTGCTCAGCCTGGAAAAGGCTGCAGGGAGACCTCAGAGCAGCTTCCAGTACTGAAAGGGGCTCCAGGAGAGCTGGGGAGGGGCTCTTGATCAGGGAGGGCAGGGATAGGACAAGGGGGAGAGGGTTTGGGCTGAAAGAGGGGAGATTGAGATGAGATCCTAGGGAGAAATATGTTGTGCTGTGAGGGTGGGGAGGCCCTGGCCCAGGTTGCCCAGAGCAGTGGTGGCTGCCCCAGCCCTGGAGATGTTCAAGGCCAGGCTGGATGGGGCTTGGAGCCCCTGATCCAGTGGGAGGTGTCCCTGCCCAGGGCAGGGGTGGAACTGGATGGGCTTTGAGGTCCTTTCTAACCCAAACCATTCCACAATCCTGTGATTCTCCAGCCTTGGTGTTGAGGTTCTGTTAAAAAGAAACCAAAACAACAAAAACCAAAAAACACACTACAAGATTTTCACATTATCAGATCAACCAGAGCTCGCAGAGTACAGACTGAAGTGATGAGAGAAGTTGTGCTTAAATCAACATTGTTGCAGAATGGCACATGCCCACAGACTTCCTATCTCCTAACTTGGTTTCAATATTTTTAAAGCTAAGGAAGCCCAGCACCATTCCTGCCTCTTCAGAAATTCATGTTGCCAGGCAAAGAACTCCAGAACTTCCAGCTGACCCTTCAGAAAAAGACCATGACTTCTAGGAACCTGAAGTTTAGGGAACACAGTCAAATGATGGTTCTGGGAACCAAGAGCTTCCTAGGAGAGGACTAGCAGGATAAAAGAAGGACATTGCTTGAACAAAAATTACCTTTGCCTTTCAAAAAAAGCTTTTCCTTCTTCTTTAACCGAACCTGGTGCGGCTCAGCCAGCCGGCTCCTACAACTATCTGAGGATAAAGCTCCAGGCTCGATGAAACACCCATGGAAATGAGCAGATTTGGACAGGAAGAACCTGGACTTTAGCTCTTTGCTGAAACCCCCTCTCCTCTCAAGTCAGAGTCCACACCAAGCTTCTAAGAAAACGCAAAGGAGATGAAATGGTCCATTTTATAGAGCTCAGAGGGAACCACCTCCCTTCCGAGACTTTTCCACCCTGCACAGCACACATCTCTGCCTCAGCTTCATCTCCTGCTACAAATCCCCTCCTACCTGAGCCTACGCAGCACAAACCAAAAGCCTCCATCACCAAAACAAGCCAAAGGGAGAAAACAAAGCCAGACCACACGCTATCAGCCTCCAAAGCTGCTGGAAAGCACAGGACCTTGAAGGTTCTCCGTGCAAGGAGCCGACCTACAACATCACAGCACCAAGACCTGCCGGCACCGAAGTCACCTCCCTGTCCTGCTCATAAAAAAACCCTTACAAACATCTTACCAAGATTTAATGTACATTTATTCTTAACACGTGGAACATATAGTTTAAAGATTTCATACTGAATAACTGATATTCATTAAGCCAAAAAAGGAAAAAAGGGAGGAATTTACATCAAGTTTTTAGCTACATTGTCTGAAATACAAATATGCAGAATTCATCACTGAAAAATCTCAATTGCGTTTCTTCATCAGGAACTTCAACTGAACCTACAACTTTTTCACACCTCGATTAGAAAGAAAACAAAAAACAGGAAAAAAATACACTATAAGTTGATTGGCTGCTGAGACAGCAATGACTTTATCCACAGAGACCGGTACAGCATCCTCCAGGGAGGGATGTCTGGCAAGAGATTAAACAATTGTGTCTCGCTTTTGCAGGTCATCAACTCGGTAACTCGTCATACTATAAAGGGGGAGGAGAGGGGGACAAAACTGCAGGGGATCTCAGGGTATGTGCAATGTACAACGTCATATATATATACACACGTGGCAGCGCTCGGGCTGCAGCTAAAGGTTAAAACCAGTTCTAAGAGGTGATCTCAGGGTAATTCACACAACCCTGAAAGGAACCAGAAAGATTCTTCCCTCCTCCTCCTTTTAAGTGCAAATGGAGAAAACAGTCAGTTGCTGAGATAGAATTAAAACCCGAGCTCTCTCTTGCATCCAAGGGTCGACCAAGCTGCTACACAGTCTCCTTGGAAGCTCCACGGTCATGACTGGCTTCAGATGGAGCTCTAGGGCTTCAAAGATGCCGAGCGCCAGAGTAACTCGAACTCTTGGCTTGGAGCCCTGTGGCTCTGGTTGCAGAGCCAAACTGCAGAGCAGTTGGAATTATTCTTAGCACAGCTCAGCAAGTGCCCTCTCCATGCTCTCCTAAACCAGAGGACTCAAAATTATCAGAAAAACATTTACAGGTCTTGGCACGGATACAGAGAGCAAGTCACACGCAAGGATTCTTGAAAGAGATTTATGTTCATTCGAACTCTGTCCTGAAACAAACCTGCTGGTTTGGGGAACAAGGAGTAGGAGGCAGCAGGGCAGTCAGGAGAGGAGGCAGGTCTGGAGCCTCTGTCTGCAGGTTCAGCAAGGCAAAGACAACAAAAAGCTCCGCGTTGTGGTGCAGAATGACCCACAGCTCCCCCAAATGATCAAGAACTGACTCCAACCTCATCCCACCACTTGGGCCCCAAGCGTTATGGAGTTTGGGATGTTCCAGGGGGGAAGGGAAGCCCAGTAAAGCTTCCTGATCTCCTGCTGCCTGACCAGAACATGCACACCTGCCAACTGCACAGCCTCCGTTCTCAGAACGTTGTTTTGCTAGCACTGGGAACGCTAATTAAAGCTTATCTAAATTATGTGGAAACTAGGAAAAAAGCGTCTCCTGTATAAAGTACTTAGTTCTACACATTCATAAACACAGAGTCCCAAGCTTTTTCATCCTCCCCTCAACACAAATTTGAGTTGGACATTGAGGGGCTGGCGTATAGTTCAGAGACGGGAACGAAGCTGGGGAAGGGTCGGGAGAACAAGTCTTATGAGGAGCAGCTGAGGGACCGGGGACTGTTTAGCCTGGAGAAGAGGAGGCTGAGAGGAGACCTCATTGCTCTCTACAGCTCCTGGAAAGGAGGTTGGAGCCAGGTGGGTGCTGGGCTCTTCTCCCAAGTAAGAAGCGATGGGATGAGAGAAGACGGCCTCAAGCTGCACCAGGGAAGGTTTAGATTGGATATTAGGGAAGATTTCTTTACCAAAGGAGTGGTGAAGACCTGGCAGAGGCTGCTCAGGGCAGTGGTGGACCCTCCATCCCTGGTGGGGTTCAAAAAGCACGTAGATGTGGCACCTGGGCCATGGTTTAGTCAGCACAGTGGGGTTGGGGTAACGATTGGACTGAATGAGCTGTGACGTCTTTTCCAACCTTCAAGATTCTATGATTCTAAGAAATTTCACAGATTCTTCTGTCCCTCAGTCCAGCAAACGAGAAGCTTGCCAACAACTCACCTGCTGCTGCTGTTGATACATGGTGGTTTGCTGGCGAGGGAAGGGGTTGCCGGAGGATGTGCCTTGAGCGGAGAATTGATTGCCATAGGAATCACGTCTGGAGAAGAAACAGATGCATTACTTGTGTGACCACTCTCACAATCCCAGAGCTCCCAAACCGGGCCGAGCTGCTGCTGGGAACACCCCGCACAGACCTTTGTTGCTGCTGCGGCTGCGGGTAGCGGCTGGGAGAATACATCCCCGACTCCGGGCTGGAAGGCATGATGTTGGGCTGCGGAGTTCCGCTTGCTAAGTTGCCCTCAGGTCCCCTGCCGGGCTCCGTCCTACAGGGAAGCAAACACAAAGACCGCACACGTCCAACTTGAATTCACCCTCGCTCCTCAAATGGATCAGGAAAGTCACAATGGGAAGTGAAAGCGATCGTTTCACGAGGTTCAAGCACCCACCTCACTCTGTCGTAAGGACCTCCGTAGGAATAGTGTTGCCGCTGTCCGATGGCCATATTACCCATCCCTGGACCTGCAGCACGATTGTAAGGGTCACCCATACCACTGTTGGGGCCCTGCCCTGAGGACATGAAGGGATCGCTTCCAGGAGCTGAAACACGGAAAGAACCACCAGTAAACACATCTTTCTAACGCAGACGTAGACAGGCCCTGTCTCCTGGGGAAGGAGGGCAAGCAGAAGGTCTCCTACAGCTAATTCCAGCATAGAGAGACAGGGATTAGTACTCAAGATGAGGGAAAGGAGCACACGAGGACCTCCTCACCTTTCCTCACACTGCTGTAAGGATCTTTATTTGGCTCATAAGACATGTGACCCATCATGTCAGAGGTATTCATGCTGGGCTGGTACCCTGGATTTGGAGTCATGGAGTTCCGCTTTTGGAACGTAGGATCACTACCATCAGCAAAGGCATCCTGAAGGCCCACCAAGTTACTCCTGATCCAAAAAAAAAACCACAACAGGATTATAGAGGTCCACCATGCTCCTCAGGATACCTTTCCCCACGTTTTTTCTCAGGTGTTGCTGTCCCCTAGGATCACAGTCACACTCCTCCAACAAAGTCACAAAGAACTGCCCTTCTACAAAACTGTCCTTGACCCCAAACCCAAAGGAATCACTATTCTCACACAGATCCAGAGCCAACGGTGTTGCTGTAAGCCATGAACGAAGGAGCAAAGCCAGGGAGCCCCACCACAAGAGCCATCTGTGGTAGGGACCCAGCAGCACCCTTGCAGTCACACTGGGAGCGATGGTTTCATACCTGATGCCTGGCAAAGGGGGCATCTGGCTGTGTGGCGTAGACGCTGGAGTTGGTGGCTTCAAGTCTCCTCCTTCTGCCATGGAGCTGCTGGTGGACTGAGGCACCTGAGGGCCCTGCATGGAGCCTGAACCCGCTGCAAGAACAGAAACGCATGAGCAGAGAGCCCTCCAAGAGACAGAGATGAACCACGGCCAAAGAAGTACAAGGAGCAAAACGCTGCAAGGAGAACCTGGGCCAGACTTCCCAGAAGAACCACGTGCAGTAGCATAAAGCTGAGAGGACATGTTTGCTCTCATTGTGACTTTATTCTTTACCACGTTCTTTTACACAAGGCGCCACCACCATGGCACCATGTTGTGCTGCCCAGGACATCTCACTCCAAAGGCTGATGCTCTACAGTGCACCTTCATGTTCTCTTTCTGTCGAGAAAGAAGGCGGGTTTGAGCCCTCTCCTGGAAGCGCGAGCCCTCTCCTGGAAGCGCGAGCCCTCTCCTGGAAGCCTCACCATCTTTTTAGTGATAGAAACTCCAGGATGTAAGCGGAAATCACCAAGTTAACTCTGAACAAGGCTCTGCCCTTCCAGAGGGGTTAATTCATGCAGGTCAATTCAAGCACCACTCCCAAGGATTCCTGGAACAGGGAATGCCGGAGATGATGGATCTTTCACTGAACAACCAAACCCGTCCAGCAAGTTCCCTGGCTCCATACAGGTTGCTTTACACTACAGTAAGCTTTCATGAAAAAATCTCAGGCCATCATGTGTGATCCAGCTGTGCCACCGGCTCGAGGAGCTCTCCCTGCCCCAGATCACTGTGACACTGCCAGCTCTCAGGTTCATACACTCCTCGCAGCTGGCAAGAGCTGAACTCTTCATTAATGTTTCCATTAGTTACCATCCCCAGCACGCGATATCCCTCGGCTTCAGCCCTGCTGCTTGATGAGTCATTTCAGCTCTTCATTAAAATCCACCGAGGTCACATCCAGGCCATGTTTGTTTACACCCCACCTTCCTGGCACCCTGTCCTCTTCTTCACGGCTCCCTCCCAGCCCGGGGAGGCCTTGGCAGAAGGAGGAGCAGAGGCAAGCTCAGCGGGGAGTTTCATTCATGGGCCCTCCCCGCCGTTCTCCTTCCCGTTCAGCTCCGCTCGCTTCCCCCAGAAATTCACCGTTTGGAACGCTGGCATCGGCAGGAAGAGGCCTCGAGACATTCCCCACCTCGCTGCCAGTTGGTGCTTGTCCCCACCCCCTGCTGTCCCTCCCACTCACAAATTCACACACGCTTGGAGCCAGGCCAGTTCCATTACTCTGGGAATTAAAACCCAACGGCAGACTGATTCCGCACCCCGGGGACGCGCCGCAGTTTGTGAGCAGGAACCCAAGCTGGGCTGCAGGAAACCCGCGCCACGTGCCTGCGCGGCACCACCCGGCCCAGCCAAGGCCCTTCTGTGAATACGTTTGGGTTTGGAGGGTTATGAATGCACACTACATGGAAAACAGCTCCAGCACCGAGACCTCTACCTAGAGCATTATCCTGCAAGGCCTTTGGATGCTCTGCAGCCTCAAAAAGCAGCCAATGTGGAATCATGCCGCGCGATCCTCAATTCACAAAGTTCCAAGGGCCACAACAGGCTGGAACGAAGGAAAATCAAAACCAATGGATTATAAAGTCCGCAAGAAGCACAAAGTGGTGTCTGCGTGGGATGCCTCAGCCCTTTGTCCAAGTGACGGGACTTCAAAATCACACAATCATGGAACAGTTTGGGTTGGAAGGGACCTCCAAGCCCACCACTTCCACCCCTGCCATGGGCAGGGACACCTTCCACTGGATCAGGGGCTCCAACCCCCATCCGACCTGGCCTTGAACCCCTCCAGGGATGGGGCAACCACCACTGCTCTGGACAACCTGTTCCAGGGCCTCCTCACCCTCACAGCAAAACATTTCGTCCTAAGATCTCATCTCAATCTCCCCTCTTTCAGCTGAAAACCATTTCTCCTCATGCTATACCTGCACTCCCTGATTAAGAGCCTCAGCTGCTGTCCACTTGGCTTTCAAACAGGGAAGGCTTTGGAGTCTGGAGATGAAGTTGAGAATGCGACTTGTGTTGTGTACTACACCCTCTGTTTGGGCTGATCCAGAGGAGCGAGAGAGAAAGGAGGAAAAAGGAAGCAGAAGAGGAGGATGAACATGGACTGATACAGCTTAAAGGATCAGAGCAGCCCTCCAGTACTGAACGGGGCTGCAGGAAAGCTGGGGAGGGGCTCTTGATCAGGGAGTGCAGGGATAGGATGTGGGGGAACAGTTCACAGATCACCTGCACCACGGCCCTTGAAGGCAGAGTCACCACCTTCACACACTCCTGTATTGGCGAAAACAAAACAAAATATGATGCACCACCTCATCCATCCTGACAGGCATCTTGGCTGACATCCTACAAGTCCCAGGCTCCAAATGCTCTGAACATCTTTGTTCACCTCCTGGCATCTCAGAGGGCAAGAAAGTTTTTAGAAGGAGGTGGGGATGGATCTGTAGTCTAGTTTAAGCAGAACTCAGACACCGCTTTAGACAGGTCGCTCTAATGACACACAAGTTGCTTTATCTCACAAAATACACCAGGTTTGGAGCTACACCAGGACAGGCTTCCTGACGAGCGAAACAACACGATTTAGTTCTTTATAAAAACCACCACTCTAACTGAGCAGATAAATGTAGCTGCCAACAGATTATTCGGACAAGCACGCTGTCGATCAAGGGCTTAGCGGGGCTGAAACCCAACTGCAGCACAATCAAAAAAGGGTTCATTATTCCCCTTCCTCAGAAGCCAGACAAAGGTAATGCTGGGTTTCTGAACCAAAAAGGCATTTTTTGCAAAAATTACAGGAACTTCACAGCAGATAAAGCTTACTTCACGTATAGGAACAGGTTCCTGACCAGAAAAAAAAGCATCTGAACGTTTTACTTATAAGACAAAGTGGAAAATCTGAAGCTTAAAGGGTTGGCAAGCTCAGCAGTGATTCAAGTCATGAACCTAAAGCAAATAAGACAGAGTGGATCAGACTTCATGAAGACCAAAATGCACAGCAGGCACTGTTGGCCTGGACCTCATGTCCTCCTTTAACTTCTGCATTGAACACTATGCTTAATTATTCCAAAACCGGAGCCTCCCATCAAATCTGAAACAGCAGTTCATTTGAAAGGGCTTGAATTCTAGAGCACTCAACCCGTAATAGGCTCGTGGAGCTCTCTGGGCACAAAGCCTCCAAGTTCTCACTGTCTCCTCTGGCGCAAGCATCCATTGCACACCCTAAACCCAAGTCTGAACTCACCTGGAGACGGAGGCTGGATCTTCGTCTGAGATTTCTTTGAATCGGCAGCTGCAAAGATATCCGGAGGGGGGTCTTCACCTCGCTCTATCTTGCACTTGAAGGCGTAGAGACACTGGATGTACTGCTTCTTCAAAGAACTAGCTGCGCTGCTGGACGTGCCCACGTTGAGATTGGTGGCTAACTCACACCACTTCTTGTTTTTGCTGACCTGCACAACCAACCAAGAGGCTCTAAACTCAATATCCAAGTTCCTTCTCCTCCAATACATTTTCTAGGAAGAAAGCAACACTCCCCAGCTAAAACAAAGGACGCTCTAAGGGCTAAGCAAGGCAGACACAGTTGTGTTCAAACTCAGAACTAGTAGTAAACTCTCTTCCCCACCTAGAGATCATTTGAATAGGGACAGACTGCAAATCAAATTAGCCATGAGATCAGTTGACAGCCTGATGCAAAGTCAATAGAATCATGGGGTGGTTCAGGTTGGAAGGGACCTCAAAGCCCATCCAGTTCCAACCCCTGCCATGGGCAGGGACACCTCCCATTGGATCAGGGGCTCCAAGCTCCATCCAACCTGGCCTTCAACCCCTCCAGGGATGGGGCAGCCACCACTGCTCTGGGCAACCTAGGCAAGGGTGTCCCCACCCTCATAGGAAAACACTTCTCCAAGATCTCAACTCAATCTCCCCTCTTCCAACTGAAAACCATGCCTCCTTGTCCTATCTCTGCACTCCCTGATCAAGAGCCCCTCCCCAGCTTTCCTGGAGCCCCTTTCAGCACTGGAAGCTGCTCTAAGGTCTCCACGGAGCCTTTTCTCTCCAGGCTGAACAACCCAGCCTATTAAGGAAGCATTAAAAAGCATTTTTAAAATTATTATTAGCATTATTTAAAAAAGTAAAAGCAAAATAAACAGGTAAGTGGGAAGCCAGGGCTACCCCAGAGCTACAAAGCTACTTTGAATCGTGTGGCCCATTGACTTGTGACTGCCAGACAGGAAGCAGCTCTGACCACAGACACCTGGTCACCCACCTCAGTCAGTCCTCTGATCTCCTTCTCTGAGATGCAGAGCCGGTAAAGGACCAAGGGCTTCCTGCCCACCGCTGGCAGATTTGTCATGCCCATGGCCTTCTCTTCAGTAAAGGCCAGGTAACGATCGACCCAGAGCTTCCTCTCGGGCTCACCACCCAGCTCGTAGAGTTTGGTGATCTTCTCATTGGCTGTAGTAGAGGAACTGGACTTCTAGGAGAAGGAAAGAGATACCAGCACTGAGCAGCACAAAACCAGCTGGCTTACAGCAGAGAGGGTTTCAAAAAGGCAGTCAGGGAAGAGCTCCAAGTTCTGCTCAAGAACAGCTTTATATTAGACCCACACTTGTATCAGACAAACATCAGGCAGGCATTATTCGACAAAGGTATCTCAAAAATCAGCTGCTACTCAAGGAATTCACAGTTTTCAAAAGTGAAAGGTTTCAGGAATGCCACAGAAACCAAACAAACCTCAAGGAGTCCTTGCAGAGAGCCATCTCTTTGAGGCATCCTTTGTGGGCTCATTTGCTAAATACAGGAGAAAACATTTAATTCAACTGCAAAGGAGTTTCCCCCTGGCTACTGCACCCTGCCAGGGTGAGAGCTGCCTCTGGTCAGCCTCTTCTCCTACTCAAGAGGGAGATGCATGCCTCAAAGGAAAGCTAAGATTTGAAGCACCTGTGACCTCAAAGCCCCTCCAGTTCCACCCCTGCCACGGGCAGGGACACCTCCCACTGCATCAGGGGCTCCAAGCTCCATCCAACCTGGTCTTGAGTGAGAGGTGTCCCTGCCCATGGCACAAGATGGAACTGGATGGGCTTTGAGGTCCCTTCCAACCCAAACTATTCCATGATTCTATGATACTAAGAAGCCATAACACGAGCAGAAGTGAGAGATCTTCTCAACGTTCTCGCAGGCAGCTGGTAGCACAAGTATCAAACTTCCAGAGCATTTGCTGTCCTTCAAGTAGAGACTATGGGCTCAGAAACTGCTTGTTTTGCTGGCTCTTTTGAGACTGGTAGCAGCAATGCAAAGAAAAACATTCCCTGAAGAACCTGTTTGCCTCCCTCTTCTGGCTTTAATACAGGATTAGGAAGAGGTTTGTTTGGGAAACAACTGTAACACTTTAGAGTCCCACCTCCCAGCTGAGAGATGAGAACCAAGTAGCTCCAAGCCTACACCAGAAACAAACCCCGCGTTGTTCACGCTCCTTTGGGCAGTTTCACTCTGGCAGGTGATAATTCCTAATACTGAATCATTTTGCAAGTGTAATTGATTGCTCCCAAAGGGCTGGGAAATGCTCCTCTTCATTTCTCAACGGTTTATGAATCCAGAAGCAAACCTCTCAATTGTTCCCTCATAAATCCTAAAAAACCTCTTGTAAACACTGTTGAACCACTGTTCCAAGATGGATCTGTTCTAGGTACAGTTCAAGCCCAGCCAGGGCTGGCCACATCAAGTATAATTCAATTTTCCTACACTGAGCACTTCAACAAGGTGGTTTCTACCTTTACACTTTGGATTCAAGCCACACACTACACTGATTAGGTATTCAAAGGACCCGGGGACTTGGGAAAGGTGACCCAACAGGTCCACCTGTGCAGGTACCTTCTCCCCACTTATCAAAGGCCCAAAAGTGCAACGAGAATGTAAAAATAAAGTGTGCCAGGCATCCATCAGGAATTCTAGAGAGGCTTGAACTCTTGAGTCACAAAGAGGGGAGGACACAAGAATTCTGATAGAGAAGTCCCTTTCCTGGCCTTAATGAGGGTCGGTGGGTATGGCAGCCTCACCATTCAGGCTCCTCCACAGAACTTATTACACCTGGATTTAGTGGTTTATTGCAGAGCCCTCTCCAAAACACACTTGTCAAGACAATTATTTCTTTGAAATGAGTGTCCTACTCACTCATCACACTCAAGTTAAAATCCTGGTTGCAAGGAGCAATCGGATCACACGCTACAAGGACAACTTCTCTACAGCGAGAAGTCTGTCCAGGGTAAGGAGGAGGAACCCAATCGTGTTCTCTCAGGAACCACAGTCACCACTAGACAGATGCACTGTTCCAGTTACTGTGTCATGGTTTTATCTCCCTGGATGCTGACAAGGATGGAAGTCATTAGAAAAACGAAAACATTTTACCTTTGACTTGGATTCTGCTTTGGGTGTCCCATCTGCCTTATTGTTCAATTTAGTTGCGGGTGTTAATTTGACATCCCCAAGGCCTATCATTTCAGGGCTTGCTGCCATCCCTAGGAAGTCAGAAGAATCTTTAACACCGATTCTCAATATGGGACAACGAAATCAATGCAACATTTGACAGATGGTACCGGCTTACCTGCAGAGTTATTAGCCATGTTCCCACCCATCGGATAGGGCGGGCCCTGGGGGTTCATCATGCCAGCCATACTGTTAATTCCCTGTCCGTAAGGAGGTCCAGTGCCCATCATCCCACCTTGGTTCATGTTGGGATAACCAGGAGGCCTAGAGAAAGCAAGGATAAAAGACATTCACTCCAAATACTGAGCATTAAGATCTTGTCCTCAAAAGAAGCAGGTTTGCTAAGAGAAGTCTACAAAGGATGTGGAGAACTGACTTTCCCCAGCTTCCTTCTCCAGCAAAAGACTGGTGCTACCTGACAGTTCAGCTGCGCTAGAGTCTCATTCTCAACAGAAAAGGGGATGTAAACTAGCTTGCAAGAGGGAGCTCAATTCTGAACCTTTTCACCATCGGTCTTGTTCTGCTGCACCCGTAAAACAAACTTCATTCTAGTTGTTGTCTTCACAGGGAAGAACAGACCTGCAAACACCTCAGCCCTGTGAGAAGAGTTTATTTGTAGAGATCATAGAATCATAGAATAACCAGGTTGGAAGAGACCCACCGGATCATCGACTCCAACCATTCCTATCAAACACTAAACCATGTCCCTCAGCACCTCGTCCACCCGTGCCTTAAACACCTCCAGGGAAGGTGAATCAACCCCCTCCCTGGGCAGCCTCTGCCAGTGCCCAATGACCCTTTCTGTGAAGAATTTTTTCCTAATGTCCAGCCTAAATCTCCCCTGGTGGAGAGGGGAGGTTGGACAGTGACATTGGGAAGGACAAATGGGGGGTACCAGCTGCATCACATTCCGTTGTTGGTTGCAGCAGAACCATCTTGTCTATTTTAACAGTGAAATTTGATCAAAATGCTTCTACAAACACCGGCAAATGCTACGTTTGAGCTGAAAATGCCAGTCTGTCAGTGGGGTGACTTAGCACATCGCCCGTCCTTCCTCCTCTCCATTACTGCCTCTGTTAGAGATCACTTCCTGCACAGCTATCTTGGAGGTAGATTTGTTCAAACATTACCTTCCTGGAAAAAAACCCTTTGTTTTATTTCAATGAAGGCTAAAAAAATGCCTAAAAAGCCTAAAAATAGCGTCTAAGATCTCTTGCAATTTTCACTGCCTTCCATTGTAACATCAAAAACGTTGCTCATTTACGCAGCTCCTTGTTTTCTTTTCCTCCTGGTCAACTTTGACAAAACCCACATTCCTCCCATGGAAACCACTGGAAGTGGGAGTAAAAAGACAGTATTTTCAACATTTTGCATTAAAAAGCATCAACCAACACAAACAACCGAGAGCAAAACACTCCTCTCCCTGGGACTCGCTGCACCTAATTCTGCCTCCGGTGTGAGACCCACCTCTCAGCTCCCCTCTGAGTAGTGAAGGGATCAGAATGTCCAGAAGCCAATTCAGTCCAAGCTAAGATGAGACGGTAAAAAACAGTATTTCCCTTAAACACATTAAGGTATTTTTAGTCTGAATCACCAAATGCGGTTTTCATCATCACTGAAACAAAGCTGGAGGCCAAACCCCTTTGCAGGAGATTTTAAAATCCCTGCCCCAAGAGCTCGTGGCATTTCAGAGCTATCAAATCCTCAAGCCCAGAGGGGCAGAGCCCAAAGCTACAGAGATGAGCTATTTCTATGCTCAGAGGGAAAAACACAATATAAATGTACACCAAAGAAAATATAAGCCTGAAAGGACAGATACACAGCAACGGTGCAAGGTGAAACGTGAATATCCCCTTCCATTAGCAGGAGTGAGCAGCCTGCTTCTCCGAGAGGCAAAGGAGAAGGTTTGCCTCCAGGATCTGAGAGGGGTCACTGGAACCAGGAATATTCATACATGAACCAGGCAGAACGAGGGGATACAGCTTAGTAACGCCAGGCAGGAAAAGATCTGCAAGATGTGAAGCCAAACAATGTTAAAAACAGTTTGAAAATTACCTCCTAACCCACCAGCTAACGACCTTTAAAGCTGATCTCGTCAACTTCACCTATGCATCAAGGCTTAACCTAAGTACTGCGAGTCATTTAAAAACGCTGGTTTAATTAAGCAGGTTAATATAGGGTTGCTTTAGACGTGTAAGCGAGGGATCCCTGCCTTGCTAGCGCACCATCATGGACCTCGTACCCAGGAAGACACCAGCCTTTCAGCTCTGAGATCACAAACAGGACCATCAAAATCAACTGGTGAAGTGACTTTCACCTCTAAAGATCAGTAAGTTTTACACATTCAAACAATAAAGCCATTTCCCAGCTAAGATGCCAGCACAGCAGCGTTTACCAAGTGTTATCCAGCAGGACTAAGTTTCTTGGAAGCGAGACTGATGCAAGGGGAAGGTGAGAAGCCAGGACTGGAACACCTAAAAGCAACCAGCACATCCATAAGGGACTCTTTTCAACCTATCAAGTCATTTCTTTCCCCATCTATCAAGTAATTTTCCCAGGATGCCGACCGTCAAGGCACAGAGTAGAGTTTTTAACCAAACCTGACGGGTGCCATCCAGCTCCCATCTACTCAAGAGGGGAAATAGAACTCAAGGCTACCCATAAAATGGTCTGTAGAGAAACAGAGAAGCCTTTCAAATAGAGCAAATCTCATTGAAGTCATGGAGTCCCGCTGCCGGCAGCAGGTTCTGGATCGAGCCCAAGAGGAGAGGGCCAGCAAGGTTTTATTTGCCTCCCACAGAGCATCAGGAGGGGACCTGGAACTAGACGGTGGCCCCAGGAGAAGGGCTCTCCTCTCCCCTCCTCCCGCCAGCGCAGCCAATCGAGCCGAGCCGGGAGGTGAGGCTCCACAGCCGTAACTCTGCCAACTTGAAGGAAACGTCAGGGGCTGGAGAATTTCCTCACGTGTTTCCAATGTGGTTTCTATGCATTTTATTGCTCATTTGCAGATCAAAAATGCTGGAGGGATTCCAACTATTTCACACAGAATCTCACACTCCCGGCTGGCTGCAGCCCCAAAGCCTGAGTTTCTTCCCTTGAAATACTGCCCAGTGTTACTTTGGGATGTGACCTGATAGCGGAAGCCCACGGGGACCCTGAAACGATAATCGTTCCAGCTGCGATTGGTTGCCCAGCGCTGGCTGATGCCAGCACGGGTTTGTCAGTGCTGCTGACAAACAGGGACTCAGCAGCTAACGCCTCCTGTTCACACCACAACAAAAACCATGCCTGGAATCACACAATCCGGTACCCAACGGAGGAGGCAGGGAGTTCTTCCGCCTCAGGGAAAGGGTTGCAAGTCCTGGCATGACCAGCCCAAGGGAGCCTGATGCTGGAAACCGCCACGTTTCTTTTCTATGAAAAGAGGAACCACCAGTTTGCTATGTGATAGCAGCTGGTTTGTTAAACAGGGATGAAACAACAAGAAATACTTCACATCAAAACCTTCGAGGAGAAGGGATTGAAGGCTCCGCTCCAGCCCAGCCCACCGAGCCTCAACAGTGGGAAGACTGACCAGAAAGCAAAGGGATCCCCTCGCTGGGGTTTGCAGCCTTCCCTGCTCATTGGAGAAGAGGAGGCTGAGGGGAGACCTCATTGCTCTCTCCAACTACCTGAAAGGAGGTTGTGGAGAGGAGGGAGCTGGGCTCTTCTCCCAAGGGACAGGGGACAGGATGAGAGGGAATGGCCTCAAGCTCCACCAGGGGAGGGTCAGGCTGGACATTTTCACAGAAAGGGTCACTGGGCACTGGCAGAGGCTGCCCAGGGAGGGGGTTGAGTCACCTTCCCTGGAGGGGTTTAAGGGACGGGTGGACAAGGTGCTGAGGGACATGGTTTAGTGATTGATGGGAATGGTTGGACTCCATCATCCGGTGGGTCTCTTCCAACCTGTAGATTCTAGGATTCTATGATCTCCAGCCTAAGAGTGGATGGCGAGGGAAGGAGCCGGACGACACTGTCAGATCACTAGATAGCACTCAAGGAAATGATGATCAGGAGACGAGCATGCGGCAGAGCTTAGAAATTCCATAAGGCCGGTTGTTTCCATACAGGCGCTCACAAGCAAAACCAGAGAACAATAGCTAAATTTATTCCCTCATTCTTTCTGAAAGGGAAAAAAGCTGCTTCATTGCCTCTGACTAATTGAAACACCTACTTTCTATTACAATTTCATTTTCACTGCAGTTTCTTTTCCACTTAATTCAAGAACTATCAACACTTGGAAATCACAAGCTTGTCCTTTCCTTCCCCTTTATTTCCACACCCAAAATACCTCAATCTCCTCTATCACAAATTACACAGCTGACTGGCAGCAATTTTGGGGAAACGGGTAGACTTGTTTCTCCTTCTAAGGCACAGAAAACAGAATCTTGCATCTCATGCTTCACAAAACACTTTAGAGATAAACACAAAGAGACCTGGAGATCTTGCCATGCTCTGTCCGCACCAAACTTCTCATCCAAGGCAGCACCTGGCAAAGCTGACCTGACATTTCCACAGATCATGGAATGCTTTGAGTTGGAAGGGACTTCAAAGCCCATCCAGTTCAACCCCTGCCACGGGCAGGGACACCTCCCACTGGATCAGGGGCTCCAAGTCCCATCCAGCCTGGCCTTCAACCCCTCCAGGGATGGGGCAGCAACCACTTATCCAGATAACCTGGGCCAGGGCCTCCCCACCCTCACAGCAAAACATTTCTTTCTGAGATCTCATCTCAATCTCCCCTCTTGCAGCCCAAAACTCTTCCCCCTCATCCTATCCCTGCCCTCCGTGATCAAGAGACCCTCCCTAGCTTCCCTGGAGCTCCTTTCAGCGCTGGAAGCCGCTCTAAGGTCTCCCCAAAGCTTTCTCTCCTCCAGGCTGAACAACCCGAACTCTCCCAGGCTGTCCTTGTACGGCAGGCTCTCCAGCCCTCGGATCATCTCCATGGCTTCCTCTGGACTCACTCTAATAGACCCACGTGCTTCTTGTGCTGAGGAAGGAGATCACTGCTGCACAGGACACTTCTGTGCTTTATGAAATAACATATACATTCATAGCTTTGCCTCTTCTCTTGCACCTCCCATTCCAAACAGGACAGGATCGACAGTTGGAAGGACAATAGGGATTTAATGCTGTAAAATCAGGGGGTTTAGTCCCTCAGATACACCACTGGAAGTTCAAGCTCTGACCTGAGCAACGACCACACGTGAATAACTACAAACCAGAGGTCCTGGGTTCTGCACCGAGCTCTTCTGGAGGGAAACCCAAGATCCTGGTTACAAAACCCAACACGCGTTGGGTATGCTTCCTATCAGCATAAAACACCATTCACTGATCCTGCTAATCCCAGTGTTCCAGGTCCTGGGCTCCCCAGGGCATTTCTCTGCACATCCCTGGTGATGCCCGGGCACCCAGCGTGCAGCCACCCTGCTCTGAAATGCACACAGCTCTACTCCCTCTCCAGGCAAGCAATAAGACAAGCTCAAAAGGCAAAATGCAAACCAAACAGAAGCATTCCGACATGGAAAACGGAAATAAAAAATAGTTACAAGGAGCCTGAAGTGACCAGCAAGTTCAACTCGAAAAGGTTCTTTTCCCCTCTCCCAAAACAGATAGCCAGAATGATCAGTTTTGAGCTCAAATAATATCAAGAAAGGGTTCCTTTCCTGGGCTGCCCCTCCCTCGGCAGCACTCTCAGCTCTCTGCTGTGTTTCTGCCTGTTGCAGCGATTATTTCCAGGTCAGGGCACGCAGCTGACAGAGCTCAACTTTATTCCACTCCAAGAGCACACAAGCTGAAGTGACCACTTTGGAAGAATGGAGGATCCAAACGGTGCTCCCCCAACAGCCTCCTGAGTACCCAAATTCAGAGCCTACCTGGCTTAAGAAAGGAAGAGGCAAGCAAACACAGAAATACCCCACGCTGCTGGGGATATGCACAGGAGGGCTCCTTCTGCACCAGCCAAACCCTGCAGCCTCACCCTTCTCCCCTCCCCACAAAATCCAGTTTCGTCAAACCCATTTTACATGGGTTTAGATCCAAGACGAGAACACCTTTGGAAGTTAAACCTGGATCAGGAATTTGGCTGCAGTCGGTTATACCCCTTCCTGCCATTGCCAAGACACTTTAAGGCTTGAAAGCAGAGAGGAACCCAAGTGAAACACAGCTGGAGAAGCAAAAGCGTTTTCCAAAGAGTGCAAAATAGCAAGAGTAAAACAATTCCCATTCCACAGCCAGATGAAAAGAAGTTGCCCAGAGAAGGGATGAGGTTTCTCCTTCAGGCCAAAACAAACTAAGGACTTTCTGGGGTGGGAATTCCAAAACTTTCATACAAGCTGCCCCCGTTTGCTTCATTCGCCGCAACAAAAACTCAAAGACAACCTTGCTCTTTCAGGACCCCCCATAACCCTGTCAGCATCCATCCTTCTGGTTTGGCAAGAAAAATTTGGGGAATTAGGGGGAAAATTGCAAAATTGGGGGGAAATTTGGGGAGTTTTGGGGGGGAAATTGAGGAATTTGGGGGAAATTTGGGGAGTTTGGGATGAAAATGGGAAGTTGGGTGGAAAATGGGGAATTTGGGTGGAAAATGGGGATATTTGAGGGGGAAAATTTGGGAATTTGGGATGAAATTGGGGAAAATTTGGGGGGAAATGGGGAAATTTGGGGGGAAATGGGGAAATTTGGGGAGAAAAATGGGGAATTTGGAAAAATGGGGAAATCTGGGGGAGAAAATGGGGAAATTTGGGGGGAAAATGGGGAAATTGGAGGGAAAATGGGGAAATTGGAGGGAAAATGGGGAAATTGGAGGGAAAATTGGGGAATTTGCGAGGAAAATGGGGATTTTGGGGAGAAAATGGGGAAATTTGTGGGGAAATTGGGAAATTTGGGGGAAAATGGGGAAATTTGGGGGGGAAATGGGGAGATTTGGGGGGGAAATTGGGGAATTTGCGAGGAAAATGTGGATTTGGGGGAGAAAATGGGGAAATTTGTGGGGAAATTGGGAAATTTGGGGGGAAATTGGGGAATTTGGGGGGGAAATGGGGAAATTTGGAGGGGAAATGGGGAAATTTGGAGGGGAAATGGGGAAATTTGGAGGGGAAATGGGGAATTTGGAGGGGAAATCAGGGAATTCGGGGAGAAAACGGTGAATTTTGAAGCAAAATCTGGGAATTCGGGGGGGGAGAAGACGCAAAGAATGTGGAGGTGGTGGAACTGGGATGGTGGCCAGAAGGTCTGGAGATGCCGGGGGGGGAACTGGGAGCACTGGGAGGGGGACTGGGAGGTAGTTATGGGGCACTGGGGTGGACTGGGGTGAACTGGGAGCAACTGGGAGCTACTGGGAGGGAGATAGGGAGGAGGAACCCGTGGTGGGATGGTCTTCAGAAGCTTGGGAGATGCTGTAGGAGCTACTGGGAGCACTGGGAGGGGGATTGGGGGTGACTGGGAGGTAGTTACGGGGCGCTGGGGTGAACTGGGAGCAACTGGGAGCTACTGGGAGGGGGAGAGGGAGGAGGAACCCACGGCGGGATGGTCTTCAGAAGCCTGGGAGATGCTGTAGGAGCTACTGGGAGCACTGGGAGGGGGACTGGGGGTGACTGGGAGGTAGTTATGGGGGACTGGGGTGAACTGGTGTTTACTGGGGGGGTCAGGTGGAGGTGCATGAGGCGGACGTGAACGCGGTGGCGCTGGCAGACGCGGGGGGGCAGCTGGTGCTGAGCAGGGGCGACGACGGGCTGGTGCGGCTCTGGGACCGACGGAGCCTTGGCCACCGCGGCCACCGCCCCGTCTGCCGCCTGGCCGGGCACCGTGGGGGGGTCACCTTCATCCACAGCCCGGTGAGGGGGGGCACTGGGAGGGACTGGGAGGGACTGGGAGGGGATTGGGAGGCACTGGGAGGGGATTGGGGGGCACTGGGATGAACTGGGAGGGGGAAAGGGGGGACTGGGATGAACTGGGAAAGGACTGGGAGGGGATTGGGGGGGACTGGGATGAACTGGGAGGGGGAATGGGGGCACTGGGAGGGACTGGGATGGACTGGGAGGGGATTGGGAGGCACTGGGAGGGGATTGGGAAGAACTGGGAGGGACTGGGATGAACTAGGATGGGGAAAGAGGGGACTGGGAGGCACTGGGAGGGGATTGGGAGGCACTGGGAGGGGGAAAGGGTGGACTGGGGGGGAATGAGGGGGACTGGGATGAACTGGGAGGGGGAATGGGGGGGACTGGGAGGCACTGGGAAGGGACTGGGAGGCACTGGGATGGAATGGGAGGGGAAAGGGGGGATTGGGAGGCACTGGGAGGGGGAAAGGAGTCACTGGGGAGGGGAAAGGGGGAACTGGGATGAACTGGGAGGGGGAAAGGGGGGACTGGGATTCACCCCTATTTACCCCGATGACACCTTAATTACCCCCATAACCTCTGAATTCGCCCTTAATCCGCCGTTAATTACCCTTAATGACTCCCCTAATCCCTTAATGAGTCTCCTAACCCCTTAATTACCCCAATAACCTCTCAATTTCCCAGTAATTAGCCCTTCATTAAACCTTCACTACCCCTTTCCCCCCCAATTACCCCCATAACCTCTCAATTCGCCCTTAATCACCCCTAATTACCCCATATCCCGCCTCTATCCCCCTATTTACCCCTTTAATTACCTCAACAACCGCCCCATTCCCCTTTAATTACCTTTAATTACCTTTAATTAACGCCCCCTCTCCTCACGCTCCATTTCCCGCCTCGCCTTTCCCGCCCTTTTTGTTGCCATGGCGGCCGCGCGCGGAGGGGGGGCGCGCGCGTGCGTGGCCACGCCCCCTTTTTTTTACGTGATGACGTCACCCCCCAGCGGCGGCGGCGCTGCTTCCGGGGGACCCGTCGCTGCAGACGTTCCGGGGTCACGTGCTGCTGCACACGCTGCTGCGCTGCCGCCTGGCGCCCGCCGGGGGGCGCGCGCTGGGGGCGGGGTGCGCCTCGGGAGGCGTCATCGGTGAGCGACGCGGGGGGGGTTGACGTCATCGGGGAGCGACGGGGGCCGGAAGGGGAAAGCGTGGGAAAAGGGGGTGAGGGGGGATCTATGGGGCAGAGGAAGGGATCTATGGGGCAGAGGGAGGGTCTATGGGGCAGAGGGAGGGGTCTATGGGGCAGAGGGAGGAATCTATGGGGCAGAGATTGAATCTATGGGGCACAAGGATGGATCTGTGGGGCAGAGAGAGGGGTCTGTGGGGCAGAGAGAGAGGTCTGTGGGGCAGAGAGAGGGATCTATGGGGCAGAGGGAGGGATCTGTGGGGCAGAGGGAGGGATCTGTGAGGCAGAGGGAGGGATCTGTGGGGCAGAGGGAGGGATCTGTGGGGCAGAGGGAGGGGTCTATGGGGCAGAGGGAGGGATCTATGGGGCAGGGAGGGGTCTGTGGGGCAGAGGGAGGGGTCTGTGGGGCAGAGGGAGGGATCTATGGGGCAGAGAGAGGGTCTATGGGGCACAAGGAGGGGTCTATGGGGCAGAGAGAGGGTCTATGGGGCAGAGAGAGGGGTCTGTGGGGCAGAGGGAGGGGTCTGTGGGGCAGAGGGAGGGGTCTGTGGGGCAGAGGGAGGGGTCTATGGGGCAGAGAGAGGGGTCTATAAGGCAGGAAGGGGTCTATGGGGCAGACAGAGGGTTCTATGGGGCAGGGAGGGTTCTATGGGGCAGAGAGAGGGATCTGTGGGGCAGAGAGGGGGGTCTATGGGTCACAGATTGGATCTATGGGTCAGAGGGAGGGATCTATGGGGCAGAAGAGGGGTCTGTGGGGCAGAGAGAGGGTCTGTGGGGCAGAGAGAGGGTCTGTGGGGCAGAGAGAGGGTCTGTGGGGCAGAGGGAGGGGTCTGTGGGGCAGAGGGAGGGGTCTGTGGGGCAGAGGGAGGGGTCTATGGGGCAGAGAGAGGGTCTATGGGGCAGAGAGAGGGGTCTATGGGGCAGAGATTGAATCTATGGGGCACAAGGATGGATCTATGGGGCAGAGAGAGGGGTCTATGGGGCAGAGAGAGGGTCTGTGGGGCAGAGAGAGAGGGTCTGTGGGGCAGAGGGAGGGGTCTGTGGGGCAGAGAGAGGGATCTGTGGGGCAGGGAGGGGTCTGTGGGGCAGAGGGAGGGGTCTGTGGGGCAGAGAGAGGGATCTGTGGGGCAGGGAGGGGTCTATGGGGCAGACAGAGGGTTCTATGGGGCAGAGAGAGGGATCTGTGGGGCAAAGAGAGGGGTCTATGGGTCACAGATTGGATCTATGGGTCAGAGGGAGGGATCTATGGGGCAGAAGAGGGGTCTGTGGGGCAGAAGGAGGGATCTATGGGGCAGAGGGAGGGAATCTATGGGGCAGAGGACGTGACCGCAGCGCAGCAAAGGCATAAAATGGAGGGGTGGGGGGGGCGTGTCTCTATGGGTCCGGGTGGGTCTCTATGGGTCCAGGGGGTGGATCTATGGGGCAGAGGGCACCCCCTGACCCCCTCGTTCCCCCCCCGTCCCCCCCCCGCAGTGTACGACGTGCTGACGGGGCGGGTGCTGCGGCGGCTCAGCCGGCACCGCGGCTGCGTGCGCGACGTCTGCTGGGGACCCCAGCCCTGGCGCCTCGCCAGCGCCTCGGTGCGCACCTAGGGGGGCGCCATGGGGCAGCTATGGGGCAGCTGGGGGGCCCCATCGGCTTCCGGTGCTTTCCGTTGGGTTCTATGGGGTCCCCATTGGGTTCTATGGGGTCCCCATTGGGTTCTATTGGGTTCTATTGGGTCCCTATTGGGTTCTATGGGTCCCCATTGGTTTCTATGGGTCCCTATTGGGGTCCCCATTGGGTTCTATGGGTCTTTATTGGGTCCCCATTGTGTTCTATAGGGTTCTATGGGTCCCCATTGTGTTCTATAGGGTTATATGGGTCCCCATTGGGTTCTATGGGGTTCCTATTGGGGTCTCTATGGGGTCTCCATTGGGGTCTCTATGGGGTCTCCATTGGGTTCTATGGGGTCTCCATTGGGTTCTATGGGTCTCCATTGGGTTCTATGGGTCTCCGTTGGGGTCTATGGGTCCCCATTGGGTTCTATGGGTCCCTATTGGCTTCTATGGGTCCCCATTGAGTCCCCATTGGGTTCTATGTGTTCCCCATTAGGTTCTATTGGTTCCTATTGAGTTCTATGGGTTCCCATTAGGTTCTGTGGGTCCCCATTGGGTTCTATTGGGTCCCCATTGGGTTCTATTGGGTCCCCATTGGGCTCTGTAGGGTCCCCATTGGGTTCTATGGGTCCCCATTGAGTTCTGTTGGGTTCTATGGGTCCCTATTGGGGTCTCTATGGGTCCCCATTGGGTTCTGTGGGTCCCCATTGGGTTCTGTTGGTTTCTATGGGGTCCCCATTGGGTTCTATGGGTCCCCATTGGGTTCTATGGGTCCCTATTGGGGTCCCCATTGGGTTCTATGGGTCTCTATTGGGTCCCCATTGGGTTCTATTGGGTTCTATTGGGTCCCCATTGGGTTCTATTGGGTCCCCATTGGGTTCTGTGGGGTCCCCATTGGGTTCTATGGGGTCCCCATTGGGTTCTATGGGTCCCTATTGGGGTCCCCATTGGGTTCTATGGGTCCCCATTGGGTTCTATTGGGTTCTATGGGTCCCTGTGGGGCAGGGGGAGGATCTATGGGGCAGGGGGAGGATCTATGGGGCAGGGCTGGGATGTGTGGGGCAGGCCCTCTGGCTCTGCCCCACAGTGGGACGGCACCGTGCGCCTCTGGGGCTACCGCAGCCCCCAAGCAGAAGAGGACGAGGAGGAGGAGGAGGAGGAGGAAGGCGCCCCCCAATAAAGGCCTCTGCCCCACAAGTGGCTCCCGGGCTCTTAATTGGGGGGCAGACGGCGGCCTGCGAGCCCCCTGCCCCATAGATCCCTCCTCTCTGCCCCATAGATCCCTCCCTCTGCCCCATAGATCCCTCCCCAGCCCCATAGATCCCCACACAGACCACGACCGCGGAGAAGCTTTGAGATCTTGACGCTCGCCCCACACTTATGGGGCTGGGCGGGGGGGTGGGGGGTGGCTGGTTATGGGGCAGCGCTGTGGGGCAGGGCCGTCGCCTCAGGAGGAGTCGGCATCTGGGGGAGAAAGGGGGTGGTGTGCCCCATAGATCCCTCTCTGTGCCCCATAGATCCCTCCCTCTGCCCCATAGACCCCTCCCTGCCCCATAGATCCCCCCCCACACCCACCCTGCCCCCCGGTGGGTGCCATCTTGGCTCGGCAGGTGACGAAGGCATCGAAGGCGAAGACGAAGGCGAGAAGGAGGCTGAAGGTCTAAGAAGGGGGGGGCGGTCACTTAGGGGGCATCCGTGGGGCTGGGGGGGGGGGATCTATGGGGCAGGGGGGGTCTGTGGGGCGGGGGGGGGGCCACTCACGAAATCTTGGCAATTTGTTAATTAGCACTAGAAAGGGGTAATTGTTGCCATTTCAGTTCTTAAGTTGTCACTGGAAAACAGGATTAGAGGAGGAAGGATTTCTCTAAGCCTCGGGAGAAAAGCTATTGCCGTGGAATATTGATGCAAGAAGAAATTCTTATATTCTGTGCTCTTCAGTGTACTTAGGAAAATAGTTCACTGCCAGTCATGATTTACTGTTATGATATTTCTCTTCTGTAATTCATAGGAACAATCAGAGAAGGCTGAGTTCTATTGAAGCCAACCTTTTTCTGCTCCACCTCTCTGGTGATTCTCCTACTCTGTTCCCGCTTGGCAGCTGACAGCAGCGAAGCTCTCCTGGCTCCAAGTGCCCACTGTCTGCCCCTGCTCTCCTGAACTCCTGCTATAAAATCTTCCCTGGTGAAAATATCCCAGCAGAGGTGTGCTGCTTTCTGCACTTGGCGTAGGTGCCTGGAGAAGGAGGCTATTCACTTCAGCTAATGCTGGCTGGTGTTTTCTTAATCTGCCTTTTCTTCTTCTACAGACAATTTTCTTAGGTCTGTGTTTGTTAAGAAGAGGTAAGATATCTTCTTTAGGACTAAGTTGTCTTTGAAGTTCCTTTATGAAGTTAGCCTTGTACGTCATAACAGGTACTGGGCTTTATTCAATGGAACTACAAAATGCTTAGACAAGCAAATGATGTAAGGAATAGTGGAACTGTGTGTTGTTTGGAAAGAGCTGTGCAAACTGCTGCCCAATGTAGATTGATGTGCTGAAGATTTATTTCTCAAAATTCAACATTTTTTAGAACACCTCAGTATTATCTTGGATAAATGCAAGATGTTAAATCAAACATGGCTCTTACGAGGGGGAGCAAATGGAACTAAAACAGTGGCAGCGACGAGATGTTCTCACAGTGATTACTTGGGTCCTCGGGGAAAACCATGAAATGGGAAATAAATCACGTTCTGGCCCCCATCAGCGTGCTATGTATCGCTTTTCTTAAGCAGGTCTTGGGGTAAAGAGCATACTAAAGCCTGAAAGGTTCTTGTGTGGGCAGAGAAAGAAAAGCATCACCGTCAGGATGTCAGCAGAGAGAGAGTGAAAGAATGGGAAAGAGAATAATTTGTTTTACCAGCTCCAGGATGGAGGTGTTCTAAAAATGACTAAAAGAACAGGGTAAGATGTATGTAGATAGAATCCATCCCTAGAGACTTCTTATTGTTTCTCTGCTCCAATCTTCATGTTAATACCTTTGGGTGAAAGAACTAATAATTATTTGCGTTGTAGAGGAGTGGTTTTCAAGGCTCGTTTTAATAGGAATTGTCATGGCGTTGTGAAAGAGCAAGAGTTAAAGGTGTTGTGTTAACAGGACTGGGAAGCAGACGAATAGTCCCGAGAGCTCTTTTGAGAGTGGGGGATTTCATCCAGGAGGAGAAGGCGGCTGCATAATCCTTTCCCCGAAGAGGTGAGTGCTAGAGGATGTAGGAGGAGTCTGAAGATGAGCTCATATTGCAACTTCTGACACCTACTGATTGTTTTAATTCAAGTATTCCAGAAAATCTGTTAAAAATTCATGCAGTTTGTTTTACTTTTCTAGTTTGGAATAATTGCAGTAGACTAGTAGGCTCCCATTTGGTTATAAGCTCTCCTAGATTTCCCCAATATAAACTACTTCATATTGTTCCCCTGGGAATTTAATTGCATTAAGAAATGATTGGCCCTGATAGACTTCTATGGTCTGTGATAATTATAATGAAATAAGATATCCATATAAAAGCATAAAATGATGCTGAAGCACATGCATTTTTGATCATCAATTAGTGAACTATCAAAGGCATTGCAGATGGAACTGGTTTTTTGCTTTTTAGAACAGAGCCTGACCACTGCAGCCTCAACTGTGTAGTAAGCTTATTTTTAGTCCTTCTTGCTTTAGTGAATACATCTGAACGTGTATTTATGTACATATTCAACTCTGCTGTGAACTTTGTAATGCTTTAAACCTTCCTGCGGAGAAGTCTGAGAGGTAGGTTTCCTTCTGGAAGAGGCCAGTGAGGCTGCTCCGTTGGTCCAGAAAGCTCTTTCTGTAGCAGTTTATTGTTTTCTTAGGGTGATACCAAATCTCCCCGTACTGGTTAATGGAGCAGCTGGGACCTGCTAACGAGCTGGTTCATAAGGAAACAGCTTACTCGTATAAAAGCAGCAAAGCTAAAAGCCGTTTGAAATCTGTGGTTCAGGAGTACTAGGGTTCTTATTCTCCTGTCCCCCAAAATCACTCTGTGTTCTGCCCATCTGGATTACTGTCAGGGGGGTTGGATTAATTAGATGAACAGATGTCAGTGTTTTATCCATTGCCTGGCATCCTGTCCTCTTCAAAAGTATCCACAGCTTCCAGTTGGGACCTCCAGGGCGCTGGAAGGATTTCCTCAGAGAAAGGCTAGGAGCTGGCTCCAGTATTTCAAAACCCACGTTACGGCAATCATGACATTTTACTTCTGACTCTGTTGCATTGGGTACAAAGTGAGGGAAAAACACGATTGCTTAAAAAGTGTGAGTGGAAAGGGGTGATTTGGATCTAAATATCTCATAGCATGTATTTCTACTTGTGTTTGTGTATTTGACAGCAGGTATGCATACACATGTATTTTTTCCCTTTTCTTAAATAATGTATGCTTTTTTATAATCAGATGTGCCTTAAAATATGACGCAAAAAGGGATGTTTGTCTTGGCTTATCTTTTCTGCCACACAGACATTCCTGAGCTTGAGCATGCGGGTGGTTAGAGGGTATTTTGATACGGTCTGCTTTCAGTAACGTCCTGTCAGGACTTGGGACTCATCTGCTCCTCTGATGGAACACTTAGGGCAGCAGCATCTTCTGTCGATATTTAGTAGCTGCAGGATTTCAGGTGCCATCACGATGAACCTGAATGTGACCTGAACTGCACTGAAAGCAGGTTGAGGCAGGAATGGCTTTTTATCTTCTTGAACCATGTTCGAGGTTGTGATCGTTCAAACTAAACATGGATCTATGCTAGCAAAGTCTTCCTCAGGGTGGATGTTCCCAGCTGTTTGGACATGTGCAGAGGGTGGGTTTATGCCTTGTGCTGAAGCTTGCGAAAAGAATGTAAAGGTGCACGTCTCTTAAGATTTCAATGGCATTTAGCTGTCAGAACTATGTAACAAGTGCAAATTAAGAAGAACGTAAGTGCAGCATCTGCCAAAAAGGCAGTAAAGATCTACCTGTGTTGTACGGCTGGCCTGTCGATAACTTTAGGACATGACCGCAGGTTTGAACATTTCAATCTGGAACAGATGTTCTGTTTCCAGGTATTCTTTTTGTGGGCTTTTGTTTGGTTTTTTGTTAGTTTGTTTGTTTGTTTGTGCTTGGGGTTGTTTTTTCTGTTATTTTAGCCGTGTAGATATTGACAAGAAAACAAACTAGCCCTGAACTCTGCCCCTACCCCGACACATGCTTGTTCCCACCCTAGGACCGTGGGTTAGCACTCTGCCTGCTGGGGGACTTGCAGCGCTTGGGCTCCTGTTCGTGTACTGACACAGCTCTATGGCCAGGACTACAGGACTCTCTTCTGATTATCCTTAGAGCGTTACTGGTTTTGCTCCAAGGAATCTAACTTAGCTGGAAAAGGACAAAACTGAATTAAAAAACAAAATGAGTAGAAAATTGCTTTTTGTGTTGTAACGCTTTATTGCCCTGGTTCTAGGCTTTTTGGCTCTGATTTGGGAGGTAGGGTTGTAGAGAAGAAGTTGAATGCCGTGTCCTGCTGTCCAGCAACCACATATGTTTAAGGTGCTAGTTTGAGAAAAACCAAAAGAGTTCAATAGCGTCATGGGATTCTGCCACCTTTCCATCAGATCTCTGTATCTCGGTCTGGCCCGAAGCACAGATCTTAATCGGACAATATTTTATTTTCACTCCCCTGCACGTGCAGTCATTTGGAATGATGCCTGGCAGAATCTGCCTCCAGATGGGATGGAGACGTTTCTTTCTTCCCATACCCACCTAGAGATGCTCTGCTTACTTCTGTTTTGTAATTCTTGTCACAAGGCTCCAAAATTTTTCTAGTCTTAACACCTGCAAGTCTGAATGAGGTAACGTGATAACATTATCCAAGTGCAAACTCCAATTCTGTTCTTCTGGACCTTGCAATCCAGAATGTGAATTTATGATGTGAGGGGAGATTCTTTCAATGTGGCAATTAATGTCTTTGTCAATCCCTTTCTTTTACAGTAGTACCCTTACTACTCCTCCAAAACATATTTCTGTGAATTGGATTCAGTTATGTAGTTTTATGGGGGTTGGTGGGTTTTTATTGTTTGGGGTTATTTTGTTTGTTTTCATGCAGGGTTTTTTTGTGTTTGGTTTTGGTTTTTTTTTTCTAGTATTAGCTGTGTGCCTATCATTCTTCCCTGAAGTGAAACCCACTTGCATCTCAAAGCCCTTCATCTTGATTTACACTGTGTGGAAACTTAAGCTATTTGGTCTTAGATTGATCCGACACTGCTCACGGCTTTGCCGTTCTTCCTTTCAGCAGCCTGTGCTCACAGTCTCTGTGAGACGAGCAGGTTGATTTACTGCTGGAGAACACTTGGGTTGCAAACTTTGGCATACCTGCTTGTATTGTTTATTCTTGCACGACTATTACGGAGCATTGTGCTTTAACAAAATATGTTTCCTCTAGAATGTGGAGCATTTAGGAGAGTCTAGAGTAATTGGAAACTTAATTGTAAGTAATTGAATGTGGGTAATTAACTATGGACTGTAAAGTGGAAAAAAGAAAGAGGAAATGCCTACTAAAAGCCATTAGTATAGTTCTGCAATAACCTCTGTCCATTTTTTATAGAACCGATTGTGCACGCATTTAGAAATGGTACTTGTCACGTGAATTAATTATGCGATCTGTTGCCAGGGAATTGTTATCATCGGTGTTCTCCATCTCTGCTGAAATACTAATTAGTATCAGTTTGAGCAACATGGGCAACCCACAACTTATTCTGTGAAACACTTATTTTTTTCTGGAAAAAAAAATATAAATATTTAAGATTTAAAAAGAAAACCCCGAACACTGCTTTTATTTCGATGAACAGTAAGTTAAGCTTTATTTAAGAGTAAGAAATTTTGAAACTGCTGTTGTCACAATGCGGAAGACGGAGTGGCAGTATCTTTTGTGTTTGACGGGTAACGAATTAATGCAGAACTAAAAGATCTAATTGTCTTTGTTTGAATTTGCATAAAGAGCAGTCTTTGTTACATTTTCCTGCAGAATGTCTTCCTTGCTGGAGTGTGTCTGGGGTCCGCTCCGCCGGACCCTGACGAGCCACCAGCAAAGAAGGCAAGAACAGATACTGCATATGACACGAGGGTTGAATGTGCCCCATTTTCCTTAGGTTCCTGTACTGCAGGGAACTCTGTCTTTTGTACTTGTCTTTGAGCGTCAAGAGGAAGTTGTGGAAGCAAACAAATGCCCGGAATCAGGCAAAATAGAAGCGCAGCCCAAGGCGCCTCCAGGGTCATCCTGAACAGCGCCAGAATGCGAGGAGGCGCCGGCCGACTGGGGCACCCAGATCCAAGGCTGGAGTGAACCGGCGCCGGCCGAGGACACGCACCCGTCGCCGCTGACCCCAGCACTGGGTGTCTGTGGAAGCAGTGTCCTGGAGAATTACAGACACTGCAATGCCATGACCATCAATCAAGTTGAAATGAAAGCATGAGTGTGTGTTTGTGCCCTTGTGTGGCATCTGCATGTCCCTTGGTTTCCTACACCATGGATGGGTGTCTGTGTCTGTTGGGGGGTTGTGGCCTCTAGGTGGGCATCAGTGTCTGCTGGGGGAGAGCTGTCCCGGGGGTGGGAATCCACACCTGGTGGAGGGGGGTGTGCTTCATGGGTGGGCTGTCCTGCGGGTGGGTGTCCATGTGTTCCTGGGGTGTATTCTATGATTCTAACACTATATCATATGAGACAAGCTGTTGAGGAGTTTTCAGATCAAAATGGGCAGGGATATTTTCATGTGCACAACCCACCTTTTGCACCTGAATAAAGCTAGCCTTGCAAAAGAATTAATCACTGGAAAGGACACATTGTCTTTAAGGTTTCTCTCTGTATCATTAGAAAGTTGCTCTGTCTTGTACTTCTCTCATTTCTCACCGGAAGCTTTCCTCGGTGCTTTTTTTTCAGAGTTTTCCAGAGTGCTCACATAGCCCTTTCTCATGGGCTTTGTCTGACAGTCCCCTTGTAATCACAGGTCATCGGCATGAGAGAGAAGGCCATCAAATGTGGCGGTTAGGAGCGGGTACAATATCTGTGAAACTCTGTTGTAAGTAACCGCTTGGGCGCTGCATTCACCTTGTGAATTATGAGAAGGCTTTTGGACCTTGTCCGAACTTGTCCCTGGGACTCAACTGCAAGTTTCCACGTTTCTTTTAGATAATGAAGCAGGAATCTTTGCCTTGGTGTGAGTCGTGTGACATTGGCTACTTAATCGTTTCACACAGGCCCCTCCAGTCAGGGCCTTGGGTACCTGGGCTCCGCCACCTTCCCCCCACACACACACAGCCTCGCTGCCAAATACACGGCAGCCTGGTGCCACCTGTACTGCCCCTGCTAGGGGTGAAACACCCGGGCTTTAAGGAGTGAGCTTACGCTTTTGTGGAAGCCTCTGCTGGAATCGCTGGTCTCATTCCTGACCTGTAAACGTTACCTCGCAGCCTCTCATTATGTCTGTAAATTTAAGACTTGGATTTTTCCTCTGAAAGCCTTAAATCAGCCGCTGTAAGGATGCCAGTGGCTGCAGCATGTTGCTAGTTACTTGTATGCTTGTCTGATGTGTTCCCCAGCTCCTGGGCAGCCCAGGGCAATCCTTAACCAATTGTTACAGGTCTTTCGCTGGCAATTTTCTGCTCCAGAGCCCACCTCAGTCATCGACACGTTTGGACACCCAGCAGTCATGTGAGAAAAGCAGATTTAAACAGATATCTGAGAAACCAGTGATCGGGATAAAGCACATCCACTCCGCTCTGCCCAGGGCGATTCCCCCATAGAGCTGGCAGCATCCCGCAGGCTGCAACCAGAACACCCTTCTAAGGCTCCCACACCTTGTTCCAACCCAAAACACTCATGCAATTCGTTTTGTTAAATCTTAAACAATTATCACAGGGCCTACAGCCTTCAGAGGCTGTGAAGGTTTTTGCAGGCTGAAGGACACAGGCAAATGGAGGCTGTCCTTGAAAAGACTTTGGCTGGGAGAAGGAGAAGCAAAGTAACAAGAAGAAACACCACGGCGCAGCAACAGTTCATCTCAGCCAATAATATTCCTGACCTAGGGGGGGAACAAGTAGCAAAACCCACTCACTGTAAAGAATACATCGCCTGTTCTCACCAGTTAACATATGTAAAGGAGCCATTAAGCCTAAATAAAGGTCTTTGCTCCTCAGGCAGTTGTCCCTGCAGCAATCCCCTCCAGAGGCCAGGGCTACTCCCCCTGAGGGAGTCCTGACTCCAGACATTTCACACGTTCAGCAAGAGGATGGAAACTGGCAGGGTCCTCATGCCCTTGTGCTCTGCCCTGGTCTTCCCCCAGCACTGTGGTTACCCACGGTAACTGGGATGGGAGCTGACTCCAGCAAGATCCACCGCCTTCAGCCAAGGTTATTTCTATCAGCCTAGTGCACATCAGGACTGCAATGTCCCACTGGCAAAATAGGCTTTCTTCGTCCCCTAGCAGAAGGAAACCACTGCCCCCCGCAGCCTGAAAGGACCACAGAGCCCAGTCACCAAGGGGTCTGCAGGAGCTGGAGCCAAGCCTGTCACAAGCAGGCACCTTCTGCAAACGTCACATCAAAAAGCAAAGAGAAGGGCAGGAAAAGGCCACCTTGTGATAAGAGGCTTCACTCACGTCTCGAAGCTGGGGAATCCGGCCATGACTCAGTCACCTGGAAAAAGCAACAACGGGACTGTGACAATCTAGAATCCCATTTGTGGCAGACAGGACACCCGTGTCTCCAGGCTTTATCTCCTTCCTCAGGCCGCTCTGCCACCAGCCTCTCACCCTGTTGCCATCTCTCTCCCAGCCGCTCTGCCTGCTGCTGCCACTTCTCAGGGACAGGCTCTGGCATTCCCTGCAGCCCGGGAGAAATAATTGTGAGGGTCCTTAAGCAAAGAAAAGGCAGGAATGTGAAAGCCATTCTGGCAGGGGGCGGCCGGGCTGGCAGCTGCTGGCACATCTCCGCCCCCTGAGATGATGCTTGGATGGGAGGGTGCTGCACACACCCCCTGGGGCAAGAATACACAGACAATAAGAGATTGCTGGAGTCCATCAGAATGTAACACGACTACACCGAATGTACCCCTAGACCAGCCAAGAAGATTGCAACTAACTATTTTGTATGTGCCTACTTTTACTATAAATGTAACTCCACAGGCACAGCCGGGGTCGCTCCCCTTGAAGAGCATCCCTGGCGGCCAGTCTGGTTTTTTAACCTCTTGCGCAAGAGAATAAATACTGTACTTTATTTTTGTACCAGCTTGCCGTGCCGTCTCGTTCTTAAGAGTCTGGACCCTAACAATAATAAGCACCAGTAACAACCAGTGTATTCCCCAGCGGCCGGTTTGTCTTTTTCCTGGGCAAGGGGTCCAGGTCGCAGGACTCGGCACCTTCGTTCTGCTCCAGGAGCAATTCTACATAAAAGTAAAGGTGCACGTGCTTTGGCGACCAGCTGGACGTGGGTAACTTCTGCCTGTGGGAGATGGCGTGCCCCACAGAGCTCATCCCTTGGGAGAAGGCAGCGGCCACCCTCCGCTTTCCCCCTCCACCTCTTGGGGGATGTCTGCTCTCTGCTCCTTGGAAAATGCTGGACTCAAAAATTGCCTTCAAAGGTCGTGGCAGGGCTTGAGCTTCCCTTGTGGGAAGGGATAAAAGGGATCCTGGCACCCATGTAGGAGAGACATCCCCCTTGGCCACTCTGGCATTGTCCCTGGGATGGTGCTTCCTGCAGCTGCAGGGCCCAACCCTCCCCTGAGGGAGCCCTGGCAGAAAGAGGACACTTCCCTGCTGGCTCTTGTGAGACAGAAGCAGGTTCTGGAGGCTGGCTTTGGGCTGGACCTCCCTGACACCTCTGTTTTTCGGCCAGTCTTCTCACTAGGAAAGTGAACATCTTGTGCCAGCTACAGTATGTGCTGAGCAGACGGGTCTCCTGTTATCCCTTCCTCTTTGTTTATAGTTTTTCCTTCTCTGAGGAATGTATAGTTGGGCAGACAAGGCAACTGGTACAATTCAGTGGAGATATGGCTGTTGGGAAGCTTATAATAGCATTAAAAATCATTCTTAGATAGAATAACCAGGTTGGAAGAGACCCACCGGATCATCCAGTCCAACCATTCCCATCAATCACTAACCCATGTCCCTTCAGCTCCACCCGTCCCTTAAACACCTCCAGGGAAGGTGACTCAACTCCCTCCATGGGCAGCCTCTGCCAGTGCCCAGTGACCCTTTCTGTGAAAAATTTTTTCCTAATGTCCAGCCAGACCCTCCCCTGGTGGAGCTTGAGGCCATTCCCACTTGTCCTGTCCCCCGTCACTTGGGAGAAGAGGCCAGCACCCTCCTCTCCACAAGCTCCTTTCAGGTAGTTGTAGAGAGCAATGAGGTCTCCCCTCAGCCTCCTCTTCTCCAGGCTAAACAACCCCAGCTCTCTCAGCCGTTCCTCATCAGGCCTGTTCTCCAGCCCCCTCACCAGCTTTGTTGCTTTTCTCTGGACTCTCTCCAGAGCCTCAACATCCTTCTTGGGGGGAGGGGCCCAGAACTGAACACACGATTCGAGGAGCGGTCTCCCCAGTGCCGAGTCCAGAGGGAGAAGAACCTCCCTGGACCTGCTGGCCACGCCGCTTCTGATACAGGCCAAGATGCCACTGGCCTTCTGGGCCACCTGGGCACACTGCTTATTATTTCTGCTTATTCCACATTATTAAAATATTTCCGCTTATTCCACAGCTGGCTCCAATCCAAAGGGAAATCAGCAGAGATATTAGAAACAGCCATGATTCCATTTCTATGTCACATTATGATGTGCTGCTCTACTCCGAAGGATTTAGTAGAGGTTCACGGAAACTGATATAAAAGACGACAAATTGAAGGCAAAGGGAACTTGAAGATTCCTTGAAAGGTGGACAAAATTTCATTCTGTGTGTTGGAAACAAACTAGCTCTCCCCATAGTTTTCCTTTCCAAAAGACTCATTGTTTTGCCAGCTTAAGTACTTCAATTAATTACATCCAAGCTGTAGGACAAGTGCACCCCTAGTCAAAACTTTTTTACTCAGCTCTCCTTCCAGCAAACTTCACCTTGATCCTGACAAGCAGACATACAGAGAGTTCACTCAGGCACACTGCATTCTTTTTATTCTCATTTGTTCTTTTGTATTTTTTAATTTGTCGGCAGGAATTAAACGTTAAATATAATACCTGGCTCTGCAACTGCTACAGTACAACACTAATATATTCAACCCACAGATGTCACAATGCACTCTTATTCAAACCCCACTGCTAAATCCTCAAAATAACAATGCTTTCTATATTTGAAAGCTTACAATTTTTCTTTTAGTAATGCTCTCTAATTACTGAAACTTATCCACACGTGTAGACAAGTAAAATTCAGACTCTGAACTTCAGTACGTTCTAGGATATTATCTTTACCATTCCATGAGAAATCACTGCAGCTGGAAATACACGTTTCCCCACTTAACAGTCGATCAGAACATTTTTGTGAGCTACTTACTTGTGTGAGCGAGCTGAGATCCTTGGGCAGTATCAGATCTGTTGGTATTCTACTCTATCCACAAACAGTTAGAGGTGCTATTCAGCATAACTCCCATCAAGTCATTTTTGGTGAAGGCTCCCAGAGAGTGCGCAGAACTGTCTTTTCCATCATACACCTTGTGGAAAACAAATAATAGCATTGAACTGGACATCTTATCTAAATATCTGAAAAATATGAGTTTATCCTTATACAACACTTCCAAAGTCGGCTCTGTACGGCCAATAGTTTCTCCAAAAGCATCACTGTTTCCGTTGTGTCAGGTACATACGGCTTGGTTACGCAGTTCAGTGAAATATAAAATATTCTGTCACTGTTAAGATGTTTTCCAGGCTTTTTTCCTTTTCAGTTTTGTGAGGCCATTTTGAATGGAATTAGTATTTATAAGCAAGCCCACCTTCTGAGGTTTCATAAAATCAAATTATTTATCAAGATTATTCACAAAGGCTGACAGAAGCATGACCTCTGAAATCACCACTGAAGTAAGTAACTGCTCTGTTTTCTAGTGTCCGGAGATATTAACACCAGAGCTGAGGGAGACGTATTAAAGTCAATCTGTCACTGCTTATTTCAGACTCTAAACCTACAGCAACTTTTTATCTTACTAAAGGTTTTAATAAAGAAAGAAAGGTCTTAATAAAGGTTTGAGTCTATTTCCAGCCTAAGTGTAGAGATGATCTCCTTTACTTATGTTATTTTATTAAAAACTTTCAATGAGAGACAAAATCAACACTATTAACCTCCAGTCACAGAATGAATAAGAGTTTCTTTAGATTGTTCACCAGCACACGACAAGCACAAAGAATTGGCTAGGGCTTGACAATTCAGTTTTGCTTATTGCAAAACCTTGAAAGCCATAAAGTACCGAAACAGTCCTCTAAGGGTTTTTCTGTTTGTTTGGGTTTGGGTTTTTGTTTTGTAATCAAAATGAATTAAAAAAAAAAAGATAACTTCTTCTTTAAATTAAATAAATCCCCTGTACTTTATCATGGAAAAATAAACAAATATGAAGTGTGTTTCATAATTCCAAGCATATACCATGCATCATGGGAATGCTTATGGAAAAGCAAAGAATCAGTCTGAACAGCTTTCTTCTAATATGAAATAAAAGATAATTTACCCTGATGTCATACAGGTGAGAGTGACCGCAGATAACTAGTATAAAAGACACAACTGCAGTATCTTAAGCTCTTAATTCATTTCCAGTGCTGACACTAGCAAAATAAACTAATAAAGCCAGCATGCACAGAGATTTTTTTTAAGCTAAAAGCCTAAATTTAGTTTAATTAACATAAACAAATATAAATAACTACCTTCCATAAAAGAATCTTTTGAAAAATAATACATGATGCTAGCCATTAATAGAACAATGCTTTCTGTCTTTATTACTAAGGAAAGATTGTCTTATATCAGGCCACGTGGATGAGCTCTCAGAAGAGACAATCAATTGTATTTAAGATTTGTGCCAGCACTAACACGTATTTAATGTCTACCTGTAGGCAGAAATATGACTTTAAGCTGTGCTAAGAGCATCTGAAAAAATGCTTCCTGGCTTCTACCATTGTCCTAGGCCAGAACTACAGATCTTTCATGGATTGATTACACTTTATTTATCAGAACTGTAAAACCACTGTACAAAATAAGTAAGCATTTGTTCATCGTAAGATTTATTGTTTAATAACATCCTGGTCACACATATTATGCAAAAACACAGAGAAAATTTACTTGGATTGAGGAATGGAATAATCTATTTTTAGTAGTCATTAATAAAGTATCACAACTATGTTAAAAATGTGATTTTTCTTCACCTTAAAATAGAAAAGACAAAACCCCAAATCAGCCGACGACTAACACTGTTCCTTAGACATCCTCTTCCAACAGTTTTCTAATACTGCATCTCTCAAGATGAATCCAGACACAAATGAAAACATTGTTTGATGAAGTAAAAATGAGATAAGACGTATCATATGACAGTAGATGCAAAAAACCCTAACAATTTTTAACTGGGGACACTTATCCAGTTGTTGTTAACATTACAGATATAAGTAGGCACATGTCTAGTCTAGTAATTGAAATAATATTGCATTGAATCTCCGTGGACTAAACTGATAACTAGCTTGAATCACCCCTGGGAAAGTAAATTAGACAATTGGAGAACACATTTAACACATGAATCTAGACATTATCACTATTAGATCCCACATTTTTAACTCATTTAGGATCCATTTGACATTCACATGTTACGATTACTATTTTCTCTGTCATGACCACAAAGAGAAGGTCTATATGGCCAAATAGATGAAAGACGTGGAATAACATCCTGGTTTTCCTCTTACCTGTGACAAATTCACAGCGATTGCATTATAAAGATTTCACTGTAAGTGGCCACTTTAAAGAATTATGAAATTTCGAGTGGGAATTACAGCAGGGAGATCGGGAAACTGAAGTGTTAGTGATGAGAAAGGATAAGGTTTAAAATAAACAGATAATCCAGGTACTCAGTTTTGCCATATGCCTCAAAATGGTGATTCTGTTTCTATTTCTTTACTTGAGTTCAGATTTCTTCCCTGCTAATTCAAGTACAGACTTTGCCACAGCTGCAGAAAACTTTGCCTGCTACTCAGTCATTAACCTGCCTGAATTCTCCTTGAAAACATGAGTTTTGACTCCCCCTCACATTCCTACTGAGGTCAGAAACACCCTTGCAAGTGTTATTTTTGATGAACTGAAAGGGAAGTGCTTGCTCTACTGCTGGGATCAAAATATGTAGGCACGAGGACAGTGCTACAATTATTCCTGAGGTAGTAACGGTGCTAATTTCTCTGCATCTGCTGTGAGAATATAAAATCAGACCCTCCCCTGAAGGAGAGGGAAAGGCTGGCTGGATTTTCTTCAATTCCCGTTTCTCATTCTGACAGTAAAGAGAAATTACTTACAAATAAACTTTTCAATTTTCTTTGATTGCAGAGATTTTAATGGCATAAAATCATCCCAAAGGGGAATGTATTTTAAAAGCTTTTATGGTTTGAGGGATAATTCCTGTATAGCCTCCTGACATTTTTATGCACCTTCCTATATATATTCCAAAATCTCTTAATTACGTCCTCACGGAATTCTTAGTGCTCCTGTCTCAAACTAATAGCGATGCTATATACACCGTAAGACACTCATGTTGAGTTGACCTTGGCGTTATCAAGATTCTTTCCTCACGCTTCTTTCCTTCAGAGGTTTTATAAATATTCTGCATCCTTAGTGCATCCCTTGCAAGTTGCCTGCAAGGTCATCTTGGGACTTTCCCCTGTGCAGACACAAGACAGAAAACTCAGGCTTATAACATATTGTGCCCATATTTAGGATACAAAAAGGTAAGGAAGAAAACTTCAGAAGCCCACAGCTCTCCCAAAAGGGAGGGGAGGATTATGTTATGTCAGTTGAGAGTGAACTCGTTTTTGCTGAAAAACTAGGTGCTGTAGACCATAAGACATTTTCCTTTTGCCTAACTGATATTTAAAAGGCTACTTTCTTTGCAAAAAAAAAATTAAAAAACAAAATGGAGAAGGAACGCAATAGTGACTTCTGATAAATTTCTGAAGAAGAAAAATACATGACCTTGTATGAAGGAGAAAACATCAATTCACACGTGTACAAACAAAATTGACAATTAGTCCTAAAGATGATTTAGCCCTGAAATATGAGAGTTTGTAGAGGAATGAGGTTTAAAAACAAAACGGTGGGCATTTCTTTGCCTCTGCTTATTGACTTTTAGTGCCCATTTCTTGAGCTGTCTGTGCAAGTGTGGAAGAACAGAGCAGAGCTGCAGAAATCACAGACACGGGCAATTGTTGAGGGGTTTATGTTTTAGAAGCAGAGACTCAGTTTGGACAAGAGAAGGCTGAGAAGGGATATGATCGAAGTTTACAAAATCATGAAGGTATTGGACAGCAAGCTTGCAAAACTGTTCATCAAACCAGCACTGTTAGAGCAAAGGGCACTTAATGAAACCAGATGTTTCATTAATCAATTAAGAATGTGGATTTCAAAGAAATAAAAACAATGACTTCTTCATGCAGTACACAGTGAACTTCCACGATTTGATGGCAGCGAGTAAGTTTCTAGCAGCATTAATTAATTTAAAGGACTAGCAGATTTCAAAGACAACACGGTAGCAGCAGGTGGAAGAGACGGCAAAGTGCTGCTTAACTTAACCCACCAGGAGCCTGAGGGACCGTAGGGGCGATGGAGCACAGACAGTGGCCAAGCTTGCGTGACCTCAATAAATTACCGATTGCTATAATCAGGGCAAGTGCACTGAGCTACATACGTGCAAAGCTACTGGGAGCCGGAGGGACCACAGCCGAGAAGCTCAGTGGGGAGTTGAAGTCTTTGCCTGCACTGTCAGACCACGGGAGGGGACAATATCGACCAAGGGACAATACACACCTCGTATTTTGCCCACTTACTCAATTCATTTTGATCTAAAAGAAAAACCACAGGCCGCGGTCTGGCAGTGTTTAATTCACTGTGTCCACACAAGCATGGAGGTGTTTAGTATCAACAATTTTGTGGGTAAAGATGGAGAAAATGCTGTTCTTTTGACTGTAACTTTCTAATCCCGTAGGGGATTCTTAAAGGTTTGCTTCTTTCTTTCATGGTGTAATTCAGTCTTGTTAAAAAGAACACGTGTAACAACAAAGTTAGGAATGTCTAGACTAATAAAGTCAATACTTATTGATTTATATTTATAGAGAGGGGTCTCTCATTTTTATTTCCTTCCCACCTTCACTATAAGGAAACTTACAACTTCAAATCGAATTTTCACACTAATCTACATAAAGTGTCTCTTAAGATAACAAAAAGGATAAAAAAAGGCTACCAAAGGCTACCAAAACTGGATTCATAAAACTTGGTGTTTTTTCCAGCCCCAGGGTTTTTCCCAGAAAAGAACTATTCGCTGACCTGGAGCTGACTTTGAACAACAAGACATTATGTTTAAATATTGTAGTTCACGACGCTGTATTACAGGTTTTAAAATGTAAACAAAACAAGCCAAACCAAAACAAGCCGGGTAAGAGTTAAAAGAATGAACACACAATATGAAAAAGGACCCTTAAAACCAGCCCAGTTGCATTGTGTCAGTACGGAACACTTGGAAAATGTGCATTTCAGAGTTGTCTCCTCTACTGATACTCAGTCCTGTTTCTGTGTGTCTTTATGGCTACATCTACGGTAATTAGCTGTCTATTGTGTCCCACCAACATTGCATTTATTTTCTTATTTTCTAGGGCTGCAATCAGCTTGTACTGTAAAAGTTTTAATAGTTTATCATTTTCTTTAATTATTTATAAGCCTTGTACACATAACTCGTGATTCATTTCAACCCCCAAACAGATTTAGAAGTGAGAGAGTTAAAAAAACTAAATTATATATGAAGAAAGTGACGGGGCACAGGACAAGAGGGAACGGCCTCAAGCTCCCCCAGGGGAGGTTTAGGCTGGACATTAGGAAAAAATTCTTCACAGAAAGGGTCATTGGTCCCTGGCAGAGGCTGCCCAGGGAGGGGGCTGAGTCACCTTCCCTGGAGGGGTTTAAGGCACGGGTGGACGAGGTGCTGAGGGACATGGGTTAGTGTTTGATAGGAACGGTTGGACTCGATGATCCGGTGGGTCTCCTCCAACCTGGTTATTCTAGGATTCTATTAAAGATGTAACAAAAAGTCTAATGAGTTAAAAAAAACAAATTATATATGAAGAAAAATGTAACAAGAAGTCAAATAAAGGGTGAATGAAAAGATATATGACCACATTTTCAAAAAATGTGCTTGAGTTTCCTTAAAAGAGTCATAACAAACATTCTTGTCTATCTGTTCGCCACCCTATAAACCTTGGCCCATTTTCTACAGTAAGGACTATATAATTTATATTGCTCTTTTCTTCCCTGATTCTTCATAAAGTTTTTGCCATCTACAACTAAAAATATCTGAAAACAGTTTCCAGACACGTAGCAGAATTGAATTTCTTACCTGAAAATGTGATGCTGAAGCCTTCATGAGAAATCGAAAAATCAGATATAAATCAAAGCGCAGTAAAATTTGCATTTTCAGTAATGAGCAAATAATCATGAGAGCTCTCCAGGTCAAAGGTGTGAAAAAACAGCTGGACACCTTTAAAAATATTAAAAAGGGGAAAAGACAAGCATTAAAAGGGAAGTTTTTTTCTCTTCCTTTATAAAGAGGTGACACAGAAAGCAAAACTTACAGTATATAGAAAGAGTTTTAGAAAAAGTCACACACGGAATCCAAACATGACACACAGAAAAGAAAACATGCAGAAAATAAAACTTGCAGAAAGAACTCGGGCTTAACCAATCCAAATGTGCAGTGTGGACGTTTGTTTAGCTCGCTGTAAATCAATCCCTCCCCTCAGAGGACTGATGGAATTCAGAGCTATTTGTATACAGCACTCTGAAAATCCAAATTTGTATGGTACAGATTTTATTCAAGTTCCTCTATGTCTCCTTCATTTATAACCTCTGTCATAGTCTTACTATTAAACCAGGAGATGTACATTAATAATTGGCTAAGACTTTGTATTCAGGTTTTATATTTTGCATTTTTGTCCAACAGAATTCTATCTTTTATTCTAACCTTCCAGGAAGTGCCCACAGATACAAGATTTGTGAACAGTCTTCCATATATACAGATTGATATTTTCTGGGACCAATCTTTTACTCAAGTCATGCCTGTTTTTTCAATTTTGAATTTCCATTAGGTTTTCAAATACAATTATTTACTGTAGGGAATAACGTTCTTCATGGAAAGGCTTCTCGTACGATTTACATTTAAAATGCCATATACATTTTAAACAAAAACCCAGCCTGTAAGAAGATTTTAAACAGCAGAAACTTCCAATATAGTTATATATATCATATATAGTTATATATATATATTGATAGGAATGGTTGGACTCGATGACCCGGTGGGTCTCTTCCAACCTGGTTATTCCATGATTCTATGATTCTATTATATATAGTTATATATATAATCACACATAATAGCATCCAAATGCCACTTTACTATATGTATTGCCTAAATATATATAATTTAAATTCAGATTTAAATCTGAAATCTAAGGTTCCTAATCAACAGATCAAATCTGCTTCTTCACGCTTAATAATCATGCAGAAGAGCAACCAACAGGATCCCCACAGCTTTCACCAAACCTTTTGTGCTATTTAATAAGTAACTATTATTTTAATGTATTTTACCTCTTCTACTTTTCCTAAAAGAGACTAAAAGACATTTGTTCCGCTAATAATTTAAAGAATGTTTCTTTTGCGGAATAAACACAACATTTTAACACCGCATTCAAAGATATTTATTTTGCAAAATCATTCTTCCTCAGAAGACTGGCAGAAAGCACTAATTTAATACATAAAAGGGATTTTATTGCGTTTCTGTGTTTCAATTTTTTAAACACAGACATTATGTAGGCAGATGCAACTCCCATTAGATTCTTACCCTTGCCAGGTGACACTTCAGTTGTCCAAGTGCAGTTTAAAGAGTTTGGATAAAAATCAGGAAAACCTGGAGAGAGAACAAGCAAGAGGAAAAAAGTGAGGGAGAAAACCACACAAGTCATACAGAAGTCCTGTTTATTATTGAAAACATGTAAAAAGAAATCAGTTAGCTTTTTAAACTATCCTTAAAATTAAAAACAGGCTCAATTATTAGAGTAAGATGTTAATTCATCCAAAGCCATGACAAGCACCTTTGACAACGATCCATTTCTTCTTCCATTAGTCCTTGAAAAAGAGTTTATTTTTCATCTACAGCCTCTCCTGTTAGTTAATAGGATACAAAAATAGGTAAAACTTTGTTCCAGAGCTCTGCAACCATTAATTGCTATTGTAGCATTACTTAAGAAGCAAGATTATTATTTTGTGTGAACTAAATTAAAACAAAGTATCTTGCATCTAATTGCAAGGGAACAGATTGATCGGAGCGAGCCCAGAGGAGCCACAAAGATGATCCAAGGGCTGGAGCAATTTCTGTACTAGGACAGAGATAGAGTTGGCACTGCTCAGCCTGGAAAAGGCTGCAGGGAGACCTCAGAGCAGCTTCCAGTACTGAAAGGGGCTCCAGGAGAGCTGGGGAGGGGCTCTTGATCAGGGAGGGCAGGGATAGGACAAGGGGGAGAGGGTTTGGGCTGAAAGAGGGGAGATTGAGATGAGATCCTAGGGAGAAATATGTTGTGCTGTGAGGGTGGGGAGGCCCTGGCCCAGGTTGCCCAGAGCAGTGGTGGCTGCCCCAGCCCTGGAGATGTTCAAGGCCAGGCTGGATGGGGCTTGGAGCCCCTGATCCAGTGGGAGGTGTCCCTGCCCAGGGCAGGGGTGGAACTGGATGGGCTTTGAGGTCCTTTCTAACCCAAACCATTCCACAATCCTGTGATTCTCCAGCCTTGGTGTTGAGGTTCTGTTAAAAAGAAACCAAAACAACAAAAACCAAAAAACACACTACAAGATTTTCACATTATCAGATCAACCAGAGCTCGCAGAGTACAGACTGAAGTGATGAGAGAAGTTGTGCTTAAATCAACATTGTTGCAGAATGGCACATGCCCACAGACTTCCTATCTCCTAACTTGGTTTCAATATTTTTAAAGCTAAGGAAGCCCAGCACCATTCCTGCCTCTTCAGAAATTCATGTTGCCAGGCAAAGAACTCCAGAACTTCCAGCTGACCCTTCAGAAAAAGACCATGACTTCTAGGAACCTGAAGTTTAGGGAACACAGTCAAATGATGGTTCTGGGAACCAAGAGCTTCCTAGGAGAGGACTAGCAGGATAAAAGAAGGACATTGCTTGAACAAAAATTACCTTTGCCTTTCAAAAAAAGCTTTTCCTTCTTCTTTAACCGAACCTGGTGCGGCTCAGCCAGCCGGCTCCTACAACTATCTGAGGATAAAGCTCCAGGCTCGATGAAACACCCATGGAAATGAGCAGATTTGGACAGGAAGAACCTGGACTTTAGCTCTTTGCTGAAACCCCCTCTCCTCTCAAGTCAGAGTCCACACCAAGCTTCTAAGAAAACGCAAAGGAGATGAAATGGTCCATTTTATAGAGCTCAGAGGGAACCACCTCCCTTCCGAGACTTTTCCACCCTGCACAGCACACATCTCTGCCTCAGCTTCATCTCCTGCTACAAATCCTCTCCTACCTGAGCCTACGCAGCACAAAACAAAAGCCTCCATCACCAAAACAAGCCAAAGGGAGAAAACAAAGCCAGACCACACGCTATCAGCCTCCAAAGCTGCTGGAAAGCACAGGACCTTGAAGGTTCTCCGTGCAAGGAGCCGACCTACAACATCACAGCACCAAGACCTGCCGGCACCGAAGTCACCTCCCTGTCCTGCTCATAAAAAAACCCTTACAAACATCTTACCAAGATTTAATGTACATTTATTCTTAACACGTGGAACATATAGTTTAAAGATTTCATACTGAATAACTGATATTCATTAAGCCAAAAAAGGAAAAAAGGGAGGAATTTACATCAAGTTTTTAGCTACATTGTCTGAAATACAAATATGCAGAATTCATCACTGAAAAATCTCAATTGCGTTTCTTCATCAGGAACTTCAACTGAACCTACAACTTTTTCACACCTCGATTAGAAAGAAAACAAAAAACAGGAAAAAAATACACTATAAGTTGATTGGCTGCTGAGACAGCAATGACTTTATCCACAGAGACCGGTACAGCATCCTCCAGGGAGGGATGTCTGGCAAGAGATTAAATAATTGTGTCTCGCTTTTGCAGGTCATCAACTCGGTAACTCGTCATACTATAAAGGGGGAGGAGAGGGGGACAAAACTGCAGGGGATCTCAGGGTATGTGCAATGTACAACGTCATATATATATACACACGTGGCAGCGCTCGGGCTGCGGCTAAAGGTTAAAACCAGTTCTAAGAGGTGATCTCAGGGTAATTCACACAACCCTGAAAGGAACCAGAAAGATTCTTCCCTCCTCCTCCTTTTAAGTGCAAATGGAGAAAACAGTCAGTTGCTGAGATAGAATTAAAACCCGAGCTCTCTCTTGCATCCAAGGGTCGACCAAGCTGCTACACAGTCTCCTTGGAAGCTCCACGGTCATGACTGGCTTCAGATGGAGCTCTAGGGCTTCAAAGATGCCGAGCGCCAGAGTAACTCGAACTCTTGGCTTGGAGCCCTGTGGCTCTGGTTGCAGAGCCAAACTGCAGAGCAGTTGGAATTATTCTTAGCACAGCTCAGCAAGTGCCCTCTCCATGCTCTCCTAAACCAGAGGACTCAAAATTATCAGAAAAACATTTACGGGTCTTGGCACGGATACAGAGAGCAAGTCACACGCAAGGATTCTTGAAAGAGATTTATGTTCATTCGAACTCTGTCCTGAAACAAACCTGCTGGTTTGGGGAACAAGGAGTAGGAGGCAGCAGGGCAGTCAGGAGAGGAGGCAGGTCTGGAGCCTCTGTCTGCAGGTTCAGCAAGGCAAAGACAACAAAAAGCTCCGCATTGTGGTGCAGAATGACCCACAGCTCCCCCAAATGATCAAGAACTGACTCCAACCTCATCCCACCACTTGGGCCCCAAGCGTTATGGAGTTTGGGATGTTCCAGGGGGGAAGGGAAGCCCAGTAAAGCTTCCTGATCTCCTGCTGCCTGACCAGAACATGCACACCTGCCAACTGCACAGCCTCCGTTCTCAGAACGTTGTTTTGCTAGCACTGGGAACGCTAATTAAAGCTTATCTAAATTATGTGGAAACTAGGAAAAAAGCGTCTCCTGTATAAAGTACTTAGTTCTACACATTCATAAACACAGAGTCCCAAGCTTTTTCATCCTCCCCTCAACACAAATTTGAGTTGGACATTGAGGGGCTGGCGTATAGTTCAGAGACGGGAACGAAGCTGGGGAAGGGTCGGGAGAACAAGTCTTATGAGGAGCAGCTGAGGGACCGGGGACTGTTTAGCCTGGAGAAGAGGAGGCTGAGAGGAGACCTCATTGCTCTCTACAGCTCCTGGAAAGGAGGTTGGAGCCAGGTGGGTGCTGGGCTCTTCTCCCAAGTAAGAAGCGATGGGATGAGAGAAAACGGCCTCAAGCTGCACCAGGGAAGGTTTAGATTGGATATTAGGGAAGATTTCTTTACCAAAGGAGTGGTGAAGACCTGGCAGAGGCTGCTCAGGGCAGTGGTGGACCCTCCATCCCTGGTGGGGTTCAAAAAGCACGTAGATGTGGCACCTGGGCCATGGTTTAGTCAGCACAGTGGGGTTGGGGTAACGATTGGACTGAATGAGCTGTGACGTCTTTTCCAACCTTCAAGATTCTATGATTCTAAGAAATTTCACAGATTCTTCTGTCCCTCAGTCCAGCAAACGAGAAGCTTGCCAACAACTCACCTGCTGCTGCTGTTGATACATGGTGGTTTGCTGGCGAGGGAAGGGGTTGCCGGAGGATGTGCCTTGAGCGGAGAATTGATTGCCATAGGAATCACGTCTGGAGAAGAAACAGATGCATTACTTGTGTGACCACTCTCACAATCCCAGAGCTCCCAAACCGGGCCGAGCTGCTGCTGGGAACACCCCGCACAGACCTTTGTTGCTGCTGCGGCTGCGGGTAGCGGCTGGGAGAATACATCCCCGACTCCGGGCTGGAAGGCATGATGTTGGGCTGCGGAGTTCCGCTTGCTAAGTTGCCCTCAGGTCCCCTGCCGGGCTCCGTCCTACAGGGAAGCAAACACAAAGACCGCACACGTCCAACTTGAATTCACCCTCGCTCCTCAAATGGATCAGGAAAGTCACAATGGGAAGTGAAAGCGATCGTTTCACGAGGTTCAAGCACCCACCTCACTCTGTCGTAAGGACCTCCGTAGGAATAGTGTTGCCGCTGTCCGATGGCCATATTACCCATCCCTGGACCTGCAGCACGATTGTAAGGGTCACCCATACCACTGTTGGGGCCCTGCCCTGAGGACATGAAGGGATCGCTTCCAGGAGCTGAAACACGGAAAGAACCACCAGTAAACACATCTTTCTAACGCAGACGTAGACAGGCCCTGTCTCCTGGGGAAGGAGGGCAAGCAGAAGGTCTCCTACAGCTAATTCCAGCATAGAGAGACAGGGATTAGTACTCAAGATGAGGGAAAGGAGCACACGAGGACCTCCTCACCTTTCCTCACACTGCTGTAAGGATCTTTATTTGGCTCATAAGACATGTGACCCATCATGTCAGAGGTATTCATGCTGGGCTGGTACCCTGGATTTGGAGTCATGGAGTTCCGCTTTTGGAACGTAGGATCACTACCATCAGCAAAGGCATCCTGAAGGCCCACCAAGTTACTCCTGATCCAAAAAAAAAACCACAACAGGATTATAGAGGTCCACCATGCTCCTCAGGATACCTTTCCCCACGTTTTTTCTCAGGTGTTGCTGTCCCCTAGGATCACAGTCACACTCCTCCAACAAAGTCACAAAGAACTGCCCTTCTACAAAACTGTCCTTGACCCCAAACCCAAAGGAATCACTATTCTCACACAGATCCAGAGCCAACGGTGTTGCTGTAAGCCATGAACGAAGGAGCAAAGCCAGGGAGCCCCACCACAAGAGCCATCTGTGGTAGGGACCCAGCAGCACCCTTGCAGTCACACTGGGAGCGATGGTTTCATACCTGATGCCTGGCAAAGGGGGCATCTGGCTGTGTGGCGTAGACGCTGGAGTTGGTGGCTTCAAGTCTCCTCCTTCTGCCATGGAGCTGCTGGTGGACTGAGGCACCTGAGGGCCCTGCATGGAGCCTGAACCCGCTGCAAGAACAGAAACGCATGAGCAGAGAGCCCTCCAAGAGACAGAGATGAACCACGGCCAAAGAAGTACAAGGAGCAAAACGCTGCAAGGAGAACCTGGGCCAGACTTCCCAGAAGAACCACGTGCAGTAGCATAAAGCTGAGAGGACATGTTTGCTCTCATTGTGACTTTATTCTTTACCACGTTCTTTTACACAAGGCGCCACCACCATGGCACCATGTTGTGCTGCCCAGGACATCTCACTCCAAAGGCTGATGCTCTACAGTGCACCTTCATGTTCTCTTTCTGTCGAGAAAGAAGGCGGGTTTGAGCCCTCTCCTGGAAGCGCGAGCCCTCTCCTGGAAGCGCGAGCCCTCTCCTGGAAGCCTCACCATCTTTTTAGTGATAGAAACTCCAGGATGTAAGCGGAAATCACCAAGTTAACTCTGAACAAGGCTCTGCCCTTCCAGAGGGGTTAATTCATGCAGGTCAATTCAAGCACCACTCCCAAGGATTCCTGGAACAGGGAATGCCGGAGATGATGGATCTTTCACTGAACAACCAAACCCGTCCAGCAAGTTCCCTGGCTCCATACAGGTTGCTTTACACTACAGTAAGCTTTCATGAAAAAATCTCAGGCCATCATGTGTGATCCAGCTGTGCCACCGGCTCGAGGAGCTCTCCCTGCCCCAGATCACTGTGACACTGCCAGCTCTCAGGTTCATACACTCCTCGCAGCTGGCAAGAGCTGAACTCTTCATTAATGTTTCCATTAGTTACCATCCCCAGCACGCGATATCCCTCGGCTTCAGCCCTGCTGCTTGATGAGTCATTTCAGCTCTTCATTAAAATCCACCGAGGTCACGTCCAGGCCATGTTTGTTTACACCCCACCTTCCTGGCACCCTGTCCTCTTCTTCACGGCTCCCTCCCAGCCCGGGGAGGCCTTGGCAGAAGGAGGAGCAGAGGCAAGCTCAGCGGGGAGTTTCATTCATGGGCCCTCCCCGCCGTTCTCCTTCCCGTTCAGCTCCGCTCGCTTCCCCCAGAAATTCACCGTTTGGAACGCTGGCATCGGCAGGAAGAGGCCTCGAGACATTCCCCACCTCGCTGCCAGTTGGTGCTTGTCCCCACCCCCTGCTGTCCCTCCCACTCACAAATTCACACACGCTTGGAGCCAGGCCAGTTCCATTACTCTGGGAATTAAAACCCAACGGCAGACTGATTCCGCACCCCGGGGACGCGCCGCAGTTTGTGAGCAGGAACCCAAGCTGGGCTGCAGGAAACCCGCGCCACGTGCCTGCGCGGCACCACCCGGCCCAGCCAAGGCCCTTCTGTGAATACGTTTGGGTTTGGAGGGTTATGAATGCACACTACATGGAAAACAGCTCCAGCACCGAGACCTCTACCTAGAGCATTATCCTGCAAGGCCTTTGGATGCTCTGCAGCCTCAAAAAGCAGCCAATGTGGAATCATGCCGCGCGATCCTCAATTCACAAAGTTCCAAGGGCCACAACAGGCTGGAACGAAGGAAAATCAAAACCAATGGATTATAAAGTCTGCAAGAAGCACAAAGTGGTGTCTGCGTGGGATGCCTCAGCCCTTTGTCCAAGTGACGGGACTTCAAAATCACACAATCATGGAACAGTTTGGGTTGGAAGGGACCTCCAAGCCCACCACTTCCACCCCTGCCATGGGCAGGGACACCTTCCACTGGATCAGGGGCTCCAACCCCCATCCGACCTGGCCTTGAACCCCTCCAGGGATGGGGCAACCACCACTGCTCTGGACAACCTGTTCCAGGGCCTCCTCACCCTCACAGCAAAACATTTCGTCCTAAGATCTCATCTCAATCTCCCCTCTTTCAGCTGAAAACCATTTCTCCTCATGCTATACCTGCACTCCCTGATTAAGAGCCTCAGCTGCTGTCCACTTGGCTTTCAAACAGGGAAGGCTTTGGAGTCTGGAGATGAAGTTGAGAATGCGACTTGTGTTGTGTACTACACCCTCTGTTTGGGCTGATCCAGAGGAGCGAGAGAGAAAGGAGGAAAAAGGAAGCAGAAGAGGAGGATGAACATGGACTGATACAGCTTAAAGGATCAGAGCAGCCCTCCAGTACTGAACGGGGCTGCAGGAAAGCTGGGGAGGGGCTCTTGATCAGGGAGTGCAGGGATAGGATGTGGGGGAACAGTTCACAGATCACCTGCACCACGGCCCTTGAAGGCAGAGTCACCACCTTCACACACTCCTGTATCGGCGAAAACAAAACAAAATATGATGCACCACCTCATCCATCCTGACAGGCATCTTGGCTGACATCCTACAAGTCCCAGGCTCCAAATGCTCTGAACATCTTTGTTCACCTCCTGGCATCTCAGAGGGCAAGAAAGTTTTTAGAAGGAGGTGGGGATGGATCTGTAGTCTAGTTTAAGCAGAACTCAGACACCGCTTTAGACAGGTCGCTCTAATGACACACAAGTTGCTTTATCTCACAAAATACACCAGGTTTGGAGCTACACCAGGACAGGCTTCCTGACGAGCGAAACAACACGATTTAGTTCTTTATAAAAACCACCACTCTAACTGAGCAGATAAATGTAGTTGCCAACAGATTATTCGGACAAGCACGCTGTCGATCAAGGGCTTAGCGGGGCTGAAACCCAACTGCAGCACAATCAAAAAAGGGTTCATTATTCCCCTTCCTCAGAAGCCAGACAAAGGTAATGCTGGGTTTCTGAACCAAAAAGGCATTTTTTGCAAAAATTACAGGAACTTCACAGCAGATAAAGCTTACTTCACGTATAGGAACAGGTTCCTGACCAGAAAAAAAAGCATCTGAACGTTTTACTTATAAGACAAAGTGGAAAATCTGAAGCTTAAAGGGTTGGCAAGCTCAGCAGTGATTCAAGTCATGAACCTAAAGCAAATAAGACAGAGTGGATCAGACTTCATGAAGACCAAAATGCACAGCAGGCACTGTTGGCCTGGACCTCATGTCCTCCTTTAACTTCTGCATTGAACACTATGCTTAATTATTCCAAAACCGGAGCCTCCCATCAAATCTGAAACAGCAGTTCATTTGAAAGGGCTTGAATTCTAGAGCACTCAACCCGTAATAGGCTCGTGGAGCTCTCTGGGCACAAAGCCTCCAAGTTCTCACTGTCTCCTCTGGCGCAAGCATCCATTGCACACCCTAAACCCAAGTCTGAACTCACCTGGAGACGGAGGCTGGATCTTCGTCTGAGATTTCTTTGAATCGGCAGCTGCAAAGATATCCGGAGGGGGGTCTTCACCTCGCTCTATCTTGCACTTGAAGGCGTAGAGACACTGGATGTACTGCTTCTTCAAAGAACTAGCTGCGCTGCTGGACGTGCCCACGTTGAGATTGGTGGCTAACTCACACCACTTCTTGTTTTTGCTGACCTGCACAACCAACCAAGAGGCTCTAAACTCAATATCCAAGTTCCTTCTCCTCCAATACATTTTCTAGGAAGAAAGCAACACTCCCCAGCTAAAACAAAGGACGCTCTAAGGGCTAAGCAAGGCAGACACAGTTGTGTTCAAACTCAGAACTAGTAGTAAACTCTCTTCCCCACCTAGAGATCATTTGAATAGGGACAGACTGCAAATCAAATTAGCCATGAGATCAGTTGACAGCCTGATGCAAAGTCAATAGAATCATGGGGTGGTTCAGGTTGGAAGGGACCTCAAAGCCCATCCAGTTCCAACCCCTGCCATGGGCAGGGACACCTCCCATTGGATCAGGGGCTCCAAGCTCCATCCAACCTGGCCTTCAACCCCTCCAGGGATGGGGCAGCCACCACTGCTCTGGGCAACCTAGGCAAGGGTGTCCCCACCCTCATAGGAAAACACTTCTCCAAGATCTCAACTCAATCTCCCCTCTTCCAACTGAAAACCATGCCTCCTTGTCCTATCTCTGCACTCCCTGATCAAGAGCCCCTCCCCAGCTTTCCTGGAGCCCCTTTCAGCACTGGAAGCTGCTCTAAGGTCTCCACGGAGCCTTTTCTCTCCAGGCTGAACAACCCAGCCTATTAAGGAAGCATTAAAAAGCATTTTTAAAATTATTATTAGCATTATTTAAAAAAGTAAAAGCAAAATAAACAGGTAAGTGGGAAGCCAGGGCTACCCCAGAGCTACAAAGCTACTTTGAATCGTGTGGCCCATTGACTTGTGACTGCCAGACAGGAAGCAGCTCTGACCACAGACACCTGGTCACCCACCTCAGTCAGTCCTCTGATCTCCTTCTCTGAGATGCAGAGCCGGTAAAGGACCAAGGGCTTCCTGCCCACCGCTGGCAGATTTGTCATGCCCATGGCCTTCTCTTCAGTAAAGGCCAGGTAACGATCGACCCAGAGCTTCCTCTCGGGCTCACCACCCAGCTCGTAGAGTTTGGTGATCTTCTCATTGGCTGTAGTAGAGGAACTGGACTTCTAGGAGAAGGAAAGAGATACCAGCACTGAGCAGCACAAAACCAGCTGGCTTACAGCAGAGAGGGTTTCAAAAAGGCAGTCAGGGAAGAGCTCCAAGTTCTGCTCAAGAACAGCTTTATATTAGACCCACACTTGTATCAGACAAACATCAGGCAGGCATTATTCGACAAAGGTATCTCAAAAATCAGCTGCTACTCAAGGAATTCACAGTTTTCAAAAGTGAAAGGTTTCAGGAATGCCACAGAAACCAAACAAACCTCAAGGAGTCCTTGCAGAGAGCCATCTCTTTGAGGCATCCTTTGTGGGCTCATTTGCTAAATACAGGAGAAAACATTTAATTCAACTGCAAAGGAGTTTCCCCCTGGCTACTGCACCCTGCCAGGGTGAGAGCTGCCTCTGGTCAGCCTCTTCTCCTACTCAAGAGGGAGATGCATGCCTCAAAGGAAAGCTAAGATTTGAAGCACCTGTGACCTCAAAGCCCCTCCAGTTCCACCCCTGCCACGGGCAGGGACACCTCCCACTGCATCAGGGGCTCCAAGCTCCATCCAACCTGGTCTTGAGTGAGAGGTGTCCCTGCCCATGGCACAAGATGGAACTGGATGGGCTTTGAGGTCCCTTCCAACCCAAACTATTCCATGATTCTATGATACTAAGAAGCCATAACACGAGCAGAAGTGAGAGATCTTCTCAACGTTCTCGCAGGCAGCTGGTAGCACAAGTATCAAACTTCCAGAGCATTTGCTGTCCTTCAAGTAGAGACTATGGGCTCAGAAACTGCTTGTTTTGCTGGCTCTTTTGAGACTGGTAGCAGCAATGCAAAGAAAAACATTCCCTGAAGAACCTGTTTGCCTCCCTCTTCTGGCTTTAATACAGGATTAGGAAGAGGTTTGTTTGGGAAACAACTGTAACACTTTAGAGTCCCACCTCCCAGCTGAGAGATGAGAACCAAGTAGCTCCAAGCCTACACCAGAAACAAACCCCGCGTTGTTCACGCTCCTTTGGGCAGTTTCACTCTGGCAGGTGATAATTCCTAATACTGAATCATTTTGCAAGTGTAATTGATTGCTCCCAAAGGGCTGGGAAATGCTCCTCTTCATTTCTCAACGGTTTATGAATCCAGAAGCAAACCTCTCAATTGTTCCCTCATAAATCCTAAAAAACCTCTTGTAAACACTGTTGAACCACTGTTCCAAGATGGATCTGTTCTAGGTACAGTTCAAGCCCAGCCAGGGCTGGCCACATCAAGTATAATTCAATTTTCCTACACTGAGCACTTCAACAAGGTGGTTTCTACCTTTACACTTTGGATTCAAGCCACACACTACACTGATTAGGTATTCAAAGGACCCGGGGACTTGGGAAAGGTGACCCAACAGGTCCACCTGTGCAGGTACCTTCTCCCCACTTATCAAAGGCCCAAAAGTGCAACGAGAATGTAAAAATAAAGTGTGCCAGGCATCCATCAGGAATTCTAGAGAGGCTTGAACTCTTGAGTCACAAAGAGGGGAGGACACAAGAATTCTGATAGAGAAGTCCCTTTCCTGGCCTTAATGAGGGTCGGTGGGTATGGCAGCCTCACCATTCAGGCTCCTCCACAGAACTTATTACACCTGGATTTAGTGGTTTATTGCAGAGCCCTCTCCAAAACACACTTGTCAAGACAATTATTTCTTTGAAATGAGTGTCCTACTCACTCATCACACTCAAGTTAAAATCCTGGTTGCAAGGAGCAATCGGATCACACGCTACAAGGACAACTTCTCTACAGCGAGAAGTCTGTCCAGGGTAAGGAGGAGGAACCCAATCGTGTTCTCTCAGGAACCACAGTCACCACTAGACAGATGCACTGTTCCAGTTACTGTGTCATGGTTTTATCTCCCTGGATGCTGACAAGGATGGAAGTCATTAGAAAAACGAAAACATTTTACCTTTGACTTGGATTCTGCTTTGGGTGTCCCATCTGCCTTATTGTTCAATTTAGTTGCGGGTGTTAATTTGACATCCCCAAGGCCTATCATTTCAGGGCTTGCTGCCATCCCTAGGAAGTCAGAAGAATCTTTAACACCGATTCTCAATATGGGACAACGAAATCAATGCAACATTTGACAGATGGTACCGGCTTACCTGCAGAGTTATTAGCCATGTTCCCACCCATCGGATAGGGCGGGCCCTGGGGGTTCATCATGCCAGCCATACTGTTAATTCCCTGTCCGTAAGGAGGTCCAGTGCCCATCATCCCACCTTGGTTCATGTTGGGATAACCAGGAGGCCTAGAGAAAGCAAGGATAAAAGACATTCACTCCAAATACTGAGCATTAAGATCTTGTCCTCAAAAGAAGCAGGTTTGCTAAGAGAAGTCTACAAAGGATGTGGAGAACTGACTTTCCCCAGCTTCCTTCTCCAGCAAAAGACTGGTGCTACCTGACAGTTCAGCTGCGCTAGAGTCTCATTCTCAACAGAAAAGGGGATGTAAACTAGCTTGCAAGAGGGAGCTCAATTCTGAACCTTTTCACCATCGGTCTTGTTCTGCTGCACCCGTAAAACAAACTTCATTCTAGTTGTTGTCTTCACAGGGAAGAACAGACCTGCAAACACCTCAGCCCTGTGAGAAGAGTTTATTTGTAGAGATCATAGAATCATAGAATAACCAGGTTGGAAGAGACCCACCGGATCATCGACTCCAACCATTCCTATCAAACACTAAACCATGTCCCTCAGCACCTCGTCCACCCGTGCCTTAAACACCTCCAGGGAAGGTGAATCAACCCCCTCCCTGGGCAGCCTCTGCCAGTGCCCAATGACCCTTTCTGTGAAGAATTTTTTCCTAATGTCCAGCCTAAATCTCCCCTGGTGGAGAGGGGAGGTTGGACAGTGACATTGGGAAGGACAAATGGGGGGTACCAGCTGCATCACATTCCGTTGTTGGTTGCAGCAGAACCATCTTGTCTATTTTAACAGTGAAATTTGATCAAAATGCTTCTACAAACACCGGCAAATGCTACGTTTGAGCTGAAAATGCCAGTCTGTCAGTGGGGTGACTTAGCACATCGCCCGTCCTTCCTCCTCTCCATTACTGCCTCTGTTAGAGATCACTTCCTGCACAGCTATCTTGGAGGTAGATTTGTTCAAACATTACCTTCCTGGAAAAAAACCCTTTGTTTTATTTCAATGAAGGCTAAAAAAATGCCTAAAAAGCCTAAAAATAGCGTCTAAGATCTCTTGCAATTTTCACTGCCTTCCATTGTAACATCAAAAACGTTGCTCATTTACGCAGCTCCTTGTTTTCTTTTCCTCCTGGTCAACTTTGACAAAACCCACATTCCTCCCATGGAAACCACTGGAAGTGGGAGTAAAAAGACAGTATTTTCAACATTTTGCATTAAAAAGCATCAACCAACACAAACAACCGAGAGCAAAACACTCCTCTCCCTGGGACTCGCTGCACCTAATTCTGCCTCCGGTGTGAGACCCACCTCTCAGCTCCCCTCTGAGTAGTGAAGGGATCAGAATGTCCAGAAGCCAATTCAGTCCAAGCTAAGATGAGACGGTAAAAAACAGTATTTCCCTTAAACACATTAAGGTATTTTTAGTCTGAATCACCAAATGCGGTTTTCATCATCACTGAAACAAAGCTGGAGGCCAAACCCCTTTGCAGGAGATTTTAAAATCCCCGCCCCAAGAGCTCGTGGCATTTCAGAGCTATCAAATCCTCAAGCCCAGAGGGGCAGAGCCCAAAGCTACAGAGATGAGCTATTTCTATGCTCAGAGGGAAAAACACAATATAAATGTACACCAAAGAAAATATAAGCCTGAAAGGACAGATACACAGCAACGGTGCAAGGTGAAACGTGAATATCCCCTTCCATTAGCAGGAGTGAGCAGCCTGCTTCTCCGAGAGGCAAAGGAGAAGGTTTGCCTCCAGGATCTGAGAGGGGTCACTGGAACCAGGAATATTCATACATGAACCAGGCAGAACGAGGGGATACAGCTTAGTAACGCCAGGCAGGAAAAGATCTGCAAGATGTGAAGCCAAACAATGTTAAAAACAGTTTGAAAATTACCTCCTAACCCACCAGCTAACGACCTTTAAAGCTGATCTCGTCAACTTCACCTATGCATCAAGGCTTAACCTAAGTACTGCGAGTCATTTAAAAACGCTGGTTTAATTAAGCAGGTTAATATAGGGTTGCTTTAGGCGTGTAAGCGAGGGATCCCTGCCTTGCTAGCGCACCATCATGGACCTCGTACCCAGGAAGACACCAGCCTTTCAGCTCTGAGATCACAAACAGGACCATCAAAATCAACTGGTGAAATGACTTTCACCTCTAAAGATCAGTAAGTTTTACACATTCAAACAATAAAGCCATTTCCCAGCTAAGATGCCAGCACAGCAGCGTTTACCAAGTGTTATCCAGCAGGACTAAGTTTCTTGGAAGCGAGACTGATGCAAGGGGAAGGTGAGAAGCCAGGACTGGAACGCCTAAAAGCAACCAGCACATCCATAAGGGACTCTTTTCAACCTATCAAGTCATTTTTTTCCCCATCTATCAAGCAATTTTCCCAGGATGCCGACCGTCAAGGCACAGAGTAGAGTTTTTAACCAAACCTGACGGGTGCCATCCAGCTCCCATCTACTCAAGAGGGGAAATAGAACTCAAGGCTACCCATAAAATGGTCTGTAGAGAAACAGAGAAGCCTTTCAAATAGAGCAAATCTCATTGAAGTCATGGAGTCCCGCTGCCGGCAGCAGGTTCTGGATCGAGCCCAAGAGGAGAGGGCCAGCAAGGTTTTATTTGCCTCCCACAGAGCATCAGGAGGGGACCTGGAACTAGACGGTGGCCCCAGGAGAAGGGCTCTCCTCTCCCCTCCTCCCGCCAGCTCAGCCAATCGAGCCGAGCCGGGAGGTGAGGCTCCACAGCGGTAACTCTGCCAACTTGAAGGAAACGTCAGGGGCTGGAGAATTTCCTCACGTGTTTCCAATGTGGTTTCTATGCATTTTATTGCTCATTTGCAGATCAAAAATGCTGGAGGGATTCCAACTATTTCACACAGAATCTCACACTCCCGGCTGGCTGCAGCCCCAAAGCCTGAGTTTCTTCCCTTGAAATACTGCCCAGTGTTACTTTGGGATGTGACCTGATAGCGGAAGCCCACGGGGACCCTGAAACGATAATCGTTCCAGCTGCGATTGGTTGCCCAGCGCTGGCTGATGCCAGCACGGGTTTGTCAGTGCTGCTGACAAACAGGGACTCAGCAGCTAACGCCTCCTGTTCACACCACAACAAAAACCATGCCTGGAATCACACAATCCGGTACCCAACGGAGGAGGCAGGGAGTTCTTCCGCCTCAGGGAAAGGGTTGCAAGTCCTGGCATGACCAGCCCAAGGGAGCCTGATGCTGGAAACCGCCACGTTTCTTTTCTATGAAAAGAGGAACCACCAGTTTGCTATGTGATAGCAGCTGGTTTGTTAAACAGGGATGAAACAACAAGAAATACTTCACATCAAAACCTTCGAGGAGAAGGGATTGAAGGCTCCGCTCCAGCCCAGCCCACCGAGCCTCAACAGTGGGAAGACTGACCAGAAAGCAAAGGGATCTCCTCGCTGGGGTTTGCAGCCTTCCCTGCTCATTGGAGAAGAGGAGGTTGAGGGGAGACCTCATTGCTCTCTCCAACTACCTGAAAGGAGGTTGTGGAGAGGAGGGAGCTGGGCTCTTCTCCCAAGAGACAGGGGACAGGATGAGAGGGAATGGCCTCAAGCTCCACCAGGGGAGGGTCAGGCTGGACATTTTCACAGAAAGGGTCACTGGGCACTGGCAGAGGCTGCCCAGGGAGGGGGTTGAGTCACCTTCCCTGGAGGGGTTTAAGGGACGGGTGGACAAGGTGCTGAGGGACATGGTTTAGTGATTGATGGGAATGGTTGGACTCCATCATCCGGTGGGTCTCTTCCAACCTGTAGATTCTAGGATTCTATGATCTCCAGCCTAAGAGTGGATGGCGAGGGAAGGAGCCGGACGACGCTGTCAGATCACTAGATAGCACTCAAGGAAATGATGATCAGGAGACGAGCATGCGGCAGAGCTTAGAAATTCCATAAGGCCGGTTGTTTCCATACAGGCGCTCACAAGCAAAACCAGAGAACAATAGCTAAATTTATTCCCTCATTCTTTCTGAAAGGGAAAAAAGCTGCTTCATTGCCTCTGACTAATCGAAACACCTACTTTCTATTACAATTTCATTTTCACTGCAGTTTCTTTTCCACTTAATTCAAGAACTATCAACACTTGGAAATCACAAGCTTGTCCTTTCCTTCCCCTTTATTTCCACACCCAAAATACCTCAATCTCCTCTATCACAAATTACACAGCTGACTGGCAGCAATTTTGGGGAAACGGGTAGACTTGTTTCTCCTTCTAAGGCACAGAAAACAGAATCTTGCATCTCATGCTTCACAAAACACTTTAGAGATAAACACAAAGAGACCTGGAGATCTTGCCATGCTCTGTCCGCACCAAACTTCTCATCCAAGGCAGCACCTGGCAAAGCTGACCTGACATTTCCACAGATCATGGAATGTTTCGAGTTGGAAGGGACTTCAAAGCCCATCCAGTTCCAACCCCTGCCACGGGCAGGGACACCTCCCACTGGATTAGGGGCTCCAAGCCCCATCCAACCTGGCCTTGAACCCCTCCAGGGATGGGGCAGCAACCACTTATCCAGATAACCTGGGCCAGGGCCTCCCCACCCTCACAGGAAAATATTTCTTCCTAAGATCTCACCTCAGTTTTCCCTCGTCCAGCTGAAAACCATTCCCCCTTGTCCTATCCCTGCACTCTCTGGGTGCCCTCAGTAGCACCACTTTTTGGGAGCGTGGTAGGGACACCTGAGGAGAACAGGATCAAAGAGTCGATCGCATCCATCAGGAAGGCTGCTCAGGTATCAGGCCTTGGAAAGGAAAGTACCTGTGAGGGACTAGCGTGGGTCTGAGACGACAGACTACAGTCACTTATTTATTAAAGAGCTTTTCTCTTCCTTCTAAAGGTTTTTAAGTACCCCGCTTCACTCTGAGGACAAACTCCAGCCCCTTCGCAATGCTACATCACCCAAGAGGCAGGAAGCTCCCCTCTTTTTGCCAGCCATAAGGATCTTCCAACTCCCCAGCAGTGCTTCCTCTGGAAGGCACTTTCATCTCCAACATGTTCAATTTAGACTCCAAAGCGTTGAGTTATCTCGGCATGTGATGGTGCCACCATGCCAACCACAGCAGCTTGGGTGGGCAAAGTACCGGAGCAAAGGCAAGAGGCTGAATAATCACAAACTTAGACAGGCGTCTGCTCAGTGCAACGCTTGGGATTTTGAGACAATTCAGCTTTTGGTATTGTTACCTGCCTCTTTGAAACAACCGAGTGACAGAATTCCTGAAATAAGCAGAAGGAGGAAAGATTTTAGGAGAGAATAAGGTTTCGAAGGTACCAGAAATTAACTGGTGGCAGTGGCAGAGGGCTCTGCACAGCCCAGACTGGGCCCAAGTGCTGCAGCCTGATGGCTCGGGCAGTCCTTTCGCTGGAAAAAGCTGCTAGGGAGAGAGCTGAAAGCTGGCAGCTCCTTTCCAAAGTCCTCCCAAAGCAGGGATGCAGTGATGGAGCAAGCTGAGGGGCTACAGCTGAGACCCTGGACACTGCCAGCTGGGGTGGCTCTGGAAAAAAACATTTGTGTGCAAGGATCTGCTTGCAAAAATGCACCTGCTGACCCAGGGAGCATGGAGAAACTGCAAACACATTAGGAAAGAACTAAGGGAATTCTCCTTTCACCCTTCCTCAGCGCAGAGGAAGGGGTAGCATAACCATGGAAACCTGGCCCATGCCAGACATTGATGTATGCCCAGTGCTACCCCTTGGGCCAGGGTGCCAGAACAGTCAATTCCTAAAAGTTGCCCCCTTCTCCCCCTTCTCCCCCTTCTCCTTTTTCGCCCCCTTCTCCCCCTTCTCCTTTTTCGCCCCGCTTGCTCCCTTCTCCTTTCAATACGCATTTCTATTTTCTCATGTAAAATCCTATTCAAAACCATAACCAAACCCAGTGACACAGCTCCTCCTCCAATTACCCGGCCTTGTTTGAAATCACGGCATGAACTTTGGACCCACAAGGGCGCAGGCACCGGCCCATCCGAGCCGCGCAGCCGCTGCAGGACGGAGCAGAGCAGCCAAGCCCTGGGCCCCTGTCCTGTCCCACATTTGAGCTTCATGTGGAAGCAGTTTTCTCCAGGGCATTTATGATCGTGCACGTCTCCAAGACGAGTCAATCCAGCCCGCCAAAAGGAAAATGATTCCCATAAACCAAAAGCTCAGCTGTGGCAGCGTTTAACACACATGAAGTGCTGTCAGCTGAAGTTAAACACCTTTGTTTTCCCCTGCGACTGCCCCACGCAGTAGCTGAAGGTCACACCACCACGGGCTTTCCCTCCCTCACATGGTGCAGGACCTCTGGCAGGTTAAGTTTGAATGGAAAGGGAAGAGGTCGAGGTTAGTGTGCCCGACAGACTGACAAGAGGCTTCCGCACCATTTCAAGTGTCTCCAATGACACCAAGTGAGCAGCAAAAAGGAAGGGCCAAACTGATTTCCCTGCTCTACAACAACGAGCTGCTCAAGAGCGAGGGTCACCACTGAGGTGCGTGCTTCAGCAGCCACGGCGCAGGGAGTGGCTCCGTATTCCCAGGCTGCGGCAGCGCAGGGGATGCGTGTGACGGGGCACACGGCTATTGTTCAGGATCCCAGACCAGAACTGGTCACCCTACAGCAATTCCCTGATTAAACACTGACCCGCCTTCTCACGCCGGCCAGGCTCAAAAGAAAACGAGCCCGTCCTCTCCCGAGCAAGCTGCCAGGCGTCCCTGCTGCCCACCTCCACACGGAGGTCGCCGTCTTCTTTTTCAGTAGTCTCCGTATCAGACATCGCTCCTAAGGAAACGAAAGGCTGGGGGTTAGGGGAATGTGTGCGAGGCGTGCAGGCAGGAAGCAGAGCTGAGCAGCTCGAGACCAGAATAGAAACAGGAATCGAGCCCGGCATCGAGCGCAGCGCAACGCGCTGCCGGCACAGGCTCCTGCGAGGCTGCATCGGCAGCTCCACGCGGCATCATCTCGAAAGGGATGCTGATCGGAGGCAGAGGGCTCCGCGCAGCCTGGATTGGGCTCAGGAGCTGCAGCACGGGCTGGGGAGTTTCCTCCTGGAGCACCGGGGCGGATTAAGCTCCGTTCAAACCCAGACGAAGGGGCGGGAGGAGAGAAAATTGCCACATGGACAAATAGCTGCGCAACCCAGAGAAACAGGTTGCAGTGTGAAACACGTCAATGGGGTGGCTGGAAGGTGAGGGTGATTTTGCAAGCGGCAATCCGAGCCCTTCGCCACTGGAGAAATTATTAGTAAAATTAAGAATTAAAACAAACACACACACAGCCTTCCCAAGCAACCAAACAGAAGTGATGGTCAGTATTGCACATACAATGAAAAGCGCTGGCAGAGAAGCCTTGGCCAGGAAGAAAATATTTCCAACTCCCAATATTGGCATAATTTGGGATAAACACCTTCCTATCAGCATAAAACACCATTCACTGATCCTGCTAATCCCAGTGTTCCAGGTCCTGGGCTCCCCAGGGCATTTCTCTGCACATCCCTGGTGATGCCCGGGCACCCAGCGTGCAGCCACCCTGCTCTGAAATGCACACAGCTCTACTCCCTCTCCAGGCAAGCAATAAGACAAGCTCAAAAGGCCAAATGCAAACCAAACAGAAGCATTCCGACATGGAAAACGGAAATAAAAAATAGTTACAAGGAGCCTGAAGTGACCAGCAAGTTCAACTCGAAAAGGTTCTCTTCCCCTCTCCCAAAACAGATAGCCAGAATGATCAGTTTTGAGCTCAAATAATATCAAGAAAGGGTTCCTTTCCTGGGCTGCCCCTCCCTCGGCAGCACTCTCAGCTCTCTGCTGTGTTTCTGCCTGTTGCAGCGATTATTTCCAGGTCAGGGCACGCAGCTGACAGAGCTCAACTTTATTCCACTCCAAGAGCACACAAGCTGAAGTGACCACTTTGGAAGAATGGAGGATCCAAACGGTGCTCCCCCAACAGCCTCCTGAGTACCCAAATTCAGAGCCTACCTGGCTTAAGAAAGGAAGAGGCAAGCAAACACAGAAATACCCCACGCTGCTGGGGATATGCACAGGAGGGCTCCTTCTGCACCAGCCAAACCCTGCAGCCTCACCCTTCTCCCCTCCCCACAAAATCCAGTTTCGTCAAACCCATTTTACATGGGTTTAGATCCAAGACGAGAACACCTTTGGAAGTTAAACCTGGATCAGGAATTTGGCTGCAGTCGGTTATACCCCTTCCTGCCATTGCCAAGACACTTTAAGGCTTGAAAGCAGAGAGGAACCCAAGTGAAACACAGCTGGAGAAGCAAAAGCGTTTTCCAAAGAGTGCAAAATACCAAGAGTAAAACAATTCCCATTCCACAGCCAGATGAAAAGAAGTTGCCCAGAGAAGGGATGAGGTTTCTCCTTCAGGCCAAAACAAACTAAGGACTTTCTGGGGTGGGAATTCCAAAACTTTCATACAAGCTGCCCCCGTTTGCTTCATTCGCCGCAACAAAAACTCAAAGACAACCTTGCTCTTTCAGGACCCCCCATAACCCTGTCAGCATCCATCCTTCTGGTTTGGCAAGAAAAATTTGGGGAATTAGGGGGAAAATTGCAAAATTGGGGGGAAATTTGGGGAGTTTTGGGGGGGAAATTGAGGAATTTGGGGGAAATTTGGGGAGTTTGGGATGAAAATGGGAAGTTGGGTGGAAAATGGGGAATTTGGGTGGAAAATGGGGATATTTGAGGGGGAAAATTTGGGAATTTGGGATGAAATTGGGGAAAATTTGGGGGGAAATGGGGAAATTTGGGGGGAAATGGGGAAATTTGGGGGGAAAAATGGGGAATTTGGAAAAATGGGGAAATCTGGGGGAGAAAATGGGGAAATTTGGGGGGAAAATGGGGAAATTGGAGGGAAAATGGGGAAATTGGAGGGAAAATTGGGGAATTTGCGAGGAAAATGGGGATTTTGGGGAGAAAATGGGGAAATTTGTGGGGAAATTGGGAAATTTGGGGGAAAATGGGGAAATTTGGGGGGGAAATGGGGAGATTTGGGGGGGAAATGGGGAGATTTGGGGGGGAAATGGGGAGATTTGGGGGGGAAATTGGGGAATTTGCGAGGAAAATGTGGATTTGGGGGAGAAAATGGGGAAATTTGGGGGGAAATTGGGAAATTTGGGGGGAAATTGGGGAAATTTGGGGGGAAATTGGGGAAATTTGGGGGGGAAATGGGGAATTTGGGGGGGAAATGGGGAATTTGGGGGGGAAATCAGGGAATTTGGGGGGGAAATCAGGGAATTGGGGGGGAAATCAGGGAATTCGGGGAGAAAACGGTGAATTTTGAAGCAAAATCTGGGAATTCGGGGGGGGAGAAGACGCAAAGAATGTGGAGATGGTGGAACTGGGATGGTGGCCAGAAGGTCTGGAGATGCCGGGGGGGGAACTGGGAGCGCTGGGAGGGGGACTGGGAGGTAGTTATGGGGCACTGGGGTGGACTGGGGTGAACTGGGAGCAACTGGGAGGGAGATAGGGAGGAGGAACCCGTGGTGGGATGGTCTTCAGAAGCTTGGGAGATGCTGTAGGAGCTACTGGGAGCACTGGGAGGGGGATTGGGGGTGACTGGGAGGTAGTTACGGGGCGCTGGGGTGAACTGGGAGCAACTGGGAGGGGGAGAGGGAGGAGGAACCCATGGCGGGATGGTCTTCAGAAGCCTGGGAGATGCTGTAGGAGCTACTGGGAGCACTGGGAGGGGGACTGGGGGTGACTGGGAGGTAGTTATGGGGGACTGGGGTGAACTGGTGTGAACTGGTGCTTACTGGGGGGGTCAGGTGGAGGTGCACGAGGCGGACGTGAACGCGGTGGCGCTGGCGGACGCGGGGGGGCAGCTGGTGCTGAGCAGGGGGGACGACGGGCTGGTGCGGCTCTGGGACCGACGGAGCCTTGGCCACCGCGGCCACCGCCCCGTCTGCCGCCTGGCCGGGCACCGTGGGGGGGTCACCTTCATCCACAGCCCGGTGAGGGGGGGCACTGGGAGGGACTGGGAGGGGATTGGGGAGCACTGGGGGGGACTGGGAGCACTGGGAGTGGCACTGGGAGGGGATTGGGGGGCACTGGGAGGAGGATTGGGAGGGGAAATGGGGGCACTGGGAGCACTGGGAGGGGCACTGGGAGGGACTGGGAGGGGGAATGGGGGCACTGGGAGGGGGAATGGGAGGGGATTGGGGAGCACTGGGGGGGACTGGGAGCACTGGGAGTGGCACTGGGAGGGGATTGGGGGGCACTGGGAGGGGGAAGGAGGACACTGGGAGGGGGACTGGGAGGGGACTGGGGGCACTGGGAGGGACTGGGAGGGGCACAGTGAGCGCTGGGAGGGACTGGGAGGGGGATTGGGGGCACTGGGAGGGACTGGGGTCACTGGGAGGGGATTGGGGGGCACCGGGAGGGGACTGGGAGCGGGTTGGGGGCCACTGGGAGGAGAACTGGGGGGACTGGGAGGGGAATGGGGGCACTGGGAGGGGCACTGGGAGCACTGGGAGGGGCACTGGGAGGGGGGGAATGGGAGAGGGGGAATGGGAGAGGGGGAATGGGAGAGGGGGAATGGGAGAGGGGGAATGGGAGAGGGGGAGGGGGCAACTGGGGGCCCTAGGAGGGTGCTGCGATGAACTGGGAGGGGAACTGGGGGCACTGGGAGGGGGTATGGAGGGACTGGGAGGCACTGGGCGGGGGGAGCGAGGGGACTGGGCTGAACTGGGAGCTACTGGGAGGCAACTGGGGTGGGAGGAGCGGGGGTGGGATGGTTTTCAGGGACCTCGGGGAGGCAACTGGGAGCTCGGGACTGGGATTTGGGGCCTGGGGGGTGGGGTGAAGGGGGTTTATACTGGTTTGTACTGGTTTATACTGGTTTGTGTCCCCCCCCACCAAGGGCGACGGGCGGCACCTGGTGTCCAACTCCAAGGACCAGACGGCGAAGCTGTGGGACCTGAGGCGCCCGGCGGGGGACGGGGCCGTGGCCGCCGCCAGGAGGGCTGTGGCCACCCAGAGCTGGGACTATCGCTGGGAGGAGGCGCCCCCCCCGTACGCACTGGGAGCACTGGGAGGGATTGGGAGGCACTGGGAGGGGATTGGGGGGCACTGGGATGAACTGGGAGGGGACTGGGAGGGGAATGAGGGGGACTGGGATGAACTGGGAGGGGGAATGGGGGGACTGGGAGGCACTGGGAAGGGGACTGGGAGGCACTGGGAAGGGGACTGGGAGGCACTGGGAAGGGGACTGGGAGGCACTGGGAAGGAATGGGAGGGGAAAGGGGGGATTGGGAGGCACTGGGAGGGGATTGGGAGGCACTGGGAGGGGGAAAGGAGTCACTGGGGAGGGGAAAGGGGGAACTGGGATGAACTGGGAGGGGGAAAGGGGGGACTGGGATTCACCCCTATTTACCCCGATGACACCTTAATTACCCCCATAACCTCTGAATTCGCCCTTAATCCGCCGTTAATTACCCTTAATGACTCCCCTAATCCCTTAATGACTCTCCTAATCCCTTAATGACTCCCCTAACCCCTTAATTACCCCAATAACCTCTCAATTTACCACTAATTACCCCTTCATTAAACCTCTATTACCCCTTTTCCCCCCAATTACCCCCATAACCTCTGAATTTTCCCTTAATCACCCTTAATGACTCCCCTAATCCCTTAATGACTCTCCTAATCCCTTAATTGCCCTAATTTTTCCACTAATTACCCCTTCATTAAACCTCTATTACCCCTTTTCCCCCCCAATTACCCCCATAACCTCTCAATTCGCCCTTAATCACCCCTAATTACCCCATATCCCGCCTCTATCCCCCTATTTACCCCTTTAATTACCTCAACAACCGCCCCATTCCCCTTTAATTACCTTTAATTACCGTTAATTAACGCCCCCTCTCCTCACGCTCCATTTCCCGCCTCGCCTTTCCCGCCCTTTTTGTTGCCATGGCGGCCGCGCGCGGGGGGGGGGGGCGCGCGCGCGCGCGTGGCCACGCCCCCTTCTTTTACGTGATGACGTCACCCCCCAGCGGCGGCGGCGCTGCTTCCGGGGGCCCCGTCGCTGCAGACGTTCCGGGGTCACGTGGTGCTGCACACGCTGCTGCGTTGCCGCCTGGCGCCCGCCGGGGGGCGCGCGCTGGGGGCGGGGTGCGCCTCGGGAGGCGTCATCGGTGAGCGACGCGGGGGGGTTGACGTCATCGGTGAGCGACGCGGGGGGTTTGACGTCATCGGGGAGCGACGCGGGCGGGAAGGGGAAAGCCCGGGAAAAGGGGGTGAGGGGGGATCTATGGGGCAGAGGGAGGGATCTATGGGGCAGAGATTGAATCTATGGGGCACAAGGATGGATCTCTGGGGCAGAGAGAGGGGTCTGTGGGGCAGAGAGAGGGGTCTGTGGGGCAGAGAGAGGGGTCTGTGGGGCAGACAGAGAGGTCTGTGGAGCAGAGAGAGGGATCTATGGGGTAGAGGGAGGGATCTGTGGGGCAGAGAGAGGGGTCTATGGGGCAGAGGGAGGGATCTATGGGGCAGGGAGGGGTCTATGGGGCAGAGAGAGGGGTCTGTGGGGCAGAGGGAGGGGTCTGTGGGGCAGAGGGAGGGGTCTGTGGGGCAGAGAGAGGGGTCTATGGGGCAGAGAGAGGGGTCTATGGGGCAGGGAGGGGTCTATGGGGCAGACAGAGGGTTCTATGGGGCAGGGAGAGTTCTATGGGGCAGAGAGAGGGATCTGTGGGGCAGAGAGGGGGGTCTATGGGTCACAGATTGGATCTATGGGTCAGAGGGAGGGATCTATGGGGCAGAAGAGGGGTCTGTGGGGCAGAAGGAGGGATCTATGGGGCAGAGGGAGGGAATCTATGGGGCAGAGGACGTGACCGCAGCGCAGCAAAGGCATAAAATGGAGGGGTGGGGGGGGCATGTCTCTATGGGTCCGGGTGGGTCTCTATGGGTCCAGGGGGTGGATCTATGGGGCAGAGGGCACCCCCTGACCCCCTCGTTCCCCCCCCGTCCCCCCCCCCCGCAGTGTACGACGTGCTGACGGGGCGGGTGCTGCGGCGGCTCAGCCGGCACCGCGGCTGCGTGCGCGACGTCTGCTGGGGACCCCAGCCCTGGCGCCTCGCCAGCGCCTCGGTGCGCACCTGGGGGGGCGCCATGGGGCAGCTATGGGGCAGCCGGGGGGCCCCATCGGCTTCCGGTGCTTTCCGTTGGGTTCTATGGGGTCCCCATTGGGTTCTATGGGGTCCCCATTGGGTTCTATGGGGTCCCCATTGGGTTCTATTGGGTTCTATTGGGTCCCCATTGGGTTCTATGGGTCCCCATTGGTTTCTATGGGTCCCTATTGGGGTCCCCATTGGGTTCTATGGGTCTTTATTGGGTCCCCATTGTGTTCTATAGGGTTCTATGGGTCCCCATTGGGTTCTATGGGGTTCCTATTGGGGTCTCTATGGGTCCGCATTGGCTTCTATGGGTCCCCATTGGGGTCTCTATGGGGTCCCCATTGGGGTCTCTATGGGGTCCCCATTGGGTTCTATGGGGTCTCCATTGGGTTCTATGGGGTCTCCATTGGGTTCTATGGGTCTCCATTGGGGTCTATGGGTCTCCATTGGGGTCTATGGGTCCCCATTGGGGTCTATGGGTCCCCATTGAGTCCCCATTGGGTTCTATGGGTTCCCCATTAGGTTCTATTGGTTCCTATTGGGTTCTATGGGTCCCCATTGGTTTCTATTGGGTCCCCATTGGTTTCTATTGGGTCCCCATTGGGTTCTATAGGGTCCCCATTGGGCTCTACAGGGTCCCCATTGTTTTCTGTGGGTTTTCATTGGGTTCTATGGGGTCCCCATTGGGCTCTATAGGGTCCCCATTGGGTTCTATGGGTTCTATGGGTCCCTATTGGGGTCTCTATGGGTCCCCATTGGGTTCTGTGGGTCCCCGTTGGGTTCTGTTGGTTTCTATGGGGTCCCCATTGGGTTCTATGGGTCCCCATTGGGTTATATTGGGTCCCCATTGGGTTCTATGGGTCCCTATTGGGGTCCCCATTGGGTTCTATGGGTCCCTATTGGGGTCCCCATTGGGTTCTATTGGGTTCTATGGGGTCCCCATTGGGTTCTATGGGGTCCCCATTGGGTTCTATGGGTCCCTATTGGGGTCCCCATTGGGTTCTATGGGTCCCTATTGAGTTCTATGGGTCCCCATTGGGTTCTATTGGGTTCTATGGGTCCCTATGGGGCAGGGGGAGGATCTATGGGGCAGGGGGAGGATCTATGGGGCAGGGGGAGGATCTATGGGGCAGGGCTGGGATGTGTGGGGCAGGCCCTCTGGCTCTGCCCCACAGTGGGACGGCACCGTGCGCCTCTGGGGCTACCGCAGCCCCCAAGCAGAAGAGGACGAGGAGGAAGAGAAGGAGGAAGGTGCCCCCCAATAAAGGCCTCTGCCCCACAAGTGGCTCCCAGGCTCTTAATTGGGGGGCAGACGGCGGCCTGCGAGCCCCCTGCCCCATAGATCCCCCCTCTCTGCCCCATAGATCCCTCCCTCTGCCCATAGATCCCTCCCCAGCCCCATAGATCCCCACACAGACCACGACCGCGGAGAAGCTTTGAGATCTTGACGCTCGCCCCACACTTATGGGGCTGGGCGGGGGGGTGGGGGGTGGCTGGTTATGGGGCAGCGCCGTGGGGCAGGGCCGTCGCCTCAGGAGGAGTCGGCATCTGGGGGGAGAAAGGGGGTGGTGTGCCCCATAGACCCCTCCCTGTGCCCCATAGATCCCTCCCTCTGCCCCATAGATCCCTCCCTCTGCCCCATAGACCCCTCCCTGCCCCATAGACCCCTCCCTGCCCCATAGATCCCCCCACACACCCACCCTGCCCCCCGGGGGGTGCCATCTTGGCTCGGCAGGTGACGAAGGCATCGAAGGCGAAGACGAAGGCGAGAAGGAGGCTGAAGGTCTAAGAAGGGGGGGGGCGGTCACTTAGGGGGCATCCGTGGGGCTGGGGGGGGGGATCTATGGGGCAGGGGGGGTCTGTGGGGTGGGGGGGGGGCCACTCATGAAATCTTGGCAATTTGTGAATTAGCACTAGAAAGGGGTAATTGTTGCCATTTCGGTTCTTAAGTTGTCACTGGAAAACAGGATTAGAGGAGGAAGGATTTCTCTAAGCCTCGGGAGAAAAGCTATTGCCGTGGAATATTGATGCAAGAAGAAATTCTTATATTCTGTGCTCTTCAGTGTACTTAGGAAAATAGTTCACTGCCAGTCATGATTTACTGTTATGATATTTCTCTTCTGTAATTCATAGGAACAATCAGAGAAGGCTGAGTTCTATTGAAGCCAACCTTTTTCTGCTCCACCTCTCTGGTGATTCTCCTACTCTGTTCCCGCTTGGCAGCTGACAGCAGCGAAGCTCTCCTGGCTCCAAGTGCCCACTGTCTGCCCCTGCTCTCCTGAACTCCTGCTATAAAATCTTCCCTGGTGAAAATATCCCAGCAGAGGTGTGCTGCTTTCTGCACTTGGCGTAGGTGCCTGGAGAAGGAGGCTATTCACTTCAGCTAATGCTGGCTGGTGTTTTCTTAATCTGCCTTTTCTTCTTCTACAGACAATTTTCTTAGGTCTGTGTTTGTTAAGAAGAGGTAAGATATCTTCTTTAGGACTAAGTTGTCTTTGAAGTTCCTTTATGAAGTTAGCCTTGTACGTCATAACAGGTACTGGGCTTTATTCAATGGAACTACAAAATGCTTAGACAAGCAAATGATGTAAGGAATAGTGGAACTGTGTGTTGTTTGGAAAGAGCTGTGCAAACTGCTGCCCAATGTAGATTGATGTGCTGAAGATTTATTTCTCAAAATTCAACATTTTTTAGAACACCTCAGTATTATCTTGGATAAATGCAAGATGTTAAATCAAACATGGCTCTTACGAGGGGGAGCAGATGGAACTAAAACAGTGGCAGCGACGAGATGTTCTCACAGTGATTACTTGGGTCCTCGGGGGAAACCATGAAATGGGAAATAAATCACATTCCGGCCCCCATCAGCGTGCTATGTATCGCTTTTCTTAAGCAGGTCTTGGGGTAAAGAGCATACTAAAGCCTGAAAGGTTCTTGTGTGGGCAGAGAAAGAAAAGCATCACCGTCAGGATGTCAGCAGAGAGGGAGTGAAAGAATGGGAAAGAGAATAATTTGTTTTACCAGCTCCGGGATGGAGGTATTCTAAAAATGACTAAAAGAACAGGGTAAGATGTATGTAGATAGAATCCATCCCTAGAGACTTCTTATTGTTTCTCTGCTCCAATCTTCATGTTAATACCTTTGGGTGAAAGAACTAATAATTATTTGTGTTGTAGAGGAGTGGTTTTCAAGGCTCGTTTTAATAGGAATTGTCATGGCGTTGTGAAAGAGAAAGAGTTAAAGGTGTTGTGTTAACAGGACTGGGAAGCAGACAAATAGTCCCGAGAGCTCTTTTGAGAGTGGGGGATTTCATCCAGGAGGAGAAAGCGGCTGCATAATCCTTTCCCCGAAGAGGTGAGTGATAGAGGATGTAGGAGGAGTCTGAAGATGAGCTCATATTGCAACTTCTGACACCTACTGATTGTTTTAATTCAAGCATTCCAGAAAATCTGTTAAAAATTCATGCAGTTTGTTTTACTTTTCTAGTTTGGAATAATTGCAGTAGACTAGTAGGCTCCCATTTGGTTATAAGCTCTCCTAGATTTCCCCAATATAAACTACTTCATATTGTTCCCCTGGGAATTTAATTGCATTAAGAAATGATTGGCCCTGATAGACTTCTATGGTCTGTGATAATTATAATGGAATAAGATATCCATATAAAAGCATAAAATGATGCTGAAGCACATGCATTTTTGATCATTAATTAGTGAACTATCAAAGGCATTGCAGATGGAACTGGTTTTTTGCTTTTTAGAACAGAGCCTGACCACTGCAGCCTCAACTGTGTAGTAAGCTTATTTTTAGTCATTCTTGCTTTAGTGAATACATCTGAACGTGTATTTATGTACATATTCAACTGCTGTGAACTTTGTAATGCTTTAAAGCTTCCTGCGGAGAAGTCTGAGAGGTAGGTTTCCTTCTGGAAGAGGCCAGTGAGGCTGCTCCGTTGGTCCAGAAAGCTCTTTCTGTAGCAGTTTATTGTTTTCTTAGGGTGATACCAAATCTCCCCGTACTGGTTAATGGAGCAGCTGGGACCTGCTAACGAGCTGGTTCATATGGAAACAGCTTACTCGTATAAAAGCAGCAAAGCTAAAAGCCGTTTGAAATCTGTGGTTCAGGAGTACTAGGGTTTTTATTCTCCTGTCCCCCAAAATCACTCTGTGTTCTGCCCATCTGGATTACTGTCAGGGGGGTTGGATTAATTAGATGAACAGATGTCAGTGTTTTATCCATTGCCTGGCATCCTGTCCTCTTCAAAAGTATCCACAGCTTCCAGTTGGGACCTCCAGGACGCTAGAAGGGTTTCCTCAGAGAAAGGTTAGGAGCTGGCTCCAGTATTTCAAAACCCACGTTACGGCAATCATGACATTTTACTTCTGATTCTGTTGCATTGGGTACAAACTGAGGGAAAAACACGATTGCTTAAAAAGTGTGAGTGGAAAGGGGTGATTTGGATCTAAATATCTCATAGCATGTATTTCTACTTGTGTTTGTGTATTTGACAGCAGGTATGCATACACATGTATTTTTTCCCTTTTCTTAAATAATGTATGCTTTTTTATAATCAGATGTGCCTTAAAATATGACGCAAAAAGGGATGTTTGTCTTGGCTTATCTTTTCTGCCACACAGACATTCCTGAGCTTGAGCATGCGGGTGGTTAGAGGGTATTTTGATACGGTCTGCTTTCAGTAACGTCCTGTCAGGACTTGGGACTCATCTGCTCCTCTGATGGAACACTTAGGGCAGCAGCATCTTCTGTCGATATTTAGTAGCTGCAGGATTTCAGGTGCCATCACGATGAACCTGAATGTGACCTGAACTGCACTGAAAGCAGGTTGAGGCAGGAATGGCTTTTTATCTTCTTGAACCATGTTCGAGGTTGTGATCGTTCAAACTAAACATGGATCTATGCTAGCAAAGTCTTCCTCAGGGTGGATGTTCCCAGCTGTTTGGACATGTGCAGAGGGTGGGTTTATGCCTTGTGCTGAAGCTTGCGAAAAGAATGTAAAGGTGCACGTCTCTTAAGATTTCAATGGCATTTAGCTGTCAGAACTATGTAACAAGTGCAAATTAAGAAGAACGTAAGTGCAGCATCTGCCAAAAAGGCAGTAAAGATCTACCTGTGTTGTACGGCTGGCCTGTCAATAACTTTAGGACATGACCGCAAGTTTGAACATTTCAATCTGGAACAGATGTTCTGTTTCCAGGTATTCTTTTTGTGGGCTTTTGTTTGGTTTTTGTTTGTTTGTTTGTTTGTGCTTGGGGTTGTTTTTTCTGTTATTTTAGCCGTGTAGATATTGACAAGAAAACAAACTAGCCCTAAACTCTGCCCCTACCCCGACACACGCTTGTTCCCACCCTAGGACCGTGGGTTAGCACTCTGCCTGCTGGGGGACTTGCAGCGCTTGGGCTCCTGTTCGTGTACTGACACAGCTCTATGGCCAGGACTACAGGACTCTCTTCTGATTATCCTTAGAGCGTTACTGGTTTTGCTCCAAGGAATCTAACTTAGCTGGAAAAGGACAAAACTGAATTAAAAAACAAAATGAGTAGAAAATTGCTTTTTGTGTTGTAACGCTTTATTGCCCTGGTTCTAGGCTTTTTGGCTCTGATTTGGGAGGTAGGGTTGTAGAGAAGAAGTTGAATGCCATGTCCTGCTGTCCAGCAACCACATATGTTTAAGGTGCTAGTTTGAGAAAAACCAAAAAAAGTTCAATAGCGTCATGGGATTCTGCCACCTTTCCATCAGATCTCTGTATCTCGGTCTGGCCCGAAGCTCAGATCTTAATCGGACAATATTTTATTTTCACTCCCCTGCACGTGCAGTCATTTGGAATGATGCCTGGCAGAATCTGCCTCCAGATGGGATGGAGACGTTTCTTTCTTCCCATACCCACCTAGAGATGCTCTGCTTACTTCTGTTTTGTAATTCTTGTCACAAGGCTCCAAAATTTTTCTAGTCTTAACACCTGCAAGTCTGAATGAGGTAACGTGATAACGTTACCCAAGTGCAAACTCCAATTCTGTTCTTCTGGACCTTGCAATCCAGAATGTGAATTTATGATGTGAGGGGAGATTCTTTCAATGTGGCAATTAATGTCTTTGTCAATCCCTTTCTTTTACAGTAGTACCCTTACTACTCCTCCAAAATGTATTTCTGTGAATTGGATTCAGTTATGTATGTTTTAAATTAGGCTGGAGAAGAAACATTGGGCTTTTAGGTATGTACAGATGCTCATGGCAAAAGCATCTTCGGTGGTTTTAGTATGAAACATCCAACTTAAATTCATGACTGCCTCAGCCTGATGAGCCATCTTGCATGCAGTACATCTGTAAAGCAGAAGCTATATATGCACCCCAGCACTTTATGGCTAATCTGGAGTCTTTCTTCGCCAGCTACTGGAGGCAGATTAAAGTGCGCAACAGCCATGTGACGTGTCATGCCAGTACCGAGTTGCTGAGAAATTTCATGAGAGAAGATGTATATTGGGATAACACAATTTTTAATTATTCTGTGAAGATATACCAAAACTCACCTGACTTTTCCCTGAAGTCAACCCATCCCAAATTAATGGCTAAATTCCCCTCGCTTAGATTTGTGAGACAGATGCATGTGTTCTTGTACTTTAGAGAAATATGAGACAATATTTACTCAAGTATTTGAAAAGTAAATGCATGTTTTTCTCTTGCTAAGGGTGGCTAGAAGTTCCCAAACCAATCTTTGGATCAGTATTTGTATTTTGCTTCTTGAATACTCTTGAATACTAGAATTGGAGTGCAGCCTAATTCTGAGTATTTCAAATGAGATTTGTAATTCTTTTTCCCTATTTCCTTTGTATTTTCAGTCCTGTCACTCCAAGTTGCACTTGATTTTAAATTTTGCATATGAAAAAAAATAATATTCAGTATTGGCAGTCCTAAGTACTACCTTAAGTGACACTGTCTTACTTTGTCAAATTGGATCTATATGTCATGTTTTCTCTGTAACTACAGTAGATTACTGATTGGATGAGCACCTCGCTTAGTCACGTTTCCTTTGCACACGTGTCAGCGTCTCTGGGTTTTTTTGTTTTGTTTCTTTTTCTTTTTGCTTTTTGTCTGCAATTCAAGAATGGATTTCTGTCCAAGTAGCTCAACACATATTTAAAACCTTCATAACTGACACAGCAATGTGTTCTGTTTGCACAAACATTGTCTGTATAATGATAACATACTTTGTGTGAATTTTACACAAATTACAATAGTCCAGTAAGTTCTGTTTGCTTTACCACATATCTGTTGTAGGTTTCTGCTTTGGATACATATCTGAATTTCTACTCAGTAACTTCTTGTTTGTCAGAATGATCTGTTAAATATCTTAAAAACCAGTCTCTGTCTGAGTTGTGTGTTAACATATTCAGAAATTCCCTGAGTGTGCAGTATTTCTGACACCTCTGAGTCTATCTTCTTTCTAAAAATCAAGTAGAAAAATGCATTACAGTCCTCCAGTTCACTCACTGTTTAGCAATAAGTAAAATAAGTAAAAATTCAAAGCCATTTTCCATGAGAAATAACATTCTTAAATGAATGTCATTACTGTCTTGTCAGCTTGCTTGTCAGGCATCAATCTTCAGGGTGCTTCAGAGTGTCCTGGAGAAAGAGAGAACCAAATGTCTTCTTCTTTTCACTGATGAGCTATAGCAAAATTTGCTCAAGATGGGTGAAGAGAATATGAATATCTGGTCTAAGAAAATCTGAACTGTGGGATAGGCACAGTAAGCAGATGTTGAAAATTTGGGGTTCAGTTTCCATTTAAGAATACATGAATGAAAGAATGTCTTATGTTTCGGCGCAGCTGAGTAACAGAGGAGTTTGGAATGAAACTGCCTAACTGAAGTGATCAATAATGGCAATTAACAACAAGCAGTTTATGACAATTTAAAATGTTGCTTCACATTCTGGAAGTGAAATTAAATTGATCTTCTTCTGCATTTTACTTCACCTTTCGTAGTTTTAACTTTCTTCTAAATGGTTCATAGCAAGGGATAATTTTCTCTGAGCTAATTTGTACTCCCAATAATTTTATTGCCTTACTTATTTTAGTGCTTCAACTGCTTTTATAGACTGTGTCTTCTCTTCTACTCTCTTTGGTCGTCCTTATTTATCCAGATATCCATGATGCTTTTGTCCCCACTTATAATCTCATGGTTGAAATTTTTCACATTCACTATGCGTGCAATTAAATGTGACCTTTCTGAACCTTGTGTCTTGTTTCAAATCTCTACAAGAATTATTATGCCACATGCTGCAGAATAAAAGATAATAAACAGAAAAGGATGATGACTGGGCCTAATTCATGCCGTCAAGAAGAAACATAGTTAAAGACAACACCACAGATGTCCTGCGATATTTCAAACTTGACACTTCTGTCTATGAACTTTTTAGCTGGTCTCCATGCCAAGAACAGGTAAGGAAATAGTCTTTCACACAGACACAAGACATGTCAGGCAGGTCTCTGACTCAAAGGCAGACCAGGAAAGGAGGCTGCAGGAGAAATAATGGAGGCTTTTTCACATAGTTAATTAGTGCCATAGTTGTAATAGGGGTTTTTTTGTGTTATAAACCCAGATACTCTTAAGGCTTTTATATAACAATCTCATAGTACACTTCTGGCAGTAATGAGGAGTCTGGATGCAGAGAAGCTGCTGGTTTTCATTGTAGCAGTTAAGAATTGTAACTGACAGTATTGCCTTTTGGTTCTGCAGACTCAGTGAATGGAGTCTCAGACATGTCCCTGAGATTTGTTACATTTAGAGTAGCTGTATTAGAATACCTGTCCACTGGATATACCTACAATTTGCTGCAGAAATAGTTACTATCTTCACTGTGAATTTCATGCCAGGTCAATTGTAGCTAACAAAGTCACAGATTAATAAGATGAATTACTGATATCTCATGGACTCAGGTTTTGTTGTTAAGGAATATTTTCAGACTTGGGAGCACTGGGTTCACTGTGAAATGTAGTCTCTTTTCAGAGATCTGCCCACCACATCATCTATAATTGCAGGAGTACTTCCAGTTTACTTTGTTCTGTTTACTGAAGACATCTTTTGTCATTGTGTAAGATGATCCAAAATTAGCTAGCTATGTGTGTGTGTGTAAGAAAGAAGGAAAGAAACGAAGAAAAAGATATGTTTGGGGGTTTTCTAACATTACTATACTTTTCTTGGAGCAGTTCTGTAAAAATATACAAGAATGGAGGCAGGAAAAGTGCAGTGTTTAGCAAGACAGCATGAATTTTGTTTTACCTTAATTTGTTAGATTTTAAAGTATTTTTTTAAAATACGTTTTGGCAGGACATTTGAATTTCTGTCAAAACCTATGTACAAAGGTGTTAACTATACACTGAATAATCTAGCAGACCATAATGGTAATATGGATGTGGTAATATGTTGTGGGACATGGATATAACCCACTGATAGGTAAATTTTCTGGATTTCCTGACTATGTTTATTGTATTTACCAATACTTGACTGCTTCTTACATTTTCTGGAAAAAGAAATATTTTTTGGAAATGAGACACTGAATATGAAAAAATAGCAAAGGTATCCAACAATTTTAGCTTAGTTGTGTCAATTATGAGTAATATAAAACAAGTGAAAAGGAGAATACCTGTTTGAAAAGATATTGGATTGTGCAAGTTTATATCTTTTTTGCTTTTCTGTTTTGTGAAGGCATATTTACACAAAACCTTGTATGAATATTAGGTTTAACAAGAAAATAGGTTTATTTGATTTGGTAGTTTTCTCTGTTCTTTCATGAAATTTGTCGATTTGTTGTTTTACTAATGAGCCATCAGCTGTGTATAAGGTCAAGAAGTTTGCAGAGATTTGTGATGTTGGCAAAAATGGAAAGGTCTTTAGTAAGTCTTTAAAATGCTCTGCTTGATGTTGTTGATTGATATTCTTCAAAACTCTGTGGGTGATAGTATATCATCATTTATTATGTTAGAAAGCTTTTATAAGAATTAGGACTTCAGTGCTAAAATTTATAGCTTTTTGTGGGAATTTAATATCAATGTAGTGTAGTCTCTGGTAGACTTTTCAAATTATATTTTTAGCAGATATCTATAGTTATTTTTTCTCTAGATTTTTCTTCTTTGTTTCACTAAATTAATTAATTTTCTTTATTTTTAATTCCATGTTCAAAATATAACTGAATTTTTAATTATATCTATTTGTTATGACCACTAATTGTCTCTTTCATCCATGGCCAAGGCTCACTATTCTCCCTTCTGTACTAATGTTTCACCTAAACTTTATTTTTTTATTTTGTTTTACTTTTTTAAAGTCAAGTCAGGTTTTATAGTATTATATCAAGAAAGTGACCTTACAATTAAATTCTTCACGTGTTCCACTTTTTCCTAGGGGAAAATTGGGATAATCTTGCTTATTATCTATCTTTGAAATTTTCCTTTTTCCATTCGAGACTAAACTCATTCTGACACCATTATTTCACTCCCTCTTTAATCCAGTAATGACACCATGAGATGTGCCTGTTCTCATGGCGATTTATTCCTTTTTGCTCTCTCTCTTGAGCTAATCTAAGCTTTCACATGACTACTCAGTGAACTTGATTGGGATTGACTGGTGGGACAAAAAGACAAACTTTTTTGTTTTCCTAGTTGATCAGGAAGATTAAAGAAGAGGTTGACATACTAATTTTAAACAAAGTTTTTCCTGAAAGCTGCCTAGTCTAGTTTATGGTGTTTATCATACGAACTTACATCAGCTTTAATTAAGGAGCACTATAAAGGTAGAAAAGTTCAGACTGAGACTGGAGGAGAGAAGGGCAGCTGTGCTGATTAACATCAGTTTAAACTAGTTAGATGCTTATGATATAATGTAGTGCAATAAATTAATTTCAGGAGATTACTTATCTTTAAGTGGCACCTTTCATAGCAAAGGATCCCCAAACTATTGCATAAAGGTGTTATTTTATCTGCTCCCTGTAATAAAATGCTGTAAAGCAGAGGAAAAATACCACCATGTAGTTTGTTAAACCAAGCAGTACTATATATTAATGGATAACACTTCAATAGTTGATTATGATTTTCATGTCAAATTAAAATTTTAATCTTTCTGTTCCGAAGAGATTTTAATCCCAATGTTAATGTTGGTAATCAGTAGCTTACTGTAAGCTGAAATGATGGCTACTTGAAAATGATGTGTAAAATGTGTACTTACATAATAAATTACACAATATAAACAGACCTTTTATTGTCCAGTTTACAAACATCATCTATTTTAGGCTTTATTTGATGTCGCATTAGTATGACAGGTAAAGAGACCCCAGCCAGTAAATACTGAGTTTTATCTCAGAAGAGTTTTATAAAAACTCAGTATATATCATCAGCTGAGCTGTATGAAGCATCCCAGACAAGAAAGAATGAGAAAGGTAATTTTGAGGAAGGACAAAAGGTGAGAGAGGTGGATGGTGGATGAGAGTTTCACAGAGAAAATAATTAGCCATTATAAAAATAGGAGCTTTGGCTGTTACAGTATTTCTTTCATTGAAGAATGAGAATTATTTTGTAAATAGCTTCTTTATGCTAATTTCTGAAAAAAAGAATTAATAGATGTACTAGAGGGACCCACATTGTTTATTTAACTGAGTGAAAGTGAAATTGTTAACATTGGGAAGCAATGGCTTACCTATGAAAATCATTGCATTCAGGAAGTTTTCTGATGTGACTTCAGTTTTGCTGGCTTTCCGTCTCAGACCCAAACCTTCCACCAGCAGCACTTGTTGGGAGTGCCGTATGCGGAAGGCAGTGTTCTCAGGTAAATAAACACTTTGTAGGAAATAAACTGCAGCTGTGTAAGTGGTTGTCATATAAAATGTAGGAAACAAAGCCAGCATGTGCTTTAAAACGTGTCCCTTATGTGTGTACAGGTCAATAAATTACTTTAGCTTTACTTTTCCTTTCCTGTTTTGGAGTTTGGAACACTTATGTAATAAGTGGTGTAAACTTGATACTGAGGCACAGGCATTCAAGAAATCCTGTATTTCAGAGTTCACGCTGATGCAGAGAGGAGAATAAACAGAGCCATTTCTAAAGGTCCGTTAGCAGGTCGCAAGGTTTCTTGATCAGCAGCTTACAGCACCAGCACTCACTAGGCTTCTCTATGGCTTCACAGTGGGAAGGCTCGCGAGGCTGTCCACCCTGATGGCCATAACAGAAAGCAAAAGCCAAGACAATCTGAAAGGAGCACTGAGCGGTGACATAGACTTTGGTGCCAGCTAGCACTCTCTCTACGCTTTAAAATAAAATCTGCCATGAAAATCAGAGCAGGCAAACACTTCTGGAGACCTTCTGTGCACTGATGAAACTGCTGCCTCAGCATTTGTGAAGCAGCTGCAGATCTATAAAAGAACAGATCAGTCAGCAGATGTGCATGTTTACAGTGTGAGTATGATCTTCCAGAGGGCTCTTCAGTTGTTAAGGAGGACCAGTTAGCATTTTGCCTTGTGAAGAAGCTGTAACATGTTTTCTAAAGTATTGTATAATAAAATGTATTAAAATGGATGCCATATTAAATTTATTTTGCCTAATTTTAAGTGGAGCTGAATGATGACAGTCCCCACTGAAGTCAGATTGAGTTTCCGACATCAGGACAGTATCAATACTATGGAAGAACCTGCTTGCCTCATTTTCTAATGATTTTGACCTCTACGTTTTAATGTTTTTACTAATAATACACTGTGCTGATGGATTTGTGGCTTGCTACACAAGGGGACAGATTTCTATGCATGTAGCAGTGAATCCTTAAGTAAGATAAAAAGTAGTTGCAGAAATCTTACCAATTATAGAAAAAAATAGAAATTATAAAGGAAATTGCAGTTTTATTTAAAACTTAGAAAATCCAGTTAGAAATATACTTGACCTGAAACTCCTGAAGGTAACTGTCGTAGCCAGGATAGAGGAATGAGGAAAAGCAAGATCTTATATTACTCTTGGTGCAGTTTAAATTCAATTCTATATATTAAATGACCATTTGATAAAGTTTACTTAGCTATATGTTTGTGATTTTACCTAAGGAATTTCTTTCTTCAAAGCATAAAATTTTATCATAGACTTTTATGAAGATAACACTAGCTAACAAAAGAAGTTGTTGGTTTTGTTTCCATTTAAAACAGAGTCCTCAAAGGCAGAAAGAGACTCCAGGGATAAACTCCCTTTCTTTCCCCCTTTTTACATTTGTTAACAACTACCAGATTTCTTTATTTTTCAAAAAAACAGGTAACCAGATCTTTCTTTCAGAACTGCAGGGAAGAAGTGTGCTGGAAAGTAATAGTGAGGTTTCTTCTCTTTACATCCTATGTAACTTTACAGTAGGATCACTCAAGTTACTTTCTGCATTGATGAGTTGCTAATTAATGTAATTAGGTTACTGAGTATGGACATTTAATCATACTACTTTTGATTTACCTAATCAGGTTTACATATTGCATTTTGAATGATATAAGGATTGGCATTTAAAGAGTAAACATTTCTCCATTTTCTTCTTCAAGAATTGCATGTGTGTGTGTAATATAGACGATAGGATTGTAGTCTTTTAGCCATATTCACTACCAAAACCAGTATTTTAAATACTGTTTTGTCTATAGAGGGCTAAATTACTTAAGTTTACAGGACTTTTTTTGCAGTTATTAATATCTTATGGATTCCTAATAAGGGTTTTCATACTTTCTTACTAAAACATTTTAATTGCATAATAGTAACAATATGGAAAAGTGTTGAGGGGTTTTGTGGGGTTTTTTTTGTTTTGTTTTGGTTTTTGCGTCTCTTATGGATTTGGGATTTTTGTCAGCATGTGTGTGATATGAAAAATAATATATTGTGTACTGTATGATGTCATCCCTGCAGCCATAATATTCTGTTTTGCTATGATCTTAGCACCAAAATCAGCGTTAAGAATCTCATTGAATTGAAAGTGGACCTTACTGAGGAACTCAGTTATCAGCCCATACTGCCAGAGCAAAGTTTTTTCATTATTTCATTTGAGCTATCACACATATTAGCATCTCTTCATGTTGGTTTTATTTTCCACATACCATTCTAATGGCTTACTTTATTGCATGTTTTAATGAGTTAATGACAATTCTTTTTGATGCTAACAAGAACTTGAAAACATCTATAATGTTTAAAGTAAATGGTTGCAGTTAACACTGTAGGGAACTGAAATTGAAACCATCCTTTTATGACATGGAACAAACTTGAGATATTTTTGAAAAAATGTTCTTAGCTCTAAGAACAGATGTATCTTGGTAAATTTATTTCAAATGTCTTTATTTTTTCGGAACTATTGGTAATTGCTTGGTCAGCAAACACTAGAGTGTATGTTAAAATGTGGAGGGCAACCAGCTGCTATTCCTTCAAATCACAGTTAGAGAACTATTTTCCTTTCAAGAAAATACTGTACCTTTTCCAACAGGAAGAAATCTGTAAGCTTTAACAGTTTTTAGCAATTTAAGTTACTTTATTTTCTAAACTATATAGGTGAATTATATAAGAAATTTATTCATGGGACACACACTACTTGCCCATTCTGATTAATCACTTTATTTCTTACAGCCTTTTGACTTTAGCACTAATGTGAGCATTATGTGAGCAAAGAGCATTCAGTCATACTCTCATTATTTCAGTTTCCTCCTTGAAAAATGAATGCAGTGGCTATGACATCCCTAGAAAATACAATCTTTGAATTAATGAGTAAAAACTCTTTAGGTGCTTGTGTATTTTGAACACAATGAAGTGACAGCACTGTTTCTTTCAGCTCTCCATTTCACCAACTGTTACTTACTTGTTTCCAGTGAACTGGAATAATGTGTTATTTTTAGGAAGTGCCACCCTAAATGTCCTCCAACCTGAGTTAGTCTGATTTTATGATTATATTCTTATGGAAGATAACAGTCTGTGGATTATGGGAGAAAGTTTATCATGATCACTGATCTACACAAATAATAGACTATAAATAATAAATGGACATTTTTTTCACTTTTCCACTCATATTGGAAATTATTTTTGACAGAGGATAAAGATGGCAGGTGGCAAAATTTAAAAGTTAATTATAACACTGCCAGAAAACAGGTGAGTTTAATAACTAAAATAAATATGTCCATAGAATTTACCAAAATACGATCTGGACTTAACCAGTGGCATAGGGTTTTCACAGAGTTTTTAATAATTAGCGTATTTCTGAGACAGTTGTTCCAGTGCATGGGAATGGCCAAGGGATAACATGGGCCAGAGACTATTACCAGCTGTCAGGCTGAACAGCATCTCTCTGACTTTGTTGGAAGGGGGAGAGTTGAGCTTTACAGATGTGAATAAGGCTGTTTCATGGGTCTTCATCTGTCTTGTGTATTAAGATAAAGCCTAAGTGCCTCTCAAAAACTATGGCATTATTTTGGTAACTGTGTGCTGCTAACATCTTTACATCAGCTGTGAATGAAAAGAGCTTGCACGTGTATGGGAAAAATCTAGGAGATTTGTAGGTCGGGAGTGTCATTGTACTAGGAAAGAACTGCTTGAACTTGATTTTGTTGACTGTAAAAGACTGGTCTGTTGGTTGCGGGTTGCTGGTCCATTCAGATTCAGTTAGCTTCCTTGGTTGTGCTGGCAAAAGCTAAGGCCGGTCTTAACTCAGCTATGAGCTTCCTAAGAAGGCTTCATTAGTGGAAGAAAAAGTTACGGTTCATTTTCCTCATTCTGTGAGCAAACAGCATGGCACAGTTTGCGTCTGTACAACTACAGCCTTTCCCCTCTGAGTGGACAGGGTTGCAATTTATCCATCTGCTTACTGGAAACAGCTGCTGCTGAGCACTCTCAAATGAACTGTGCACAGAAAATGTCAAAGAGGGTCCTAGTTGGACAAAGAAAAATACTTTTGAAGAACAGTGGTTTTGCTTTTGGATAACACCAACTCTCATCATGTTTTCAGCTCTCCCTTCCCTTCTGTTTAAACTCAGTTTCCCAAGATTACTTTCTTTTGACATCAAGAGTTTTTCATAGGGAAAAATGTTCTAAAATTCATGGTAAAAGGCAAAAGCAATAAAATTACTGCATTGTTCAGAAACTGTGAGGTACAGATTTTTATTAACAGATAGATTTTGTATTATATTTTTAATGACTATGTCCAAGAACTGTAAAAAACCAAAGATGTTAAGTTTTTAAGAAGACACTCTTGTATTTGCTCAGCAAATATCTTGCTGGTGAGAAATAGTGATACTGCTTTCACATACAAGTTTGAATTTGAAACGTGTTAAAGCAGTTAGGTATATAGGCAAATATTCATTACATTCAACATTTGTCTCATTTGTCCTTGAGCATGCGCTGCAGGTGTTTATTGCTGTTCCTTTCTAATTGAGATGAATATTGATTTTAGATATACAATTAAGTACAATTTTCTGCAGCATGCAGCTAAATAATCTGGTAATGAAAATTAATCATGAGTTTCCTTTGCTGTTATTCATAACTGGCAATTTCACCAGAAATATTTCACTACCATATTGAAATAAAAGCATCAAGAGTAAGCAAATGGTTGTCCCAAGTAACCTTATTTCACAACATCAAAAGATATTTAATAAAATCGCAATGTCGTGCATGGATACCATCCCTTTTGTAGTCTTTTTTCATGTTAGTTTTTTATTTTAAGGGCCTGTGAAATGAAATGAAGAGTGCTGTTGACAGATCTCCCTAAGAATGTGTGCCTGTCACGTTACGTATCTAGGTACCTGTGTAGTCTGTATAACATTGTGTATAACATTGTCATACTTCTGGAGACATTTCATTGCTGGACAAAGAACAGCATAGATTTTGGTATACAGATACCACAAAATACAAGTAAACTCTTGGGGATATGTGGCAAATATGGAGATAGGATTTAGAGAGGCAGTGTAAGCCAGTTGTTGGGGTTTTTGTTCGTTCTCATGCAAGAATACCAAGCTGAAGATAAAACAATGAAAGGAACAAGCAAGTCTGCAGTAGACAGCAGTCTAGTATCTTTCTCAAGGTTGTGTAGTTCTTCAGGTATGATATTCCAGCCCACTGACAGTAACTCCTAATTGTGTCATTTGTACTTTTCATTAAAACAGCACTGCATTTTTAGGCAAGGTTAATGAAATACAAAAATCCCAATAGAAGTCCTTCAGATGCTTTAGTAGGAATTTTTCTTTAATCTTCATTTTCACCACTAGTCCATTATTCTCTGCTTTTACTAGTTCCCTACTAATTTTAAATTCTTGCACTAATTCACATATTCTTCCATTTAAGTAAGAATTTCTCATGCCATATTGTATGATGTGAACCACCAAAGTCTAGATAGGTGGTTCCATTTAAAAAATCTATTACCTTATCAAAGAACTATCAAGATAAAATAACTCAGCGTATACTTTATGTGTTAACATACTATTTATTTCAGAAATCTGGAATGGAAATGGGAGTGCCTGATAAATTCAGTATTCTTTTCATCTTGAAAATGGTAATTCCTGCTAATTCTTGTTACCTGTTTTGCTGTTTTGTCAGCTTCATTAACTGCATTCACAGATTCACAGAATCACTAGGTTGGAAAAGACCCACAGGATCATTGACCGTTCCTATCAATCACTAAACCATGCCCCTCAGCACCTCATCCACCTGTCTCTTAAATACCTCAAGGATGGTGACTCAACCACCTCCCTGGGCAGCCTGTTCCAGTGCCCAATGATCCTTTCTGTGAAATTATTTTTTCTGATGTGAAACCTGAACCTCCCCTGGCGAAGCTTGAAGCCATTTCCTCTTGTCCTGTCCCCTGTCACTTGGGAGAAAAAAACAGCTCTCTCCTCTCCACAACCTCATTTCAGGTAGATGTAGAGAGCAATAAGGTCTCCCCTCAGCCTCCTCTTCTCTAGTATATTTTGTGATTACACCATCCCAGTGTTACAAGATATGAATATACTACTGGTTGTACAGTTTTATTGTGCTTCCTCTTCAATTTAAGGCATTCTTTTATTAGTTTTTTCCCTGCTTAATACACTTATAATTTATATGAGTCCTAGACCTTCCTTTTTTAAATTTCTTAAATTTGTTTTTAAATTATTATTACACATTCTTAGCAAAGCACCTCCTCTTCTTCTAGATTTACTGTGTAGTTTAACCAATTATTACTTTTTGAGCAGGATTTCCTTTTTCTGGAGCTGCTTTGCTGCTTTTTGGGTTTTTTTTTACAACAAATCTTTCCTCTCTTCTTCTCAATTCTCAGATCATCATTTGAGAAACATTCTCATGATAAGATTGACATAAACATGTATGTAGGCTCAATCATGTTCAATTCCATTCCAAAATAATTTTCATCAGTTATCCACTGAAGGAGAATTTATGTATTGTAGATGGGGGCAGCTTCTGCTCCAACTTTTGCCATTTTCTCCATTTTTAGGCTTTTTTTCTCTCCCTCAGTAAACTGTTCTTATAAGTCTTCTAAAAACAAAAAAAAAATCAATCCAAATATTCTAGCAAGCTTCCTGAGCACTCCTGCTTTGTTCTCTTCTGATTGTCAAGCTGTCTAACACTCTCCACCACATCGTTTCGGCACTATTTAAGATGTCAAGTCGACAGTATTGCCCACATAAAAGAATAATCTTGATGGAGAGTTAAAACATAATGAATGTAGAAATCCATTATAGACAGCGTTTGCTTTAGTAGAACTTTGACAATGAAAGTTTGAAAGATGGCAGTACATTCCTTGTACAGTGTTAATGCTCTGAAGTTACTGAGAATTCCTTCCTGGGCCCTGAAGATACAGTAGCTTGTGTTCTGGCCAATTTAATTCTAAGCTATAAAAGAAAGACCCCTAACTGAGATCTGAGTTCTAATATTGATTTAATAGATGACTTACTTTTGAGAAGGTAGAAATGAAAATCCTAATAAAGCATTAGTAGATATAGCTGTCAATAACTTTTGATTTTGTCCTTGCTGACTTTTTCACAGTTTCATATGTGATACAGGATTGAGACCAGAAACATTTGAAATATTTTGTGATATTACTGGTAAGGTAATTCCTCTGCTTTCTAATTAAATATTGTCTATTTTTGATCCTTAAACTTCTGAATCATCTGCTGCTGAAACTAAATTTATCCCATAGCTAATGCTGAGCATGCCAGCAGTGTCTCCAATGGTAGGCACCCACATGTTTCAGAATAGGCTTGTGCTTCTCTCTTTCAGTGTATATGGAGGCATTTGCTTAAAATCATAGTCACATGAACACACGGTATCATATGTAAAGAATACTGACTTCCATTTGTAATTGGTAACTCCTAGACTTTGTCCAATACATACTAGATAAAAATTCTCCACATCGAACTTACTATGATTTTTTCCATCCAGTTTCATGGAATCAATAATTCAGCAGTAATATTTCATGAAACAAAAAACAGGAACAAATTTGCATTTTTATTGTTATCCCTAATAAAGAAATAATGACAAAGAGGATAGGCTCTATTGTCTGGTCTATGTGCACATTTTATTTGTATTAATATCAAGGAGAAGGCTTTGTCTTTCAAGACTTGAAAAGCTTTGAGGGATGGAGGCTGCACAGCCTCTGTGGAGAGGTTATGGCCTCTAACTAGCAAAGACAACACTCCATTACAGGTCTGTGGTGGCTAGAGATGAAACTCGCCAAAAGTAAATCAAGTTTACAGACAGAAATGTCTAATTGGAATTTGGAATTTGCTCTGTTTAAAGGAAGATGGTAGCTGACCACTAATGTCTCTCAGTCTTTTCAACCAAAACTCTGTAATTTCTCATGTACTGACAGCTTTTCTCCATCATGATACTTGTCAGAATTTATTATCTGTGCTGGGCTTATTTTTAACACCATTGAGCTTAACACTTGCAAGCCCTGAAAAAACTAGATTGTTACAGATCACAATCAGTCCAATATCAGGTAATTATGCATCTCATCGAGAACAGAAGTTGGATCTTTGGTTTCCAAGAGATAGTGTATAGGAGTAAGAAAAAATCCTGGGCAATTTTGCAACTTCAATAAAACACACCAACAGAAATACAGAATAAAAAATAATACAAAAGTTTAATGTTTGGTGTTCCACTGAATGTGAAACCTTTAGCTTAGGGAAAACAAGCTCTGAAACCAGAAGTAGAAAATGTGACAGAATGTATTCACAATGACAATAGCAACCGAGGATCAGCATGGCAGTAATAATAACCATAATGACTTTAACAAATCTCAGTGTATAAATAGAACCTTGATATCATGATCATGCTTATATGATCATAACATCAGAATCATGCTTACAAAGAACAGCACTGCTGTCATTCATACTGACAGTATAATGATTCATGATGGTTTCTCCAAGAGCAGACAGAGAACAATTATCCCAGTGGGATATTGAAAGCAAATCTGTCCTCTTGCTATGTTACTGCAGGAGAATGGTTAAGGGCAAGATCAGTGGAACTGACCCATAAAAAGTTAACAAAGATGAAGCCAGAGAATTTAGCAATGAGGAAGTTTTCTGATTCTGAAGAATCATGTGAAAACAGAACAGAATAGGTAGGACTGTGAGCATTATAATATTTGTAAAGGGTAAGCTCAACAAAGCTGTTTCTGCTATATGAAAGTGTTCCAGGCAAAACTCAGGTCACTGATCCTAACCAAGAATCAGAACCCTGGTTCTAGGACAGTTGTCACTTTATCTGTTATTTTCTACACAGTGCAACACCTCTAGTGCTGGGGTTTTTGTTACTGTTTTCAGTAAAGTCTGTTCCTGTTTATAGCTCCTCTGGGGTGACCAGAGAGCTGTGTTACTTACCGTTTAAATTACAAGGAAGCAAATGGAGAGCAGTAAAAATTACATAATACTGGACATATTTCTGCAACTCCTGCTAATACTTTGACCCAAACACTTGTTCAAAGACATTGTGGCATATCTGATGAATTTCCTGTCAAAAGCAAGAAGGTTTCTTGACTTGGGAAATGACATCTTATATGACAAAAAAACCCAAATTATCTGAGCGTGGAACAGAGGTCTAGGCTTGCTCGTGGTTTTCATGTTTCTTATCATGAATGATTCATGAGTAGTTTAAAGTGAAGAGAGCATTTAAAAAAGCTAACAAACCATCTTTGCAAATGAAGTTCAAATATAACTATATTTTACTGGTAGAATTTACGGTACGTTGAGTGGTGGTCTTTCTCAAATGCTTTCCTTTAACTCATTAGTCTTCCATATATGCCATACTCTTCTAGTGTGACAGAAAATAAAGCTGATTGTGTAAAACTCTGAGATTAGTTAGGTGACAATACTTATTAAAAGTAAAAACTCAATGTACTACATATCTGAGAATGACTGGTGAGGAACTAACGCACATAGATGAAGTATTCTCAGAACCAGATCTGGTTCTAAATTTGTACAAGGTCAAGACTAGAACTTTTTGCTGTTTTTTGAGTATTTTTCTTGTTTACTTACTAGTTTCTTTCAGAATATATACTCCCTTGTTTTTCTATGGCAGAAAATAATTATTGTTCTAAAATGAAAATGTATTGAAATCAGTTTATTTTCCTAAATTTAGCTAAAGACATAAAATCATTAGAAACTCCCAAGCTAGTTACAATCCTTGAAAATACCATTGCTGTACATTTAGTTATTCCAAGTAAAGTTTTGATTTTGAGCAGCTGTTTGCAAACAAAAATTCTTACGTTACTGAAGTACTGACTTGTCCGGATAAACGTGTTAATGTCTTCATATACTCTTGCAAAGGACAGTCCAATGCCTACATTGTTGTTTGTTTAATTGAGTATCATGCAAAGAAAAACGTTATTATCTGAACATATTCAAAAGTTTGTTGTTCTGTTTCAGTGAAAGCTGCTGAACTGTCAGGCTTCTGATATCTTCAGTGGAGACTCCCGAGGCTGACAGACTACATATTTCTGAGCTTTTTGTTAGTCATCAACTGGTAAGTAGCTTCTTATATTTTCATAGTTTTCATTCAAATCCAATGGCGTGCTTAAATAGTCTGAGGTAGATAATAATTTTTAATTTTACTTTATTGTTTTCCATTTCGTTTCTATAAATGCATGTTTCTGTAATGTCTGACACTTTAGCCAAAAAAAACAAACAAAAGAGCATTTTCTTAGTAATTGTGCTCAGCATCTATCAGAGTGTGGTTTAATGACCTGTATTACTTCATTAGCCTTATAGAGTAAAGAATGAGGTGGTCAAGAATTGTATTTGGCAATCAATTAGTAGAGTTTGAAAATCCAGTTAAATGGTACTTGAACATACAGGTTCTGTTATTATCCGCCTGTTTGTTTTGGTTTTCTCACTAATTTAAAGACTTTGTTCTTGATACCAGTATGATCTTTAGTTTTTTTAATTCCTTTAGGAAAATAGTTACACACTCATTTAAAGAAGATGCTCCAGTGGTCTTGTTATATCTGCTGTCTGGCATAATAATTTCTTTTCATTCTTTTTCTTTCACATTGTTTCTAAACTCAAAGAAGAAAACTGATAGGAAAGCAAGCAGTTTAAGATTTGAACTAGGGAAATTATAGGGAAAAGCAAGCCCAACAAACTGCAAAATTAGGAGAAGATAGCTGCAACATTTGAATGTTACTTACTAGTTCTGCTCAGAAAACAAATGTAACTCTTCAAAAACGATGCTCAAGGAGATCAGCAAATTGATGCAAGATCTAGATCACTTTTCATCAAATCCCAGTGTTTTAGATTTTTTCCTCTAGAATATATAGATGTTATTTTACTTTTCAGTAAAAAAAAACAAAAAACCCAAAGCAACAACAAAAATAATAAGCTATTTAACAGTTACAAGTCTGAGTTGCAATTTTTTAAGATCTCAAAAGTATGTATTTACATCTATTTACAAAATGTTCTTCCATTCTTAACAATCACAGTCCATGAAAACTGGCAATTCTTTTTTATTTATTTGCCACTTGAAGAAATAGAAATTACAATTTTAGCAGTGGAAGACTTTTCTCATGAATCAGTTAAATAATACAATCTATATTCATCATTTAGCAATATAAAAAATAAAGATATATTCCTCTGTAGGGAACAAGTGCCAAGATTATTTATTTTAGAATTTGATAGCTGAACTTGATCATGTCATTCATTACTGTTTAGCTTAGAAAATAACAGAGTAAGATTTATAACCTCATTTTTAATGCTGTTTATTAATTTAAACCTAACAAAAATACATCTTAATTGATTGTATTGATGGGGAGGATGGTGAAATTAAAATGTTTAATTCAGTGACCTCTCATAGAAGAAGAGACTATCTAACCTTAATTTGGAAAGCAAAGCTAGGTTTAAACTCTGAAAAATAAAGCAGAAATTAAATACTAGAAATCAAAGAAAGAAAAATTAATTTTTTAATCATATGAGTTATCTAAACCAAGATGTAGCTGTAGCAATTAGTTAATTTGGGTTGTTTGGGATTTTATAATCCTCTACGCCTTCAAATGCAGTCCAAATGTATACATATATTTTTAAGATGGAATGGAAAGGAATAGAATGGATTGGAATAGAATGGATCATTTGGAAGGGACTTACAGCAATCATCTAGTCCTGCTGCTTGACCAACTCAGGGCTGATCATAAATTAAATTATATTGTTAAGGGCATTGTCCAAGTTGCTCTTAAATACTTGCAGGTCTGAGGCACAGACCACCTCTCTAGGAAGCCTGTCTTAGTGTTTAACCACTTTGTTGATAAAGAATTGTTTCCTAATGCCCAGTATAAACTTCCCCTGATTCAGCTTTGAACCTTTTGCCTGTCCTGTCACTGGATACCAGGGAGGATATTTTTTCTAGTTTCACAATAAGTTAATGGCAACTTCGTGGATTAGCTCACGGGAGCTGCCTTTGGTAGGGAGCCAGAAAGGGGGTCTGTGCTGCAGTTCGATTTGCCTCCCTCGGCTGTGATTTTATTATGGGGTTTGATGTGAAGTCATTTTGGTAGGAATGGTTGGACTCGATGATCCGATGGGTCTCTTCCAACTACTGTGCAGAAAGTAATTGGTTGTCATATAGAATCTCTTTTTCATCATGTGTCACAGCATGATCTAATGGATCAATTTATTGTGCAAAAGAAATGAAGAGCAGATTAAGTAATGGTGATTCTTTTTGGTTTTATTTAGCTCATGTAGCACTCATTAGCTGAGCTTTTTTGATTTCCAAATTTTGTACAAATGTTGGTCAACTGTTAAATGGTCAATGTCTAGTTATTCTGCAACCCCTCAAGTTGTTTTATATGTGTCCGCTTCAATAATGGCTGTTGTCTATTGCAGAAAGATGGCCGCAACACTTGTTATCTTCAATATATTTCCATTATGAAGATTTTTTGATCCAGTATTGAGCTGTATATTTGACAGTCACCTGGGCAAGTGTTTGGTTGATACTAGCAGCAGGTGTTGCTGCTTTACATCTCCTTCTGAACTCAACAAATATGCTTGAATTTGCTTTTATTCCATCTTAAATTTCACAGTATAGTCTAAAATAGAATAAACAGTGAAAAAAAAATAATTAGCATGATAAGTAGCACGAATTTTCACTTTCAAATGATATACGACACAAATACGGTTAAATAAAAATGTTATCCAAAGTAAGCATCACAGTTTGCAGTGACAAAGCCAGCAATTATTGTTACGCCAACCTATTAATGACATCAGAAGAGTTATTATAATTGTAAGAAATGTTATACCGATTTTGTTTGAAAGACCTCCATTTATAAGGAAGAATGAAATCATTGAATCATAGAAATCATAGGATCCCTAGGTTGGGAAAGATCTTTGAGATCAAGTCCAACCGTAACTGTCCACTACTAAACCATATCCCTAAGCACTTCATCTACCCATCTTTTAAATACCTCCATGGATGGTGACTCAATCGCCTGGGCACCCAGTTTTAGTGCTTGATAACTCTTTCAGTGAAGGAAATTTTCCTAACATCCATTCTAAACCTTCCCTGGAGCAGTTTGAGGCCTTCCCTCTCATCCTATTGCCTATCACTTGGGTGAAGAGACCAACACCCTCCTCTCTACAACATCCTTTCAGGTAATTGTAGACAGTCACCCTTCAGCCTCCTGTTCTCCAGTTCCCTCAGCCGTTCCTCGTAAGACTTGTTCTCCAGCCCCTTCACCTTCACTGCCCATACAAACTGTGGCACCCTACTTTTCTGATGCACCCCACAATTGTTTGCCCACTCCCCTGCCTCGTCAGTCACCACATGGCAGCTGTCACTCTAAGAGTCAGTCACCTGCCCCTTGCTCTCTCATGGGTTTCCTGGGCTTCCCCTGCTCAGGCAACCGCCTTCTAGCTTCAATCTAGTGCCCAGCTGCAGAATTTACTATCCCTGCTGCTGATTCTTGCTGATTGAGCGAGATGGGTTTTCAATTAAGCTTGTCGCAGAAGTGTAATATAGAACTAGATTAGCAACTGTCACCTCGTTTTATGTGAAAACAAATGAAGTGGAGGTACATGTTTAGAAATTAATGCGTATCTTTAAGAATGTGGGAGCTTCACAGAAACACGATGTGCCAAGATTTAATTGACTGATTTGTGATTAAAGATTAGAAAAGTGTATGTATACACGTAACAATGACAAAAGACGACTCTTTCCTGTCCAGACTGCAAAACCAGGTAACTTAAAAGTAATGCAGACAGAGGAGATTTTCAGTTCTGTTTCTTTCTGATGATAGACTGTGAAGTCTACACACAATGCTGACTCGATTAGTCAATTTTATAAAATATCTTCAACAAATGAGCTGACAAAGAAAAGTTGCTAGTAAAAGCATATTTCAACTTGCAAGAAGTACGCCTGGCTAACTTCTTTTTTCAGTTTGTTAAAAAATAAGTAGTCTTTACAGTACATAGTTTCTCATCTACATTTGGATCCAGTGCTCTGGGTTGTGGACATCACTCCTTCTGTAGAACGTGGTAGATACCATCTCTTATCCTTGTGGTCTGTTTCACCGCTTTCCTAAATATCATATTGGGAAATAATAAAGTATTGTGGATTGCCGCGATTGAGAGACGGGACAATACTTGATACAAGCAAAAAGTGTCAATTTTATTGTGTTCTTCAGACATATTTATACTAGCTACAAGAAGCGTGTCTCAAACCGATTGGTCCCCACACCAAACTAGGCAATCACAGATCGGTTAATACAAAGAAGCTTTTTTCAAACATTTACTTCCTTCAGCAACAACAATAGTTCCTCTTATCAAGGTAGCTGTCTCGCAACCACAGACACCTGTGCTCATCCTCACATAGCCAGACTCTTTTGTTCCTTCTAAACAAAAGCCTTATCTCGCTCTTCCCAAGGCCTGCGGCGACAAGTTCCAGCACATCCAGCACATCCTCCTTTATCAACTGGTCCCTGCTGGGGGTCTTCCTGAAGCTAGCCAAATCCTGTCCTACAGTACCCTAAATACCAGATGTGGCTTCATCTATCACCATCAGCAAATACTACTCAAACACCTCAATCCTGTCCTCTTAACAGCATTGCTGAAGTTGAACTTGAAGAAAGAAAAGAAAAAGCCCACCAAGGCAAGGGGAAGGGGAAGGGGAATAAACTCCAGTAGATAGTAACTTCTTTCAGGAAATAGAGAACTTGAGCCTCACCTTTTTCCTTGACCAAGTTCAGCTTATTGCTTGCAGGGTACAGTCAAAAATGAAGTCAGGCTGGTGTGTGCTTCTTGATAACTTCCACATAACCAAGAATGAAAAATGTCTCTCTTGACTTCTCTCCAGACTGATGAAGACATAGAACACCTGGTGATGATGGAGCGATTGCTGGGGCCTTTGCCAGAGCAAATGATTAACAGAGTTGTTTCATTAAGGAAACAGAATTATTTTTATAAGGGCCGGCTGCTCTGGGATGAATACAGTGCTGCTAGGCAACACGTCTCAGGGTGCTGTAAACCCTTGAAGGTAAGATTACAGGGGGAAGATGCTTCTTGGCAGAGGAGCTCCAAGTGCAATTCTAAGACTGGAAGCCTGTGTTTTGTTGTTTTCTTCACAAAGGAATACATGATGTGCTACGATTGTGACCATGAGAACCTCTTTGATCTGATCAAAAAGATGCTGGAGTATGACCCAGAGAAGCGCATTACTCTGGAAGAAGCTCTGGAACATCCTTTCTTCCTCCCGCTGAAGCAGCAAAATAGCACATAGACTCCTAGTGCTGAGGCAGATGAGCTTCTCTGTCTGTCTGTAAAGAAACGTAAACTATGTTAAGTGCGGTTTGTTTCTGTGTGTATGTTACGTATTTAGTTATTGATGCTGAATTCAAATTCATTTGTCGGAATAAAATTTAAGAAAAAGATACTGATGAGCCCGGTTGTGTTTCTCCAGTAAAACAATATCTCAGGACACTTTTCTCATGTGGACAAGAGCACCTTCTACTCTATATGCCTCCCAAGAGCCAGAACATATTAATTTAATTGGGGTTTATCTGACTGTCATTGGAAGTGCAGAAGACCTAGGGCTGATGTTTGCCCTTTGGTGAGTGACTGAGGTTTCTTTTCTGAGTAAGAGGACAGGGAAAGCCCTTGCTCTTAAGTGTGAGGATGGCCTTTATTTGATAGAAAAAAATCAAGCTACACAGGAAGGAAGATCCCTGTAGTATTACAGAGATTGCACTGCGATAAGGAATGATTATTTTTGTTAGCTTTAGGAGGGCACTCTGGTTACCAGTATTCCTGTGAATGGTCATTGTTGGCGTGCAGTGGTAGAGACTTCCCTCTTCCAGCAGCTCTTTCTTGGATTACGAGCTGTCCAGAGTCGTTCCATTAAGAACTCCAAGAAAGCTGATAGGCTTGTGTAAGGAGCCAAATTGGGAAATCCTGTCTCAAAGATTGTCGAAAACCACTGCCAGGTTGTAACGCAAGAGCCGCTGAAACCACAAAGGCAGCAAATCAGCACTCCACAGAAGTTCATCTTGGGGTGGAGGTGGCGGTTGGTCGCTGCATGCAGGCACGAGCTGGAGACACCGCCTAGCACCATGCAAGTGAAGGTTGTGTGGTACACAGCAACCCAAACTGGGAAAGGTATAAAATGACCTGCCCAAGAGCCCCTCTGAGCCTACAAAGTGCTTTATGACTTAGTACTCTGCCTCAATATCATGATCAAGAACAAATACCAGTTGCCAATATATTCCATCGGAGTCCATAATTAGCTGTAATCTTGATTTTTCAGCTTTGCAATTAAGTGACTGAGTGGGTCCAGTACACAAACGTATAATATATTTCTGGGGTGTAACAGCATGAAACAGCTTCTGCATTACCATAGCGAACTTGATTTGCCCAGAAAATACAAGTGCTTTCTGGTGATTTTACTGGAAATGTGGAAGGTTTGTGACAGTAGCCTTGCCTGTGGCCAAATACTGAAGTCATGGTTATATGCAGTGGGAACTTGTCTATGTTCTCGGTGGGACCGGGAAACAAAACAAAGTCTGTTAGCACTCTGTTGCGGATTTAATCATGACTTTTCATGACAGAAAGGGTCATTGGGCACTGGAATAGGCTACCCAGGGAGGTGGTTGAGTCACCTTCCCTGGAGGGGTTTAAGGCACGGGTGGACGAGGTGCTAAGGGACATGGTTTAGTGTTTGGTAGGAATGGTTGGACTCGATGATCCGGTGGGTCTCTTCCAACCTGGTTATTCTAGGATTCTATGATATCATCACGAGAAACTGAACTCACAGTACATCAATCTTCTGGAAGATCATATCAAGCACTGTGGTTCCTGTAGCATGGGTATAACAAATTTACTCCCGACTGCACTTAAATATGGAATTTCTTCTTGTACATTATCTCTACCATAAAACTGTCCCTTCTACAAAGCATTTATACCAGTACACTACTTCCTGTCACTCCTCAGCAGGTGGCCTCCTTTCTCCTGTGTTAAAAGTTCAAGATCTTTGTTCTACAGTAAATATCCTACAGTACTATTCAAACACATGAAGTATTGGAATAACTGGCCTTTAAGAACAAGTCAAGTTTGCTTTAACTAGCAAATAAAAAGCTAGCATAAATAGTTAATACTGGGAAAAAGATTGGAGTAGAGGAAGTATGAAATTACCGTTCGTTTCTTTAAGAAGTCAGTTTTAATGTATTGTTTTCTCACAAACTGAGAATCTAAAATACAGTTTCAATTCCTTTTGTGTAGGTTTTCTAAAACACACTTAGCATATTGTTGTGAGATGGATAAACAGTCTATTTAGCTAGAAAGGCATCAGTATAGTACCCAGACACAAAGTAATTCCTCCAAGCTATTCAGTAAAGTTTTTGCAGGGATGATTTTGGATATTGTATGTCAGGAGAAACATGGAGAGTATCTAGAGGACAGCAGGGAGAGTGATTCAGGTCTAAGTATGTCATAAGCGAGGAAAACACATGCAAAAAAGACTGCAAGAATCTGGTTTACTCCAGGCTTAAAAAGAGAAGACATATTTAGGTCTCAAACACTTCCATGAAGAAAAAGGGAATAATCTACAAATGCATAGAGGATGACTGACAAATAATGGGCTGAAATGACAACAAGAAGGATTTATTTGGCCCTTGAGAAAAAAATTTTGCTGAAGAAAGACAAAACTCTCATGGAAGAGAATGTGGAGTCTCTGCTGGAAGAAGGTTTTGAGATCAAGTCAGACATCAGCCATCAGCAATTACAGTATTTGACGCCTCCTTGGTATTCAAGGGCACCATTTGAGGTGCCCTTTAATCATACTTTGTAAAATCAATAAACAAGGCAAACATCACTGCACTCCCAGCTTACTAAGAATTTATACACGTGTATTTGCTCATCAAACCAAAAATTTTGCATGTTCTTTAGATGTAACATTTCTCATAACTTATCTCAGTCAACAGTACATATCCAAGACTCAACAATAAGTAAACAGGGGAAGAAACATGGAAATGATAAATATTTCATTCCATGCTTTCAAATAAAATTCATGAAATCCAATAGTCTGATGAGCTATCTGTGGAAAGGATATTGATTTTCTATTCCACACCCCCCACCTCTCCCTTAGTTTTCTCTTTTTCAGCTCTGGATATTTATATTTTATTCAAATCTAACTATAAGCTCTTATACACCACCCTCCATGACTGCAAGTTAGATCTCCTGTTGACTGAAATGGCAGCCATGGTGCCTGCTACAAGTCTTCTTGGTAGTGAAAAAAGCCAGAGACAGTGACAACAACATCACGCTATAGCAACGCTTCTTGCTATTTTCAGGATCAAAATCATTCTAAAGACTGTAAAAAAAGAAAAAGCTACCTGCTGGTAGCAGCAATAACAAAAGACAGACCATAAACAGGATCATATAATCATTTAGGGAGCCAAAGATGAACAGTGATGAACATGTAGCTGGCATGCTGGGAAGAAGAGGGAACAGGAGCATCTTTGTTGTTTTTACTGGCAGTATCTAAGCCACTGGCTGCCTGTGCATTCCAAAGAAAATCATAAAAGGCATTAAAAAAAAAGCCAAAGGAGGGTGAGCCACCAAAACAGAGCACTACAGTGCTCTTTTTGCATAGAATTATAGAATCATAGAATAAGCAGGTTGGAAGAGACCCACTGGATCATCAAGTCCAACCATTCCTATCAAACACTAACCCATGTCCCTCAGCGCCTTGTCCACCTGTCTTTGAAACCCCTCCAGGGAAGGTGACTCAACCCCCTCCCTGGGCAGTCTCTGCCAGTGCCCAATGACCCTTTCTGTGAAAAAGTTTTTCCTAATGTCCAGCCTGACCCTCCCCTGGTGGAGCTTGAGGCCATTCCCTCTCGTCCTGTCCCCTGTCCCTTGGGAGAAGAGCCCAGCTCCCTCCTCTCCACAACCTCCTTTCAGGTAGTTGGAGAGAGCAATGAGGTCTCCCCTCAGCCTCCTCTTCGCCAGGCTAAACACCCCCAGCTCTCTCAGCCGCTCCTCTTCTTCTCCAGCCCCCTCACCAGCTTCATTGCTCTTCTCTGGACTCGCTCCAGAGCCTCAACATCCTTCCTGTGCTGAGGGGCCCAGAACTGAACACAGGATTCGAGGAGCGGTCTCAGCAGTGCCAAGTCCATAGGGAGAAAACCTCCCTGGACCTGCTGGCCACACCGTTTCCGAATAATAACCACTCTGCACCCTTCTAAAGGCCTCCAGACCCTTATAGACCCACTCAGGGCCTTTCTAAAGGCTGCTAGAGAATTCTATGGCCCACCAGGTCAATTCTAAAGACCCCAACACAATTCTAGAGCCTCCCAGGGCCTCTCTAAAGGAACCCAGACCCTTCTAGAGCAGCCCAGGGCCCTTCTAAAGGCCCCTAGACCCTTCTAGAGCCACCCAGGGCCCTTTTAAAGGACCCCAATCCCTTCTAGCGGCCCTCTGGACCTTTCTTAAGGCCCCCAGACCCTTCCAGAGCTCCACGTCCCTTCTAAATGCTTCTAGACCATTCTAGAGCCCCCCACGACCCTTCAAAAGGACCCCAGACTGTTCTACAGCCCCCCATGGCCCTTGTAAAGGCCCTCAGACCCTTCTAGAGCCCCTCAAGAACCTTCTAAAGGCCCTCAGACCCTTCTAGATCCCCTCAGAGCCTTCTAGAGCCCCTCAGAGCCCTTCTAAATGACCCCAGACCCTTCAAGAGCCCCTTATGTCCCTTCTTAAAGCCCCCAGACCCTTCTAGAGCACCTCTGGACTATTCTAATGGACCCCAGACCCTTCTAGAGTCCCCCATGAGCCTTCTAAAGGCACCCAGACCCAGCTAGAGACTCTTAGAGCCCTTCTAAAGGCCTCCAGACCATTCTAGAGCCACTCACGTCCCCTCCAACTGCCGCCAGACCCTTCTAGAGCACCCCAGAGCTCTTCTAAAGGACCCCAGATTATTCTAGATACCCCCAGGGCCATTCTAAAGGCCCCCAGACCGTTCTAGAGACCCTCAGATCCCATCTAAAGGCCCCAAGACCCTTACAGACCCCCTCAAACCCTTCTAAAGGCACCTAGACCCTTCTAGATCCTTTACCTACCCTTCTAAATTCTCCCAGACCCTTCTAGAGCCCCCCCAGGGCCTTTCTAAAGGCCCCAAACCCTTCTAGAGCCCCTCAGGGCTGTTCTAAAGGCTCCCAGACCCTTCTATAGCCTAACTGAGCCCTTCTAAAGGACCTCAGACCCTTCTAAAGCCCCCAGGCCCATCTAAAGGCCCCCAGACCCTTCTAGAGATCACCAGGGCCCTTCTAAAAGCCCCGAGACCTTTCTAGAGACCCTGATGTCCATTCTAACTGCACCCAGACCTATCTTGAGCCCCCCCCGAGCCCTTCTAAAGGCCCCCAGACCCTTCCAAAACCACCCAGAGCCTTTCTAAAGGACCCCAGATGCTTCTAGAGGCACCCAGGGTGCTTCTTAAGGCCCCCAGACCGTTCTAGATACCATCAGATCATTTCTAAAGGCCCCAAGACCCTTAGAGACCCCCTCAAACCCTTCTAAAGGCACCTAGACCCTTCTAGATCCTTTACCTACCCTTCTAAATGCTCCCAGATCCTTCTAGAGCCGCTCAAGATCCTTCTAAAGGCACCCAGACCCTTCTAGAGCTTCCCTGGGCCCTTCTAAAAACTCCAAGACCCTTCTAGAGCCCCCCAGACCCCTTCTAAAGGCCCCCAGACCCTTCAAGAACCCCTCTGCACACTTCTAAAGAACCCCAGACCCTTATAGACCACCTCAGGACCCTTCAAAAGGCCGCCAGAGAATTCTAGGGCCCCCCAGGTCACTTCTAAAGACTCCCAGATTATTCTAGAGCACCCCAGGGCCCTTCTAAAGGCCACGAAACCCTTCTCTAGCCCCCCAGGGCCCCTCCAAAGGCCCTCAGACCCTTCAAGATGCACCCAGAGCCCTTGTAAAGGCCCCCAGACCCTTCTAGAGCCCCTCATGACTCTTCTAAAAGCCCCCAGACCCTACAAGAGCCTCCCAAACCCCTTCTAAAGGCCCCCAGACCTTTCTGGAGCCACTCAGGACTCTTCTAATGGACCCCAGAGCATTCCTGAGCCTCTCAGGGCCCTTTTAAAGCATCCCAGATCCTTCTAGAGCTCCCCAGGGCCCTTCTAAACTTCCCCAGACCCTTCTAGAGCCCCCCTGGGCCCTTCTAAGGGACCCCAGACCATTTTAGACCATCACAGGGCCCTTCTAAAAGAACCCAGACCAATTTGGAGCCCCCCAGGGCCCTTCTAAATGACCCCAGAGCATTCCTGAGCATCTCAGGGCCCTTCTAAAAGCCCCTAGACCCTTCTACAGCTCCTCAGGCCCCTTCTAAAAGCCCCCAGACCTTTCTAGAGCTCCTCAGGGCCCTTCTAAAGGCCCCCAGACCCTTCCAGAGCCCCTTAACACCCTTCTAAATGTTTCCAGACCTTTCAGGGCCCCACAGGGCCCTTCTAAAGGCCCCCAGACCCTTCTAGAACACCCTATGATGCTTCTAAAATCCCCCAGACCATTCTAGAGCCCACTAATGCCCTTCTAAAGGCATTCAGACTATTCTAGAGCCCCCCAGGGCCCTTCTAAAGGCCAACAGCTCATTCTAGAGCCCCCCAGGGCCCTTCTAAAGGACCTCAGACTCTTCTAGAGACTTCATGACAATTCTAATGGACCCCAGACTCTTCTAGAGCCCCCCAGGCAATTCTACGGGCCTCCAGACCCTTCCAGAACCCCCTAGGGTGCTTCTAAAGGTCCCCAGACACATCTAGAGCCCTCCAGGGAACGTCTAAAGCCTCCCAGATCATTCTAGATGCCCCCAGGGCCCTTCTAAAGGACCCCAGACCCTTCTAAAGCCACTCAACACCCTTCTAAAGGCTCCCATTCCCTACTAGAGACCCACAGGGCCCCTCTAAAAGACCCCAGACCCTTCCAGAGACCTCTAGGGAGCTTCTAAAAGCCCTCAGACCCATCTAGAGCCCACCAGGGCCCTTCTAAAGGCCCCCACACCCTTCTAGACCCTCCCAGGGCCATTCTAAAGGCCCGCAGACCCTTCTAGAGCCACCCAGAACCCTTCTAAATGACACCAGACCCTTATAGAATCCCCTAGGATGGTTCTAAATGCCCCGAGACCCTTCTAGACCACTCAGGGCCTCAAGGCCTTTCTAAATGTACCCAAACCACTCTAGATCCAACTAAGGCCCTTCAAAATCCGCCCAGGCAATTCTAGATGCCCCGGGCCCTTCTGAAGGCCCCCAGACCATTCTAAAGGCCCTCAAACCCCTCTAGGGCCCCTGAATGCCATTCTTAAGGCACCCAGACCATTCTAGAGCCCCCCAGGGCCCTTCAAAAGCCTCCCAGATCATTCTAGAGCCCCTCAAGGCCCTTCTAAAGGGTCCCAGACCCATCTAGAGCCCCCCAGGGCCCTTCTAAATGACCCCAGACCCTTCTAGAGCCCCTCAACACCATTCTTAAGTCGCCCAGACCCTTCTAGAGCACCTCTTGACCCTTATTAAGAAGGGCCCTGGGGGCATGTAGAACGATCTGGGAAGCTTTAAAAGGGCCCTGGTGGCATCGGGAAGAGTCTGGGGTAGTTTGGAAGGGCCTTAGTTGGCTCTAGAATTGTTTGGGGGCCTTTAGAAAGGGCTTGAGTGGCTCTAGAAGGATATGGGAAGCTTTGGTCTGGGGGGCTTTAGAAGGCCCTTAGGGGGATCTAGAATGGTTTGGGGGACTATAGAAAGGACTGGAGAGGCTCTAGAAGAGTATGGGAGGTTTTAGAAGGGCCCTGGGGGGCTCTAGAAGGGTCTGGGGGCCTTTAGAAGGGTGTGGAGGGGTTCTAAGAGGGTCTGGGGGCCTTTAGAAGGGCCCTGGGAGTCTCTAGAAGGGTCTGGGGGCCTTAAAGAAGGGTCATGAGGGGTTCTAGAAGGGTCTGGGGGCCTTTACAAGGGCCCTGGGGGGGTATAGATGGGTCTGGGGACCTTTAGAAGAGTCATGAGTGGATCCATGAGGGTTTGGGTGCCTATAAAAGGGCCCTGGATGGCTATAGAAGGGTCTGGGGGCCATTAGAAGTGTCTAGGAAGGGCTCTAGCAGGGTCTGGGTGCATTTAAAAGGGTCCTGGGAGGCTCTAGAAGGGTCTGGGGGCTTTTTGAAGGGCCCTTTGGCACTCTGGAAGGGTCTGGGGGCCTTTAAATGGGCCTTGAATGGCTCAAGAAGGGTCTTGGGTCATTTAGAAGGGCCCTGGGGGGCTCTAGAAGGGTCTGAAGGCCTTTAGAAGTGTCATGAGTGGCTCTAGAAGGGTCTGGAGTCCTTTAGAAGGGCCCTGAAGGGCTCTAGAAGGGTCTGGGGACCTTTAGAAGGGCCATGAGGGGCTCTAGAAGGGTCTGGAGACCTTTAGAAGGTCCATGGGGTCTTCTAGAAGGGTCTTGGGGGCTTTTGAAGGGCTTTAGTGGGCACTAGAATGCTTTGGTGGCATTTAGAAAGGCCTTGAGTGGATCTCGAAGGATATGGGAGGTTTTGGAATGGACCTGGGAGGCTCTGGAAGGGTCTGGGTGCCTTTAGAAGAGTCATGAGGGGCTCTTGAAGGGTCTGGCTGCATTTAGAAGGGCTCTGGTAGGCTCTAGAAGGGTCTGGGGGCTTTTAGAAGCCCCCTGGAGGGCTCTGGAAGGCTCTGGGGGCCTATAGAAGGGCCCTGGGAGGTTCTAATATGATATGGGGGCCTTTAGAAGGGTCCTGAGAGGCTCTAGAATGGTTTGGGGGCCTTTAGAAGAGTCATGAGGGGCTCTAGAAGGGTCTAGGAGCCTTTAGAAGGGCCCTGGGGGGCTCTAGAAGGGTCTGGGGTCATTTAGAAGGCCCTGGTGGGGTTTAGAAGGGTCTAGGGGCCTTTAGAAGGGCGCTGAGGGGCTTTAGGAGGGTCTGGGGTCCTTTAGAAGGGCCCTGGGGTGCTCTGGAAGGGTCTGGGGGCCTTTACAAGGGCCCTGGAGGACTCAGGAATGGTCTCGGGGCCTTTAGAAAGGCCTAGGGGGGCTCTGGAAGGACATGGGGTCCTTTAGAAGGGCCCTGGGGGGCTCTAGGAGAGTCTGGGGGCCTTTAAAATGGCCTGAGGGGCTCTAGAAGGGTCTGGGGGCCTTTTGAAGGGCCCTGGGTTTCCCTGGAATTGTCTGGGAGCTTTTTGAAGCACCCTGGATGGATCTGGAATGGTCTGCTGGTTTTAGAAGGGCTGGGGTGGCTCTGGAAGTTTCTAGAGGCTTTTAGAAGGGCCCTGGGGGGCTCTGGAAAGGTCTGGGTGCCTTTAGAATGGCCCTGGGGTGCTCTAGAAGGGTCTTGGAGCCTTTAGAAGACTCTTGAGGGGCTCTGAAAGGGTCTGGGGTCCTTTGGAAGGGCCCTGGGGTGCTCTAGAATGGTCTGAGGTCCCTTAGAACCACCCTGGGGGCATCTTGAAGGGTCTGGGGGGCTTTAGAAGGGACTTAGGAGGCTCTAGAATGGTTTGGGGTCCTTTAGAATGGACTTGAGGGGCTCTAGAAGAGTATGGAAGGCTTTAGAAGGGTTCTGGGGGGCTCTAGAAGGGTCTGGGGGCCTTTAGAAGGATGTGGAGGAGTTCCAAAAGGGTCTGGGGACCTTTAGAAGGGCCCTGGGAGGCTCCAGAAGGGTCTGGGGGCTTTTCAAAGGTCTTTTTGGCGCTCTAGAAGAGTCTGGGGGCCTTTAAACGGGCCTTGGGTCTCTAGAAGGGTCTTGGGTCATGTAGAAGGGCCCTGAGGGCCTCGAGAATGCTTTGGTGGCCTTTAGAAAGGCCTTGAGTGGCTCTAGAAGGATATGGGAGGCTTTGGAAGGGACCTGGGGGGCTCTGGAAGGGTCTGTATGCCTTTAGAAGTGCCTTGGGGGGCTCTAGAAGGGTCTGGGGCCTTTTAGAAGAGTCATGAGGTGCTCTAGAAGGGTCTAAGTTCCTTTAGAAGAGCTTTGGGGGACTCTAGAATGGTCTAGGACCATTTAGAAGGCCCCTGAGGGGCTCTAGAATGGTCTGGCGGACTTAGAAGGGCCCTGCGGTGCTCTAGTAGGGTCTGGGGGCTTTTAAAAGAGTAATGAGGTGCTCTAGAAGGATCTAAGTTACTTTAGAAGGACTTTGGGGGGCTCTAGAAGGGTCTGGGGGCATTTAGAAGAATCATGAGTAGCTCTAGAAGGGTTTGATGGCCTTTATATGGGCACTGTGGGGCTCTAGAATGGTCTGGGGGCCTTTAGAAGGGCCTTGAGGGGATCTAGAAGGGCCTAGGAGGTTTTAGAACAGACCTGGGGGGCTCTAGAAGGGTCTGGGTGACTTTAGAAGAATCCCAGTGTGTTCTAGAAGCGTCTGGGGACCCTCAAAAGGGCCCTTGGGGGCTCTGGAAGGGTCTGGGGGCCTTTTGAATTGTCATGAGGTGTTCTATAAGGGTCTGGGGGCCTTTAGAAGGGCCCTGGGAGGCTCCAGAAGGGTCTGGGGGCTTTTCGAAGGGCCCTTTGGCACTGTCTGGGTGCCTGGGGGGCTCTAGAAGAGACTGGGTGCCTTTAGAATAATCCCAGGGTGTTCTAGAAGGGTCTAGGGAACCTCAAAATGGCCCTTGGGGGCTCTAGAAGGGTCTGGGGTCCTTTAGAAGAGTCATGAGGGGCTCTAGAATGGTCTAGGATTATTTAGAAGGGTCCTGGGGGGCTCCAGAAGGGTCTGGGGCCTTTAGAATGGCCTTGGAAGGCTCTAGAAGGGTCAGGGATCATAAAAAAGGGCCCTGGGGTTGTCTAGGAGGGCCTGGGGGCTTTTAGAATTGTCATGAGGGGTTCTAGAATGGTCTGGGGGTATTTAGAAGTGCTCTGGAGGGCTCTAGAAGGGTCTGGGGGCCTTTAGAAGGGTCATGAGGGGTTCTATGAGGGTCTGGGGGCCTTTAGAATGGCCCTGGGGGGCTGTAGGAGGGTCTTGGTGTCTTTAGAAGAGTCATGAGGGGCTCTAGAATGGTCTGGGGGCCTTTAGAAGAGTCATGAGGAGCTCGAGAAGAATCTAGGGCCCTTTAGAAGCGACCTGGAGGGCTCTAGAATGGTCTTGGGTCATTTAGAAAGGCCCTGAAAGGCTCTAGAAGGGTCTGGGGGCCTTTAGAAGGATGTGGAGGGGTTCTAAGAGGGTCTGGGGGCCTTTAGAAGGGCCTTGGGAGGCTCTAGAAGGCTCTGGGTGCCTTAAAGAAGGGTCGTGAAGGGTTCTAGAAGGGTCTGGGGGCCTTTACAAGGGCCCTGGGGTTGTCTAAGAGGGTCTGGGGGCCTTTAGAAGAGTCATGAGTGGATCTAAGTGGCTCTGGGGGCCTTTAGAAGGATTCTGAGGGTCTCGAAATGGGTCTGGGGTCCTTTACAAGGGCCTTGGAATGCTCTAGAAGGGTCTGGGGTCCTTTAGAAGGGCCCTGGGGTGCTCTGGAAGGGTCTGGGGGCCTTTACAAGGGCCCTGGAGGGCTCAGGAATGGTCTTGGGGCCTTTAGAAGGGCCTAGGAGGGCTCTAGAAAGGTCTGGGGTCATTTAGAAGGGCCCTGGGGGGCTCTAGGAAAGTCTGGAGGCCTTTAGAAGGGCCCTGAGTGGCTCTAAAAGGGTCTGGTGGTCTTTTGAAGGCTCCTGGGTTTCTCTAGAATGGTCTGGGAACCTTTTGAAGTGCCCTGGATGGCTCTGGAATGGTCTGGGGGCATTTAGAAAGGACCTGAGGGGCTCTGGAAGGGTGTAGGAGCTTTTAGAGGGGCCTGTGGGGGTTCTGGAAGGGTCTGGAGGGCTTTAAATGGGCCTTGGGTGGCTCTAGAAGGGTCTGGGGTTATTTAGAAGGGCCCTGGAGGGTTCTAGAAAGGTCTGGGTACCTGTAGAACAGCCATCAGTGGCTCTAGAAGTGTCTCAGGAACTTTAGAAGGTCCCTGGGGGCATCTAGAAGGGTCTGGAGGGCTTTGGAAGGGGCTTAGTTGGCTCTAGAATGCTTTGGGGGCCTTTAGAAAGGCCTTGAGTGGCTCTAGAAGGATATGGCAGGCTTTAGAAGGGACATGGGGGACTCTGGAAGGGTCTGGGGGCTTTTAGAAGGGCCCTGAGGAACTCTGGAAAGGTCTGGGGGCCTTTAGAAGGCCCTGGGGTGCTCTAGCAGGGTTTCGGGTCCTTTAGAAGACTCTTGAAGGACTCTAAAAGGGTCTAGGTGCCTTTAGAAGGGCCCTGGCATGCTCTAGAATGGTCTGAGGGCATTTAGAACTGCCCTGGGGGCATCTTGAAAGGCCTGGGGGGCTTTAGAAGGGACTTAGGAGGCTCTAGAATGGTTTGGGGGCCTTTAGAAAGGACTTGAGAGGCTCTAGAAGTGTACGGGAGGCATTAGAAGGGCCCTGGGGGGCTCTAGAAGAGTCTCGGGGCCCTTAGAAGGGTGTGGAGGGGTTCTAAAAGGGTCTGGGGGCCTTTAGAAGGGCCCTGGGAGTCTCTAGAAGGGTCTGAGGTCCCTTAGAACCACCCTGGGGGCATCTTGAAGGGTCTTGGGGGCTTTAGAAGGGACTTAGGGGGCTCTAGAATGGTTTGTGGTCCTTTAGAAAGGACTTGAGGGGCTCTAGTAGGGTATGGGAGGCTTTAGAAGGGTCCTGGGGGGCTCTAGAAGGGTCTGGGGGCTTTTTGAAGGGCCCTTTGGCGTTCTGGAAGTGTCTGGGTGCCTTTAAACAGGCCTTGGGGGGGTCTAGAAGGGTCTGGGGGCCTTTAGAAGGGCCTTGAGGGGATCTAGAAGGACCTAGGATTTTTTAGAACAGACCTGGGGGGCTCTAGAAGGGTCTGGGGGCCTTTAGAAGAATCCCAAGTTGTTCTAGAAGGGTCTGGGGGCCCTCTAAATGGCCCTGGGGGGGCTCTAGAAGGGTCTGGGGTCTTTAGAAGGGCCCTGGGAGGCTCCAGAAGGGTCTGGGGGCTTTTCGAATGTTTTGCAGGGTCACCAGTGCCTTCGTAACAACATCTGCGTTGCTGTCAGGAGGATCTTCATTCTTCTTGCCTGTGTGAATTAGTGAATTTCTTTGTTGGGGAAAGCTCCATGCCTGGAAAGCTCCCCAGGTTGCCACCATGGCAGGGATGGCACCTGGGGCCATCACCCCACCACCTGACTCCAAAGATGTGCCCATGGTAAGGAGCTTCTCTGTTGCAGGGACTTCTGTCTGAGGCATTGACAGGGGACTTGGGAGGAGCAAAGGCATTAAGACTCAGTGGGGCTGGCATGGCCTCGCTGTCCTTGCTGAGAAGGTTCCTGCTGTCCCCAAGCAAGGCTGCACTCCAGGGTCCCAGTAGCACTTCCAGCAAATCCATCACAGAGGTGTCCTCAAGATCCTTGTGGATCTGTTGTCCTTCATTGTTTGCCATTGACCTGCCTGAAGAAGCAGGGAAGGGGCAGAAGGATCAGTTGGACAAAGCAGCTTGGCCAGCAAGGTCAACCCTATCGTCACCATCCTTAACATCTAATGATGCTTAAAGAGAAACAGAGCTATGAGGAGATGTTGGTGTAGAGGGATGAACCCGCAACAATGTCTCTTACTTTCGTGCTTGTGGATGAAGTTGAACAGACAAGAAAGTGCTTCCAAAGCTGGATTTTCTTTCTTTTTCACAGAACCGGGGGAAACAAAGAGATGACCAAGTAGCTGGCCCAGGATGGGGATCTGCAGCCCTTCAAAGCAGACAGGGCTGTCTGTGGATCTTCACTCTTCATTTGGGACCTGCATGAAGGAGGCAGAAGAGCAGGAGGGTTGAGGGCTGCACCCCTGGAGAATCAAGGCTTTGCCGGGCGATGCTCTGGCTCTCAGAGCAGCCAACAGGGCAGGAGCTCTATGCAGGGAGACCTTTAGCCACTCTAGTGGAAAGGGAGGGGACATGGCCTGGCTGGAGGATTCCTCGCTCCTCACCTGCAGCGTGGGGTTGGTCAGCAGACGAATCAGCTTCCCAATCCTGCCCAGGACGCTCTTGCGCACAGTTGATCCCTCAGAGCTGGTGAAGTTCAGAAGGGTCTGGGAAGAGAGAAGGTCCTGGTGAGCCCTGGAAGCAGAGTCCTCCTCCACCAGAAGCAACACTGCTTAGCTCTTGCGCTGGACTCACCCAGGCCACGAAGGCTTCTTCTGCTCTCCAACAAAGGCTCCAGTGGGGGCCCTGTCCTAGGGAGACCTTGCAAACTTGGGCTGATGGTTGGATGGGATGAGTGTAGAGGTCTTCTCCAACCTTAACGATTGTATGCTGCTATGAGGGTCTGGTGGCCCTGGGTGGTGAGACAGACCCTGTGGGCGAAACTTGTGGCCAGGCACTAAGGCAGGTGCCACCTTCCTGTGCTCCTGAAGAGCCTGGTGGGCAGCCCCTGGTTCCCTGAGGAGCTGGGCACCCTCCTGGCAGCGCTCTCTCCACCCGGAACTGAGGTGGGGACCATCGACTTCAGAGTGGACACCCCCTTCTCCCAGGGCGAGGAGCAGCCCCTCAGAACCCAGCTTGTTGCGGACCTGGAAAATGTTTGTCAGCTCCTGATTGAGTCTAGTGACCGGAATGATGCCCACCAACTTCTCCATCATCACATCCAGGGCTTCCAGGGTCTGCAAAGAAGATAAAGAGTTGTGATAGGATTTCCTGCTGTCCCCCTCAGCACCAGGATCCCATCTCCCAGTGCCGGGGCAGGACTGCCACACATCCCAAAGTGCAGAGCATCCTGTGGAGGTGACCAGAACATGAGAAGAGGATGAAGGCACGAGAGTGGGCAAGCAAAGATGAGTCCCTGCCTTGGCCCTCTGGTGGTATCACAGCCAGGGAGCAGCTCAGAGGGCATGGGGGCTCCTGTAGCTCATTCAGCACTTACCGAGAGGTAGTGGTCATGGATGGATTCCATCTCTAAGAAGTTCTTGACTTTCAGAGAGATGGACAAGACTGTTGTCAGGCAGGTTTGGAGCAGGAGTGTCTCCATGCCCTAAAGCACTCTCTGCCAGGAGCTGCGGAGAGAGACAGGGGAACCAGTCAGGCACTGGTGCTGGGAGCGGTGCCTGGAGGCCTTGTACGTATAGACGTCGACCCCAGATGTGACCATGAGGGATGTTGAGGTAATTCAGTTCAGTGATGGCACACATGGCTTTCTGCCACAGCTCCATCTGGAGATGTTCGTCAGCACGTTTCTCTTTCATCAGCTCCTGCAAAGCCCAATTGATATGAGACCTGGCAACAAGCAGCATCCAGGGCTACTAGACCCTTGCCACCCAGGGACACAAGATACTCACCACTCAGGGACACCAGATCCTCACCACCCAGAGCCTCCAGACCCTCATAGCATCATACAATCATTAGGGGTGGAAAAGACCTCTAAGCTCATCCAGCCCAAATATCAGTCCAACCCCACCGTGCCTATGAAATTACCTCTTGAAGCGTTGTATCTCCACATGTTTTGAACCCCTCCATGGACGGAGACTCCATCACTTCCCTGGGAAACCTCTTCCAATGCTTCTCCACTCCTTGCATAACAACATCATTCCAATATCCAAACTAAACCTCCCCTGCTGCACCTTGAGGTCATTTTCCTTCGCCCTGCCCAAGTGTTGCCGTCTTCCTCTGAGCTCCTGGTTGACCTCTCACTTTGACCTTCTCCACCACATTGTAGCTGCAGCAGAACAGGTCCAGGCCTCTTGACAAGCAGTACTTCTTGGCGGCCTGGCACAGGGAACCAATGTAGTCAAGGAACTTCAGCTTCTCACTGTTTTCCTGGAGCGAAGACCAAATAGGGAGCGTGAGAGTGGGACACCCATAGCCAGCAGGACCGGAGCAGTGAGATGGAGACCTGGGAGAAGCAACTCTGCCCAGGCAGTGAGGGGCAGGGTTGCCTCCTCTGTGCATTTGATGAAGGCACAGATGAAGTCCCCTGTTTCCTTCACCTTTGCATAGATGGGCAACCAGCCGACTTCTAAGAGAGGAGGAGAGCAGGGAGGGCTGTGAGAGGGTGTGGTGGAAGGAGAAGGAGACTCTGCTGGGGACAAAACTGGCTGCCTGGTCGGGTCCTGCTCCCCAGTCAGCATAAGCTCCACGTGCAGTTGAGCTGCTGTGCTGGAGAGGACACATCTGGAAAAGCCCTTGTGACACCGGGTTGAGGGCAGAGGAGAACCCAGAGCAGGAGCCGGGTCCCCTCTGCTTGCTCCATCCTTGGGAGGAGTTGGAAGAGACCCACAAGGATTGTGGAGTCCTGTCCCTGCATAGGACAACCCCAAAATCATGGAATGATGGAACAGTTTGGGTTCCAATCCCCCACCATGGGAAGGGACACCTCCCAGTGGATCAGGTTGCACCATGTCCCATCCAACCTGGCCTTGAACACCCTCAGGGATGGGGCAGCAACAACATCTCCAGGCAGCCTGGGCCAGGTCCTCACCAACCTCACACGAGAACATTTATCCACAAGATCTCATCTCAGTCTCTCCTCTTTCAACTCCAAACCATTCCACCTCCTCCTGTCCCTGAACCCCCACATCAATAGTCCCTCCCCAGCTTTCCTGGAGCCCCTTTCCATATTGGAAGCTTCTCTTCTTCAGGATGGACAAGGCCAATTCTCATAGCCTGTCCTCACACAGGAGGTTCTCCAGCCCCCAGATTATCCTCATGGCCTCCTTTGGACTTGGTCTCACAGATCTGTGTCCTTCCTATGCTGAGACCTCCAGAGCTGGACATAGGACTCCAGATGAGATCTCACCAGAACAGAGGAACAGAACCACCTCCCTGACCCTGGTGTCCAGCCCTGCCCAGCCCACCAGGACTCTTCACTCACTGATCTCCAGCGGCAAGACCTCAGTCTCCTCATTGGGCTGTGGGGCAGATTTCCTCCTCTGGGGAGAGTCATTCTCATGCCAGGACAGCTTAGGTCTGAAAGGAGTTCTCTCTGTCATCGTTGTGGATGGAGGTAAAAGCATAAGCAACGAGAATGAAGAAGCTTCGGCAAACACCTCGGCACCACGGGGTAAGACGTGAGGTCTGCCGGGAGCTGTGAGCTATGATGTCTCTCCCATGACTGTCCTGAAGGACACTGAGAGCTTGGGGGCTGCGCCTTCCTCACCTCTCGAGGGTAATGGGGGATCCCACTGTGATAGTCCCACAACCTGGGCAGGGGCTGGGGGGAGCCTCAAAGGACAGGGGTGTGGCCAGCGCTCCTCCACCCCCCCACCTCCGCTTTTCCAGGGTTATCGATGGGGGTAGTGGCATTTATTCACAGAATCACTAGGTTGGAAAAGACCCACAGGATCATCGAGTCCAAACATTCCCATCAATCACTAAACCATGTCCCTCAGCACCTCATCCACCCATGCTTTAAACCCCTTCAAGGATGGTGACTCAGCCACCTCCCTGTTCCAGTGCCCAATGACCCGTTTTGTGAAATATTTTTTCCTGATGTCGAGCCTGAACTTCCCCTGGTAGAGCTTGAGGTCGTTCCTTCTTGTCCTGTCCCCTCTCACTTGGGAGAAGAGGCCAGCACCCTCCTCTCCACAACCTCCTTTCAGGTAGTTGTAGAGAGCAATGAGGTCTCCCCTCAGCCTCCTCTTCGCCAGGCTAAACAACTCCAGCTCTCTCAGCTGCTCCTCTTGTTCTCCAGCCCCTTCACCAGCTTCATTGCTCTTCTCTGGTCTCGCTCCAGAGCATCAACATCCTTCTTGTGGTGAGGGGCCCAGAACTAAACACAGAATGTGAGAAGCGCATCCAGAGTCCATGGGAGAATAACCTCCCTGGACCTGCTGGTCATGCCATTTCTGATCCAAGCCAAGATGCCACTGGCCTTCTTGGCCACCTGGGCCACTGCTGGCTCATGTTCAACCAACACCCCCAGGTTCTTCTCCTCCAGGCAGCTTTCTAGCCAGACTTCTCCTAGTCTGGAGCTGCTCAGGATTGTTGGTCCCCAAATGCATGACCCGGCATTTGTCCTTGATGAACCTCATGCCATTGGTCTCAGCCCAGCGGTCCAGCCTGTTCAGATCCCTTTGGAGCCTCCCTACCCTCCAGCAGATCCACGCTTCCACCCAACTTAGTGTCATCTGCAAACTTGCCACGGGTCCCTTCAATGTCTTCATCCAGGTCATCGATAAAGACATTGAACTGGGCTGGAGCCACCACTGAGCCCTGTGGACACCACTGGTGACCGACCTCCAGCTGGAGTTAGCTCCATTGCCCATGACTCTTGGATCTGAGGGGCTCATTTATTGATCCAATGGGGGAATTCACTGATTGTGGGCACAATGTATTGATCCAAATGGGCATTTATTGATCCCAGAGGGCATTTATTGATCAAAAGGCAGCATTTATAGGTCTCAGATGGCATTTATTGATCTGGGCGGGGAGCATTTATTGGCCCACAAACCACAACCCGAGGCAGAAAGGAACCAGCTTTATTGCCTGGGGGGTGGAGGGACACAGAGCCTGGGGGGGGCCAGACATCTCAGAACCTCCCTCTCCCAAGCAAGAAGCCCCCCCAAACCTCCCAATGAGGTGGGGACAGAGCGAGCTCCCTGTGCCGGGGTGCAGTGAACGGAGGCTCCGTGTGGCCCCAGCGTAGGGGTTTTGGGAAGAGGGGAGTGGTTTGCGCCCCCCCCCCCCCAATCCTATTTTCCCACGATGAGTGGGTTGTGGAGGACGACAATGACAGAGTCTCCACACAAGAACATCTTGGAGATGTAACGTTCCTCGTTCACAGGCTTTGATTTCTTCTTCCCCTTCCCACTCTTGGGCACCTACGTCCACATCTCCTTGACGTTCTCCAGGACCATGTTGCAGTGCCTGGGGGGGAAGGACGAGGGGTCGGGGAGGACACACAGCTTGGGGGACCCCCAATGTTTCCCCGTGGTCCCCAACATCCCTTTGGGTCACCTCAGGGCTCCCCACAGACCCCAGTGTCCCCCATGGCCACTCCTTGGGTACCCCTCTGTAGACCCCAATGTCCTCCTGATTTATTCTGGGTGACTCCCAATGTCCCCCCATGGTCCCTAATGTCCCCTTGGGCCACCCTGGAGTCCCCCCAAGGCTCCCATCCCCTTGTATCACCTCAGGGTTCCCCATGGCTCCTGGTGTCCTCCCAGTGGTCACAGGGGGCACCCTAGTGTCCCCTCAAGATCCCAAATGTCCCCCAGCATCCCCTTGGGTCACCCTGGGGTCCCCCCAGTGTCCCCTTGAGTCACTTCAGGGTTCCAGTATTACGTGTGTGCTGGGGCGAGTGGCTGATGCCTTGGTGTACCTGTGATATTAGCAGGAGGCACAGAACAAACGACTGATGTTCTCTTGCTTGTAGCTTGTTGAGACCTTGGAATCTTTTTTAAGAACCATGGGTTAATAGGAAAGGAATGCACTAGGCAGAAAACATGAAGATAAGGGGCACATCTGTGGAAAACAGGGGGTTGCACACTGTTGCTGACCTGTGGGATTCTCTTGCAGGTCTTATGAGGAACGGCTGAGAGAGCTGGGGTTGTTTAGCCTGGAGAAGAGGAGGCTGAGGGGAGACCTCATTGCTCTCTCCAACTACCTGAAAGGACGTTGTAGAGAGGAGGGTGCTGGCCTCTTCTCCCAAGTGACAGGGGACAGGACAAGAGGGAATGGCCTCAAGCTCTGCCAGGGGAGGTTTAGGCTGGACGTTAGGAAAAAATTTTTCACAGAAAGGGTCATTGGGTACTGGAACAGGCTGCCCAGGGAGGTGGTTGAGTCCCCTTCCCTGGAGGTGTTTAAGGCACGGGTGGACGAGGTGCTAAGGGACATGGTTTAGTGTTTGATAGGAACGGTTGGAGTCGATGATCCGGTGGGTCTCTTCCAACCTGGTTATTCTATGATTCTATGATTCTAGGTAGAAATATACTGGCATAGCTGTTACTGGATACAGAGGCACTATATAAAGTTTACATTCTCTAAATAAAGTTGATCTCGATTGTCGTCCCCATTGATGGGATCCATGCCTTAACTGCTACAAATGGCGCCCAACTTGAGAGGGACCCACACCTCTCAGGTTAAACCCTGACATTCAGGGTCAGAACTGCTGGAGAGAAGCGTCTGTAGCGACACCCAGTTGGAAAAAATTTGGCCAGTGTGGAGCACTGAAGCAGTCTGGACAAGTAAAATCCTCGAAAATGGTGAGCACCTGGGAGCTTGGGAATAATGGAGCCTTCAATGTCTGCAGAAGAGCAGACTACACTAGATATCTTAAAATCAAGAGTAAAGAAACAGGACGTTAACTATGCTGAGCGACAACTCAGGACTTTATTAAAATGGATACAGGGTTGGGATCCAGGTTTAGGTTTGACTCCTGCATATTATATAAACATCTGGGATGCCACGGGATTTAAATTATGGGATGCGGCTACCAGGGACAACCCTGGGGCGGTAAGCCTGTTATCTAACTGGAGATTAATGATCGAATTGCCAAAATACTCAAGACTGCGCAAAGATTTAGCGGAACCATGAAAAAAGCAAGAGGACAGTAATATTCAGTATTCGGAGGCTGGTGCAGGGCCATCTGCAACAGCTGATAATCCCTTTGATCCATGGCTAGGTAAACATTTTGCCAGTTGGTGTAGATCAAAATGGAATAAGAACAGGACAGTATTGTTGGAAAACCAGGAGCAAAACATGGTTCGGAGGCACATACCGACACAGATGCCTCCACGGCAAGCAGCAGCTCTCACCTCAGAGCAAGAGCCAGAGGCAGCACCGAGACAGACATGACTATCACCATTGCAGTAGTGCTGCAATCGTCCACACTTCACACAATACCACGGAATGTAAAAGGACCACTGGGGGGTGGCTTTACTTGTAATTAGAGTGATTATCAATAATTCAGTTGGGAATCTTTGTTTTACCTGAGGTCATAGATCCAGGCTTTACTGGAATAATTCAAGCAAGGGTATGGATGCCATCTCCACTAGTGTTATGGACAACATCTCCACTAGCATTAATACCAAAGGATAGCCGGATAGAAAAATTAATTTTGTTCAAAGCAGCTGTGTTCCAAGTTGACTCTCTAGAGCATGGCTCATGAGGTTTTGTGTCCACAAGAATCCCTGAAATACATTTGGTTTAGTCCCTACAAACTCCACATCTTATGTTGAAGTGCATATTAAGTTTTATTTTTTAAAAAAGAAGGCGAGGGGGGAAAGCCAGAACATATTAAAATGGCTGTAGTACCACCCTTTGTTGTGCACGTTCCACTAATCTTAGGGAGAGAGATGTGTTAAGTGCAATGGGAATAGGCATTGGAACCATGAACGAGTGAAAACTTGGGTGCATTGCAAAATTTAGTGGAGGAGCAAATAGATCAAGGGCACATAGTTCCAATTAATAGTCCTTGGAACACACCTGTATTTGTGATAAAAAGGAAATCTGGAAAATGGCATTTATTACATGACTTTTCTAGACAAACTACAAGAGGCCTTAAATAAGCAAGCAGGCAATATCACCATTAGAGAAGTTTTGCTTAAACAATTAGCCTTAGAGAATGCAGAAAACTGACTTAGTACACTGTTAATTGCATGATAACATGCTACAAAGATTGCTTGTTTTACCAGAATTGACTGATGCCAACTTTACGACAGCAATGCAAGTAATAGCTTGGATGTCTATGCCTCCTGGCTTTCTATCAAAGGGCACTAGAATTACTCAGCTGATTTGTTTTCCAGCAATTGTATCCCATGCAGGAAATTGACCAGTCCATGATTCTATGAACGCAGAAACTACAAAAATCGTAAACCTGCAAAGTACGACACTCACAAAGCAACAAAGAGCAGTGTTTTACTGGAACTGAAATACTTGTTCTGTTATTATCGACTAGTCATAATCAACATTATATGGATGCCTTGAGCTAGCTCTGAAATGAGTGGTTGTGTGTGTGTGTTTGAAGCACTTCAAACATTTGTAAGACTTACAAATTGGTTTTGACTAATCTTAGAAATACATCTCTGGGACCTTTCAATCTCAAATCTCCACTAAGCCGGCAAACAGGTAGATTTACCTGGGGATCTTTGGAATGAAAGGCTTCAGAGCGAAAATATTTAGAATATCCAGCAGGAAAAAAAAAAAAGAAAGAAAAAAAAAGAAAAAAAAAAACCAAAACAGATAAAGCCCAGCCTTGCAGCTCTGTGTGTGTGTGTGTGTGAGTGCCCCCACTTCTCCTAACACTTTCCCTGAATGTGTTCTTTTTCGCATTGCCGAAGTCCAGAGGAGTTAACGGTGTTTTTGTGAGAACACTCTGCATTCCAGGGTCCCTTATCAGATCAGCAACTGCTGGGCCCTAGTGCAGACAACCATTAGGGATATTAAGACAATGAATAGCAGAAAATTCAAGAGATTCATTACGAATTATTGAGTGGATATTTTACCACATCAACCTTAAAAACAAACAAACAAACAAACATAGTCACTAGATTTGAAATTATTACAATGATAATCACCAAGGGAAGAAAAAGAAGCATTCAGTTATTAGGCCAAGACTCGACAATCATTTATATCCCAATAACAAAAGAATATGCTAAGTGTTGCACGGCAAATATTTTGAATTAACAAGTAGCTCTAGCAGATTATCCAGGAATTACTGATATCCATTTACCAAGTCATAAATTGTTTTTCTCTTTACAAACATTACAAATAGAACAGAAGCCTTCATGTAGAGAGCAACTGATTGACGGCCCTACAATATTTACTGATGGCTCAGGAAAAACAGTTATTATGGGCAACGAGAATTCAAAACTAGAAACCAAAAATTTTGGTGCGAATGGTCTTGCGAGATCTGATAACCATGACTGAAAAAGGAGATGGGAAAGAAATAGAGATGTTGGTTGACACTGGAGTTGGTGTCACGGTGATAACAAAATCACATTAGCCTTCTGATTGGCCTCTATCGGCATCAGATGGAACACTGATAGGAGTTGGAGGCTTTACAGGTGAAACAAGGATGAGCCAAAAGACTGTGACTTTTGTGTTGCCTGATGGTGGGTGTTGTTTCACCAGACCTTATGTGGTAGCAACCCCCATGAACCTCATGGGGAGGGATCTGTTATCACAATTGAAATGTGTCATCAGTACGCCAGCAAAGGCTCCTTTTCAATAATGACCACTGGTCAGCAACCAACACTCAAGCTGAAGTGGAAAACGGATAAACCAGTTTGGGTAGATCAGTGGACACTATCAGAAGAAAAGGTCGCAATTTTACAACAGTTAATTTTAGAGCAATTGGAACTTGGACATGTTAAAGAATCTGTCAGTCCGTGGAATACACCAGTGTTTGTGATACTGAAGAAATAAAGGAAGTGAAGACTATTACACGACTTATGAAAGATCAATGAAGTAATGAAAGATATGGGAGCACTACAGCCAGGATTACCATCACCGACAATGATTCTGAGACATTGGAACATTTTGATCATAGATCTCATAAGATTCGTTTTTTACTACATCTATTTTTCCAGAGGACACTGACAAGTTTGCCTTTTCAGTGCCAGAAGTAAATAAGCAAGCACCTATGAAAAGATATCTATGGGTACTATTGCCACAAGGCATGAAGAACTCACCAAGAATTTGTCAACAATATGTGGCCAAGGCACTGGAACCTTTTCAACAACAACATCCACATTTGATAGTCTTTCATTATATGGATGACGTTTTGATAGTGGGACAGGATCAGCTTGAACAATGTCAAATAGAGCTTGTAAATGATTTACAACAATTAGGGTTATTCATAGCCCCAGAGAAGGTGCAGGTCCAACCACCATGTAAGTATTTGGGTTGGAAAATATTTGACTAAACTGTTGTTCCACAAAAGCTGACAGCATGGGTTGACAACAAAACACTAAACAATGTGCAAAAGATGTTGGGAAATATCAACAGGGTGCAATCATTACTGCAAATAGACAATTGGACGTTAAAACCTTTATTTAATTTATAGAAGGGCGATACAGATGTGAACACCCCATGAAAATTGACAAAAAGGGCAGAACGGGCATTAGAGCAAATTGAGAAGGCCGTTGACCAATGACAAGCACATCGAGTGGTGTTTGAACAGCCTGTGCATTTACTGTTAATTAACAATGAAGTTCAGCCTGTAGGAATTATAATGCAATGGCTGGAGGATAGAGCGGAAAATGATAAATTGGGAATTATAAAATGGTTGTTTCTTAAACATCAAATGAACAAAACAATAGTGACCAGACCTGAAGCTTTTGCCATGCTGATAATTAGAGGTAGAGAAAGAATTTCTGGAGTTGAGAGGGTATGAGCCAGACAGCATTTTATAATTCCCATGAAGGAAGAATCCTTACAGTGGTGTTCACAAAATAGTTTAGCATTGCAAGTGGCATTGAAAATTATACAGGACAATTAAAGACACATTATCCCAGCAGTAAGTTCATAACTTTTTTAGAGAATCAAGTTATTGAAGAGAAAACAAAATTAAGCCCAGACTGTTTTTACAGACGAAAGTGGAAGAAGGGGAAAAGCAGTAATTTTATGGATGGTGGGGAAAGACTGGAGAAATGTAACTTTTTTAATACAGGCATCTCCACAAATTGTAGAGTCAAAGGCGGTGGTCAAGGCTTTTAATAAATGGCCTGGCCAACCTTTGAACGTTATCACTGATTCAATCAATGTTGCAGGAATTGTGCAAAGAATGGGAAGATCAGTTCTGAAAGAGGTTTCAAATCAGCAGTTATTTGAGTTATTAAAACAACTGCTACAGTTGTTGAACCAGGGAAGGGCAATGTATTATGTACATCATCATAGGAGTCACACCAGTTTGCCAGGGATTTGAGCAGAAGGAAATGCTAGAGCGGACAAGTTAATGCAACCTGGTTTTTTTAGCATAGCAATCAAAGCCTGATTTGTGGCAGCAGGCACGAATTTCTCATGATTTTTTTCATCAGTCAGCAAATGTATTAAGGAGACAGTTCAATTTACCTATCGCAGAGACAAAAGCAATTGTGCAAGCCTGTTCGGATTGTCAACAAGTTACCAAAGGTCCGTTGTTTGTGGTGGTCCCACAAGGATTAAAGTCATTGCAGTTGTGAAAAACTGATATGACTCACATTGCAGAGTTTGGAAGATTGGAATATGTACATGTTTCTATGGACGCATACTCAATGGCAGTTGTATTGATGGCGCTATCAGGGGAAACATCACACCATGTACAGACACTCTTTAGGCAAGCTTTTGCCACTTTAGGAATTCTGCAGTTAATCAAGATGGATAATGGACCAGCATATGTTTCACAAAGTACGCAGGCCTTTTTAAGAAAGTGGGGTGTATCACATAAAACGGGAATCCTGCATTCCCCCGCTGGCCAAGCCATTATTGAACGTACCCATCAAGTGGTAAAAGCGTTGTTAGCAAAACAAAAAAAAAAGGAGGGAATCAGGAGAGACACCGCCAAACAGGCTGATGAAGGTGCAATGTGATGAATTTTTTGTAATTAGCAGGAGATGATCAAATTGTGCCGATATTGAAGCATATGCAAACCATGCCATCAAAAATAGAGCAAGTACAAGAAAATGTGAAAGCGCTGTTGAAAAACAGAGAAGGGCAACAGACAGGTCCGTAGAAGCTATTAGCATGGAGGCGAGGTTATACATTTGTTTCGACAGATATGGGACCGGTTTGGGCACCAGCGAGGTGGGTTAAGCCCGTGTTGCTGTGTGACGACTGTTAAGCCCCAACCACAAAAACAGCCAACAAGAACGAGGAGGATGTTAACATTATGGGTGCTCTTAATCCAATGGTGACAGTTGATGAAGGTCCCTGGGCAATCAATACTCGAAAGAATGTGTGGATAACATTTGCAAATGTGACAGGTCAAGACTCATTTTGTCTCTCTTTAGCCACTCCAGGAGATCCATTTAGAATGTGTTTGATAAGATTACCATTAACACAAAGAGATTATGTGAGTTTTAAGCCTTTCATAAACAATAATTCTACCCTCACAGTACGTAATGCCACAGATGTCAAAAACTTGATACTAAGTTTAAAGTACACTGGTTTGGAGCCTCAAAAGTTAGGACTGTCAGGATCACTGAAAAATGGGAGCTGCGTATTTTGGTATGGACAGGAAGACCCAGGAAGCTGGGTAGGATCTTCTAGCTACCGATTTGTTTATCCCGAAAGTAGGTGGTATAATGTATCATGGTGGTGTGAAGGAGGAAAAGAAACCATAGAAATTAATACAGCTTATAGTCGGAAGAAATTACCACCTGGTATTTTCCTGATATGTGGCGATCAAGCTTGGTGAGGAATCCCCTCAAGATCTAGAGGGGAACCCTGTATTCTAGGGCGGGTAACCATGTTTATGCCGTCTATGAAACAACTACTGCAGCAGCACAAAAGAAACAAAAATTGACCTAGACATAGTGTCACTTATAATGTAGATTGTAATAGTCAGGTGCAGAATTTGGATCGTACTTCCCGAATTTTAGCTGCTCTTTTTGCACCACGAGTAGGAATAGCCAAAGCATTGAGTACATTAGATAGATTGAGTTGTTGGTTTGCATAACAGGCGAATTTAACTTCAAAAGCATTGACAGCACTTACAGTAGATGTAGATTCTGTAAGAATCTACAAGCTACGCTTCAAAATTGAGCAGCAATAGATTTTTTATTATTAGCACAAGGCCACGGATGTGGAGAGTTAGAAGGAATGTGTTGTATGAATTTGTCAGACCATTCTCAGTCAATACATAAAGCCATAAAGAAATTACAAGGTATGACAAAACAATTGACACATGGACAAGGATTTTTAGCTAGCTAGCTAGCAGGATTTGGGATAACAGAATGGGTATGAGAAATATTGGTCAAAGGAGGAATGTCATTTTTAATGGTGTTAATTGTTTTAACAATTATCCCCCGAGTGTTACAGTGTGTACAATGTCAAGTCGATCGCATGTTCCGCCTAAATGCTTTAGTTGAAATACCAAAAGGGGGAATTGTGGAGACATTTTATAGGGAAGAAGGACTTGATGCTGTGGGCCTTGTTGACATCGAGCAACTCTGACAAGACCTTGAAACAGAGAGCTAGCTCAGTGGGAAAAAGAAGCAACGGAGAGAAAACCAAGACCTAGCTAGATGGGAAGAAGAAGCAACTGAGAGAAAAGCAAAAGAAGAAAAACATCAACATGGTTAATTTTAGTGTAACTTGTTTATTAGCATGCACAGTTGTTTAGCCAATAATATGTTAGTAATAGGCGCATGGACAAGCACCTTTAACCAATAATAAACTGTAGATAGGCGCCTGGACAGCTTATGCGCAGCTTGTTGTGTAACCCAAAAGGGTATATCAAGAAACAGCTAACACAATAAAGGGTCTTTGAGCCATCAGACTGAAGTCCATGTCTCAATCCCCTTGACACCTTTCTACAACTAACCTCTGCTTCAGACCTGCTACGCTGGTCGGCGACAGAAGCTGAAGCATTTATCAAGGTAAGCCTACAGCTCTGGCATGCTTCCACTGCAGATCCAGATGTGGAAGGGAATGGCTTTTATGTCGACATTTGTATTTGCAGCAAGATGACTTTTGGTGGAAGCCGCAGTGTATTAGAGATTGGCTTAAATGCTTGTCTTACTGAGCTCACTTTTCTAGTAACTTAGATACAGGCTGGTGTGTTCCCTTCACGTGCATTTCAAGTCAGAATCCTGCCTTTGTGTGTTTGTTACTTTCTTTGACTCATGGGAGCTTTCTGGTTTTGTTTGGACTGGAGGAAATCTGTTGCTCTGCAGGGCTGGCATTAGTGTCTTCCTCTGTCCAAATCCTTGCTACCTTTTTTTCCAGAGGAAAATGGGATTCAGACTGTCTGATGATTGACGGCATAGTTTCACACTTAGCAGATCAAGTTGCGAAGCTGTGGCAGAGAGAGGAAGGAGAAACTGGGAAATATCCCCCTCCCAGTTTACATGTGAGTGCCGTGTTCACTGGAAACACCACCCTCCCCCTTCCCAATCCAAAAGCCTATGATTTATGAATGACGGGAGTGTTTAAAGAACATTTAATTTTTCCTTTCAGGCACTGCTGGATCTCTATTTACTAGAAAACATTGAGGAAACCTACAAACATGCGATTGTATCCTTCCTGGTTACTTTTATTACACCCTCAGGATATGCACACATACATTCTTAAACATTTGTCACCTATTTGCTTAAGAACTGATTTTATTTTACTCCTCAAACACAAAGCTAGTGAAAACATTTAATTTAGAATTCAATCATAGACAGAAGGATCGTTTTAATTTTTTTTGTACTGTGGAATTTGTATGATTGTTTTTTCAGTGCTCTGTTGCAAGATCCTTTCTCCTATGAGAGAATGGATTTATTAAGAAATGTTAAAGGTACAAAGCCCCGCTAGTTTTTTTCATCAAAATTTAAACACACTTTTTAATTTTTAGGGCACCCGTACCTGTAACAAATGGCTTCTTACCAGAATAAGGCACTGAACCCTGCTGCTTCAGAGCAAAAGGATTTCTAACAGTGGCTTAGAGTAGACAATTTTTTCTGAAATCATCGCTTTTCCAGCACAGCCAACATTACTTGCTTTTGTTCTGTTGGAAGTGCGGGCACAGGGAATAATAAAAAGAGAGAAGAGGGAAGTCATGGGGCAGACACTTAATTTTTAAGCTGCTGAAATATCCAGAATTGCTCTTCTAAAAACCAGGGGTCAGAAAGTGGCACTAGCAGTGGTGGATCTGCTTGCTGGTTTAGATCCACATTTAATCATTTACGCTGTCTTTCTAAATGTAATGGGATAAGTTGCTGGTCTTACAAATTTGCTAGCCTTAATTATATATTTGATATCAGACAATTTACTTGCTGAGAGACGTGTTCAGTTGTTGGCCATATAAAACAGAAAAAATTGTCAAGTCTTTTGCCAACACATTTGCCTTGTGAAACTCATGGAAGGATTTGGCTGCTGGACCACAAGGATTACGAAGTAAGTATGTTCCCGTTCAGTTGGACATGCATTACTGCGCAAGGCAAGACTGTTATTTGTAAAACGAATTTTAAGAAATTGCTGCTTAGCTGATAACAGGGACTAAAATACAGTAGGCTTCTTTTGTAGTCCTGCTGCGACACCTTCAGCAATTAGTTATGATTTAAGATTCTGCTTCAATTACCTGGACAGGTAGTTGATAAAACTTACTCCCTTTGTTCTGTATGCCTAACGGAGTAGCTTTTCTGCAAATACCTAAGAAATCTCATTTACATGTCTGGTATCAACTATGTCATTAGTAACTCATGTAAGTTTGTTTAACAGAGTTCACCCTTACTTTAAGAAACTTTTGAGTATTTGTGTTGCAAGAATGTATGTATGTATCTTAGTAAGCCTGGTCTTCAACTTTTACAGAAATCACTTGCCCTGCTGTGTCACCCAGATACAATGGAAATAGCACCCCGGGTTAAAACTAGAATTGTTAAGTCATTCATCTGCAGAGGAGAGTGTAAAAAAAGCCCTGAAATACATCCAGGTAATGAAGCCATCAAAGTCTTGAACACAACTTTCTTTTCTAGATGAGAGCACTCGGGATGCCAGTCCCCAGGTAAAATGGTGGGTGGTCTGGGTGTTTTTATCTCCTCCTCTAGTTATAGCGTGCTCTGCAATTCCACAGCTTTCATTTTACCACTTTCATAAATAAAAAGAAATACATATCTAACTCCTGATAAGAACCAGATTAAATTTGGTGTTCTGTGAACTTTTGTTATGGATCTGTGAAGCAGTTGATGTTTTCTGGAACCACAGTTTTCTAGTGAATCAAACTTATAAGGTAATTTTGGAAGTTTTAGGTCCTGCCTTTGGAAACTCTCATCCAGCCAGTTGTGTGTAGGTAGCTTTTTTTTTTTTTCTTGTTTTAATAACCACAGCATTTTGTCTAACGCCATTTGCAGTTCTCTGTATAGTCAGTCATCTCAGACTTTGGTGTTTCAGGAAAAAACAAGGGAAAGCCTGTTATTTTGCAAGCCATTTGAAATCTGCAGGTGTATCAGAATGAGGTCCTGCAGAGTTATTTTAATTTAGTGAGTGAGCAGTTGCCAGAAATTCTGTATTTGATCCCCATGACAAAATCCTTCCTAAAGTTCAAAGGCACCTGGCAGTGGAGAGGGCCAAGCCATACCATTTACAGTCTTAATCAAAGGTAATATTTAGGGAGTGGGGTATAATGGATAGCTAAACATCTCTCTGATGACACAAGGCTGATATTTTTTCCCTTCTTGCTTTACAGTCTCAACACCAAAGGCAAAGTTTGAAATGTCGATGAAAATGTTCAATTTAGGGTAGAGTTATAGAATCAATAAAATGTTGTTGTTTCTCCTAGATGTGTGTCTGTGCTTTCTGTGCCTTTCAAGTGTTCCGCAACACTGCCAGTCACAGTCATATTGACAAACGCCACTCTTTGTGCTGCTAAGGCACTTGTTATCCAAGGCCTGCCTGCTTCTAACACCTGGGGAATGGGCTGAAGCGAGAAGGCTGTGGTTGTGAAGCACGTGCTGTGGTGGTTAATTAGTATCTTAGACGAAAGAAAATTCTAGAACCAGTAACCCATTAGTCACTCACTCAACATGACTGTGAACTAAAACTCAATCCTTTTCATGGGTGTGTACAGTATAGGAAAGGGTATTAGTATTTTTATCTCGATTCCTCTTCTGTTTCTGCTGCCAACAATAGCACAGTGAAATTATTTCATGATTAGGCTTTTACAGCCAATTAAGTTTTATTGGAGTTAGACCTAGGAAAGGTGTTCGTTCATACAGTTGTGTTGTAACTTTAGACCTTAGACTTGTGCATAACAGGGAACTCAACACCATATTTGTTGAGGAGATCAATCAGTTCTGTTTTAGAGAAGGCAGCTCCCGGAGCATACACCACCCCCACCCCCCCCTTAAAGAATATCAAAAGAGGAAACCAGTAGTAGCAGAGTGACCAAGACGGGTTTCCCTGCCTAAGAAAGAAAAAGCCACTTTGTCCCACAGAAGAGCACAGGAGGAATTTGGAAGGCTTCACATTATTGCTTCAAAGGTACATTGAAGCAATGGAGAGGTGTGTGTGCGCAGGAGATTAAAACCCTTTCCACTTCCACCCAAGCTGCTTGTAATGCATATGTCAGAATGCTAACTCTCAAGTATTTAAAGAGGCTTTTGAGAAAGGGGCTTAGTTCTGAGAAGCAAGGGGCCAGTTCCTTTCTACTCTCTTCTCCAACTGAGTGCAATGTTACCGTGGTGAACTGTTTACATTTTCTGTTATACTTGAACTATGAATGCAGCAATGACGTGGTGCTAGGGATGAAAGAAGACAAGATGCTTTTGTTGTTGTTGTTATGAAGAGTTTTTGAGGTTAACAAGTTTAGTACTGTAATCATTATCCAGATAAAATGTTATTCTGCGGGTGATGATATTGTTCCTATTTAATCCCTCGAAGTAACGGTTCTGCCGGTGGCAGAGAAACTCGCTTCCATTCCATGGGTGTTTTTAAACTGCAGGTTCACAGCTGTTCCACCTTTCTGACAGTGTGCATTAAGCCTTGTGCCAGAAGCTCTGGTCCCTCAAAGGCAGCAAAATGCCCTCCATCTGGCATGTAAGCGCAAGAGAGGATGTTCTTGAAGTCTCCTTTGCCCAGGCACATGGCGGATGTGCTGGCTCCTGAGGGAAAGCTGCCAAGCCCTGTGGGAACATACACTCCATCCCTAGAAGACTTAACTCAGTTAACTGCATCTCTGAAAGAAGTGCTGGAGGAAGGTCTATAGGAGCCTTCTGGCTGTGGTGACTGCCACAGGCAGCTGGAGAAGTTTCACTGCAGTGTTGGACATGGTTCTTGTCCCCATCTCTTGCATTCAGTCAGCAGAACTCATTGCTTCTCAGACACAGTTGATGTTTGTTCCATTCCATTTTTATAAAGGATAAGCAGTTAACAGGCTTTGTTCATAGTGGTATCGAGAAGGTTCATTACCCACAGGGTTTGCTTTGGTGGCTTGGATGTGTAAGCACCCAGACTACCACAGAAGTTCATATATGTCCTTCTGGATGAAAGGGTACGTATGTTGAGCATCTTCCCCAGTGAGACGGCCCGTGGTACATAAGCCTCAAGCATCACAGAAACGATCCTTCTCACACCTTGTCCGCTGACGAGGATGAGATTCAGATGCAGCCCCTCCAAGGATCTAAAATGAAGTTAATGAATAAATGGACGGCTAAATTGGCGATTTTCTGGAAAAGAAGTCTAACTGGAGCTGTGAGAGAAGTCTCTGAGACTTAAACCCCTTAGGGATCATCATACTTCAAAAAAAAAAAACCCACAAAACGACGCGAGTTAGAAACCGCGCGGCCGGCGCCGCCTCCCTCCACCGGCGCGCGGGAGGCGCGCTCAGGGCGGGCCGGGGCGGGCCGGGGGCGGGGCTGCCCTGGGCCGAGGCGCGCGGAGCCTCTCGCCGCTCTGCCGCCGCCATGTCGCGGCCGGGCCGCTCGGCGGGCTCGGGCGGCGCCGCCTCCTCCTCGAGCGGCCGGGGCGAGGGGCCGAGGGAGATCCGCGTGGACGAGGAGGTGGACATCGCGGTGCACCTCGCCCTGGATCGATTCGTCTGCGGAGAGGAGAAAGGTGCGGGGCTCGGGGCGGGGGCGGGGGCGGGGGGGGTCGAGGCCGAGTCTCCCGCCGGCTCCCGGGTCCGCTCTGCCCTTGGCGCTGCGGGGGGGGCGGGAACGACGGGAGGAGCTCGGGGAGCCGGGGCCGTTGCGTCCTGGGGAGGCCGAGGGCTGCCCTGAGCGCTGGCTGCGAAGGCCTGGAAGGAGGTGGTGGTGTGCGGGGGACGAGCGGGCCCTTCTTCTGAGGGACGAGCGATAGGATGAGAGAAAACGGCCGCAAGATGCACCGAGGGAGGTATAGATTGGATAGCAGGAAAAATTTCCTTATGAAAAGAGCGGTGAAGCATTGGAACAGGCTGTCCCAGGGAAGCGGTGGAGTCTCCTTCCCTGTAGGTGTTCAAAAACCGTGTAGATGTGGCCCCTGGGGATACGGTTCAGTGCACGGTGGTGCTGGGCCGATGATTGAACTTGATGATCTCAGCAGGCTTTTCCAACCTTAGTGATTCTGTGTTTCTAAGAACACCGTGTCTTGCGTGGTTCTATGTTCTTCTTTTATTATCTTTCTAGAAATGGAATTTCCTTCTTCTTTCACAAGTACAGAAAGAGCATTTGTTCACCGGCTTTGTCGGTCTCTTGGGCTGATATCTAAAAGCAAAGGGTAAGTTAGAGCCTCATTTTTATTTTATTTGTTTGGTGCAAATGTGGAATTTCGTGACTTAAAATTATCTCTGTTCCTAGTGTATATTGTGCACTGTTGCACAAAATAGTGCTAGAGAAAAAAGTTTAAGATAAAAACAAGTATCTTTGTACATGGTTAGTTTGAAGTGGCATGACCTTGTAACGTTTTCTGGATTTCGTGGATCAATACAAAGGACTTCTCATCGAGATCTGTTTTGTTTTCCACTCACTATTTCATGTTTAAGGGTTTTGCATAGTATCTCATACCTTGACAGATAAAACGTGACCTGGACTAGCACCTCCAAAAGAGTGCTTCTGTTGAGAAGTGATGGAGAAGAGCATCGGTATGCAGGCGTGATGGTGTTATTTTCTCTTACATAAAAGCTAGTGGAAATGGAAGGTTTCAGGGAAACCCCAAATAGATGGAGTTTTCCATATAGCATGTGTATTTGTGTACTGTTGTAAAACCATAGCAGCATTTGCTGACCTCTACCTTGAAAGAATTACCGTCAAAGATCATTACATAGATGTAAATAGGTTACTTATTCCTAAAATATAAATAGGTTACTTATTCCTAAAATATATTTTTTTTCCTTTCAGAAAAGGAGCAAATCGATACCTGACTGTAAGGAAGAAGGATGGATCAGAAGTGTCACGTGCAGTAATGACTTGTTGCTTGGCTTCTAGTACGAAACATACCATTCGGAGTTTAGTTGTGAGATTTCCCGTCATAAGTAAAGAACGATCAGAACTTCGGCCAAAGACAAAGCGAGGAAATGCATGTGCTGTTGAATCGGGTATGTTCAAGGTATCTTCTGATATAGACTGGCGATCGATATGGCTTAAAGAGTAAACCAACCTACAACCCAGCTGACACTCATCCCTAAAACAAACCCATTACTTTTATTGACTTTTTGTTGTTAGTACCGGGGACATTTAGAACTGGTGTTGAAAGGAACTTAGGCAGTTATGTTACCCACTTTCCAGTGTCTGCTTTGCGCTAATTTACTTTTGAATCTTTGAGCCAGTTCCAGCCAAATTTATTTGGAAGTATGTTTCTGAAATGTGAATTCCGTGAGCTGAGATTGAAGAAAGAAGTATTACCAGGACTGCTACAGAAGAACACCCTTATGAGAAAAGCTGTTCTGCTTATAGCAATCCACGTTCTTAATAAAATTAGTAGTTATTTTTTTGTTTTATCTTCTAAAATATATTTGGTCTCTGAGAGACCTAGGATTCTAGAATATGAAAGAGCTCACTGGAAGACAGATTTCTGATACACCATGGCTTTAAAAAAATACTTTTAATGAGATTGTTGCTTTAACTGTTATGAGTGTGAAAGAGCTATGTTGTGTTTCTGTGGGCAAAGCTGAGCGTGGAGGACAGAAAACACAGCAGTATGCCTTGTTTCATTGGATTTTTCTGCTTTATGATGCTTTATGCTTTATGTTCTTCCTTTGCTACTTTTCTTTTTCAGTTGTTTCATTTGTTTATTAGGGTTGCTTAATGAACAGAATTATAAGAGTACTGAAAAGCAGTTTCTTAGGAATGTAAGGCATAAACTAATGAATAGTGTAAAATTTATCTTCCTTTAATTTCTTTGGAAAACAGAATAGGTTTTGGCTTTTTCAATCTGTTAGTCTGTGATTGTCTTGGTAAGGCAGTGCTTGTAATTTAATATATCAATCTGTTAAACACATTAAATATATACAATTGAACTTAGAGCAAGCTTTTCCTTTTTCTGGAAAATAATTATTAAGGAGCTGCAGAATAGCATTTACAATACCGAGTTTGAAGTAGTCTTCTCTGAAGATGAGCAAGTTCTCTAGTTAGTTCTGCATTGGTTTCTAATGTATAACACTGTGCTCTGTGGATCCAGGGGTCTAGATATGCAGCATGTCTCACTTTGCATGATTTCAGATAAATCTTAGGGACTAGAGTATTGGTCTATGTAATACTAACTGGATAGAGGTCATAAAAGACCAGGGAGCGTGTGTAAGAAGGCATCTGAACCACGGCAAAGTTATCTTTTTCTCAGGAGACAACCTTGTTAGTTTGGAATAATTTAAAAGTTTAACTATACAGTGACTATTTATATGTGAACTGTGAAGGTGTGAATGTGTGAATATAACGAAGAAAATATGCCAGGCAGCTTGTTTTTTTGCATTTGTTTTCTATTTCTTTTTGCTCTTTATGACCTTTTTTGACACTGAGCAATGCACCAGCATAGATTGTTTTTGTTCAAAGTATCTAGGAAAGTAAGAACTCCTTTGAATAATATTTCTTTCAAGCATTGTAACAGGATGTGTTACTGTGAGTATGGCTTGTAAATGTGTGTTTGTCACTTGACACATCTATAGGGATGCATTCAAAGTTAGGAGTGTTCATTTTTATGTATGATTTTTAAGCAATATTTTAGTGACTTGCTTTTGCATCTGCCCAAGTGAAGTGTTAACTTCTCTTCACAGAAAACAGAGGAGTGAATAAGACAGGTGGACGACTCAGCAGTGGTATCCCCCAGGTTCCAGTGAAAAGAGGGGAATCGGAGTTTGATTCTTTCAGGCAATCGCTACCAGTTTTTGAAAAACAGGATGAAATTGTTAAACTAATAAAGGATAATAAAGTTGTTTTGATTGTAGGAGAAACTGGGTCCGGAAAAACTACACAGGTATGTTTCTTTAATGGAATAAAAACTATTTATAAAAAAACTAATGCATTTTTTAATATTTAGGTAATAAGGGATTGCTTTGTGCTGCTTTTAAGGCATTTGTTTTCCTATGCAGTTGAAAGTCTTGTATTCTGATTCACTTTCTTGCTTTTGAAATATTAAGCCAGTAGGTACTTAGTAAAAGCATAAATATTTCTGCACAGTTTTGTGATTGATAACCAGTTTTCATTACAGTGATATAAGATTTTGAAGGGAAAGTACTCATGACTTTCTGTAGCCCCCTTCCTTCTAAAGCTAGTTCTAGTAGAATATTTTTGTGTTTAAATGAAAGATTATCTACAAATATTTTATATAGATTTCTCTGAAGCAGGAGAGAGAAGCCTAAATTATTTCTTTTGAAACAAATTAAAGTCAGAAATTTGTTTGCTGTCTTTCTACCCTTTCAAGCACATTTGCAATGATAATCTTATGGTGAATTATCTTGCAACCTATGTAATATTGAGATGCACTTAAATGGTTTTCTGGTAAAAAAGCTATGACTTTATCAAATTGACAAGGAACTTTAAACCACTTCTTTGCAGATCTCACAGTTCCTTCTTGATGACTGTTACAAAACTGGGACTCCCTGTCGTATATTTTGCACTCAACCGAGACGTTTAGCAGCCGTTGCTGTGGCTGAAAGAGTGGCAGCAGAAAGAGGAGAAAAGATTGGCCAGACAATTGGTTATCAGACTCGATTAGAAAACAGGTACTTATGGCATTTCTTATTGCCAGTTGATTTTGTGTTGAAGTCTTTAGGTTTGTGTACATACGAACTACAATATATTTGGGATACAGCCTAGTATAAGCTTAGTATGTAAAGTATAGGTAGAGCGTGTTGTTGCTTGGGTAGTCGAATATTTAAGAGTGAAAAAGACAGTTTTCCTCCTGTATTTTTTGGTTTCGTGTAGTAAGTTGTCTTATGTGAGTGAATTGCAGGTATTTTCTCTTCGTTTCTGCTTGGGGGTGTGTGTGTGGAATTCAGATCAAGCCTACACTTTCCTCTTTTTTTTTTTTTTCTCCCTACTTTTAACGTGGTTAGATCCAAAAGTTCTGCAAGCTTTGGAGATAGGTAGGCAGAGCAGCACACTGTAACAGATGCTATAGTGAGAGTTGATAGGGGAAATAAAAGGAAACAGCACAAAAGTTTTAGAGAGATTAATGAGGTTGAGCATTACTTGGCGGTCTAGTGTGCATTAACTACTGTTTAAAGCGTGAAGTGACATGAAAGTAGAGAACTCTAGGTCAGCTGAGGAACTTATTCCTAAAGTAGAGTAGGGGTAGATGAAAGTCTGAAAGCTGTTGTGTGATTTCTAGATTCTTTGAACTCTCTAGATAGTGGGGTTTCCAGAAATGTGCAGGCGTTGGAGTGTGAATGAGAGGATGGCAAAATGTAGAGCTAGTTATGTTGCTACATGGATCAAGATGTTACATAGCTAATGAAACTTGAATACACTTGAAAAACAGTAAAATTAAAGAAGAATTTGAATATGTATATGGGAGTTCACAGTTCTGTTAAGGGCTTGAAAGAGCTAGTAAAGACAAATTTCAAATTTAATTGCATGATTGATATGTGGCCCTATTATGCTGGCTGAAGAAGAACTAAATGTAGCTCACATCAAAGTGGAGGAATTATTGCAAGCAATGCAGAAAATCCTGCTCCAGTGAAATCAATAAGTCCTCTCAAGAGAAAGAGCAAAAGAGAGAGGTGGCTATATTTCCAACTCCATAAAAGAAGATGTGGGATGGAGGTTTTTACAGTAACACAGGAGTCTTAACCTTTTAACTATTAGAGAGCAGTGATGATTTCTAGAAAGCTATTGAAGAAGAGAGAGTAGTAGAGATGGGTAAAGTACACGTTAAATGTGTTCCTTGAATCTAATAGGTAGGAGGATTTTTGAAAGGAGGGATGAATTCCGAACTTCGAAAGAAATGCAGTGAGTGAGCTCATTAATTTCAGAAGAGAACTGTACGGTGTAATACAAAGGAACTTCTGAGTACTTCAAATGACAATGCTGGGTAGTGTGGCAGTCACTGTTTTCACTTCCACAAATAACTCTGCCACAGGTACTAGAATATTAACTTTTAAAGATTTTGAAGTTTTTGAAGAGAAAAATTAAAGCACTTGAAACGGATCAACTCATTTCTTTGTGGTTCAGTCAGGTATAGGCAAATACGAAACTGTATCGAAGCATATACTGAAGAATTGGCACCTGTTTTTCCAAAGCAGTCCATGCTGAATTTTCCAGTAAATTAAACAACATGAAGTGATTCTCAAGGTTCTATTTTGCTTGGTTATTTATTTATTTATATAAATTTGAATCTCACTTTGTTAATTAATCCGTTGCCTGAAGGTTGGGAGCTTAAGCACTGAGATTCCTTAGGAATGCTCTGGGAATAGGCAATGTTTACAAACAAATAGGATGCGTGAATTCCTTGGGAGAACTATAATCTAATTCCATTTCTGGTGAGCAGTTGTTAATAATTTAATTTTCACTAAGTCTTGGAAAGCTAGTATGCATTTAAATGGTGCGAAAGACTGAAGTATCTTCATGAACTTTTCAATAGGGTTTCTCCAAAGACATTGTTAACATTTTGCACTAATGGCATCCTACTTCACACGCTGATGGCAGGAGACAGCACTCTGTCAACAGTGACACATGTTATTGTGGTAAGAATCCTAATGTATTTCATGTGAGGTTGAACAATGTGTATTACTTATAGATTGCCAGATAAGATCCTTGTTGTCTTTAATTTGCCGAGCATTTACGGTGTTTTTATGTAGTTAGAATCTGAATTACTGTTTAAGACTTACTGAGTCCTTATTATAGTGCATAGTTTGCTTTTTTTGCCTTTTTTAAAAATTTTGTAACAGTATCTTATTTTAGCTTCATACCAATAATTAGTTTTGGAATCTTTATGCAATTGTGGGGGACAGAGCTCTAAATTTCTCTGAACTTCCTCTGTCAGAAAGTAGAAGAGCCTTAAGGGGGCTTATGTATATATGGTTCAACACAAGTGTGTCAGAATTTTTTTGTATCATGAGCTTGTTTTAGCAGTACAAGATTTGTGGTCCTTCCGTGAGCCTAGATGTTTTCAAGATAATGACTAGTCTAATTTTCAGCAAATTACTTAGGCGTTCATTTCTGATGATGTGAGTATTCCTGTTGTGGAATTTGATGTCAGTGGAACCCGGAATTTTTTTTTCAAGATTGAGCTCTCCGTGGCTGAAGACAAATATTCGTGATAATTTTAGATGCCTGCCTGTTTATCAAAATAAAAAAAAAATGTGAGAACAATTTATACATTGTTGACTTCAGCCTAAAAATGTTGTATTTAAAAATATATTTGCGTCCCTGCTTCAACAGTCCATAATACAAAAACCAGAACAGAATGCACCAACAAAAGCAATTACTTTAGTCAGTCATGTGACTTAATTACGGATAAGATTTTTGTGTGACTTAAAGGATCTAAGCAATCTAACTTTTTTCATTGTGTGTTATCATACATTTCTTTAAACATTCGTCAATTGTGAAGTGAGAATATATTAATATATTTGTAGAATTGGCAGTTTGTCATTATCTTGAAAATTAATTCAAATATAAGAATTAAAAAGTTTCAGTTCGCTTTAACCTCTGAAATCAAGCTGTATGTGGTTAGCATCTTGACAGAGCAGTGTATAAAATTTCTTGATATATGTTTTTCTGAGATAGCTTTATTAAACTTTTTGAAATATTTGTTACTTTTGAATATTTAAAAAAAAATCCTGTCTTAAATTAGGTGAACACATTTCTATGTGTCTTCAATGTACTAGCAAATTATATCTTTCAGTTTCATATTTGTGGAAAGTTACAATCTTGAGTCCATGATGTTTATCTGTTGTTTGTTCCCTCTCCCCCACCCCGTTTGTTATAGGATGAAGTACATGAGAGGGATAGGTTCAGTGACTTCTTGTTAATAAAACTGAGAGATGTGTTGCAGAAACAGGATAATTTAAAACTAATTATTTCTAGTGCTGCTCTGGATGCAGATCTCTTTGTTAGATATTTTGGAAGTTGCCCAATAATGCGCAGTAAGTATTCGTGTAAAATCTTAAGTCTAGGTATACCTGCCGTAGCATTTATAGGTTAAACAATAGCAAACCGTGCTGAGTAATGGAACATGATAAATACACTAAGAGTTACAGCAATGCTTGCTCTTAGTTTGTTAATTTTGTGGGTTTTTTAGCTATTTGCATAGATCTGAGAGTTTTTATCGCAGGAAGTTCTGTAAGTGCAGGGATGTCCTGGCCCATGCTCTGATTAATTCAGGAAACAGGAAAAGGTTCTTAAAGTGCTGGTCTACATGATAGTGTAGACCCTAGGATCTGCAACAGTGTGATCGATTTTAATTCATTCCTGTGAATTCCAGTTCTTCAGGTCTCTCAGAGATTGCTGCTGGTTAGTGGATAAAACACAGATAACTGCAGCTGGTCACTGCAGAAGTACAGTCTTAGGTAAATTGGGTTTTCATATTTTAATCATATGATTCTTTATTTTAAATAAATTAGCTAATAGTCTAGGTAAACACTGAGAAAAAACATGGCAATTTCTGTTAATTTTGATTTGGACTTTGTAATCTGCAGTTAGATGACATTCAAATGCAAGGAAAAGTTATCGTTACTGCTGTTTTTATTTCATTTGACTCATCTTTAGTAGAGGTAAAACGTGTGGAAGATGCTTTGTATTTCTTTCTCTTCACCCTTCTGGCTTGCAAATTTTGCACATGGGTGACCTCCTGTGGCACCTCTAGATCTTCCTTTTTCAGCAACAGTGTCTAAGTACAACTTGTTCTCAGTAGGAGTGTTTCAAGAGAAACCTTGTATTTTCAAACCAACATAGTAGGCTTTCTGCATGTCAGCCTTTTTTTTTAAGAAGCTCAACAGTCCCAGGATATGAGTAGAATCACTTAACTGAGAATCTTATCTACAAATCATCGGTTTAATTTTTTGAATGTTCCTGAAAAAGAAAACTGTGTCGTTATAGATAGAAATATTTAATTGTCAATTCTCAATTTGTACCTAGTAAAATAAGGCTTGCAACTTGTTGGAGGCAGGAATCCGGAAATTACGCTATTTCAGTGATTTAGACTTATTTTTGGAGAAGGAAACCTCAGTTCTAATTATTTTATGGCTTTCCACAAGGCTCTCCTTGTGGCTTTCCTGTTCATTTAGATCAGTATGCTTATTCAGGAAATCCTGATGACAATCTTTTTCTCTGGTTAACCTGAGTGGCTGCACTGCTATCACTTACTTTAGTCTGCAAAACAGATGAGTTACAGTTGAAAAAAACCCTTTGCTTTTTCCAATTTTGAGAATTTAGGAAATAAAAGAAGAGGGTTTGCAGGCTTTCTCTGTTAATGTCATGAGAAAGATTTGATCCTCCTTCAATAATATAGCTGACAAAATCCTTAGCACAGAAACCACCAGTTTGTGGTTGTGCGTTCCTGTAGCACACACTTTGTGATCAATGCTGGAAGACTTTGTAATACCTTCTAAAAGTATGTGAGCTGTAGCTTGTTATTTCTGAACAAGAGAAAAGCCCTAAGTGATTTAAACTAAGGTATGGTAAACGTCTGCTAAGGTATGAGAAATTAAAATCTAGAGATTTTAATTCTTCCTGTGAGAGAGAATCCTTTAATGCCTTGTAAGTAAGGTCTAGGAGACAGTGATATTGAAACAGAAATCAGGGTAGATTGTTAGGAAATAAGGACCGTTGGATTGTCTTATTTGTCAGGAAGTACTCTGTAAAAAAGAGCCAAATTGGGCTGAAGCGATTGAGGAAATTGAGTGAAGTTTTTCTCATCATATACTTCTAAGGAGATAAAGTGGTTTAATATAAAGGTGATGGTCTGCTTGTGGGATCGTGCACTAAAACTGTATTAATTGCGGTTATAATTTTTAATCCATGTGTCTTACACAATTAACTGTTCTTTTGTAAACATAAACAAAAATGAGTCTTTTTTTTTTTCTCATTTTGATAAAATTGCCATTTATAACTGTCAATCTTCAGAGCATCTCTTGGTGTAACACTTAAAGAATTGAAGAGGTTAATGGGAAACAAGGTGCCCAGCTGACATTCCCCTTTTGAAATTTGTTTTGTTTTGTGGCCCGGTAATCTTAACAAAATGAACTCCACTGAAGATACTTCTACAGTTCTTTTCAAGGAAAAGAATAATTCCTTAAATCAGGCCCTAAGAATGTATAATTCACTTTTTGTATCTGCAAAACCCTTTTTTAAAATTCGGATTATAAATGAAGCTAGGGAATATCTAACACTTTATGAACTACTTTTACTTTCAGTACAAGGAAGACCTTTTGAAGTTAAGGAGATGTTTTTGGAGGATATTTTACGAAGCACTGGGTGTACAAACAAAGAGATGCTAAAGTACCAAAAAGAGAAGCAGCAAGGTTTGTGGACCTCTTAATTCTTCTTCTTAATTCCTCTTAATTGTTAGGGTTGGAAATGAGTCTCATTGACTGATAGATTGAACAGCTACATGGGATGATTCTCTGTTAAAATTCCAAAGTCAGAATATGAAATGAGGTGTGATTAGAAGACAGCAAGTATCTTTTAGATCTCAGTGTTTACATTATTGCAATAGATTATGGGACGAAGCAATCACGAGATGACAGGGTTTTCAGTTCTAGGTGGGGTGAAGAGGGAGGTTAGCAGGACAGTTGCATTAAACTTCCAGAGGGCAGATTTTGGACTGTTCAGAAGGCTGGTTGGCAAAGTCCCATGGGAGACAGTACTTAAGGGCAAGGGAGCCCACAAGGGCTGGGAGCTATTCAAAAAGGAAATCCTAGCAGCTCAGGAGAAAGCCATCCCCATGTTCCAGAAAAAGAGCCGGTGGGGGGGAAAAAAACAGCTTGGTTGAACAGGGAGATCCTGAGAGATATCAAAACGAAGAGAAAAATTTATGGGCTCTGGAAGAAGGGACAGGAATCTTGGGTGGACTACAGGAGGGAAGTGAGATTGTGTACAGAAAAAATCAGAAGGGCTAAGGCTCAGCTAGAAATCAGATTGGCAAAGGCTGTGAAAGATAACAAAAAATCTTTCTATAAATATATTAACAATAAAAGGAGGATTTAGGGAGACTATACAGTCCCTATTGGATGCAGAAGGAACAACAGTGACAGGGGATGAGGAAAAGGCTGAGGTACTTAATGCTTTCTTTGCCTCGGTCTTTAATTGTAAAAAAAATCATTCTGTCCGTGTACAAACCCAGGAGTTAGAGGAGCAAAATGAGGCTCCCATGATCCAAGAGGAGGTGGTCGGAGCCTTGCTTGCCCAACTAGACACCCACAAGTCTATGGGGCCAGATGGGATCCACCCAAGGGTGTTGAGGGAGCTGGTGGATGTGCTGGCCAAAGCCCTTTCCATCATCTTCCAACAGTCCTGGAAGACTGGGGAAGTCCCACGGGACTGGAGGCTGACTGATGTTGTGCCCATCTACAAGAAGGGTCGCAGGGAGGATCCAGGGAACTCCAGGCCTGTCAGTCTGACCTCAGTGCCAGGCAAAGTCGTGGAGCAGGTGATCTTGAGTGCTATCATGAAGCACATGCAAGAGAACCGGGTGATCAGGCCCAGTCAACATGGGTTCACAAAAGGCAGGTCTTGCCAAACAAACCTCATCGCCCTCTGTGATAAAGTGACTCAGCTACTGGATGAGGGAAAGGCTGTGGGTGTATGTTCCTGGACTTCAGGAAAGCCTTTGACACAGTTTCTCCCAGCATTCTGCTTGAGAAACTGTCAGACTCTGGCCTGGACAGGTGCACACTCTCCTGGGTGGAAAACTGGTTGGCTGGAGGGCCCAGAGAGTGGTGGGAAATGGAGTTAACTCCAGCTGGAGGCCAGTGACAAGTGGGGTTCCCCAGGTCTCATTGCTGGGTCCAGCCCTGTTCAATGTCTTTATCAATGACCTGGATGATGGCATCGAGTGCACCCTTAGCAAGTTTGTGGATGACATTAAGCTGGGTGGAAGTGTCGATCTGCTGAGGTTCTCCAAAGGGATCTGACCAATGACATCTTGGCTTGTATCAGAAATGGCGTGGCCAGCAGGTCCAGGGAGGTTATACTCCCTCTGTACTCTACACTGGTGAGACTGTTCCTCGAATCCTGTGTTCAGTTCTGGGCCCCTCACCACAAGAAGGATGTTGAGGCTCTGGAGAGAGTCCAGAGAAGAGCAACAAAGCTGGTGAAAGGGCTGGAGAACAGGCCTTATGAGGAACGGCTGAGAGAGCTGGGGTTGTTTAGCCTGGAGAAGAGGAGGCTGAGGGGAGACCTCATTGCTCTCTACAACTACCTGAAAGGAGGTTGTAGAGAGGTGGGAGCTGGCCTCTTCTCCCAAGTGACAGGGGACAGGATGAGAGGGAATGGCCTCAAGCTCTGCCGTGAGAGGTTTAGGCTGGACATTAGGAAAAACTTTTTCACAGAAAGGGTCATTGGGCAGTGGCAGAGGCTGCCCAGGGAGGTGGTTGATTCACCTTCCCTGGAGGTGTTTAAGGGACAAGTGGACGAGGTGCTGAGGGCATGGTTTAGTATTTGATAGGAATTGTTGGACTTGATGATCTGATGGATCTTTTCCAACCTGGTGATTCTATATAACTTCAAAGAAATTTCTTTTTATGGTTGTATGTTTGCTTTCAGTTGATAAATGATGTATTTTTTGTAATTATTATTGAGTAGAATTGCATATTTATGGGGGATTTTGGCACATGAAAACTATAGAAGCAGAAAATACTACGTGCTGACTTTTGGATGAAAATTGGAGTGTAGCTGTTAGAGGGCACGATTTTGTACATTTTGTGCAGAACACTTCCACTGCATTCTTCAGGCGTATGTGTATTCAATGCTATCGAATCATAAAATGGCTTGGGTTGGATGGGACCTTAAAGCCCAACCAGGTCCCACGCCCTTGTCATGGGCCAAGGACACCTCCCACCAGACTACACTGCTCAAGGCTCCATCCAACGTGGCCTTGAACCCTTTGAGGAAGGCAGCATCGACAACTTCCCCGTGCAGCCTGTTCCAGGGTCTCATCCCCTTCATTGTGAAGAATTTCTTCCTCATATCTAGTCTAAATCTTCTCCCTTCTAATTTAAAGCCATCCCCCATGTCCTTATCACTGCAATCCCTCCCCAGCTCTCTTGTAGATTCCCTTCAGGTACCAGAAGGCTGATGTAAGGTCTCTCCAGAGCCTTCTCTTCTCCAGGCTGAACAACCCTAACTCTCTCATCCTGTCCTCATAGCAGAGGAGCTCCAGCCCTCTGATGATCTTCATGGCCCTGCTCTAGACCCATTCATATGGTTCCATGTCCCCCTTATGCAGGGGATTCCAGTGCTGGACACAGTACTCCTGGCAATGGAAAGTAATGATCACAGAGGGTATGACCAAACAAGCCAACAATAATCAATAACCAGTGCAATAATATATGGTCCTACGTCTATGTTTATTGCATTGCTCAATTCTGGTCATTGTGGATAAAAGAGTTCAGTTAAGGCACTGCTGTTATCTACTGTTTCTTCTGCTTGTATAGAAAACCTAGTTGTTACATACGGGAGCTATATCACTTCTTATTTGGTATTTTACTTTCGGAGAAATATCTGGACTGAGAATTGCTTAGGAAGCTCATTGGAATGCAGTAAGTTGGAATATTGGAGAGACTGGGGGGTTAACCACCTAAATGATATTTTTTTACCTTATTCTTATAGCAATTGTTTACAGTGGTGCACTTTGGATGCCCTTAATCATGGAATTTATATGGGTTGGTAACAGCATTATAGATAAATAAAAGAGCTTGAATGGTATAACTATTTCTTGTAACTGGAAACAATGGATAATTAGGACAGATGTAAAACTCTTTTTGGAAATACTTTTTGCATCCTAGAAGAAAAACAGCAAAGCGCTCTTACTGAGTGGTGTTCTACTCAAGAACATAAGAGCAAACCAGGATCTCGGAGGCAAAGATCTGTCCGAAGTGCAAATGAAGAGAATAATCTCTTCAGTGACAGTGGTGACCCTGTATTTAATCAGCTGGTAAGTTTCTCCTTTATTTGAAAAAGTTTATTAAATCTGCTTTCTATGTTATCTTATTACTACCTGTTTAAAAGTGTTTTCTAAAGATATAACTCCTGTAGAGTTTTTAGAAGGATATTAACATATTTTAAAAGATATTTTTTAATTTTTTTTTTATTAACATGAACTACTCTAGCTGAAGTGTGCTTTCCAGTTGTGATGGTCGTGCATAACTTTTGTGCAAATGACCAGATTGACATTGTTTAAAGTACTTGCATATGAAACCATAAATGCTTGTCATCTGAATGCTGTATTTCTAGTTGTTACTTCAAAAACTGTTCAAATTCTTTGTCTCTCTTATACAAGAATAAGGACAACCCTTGAGAAGAGATTAATCTTTCAATACTTTATTTTCTCTTCAGACTGAAAAAGATGTGAATTGCCTTGAGCCATGGTTAATAAAAGAAATGGATTCCTGTCTTTCTGACATCTGGTTGCATCAAGATGTTGATTCCTTTGCTCAGGTGTTCCATCTCATCTTAACTGAAAACATCAGTGGTAAGTTTCTGTTATGCAGTAAGATGAGGAAAACAACTGCAAAATGTCTTGAATTTCTGTAGTACTTCATCTCCAATTTCAAACGTTGTTACCTTTGAGTTCTGCCTATTGAAAAAATGAATAGGGTTAGCAGAATTAAGTTTTGCAGTAATTTGTTGTTGTACTTGTTTTGAAGTATTGACAGATGTTCTAAGACATTTCTAAAATAGTGTTAAATTCACATGAACTGACTGGTGGGATGAAATGAGTAAACAAATTCTCTCTGTGCTTTGTTTTGGAAGTCATATCCTACATTTAGATGAAAAAATAACATTTGTATTTGTTTTGCTGACTTTTTTTTTGTACTTCTCAGTTGATTATAGGCACAGTGAAACTAGCGCAACTGCGCTAATGATTGCTTCAGGGAGAGGCTTTTTGAGTCAAGTAGAACAACTAATCAGTATGGGAGCAGATATCCACTGCAAATCATCCAATGGCTGGTAAAAACAAATGGATAAACTGAAAGATGTATTTGTCGATATACAAGTGAGAAGGAAATTTCTATAACATCTAAACTAATTTGCTAACTTATCAGACTACTGTAAACACTTAATAGGTTTTTACAGTTCTAAACAATTTCTAACTTCCAATTATCACATTGCTTTCTGTAAAATATAAATTGAATTCTTATTTAAATGGTGTCTAATATGGAATATATACTCTTGATTTCAATGTGTTTGATTTAACACACTGTTTGGAAGAAAAACTGGCATCTTTCTCACTAGATTGATTGAATTAGACCTAAAATGTTTTGTGTTTTTTATTTTAAGAGAGTGACCTATACAGGAATTAAAAATATGACATTACAGGTGCAAAGATCTTTGATGTGATGTATATATGTAAGTATTGGGAAGAGTATAGGGACACTGTGTGGTTGTGTAGGGATGGGGTCAGGAAGACCAAGGCGCAGCTGGAGCTGAAGTTGGCAAGGGAAGTGAAGACTAACAAGAAGGGCTTCTACAGGTACATCAATCAGAAGAGGAAGGTTAAAAAGAATGTACCCCCACTGATGCTTGAAAATAGTGACTGTGTATCAACAGGCGAGGAGAAGGCTGAGGTACATCAAGATGGGGACCAGGGAGGTAAAATCCTTCCCACTGTAGTGGAGGATCAGGTTTGTGACCACTTGAGGAACCCAAACATATTTAAGTCTATGGGATTTGATGAGATGCATGCCAGAGTCCTGAGGGAATTGGCTGATGTGGTTGCCAAGCTGCTCTCCATGGTACTTGAAAAGTCATGGCAGCCAGAAGTCCTTTACTCTAAATTGGGGAGGTATGGATTTGATAGATGGACGGTTCAGTGGATAAGAAGCTGTTTGCGTGGTCGTACTCAGAGAGTAGTGGTTGATGGTGTGAAGTCCAGGTAGAGATCTGTGACAAGTGGTGTCCCTTAGGGGTCTATACTGGCACCAGTGCTGTTTAATATCTTCATCAATGATATTGTCAGCGAGGTTGAGTGCACTTTCAGCAGTTTTGCAGATGACACCAAGCTGAGTGGTGCAGTTGCCATACCAGATGGACAAGATGTCATCCAGAGGGACCTGGACAGGCTGGAGAAGTGGGGCTGTGAGAACATCATGAGATTCAACAAGGACATTGCAAGGTCCTACACCAGGGTCGGGGCAATCCCTGGTTTTAGTATGGGACGGGAGATGATGTGATGTGAGAGCAGCCCTGCAGAGAAGGACTTGGGGGTGCTGATTGGTGAGAAGCTCGACAAAAGCCAGCAATGTGTGCTGGCAGCCCAGGAGGCCAACCGTATTCTGGGCTGCATCAAAGCATCGTGGCCAGTGGATCAAGGGGGGTGATTTTGCCCCTCTGTTTCACTCTTGCGAGACCTCACCTGGAGTATTGTGTCCAGTTCTGGAATCCTCAACATAAGAAGGATATGGAGCTGTTGGAACGGGTCCAGAGGAGGGCTGCAAAGATGATCAGAGGGCTGATGCATTTCTGCTATGAGGACAGGCTGAGGGAGTTGGGGTTGTTCAACCTGGAGAAGAGAAGGCTCTGAGGAGGACTTACAGCGACCTTCCAGTACCTGGAAGAAGTCTACAAGAAAGATGTGGAGGGTCTGTTTACGAGAGCTTGTAGTGATAGGACTAGGGGCAATGGGTATAAACTGGAGGGGGGCAGATTTAGACTAGACATAATGAGGAAATTTTTTTTCACAGTGAGGGTGGTGAGGCACTGGAACATGTTGCCCAGGGAATTTGTGCCCCCTCCCTGGAGCTGTTCCAGGCCAGGTTGGGTGGAGCCTTGAGCAGCCTGGCCTAGTGGGAGGTGTCCCTACCCATAGCAGAGAGGCTGAAATTAGGTGGTCTTTAATGTCCTTTCCAACTCAAACCATTTTATGATTCTGTATTGTGGAAATATTTGTGAATCTGTAAACATCAGATTTCTGTGGCTGTGAATTTTGTCTTTATATAAACAGGGAAATACAGTAAATAATTTTAATATAGGAAGACAAGTATTATGATTCCAGGAGTCCGGTGTTTGGTACTATCACTTGACAAACTTGGGAAGGATTGCAGTTTAGAAGGAGAGCAGAATGAACTGCATTATGGGGAAGGCAACTTCTGTAAGACATCGAAAAGCCAAATATTTTCACAGAGTTTGGAGAAAAATGTTTGGTGTATGTCTTCTCGGGATGATTTAAAGGAGCTAGTAAAGGGTACTACAAAAAGGCATGGTTTGTTTATCTCTGCGTGTTGGTGTGTGGGTTTTGAAGGAATGGCATATTCTTTGTCCTCATTTCCTTCTATAGGCTTGCATATACTTCTTTGTAAAACTGAGATTCTTCTTTGACAAAGAATTGCAGTTATCTCAAAATTATATTGCTATCACACCTGTTTATGCACGTCAAAGGAGGAAGCTGCTGATCCAGCAGTAACAGTGTTGATTAAAAATCATGCAGAAATTAATAGTAAAGTGTGGTGTCAGTTGTCTCCTCGTGTAATGTGCCATTCATATCTATCTTTTGAAGTGAGAAATTAAAGATTTCTATGCAACTCTTTCAGGATGGCTTTGGACTGGGCGAAGCACTTCGGACAGATGGAGGTTGTTGACCTGTTGGAGTCCTACGGGTAAGCTATAACTACTTTGCAGAAGCGATAGTGTAGCACGGTGAAGGGAAGTGTATGTTTTGTCTTCTTTTAATCAGAACAGGTTTTAGCTTTTTATACTCTAACATCTGGCCTAAATAGCAAGAATTATTTGAGAATAGGAATATTTTGAAAACATAGTTATATAAAAAAAAAATGTTGTATTCAGTATCACAGTAATTATTTGCTTGTAGGTTAATTATGGTTCTAGTTGTGTAGGGTTTCACAGAATCACTAGGTTGGAAAAGACCTCCAGGATCATTGAGTCCAACCATTCCTATAAACCACTAAACCATGCCTCTGAGCACCTCATCCATACCACATTTAAACACCCCCCTGGGCAGCCTGTTCCAGTGCCTAGTGGCCCTTTCCGTGAAAAGTATTTTTCTGATGTCTTACCTGAACCTCCCCTGGTGGAGCTTGAGGCCATTCCATCTTGTCTTGTCACCTCTCACTTGGGAGAAGAGGCCAGCTCCCATCTCTCTACAACCTCCTTTTAGGTAGTTGTAGAGAGCAATGAGGTCTCCCCTCAGCCTCTTCTCCAGGCTAAACAACCCCAATTCCCTCAGACGCTCCTTGTAAGGCTTGTTCTCCAGACTCCTCACCAGCTTCGTCGCTCTTCTCCGGACTCGCTCCAGAGCCTCAACATCCTTGTGGTGAGGGGCCCAGAACTGAACACAGGATTCAAGGAGCAGTCTCACCAGTGCCGAGACCAGAGGGAGAATAACCTCCCTGGACCTGCTGGCCACGCCGTTTCTGGTGCAAGCCAAGATGCCATTGGCCTTCTTGGCCACCTGGGCCACTGCTGGCTCATGTTAAGATGGCTGTTGATCAACACCCTCAGGTTCTTCTCCAGGCAGTTTTTCTAGTCTGTAGCACTGCATAGGGTTGTTGTGCCCCATTTCTTTTGTATTCTGAGGGTTTATCATCTTAGTATGGACATTACTATCACAATTATATATCTAGGCAGGTTGTGATTATAGTAACTTAAATATGCAAATTCTGTACCCTGTACCATTTTAATTTCAGATACTTATTTTGGAAGGAAGTCTGCTGTGTGTTTTTGTCTGTATATTGTTGATACATGATACTCATATTAAAGAAACTATGTGAGTAACGTGTCAGTAGGTCATCCAAGAATTTATTTTTTATAACTTGGTTATCATAGTTTACTTACAGTTTTGTAGAGACCTACATTATTATAGTTCCTCTTAGTGTAGTTTTTGTTAATGTAGTACCTGCTTAACTGTTGCGGTATGGAAGTTTTTGGAAAATACATTTATTTTAAAATTTTTCCTTTAACAGATAAAGAAATGGTATCTATACTTTGAGTTCTGACACATGTGCTTGTGGTTGTGTTATAAGTAGAGTTAATGCTGAAAATTGGAAGTTACATGTTTTGCTGGGTTAATACTTAAATCGGTAAACAGTAATCCTGTTGTGGCGAGGCTGTTCCACTGCACTTCTAGATTCAAGAGAACTAGTCTGGCTGGTCTTCATCTGAATCTGAGTTGATGGCTGAATGCAAAGCTGAAGCAAACAATCTTGACTCTGGCTTGTGTATTTGTGTGTTCTAGTGCTTCAGTGGAATCTGGAAATATGGATGAAAGTTCCCTGGTACAAAAAAGTGGTAGTGACCTTAGTGCAGAGGACAGAGAACTATTGAAAGCTTATCATCACAGTTTTGATGGTGAAAAAGTGGATCTGGACCTGATTATGCACATACTTTATAACATCTGTCACGGTTGTGGTGCCGGTAGGTGTATACACATACTCCCAATAAGTTACTGTGGATTTGGCTTCTGAGGAATTGTGCTTTTTTTTCAGTAATACCTATTAGGTTAAACCTTTGGAGTGCTAATATATGCAGTACTGTAATATATTTGAAGTGAATTTTCTATTTAACTGTGCAAACTAACTTCTCTTTTAGGAGCGATTTTAATATTTCTTCCTGGATATGATGAGATAGTTAGCCTGAGAGACCGTATTCTTTTTGATGACAAGAGATTTGCTGATGATGCTTACAGGTAAAGCCTCTAGTTTCTGTGGTTTTCTTGAGTCTCTATTGTTTCTTTTAAAGATCCTTAAAAATGCGCTCTTTGTTTTGCATTAGATACCAAGTTTTCATGCTTCATTCAGATTTGCAGACCTTGGATCAGAAGAGGGTCCTTCAAAGTCCACCTTCTGGCATCCGCAAAATAGTAAGTACCAGGGGACTTCATCAGATTTTGTCTTGACCTATTTTGTCTTTGCTTTTATACTTACCACAGTGTTTGGTTTCTTTTCTTTAATTGCAGATTCTTTCTACTAATATTGCAGAAACCAGCATAACAGTCAATGATGTTGTATTTGTTATTGACTCGGGCAAGATGAAAGAGGTACTATTGTCTTAAACTTTCTTTGGGATGTAAACTTCTTGGTGTTATTTTAAAATACATAATACGTAAATTTTGGAGACCTGTTTTTTAAGTAGGCTGAGCTAGTGCGTGTCAAGCAACAAAGCTCACCGAGAGGTTTGACATCCATTAGTTTTATGACAATTAGTGGTAATATCTAGCTGTTGAAAAACCCTGTAAAAGCTATGGCAGGTTGATATAGTTATGTATCCACAACTTCGGTGATTTTTTTTTTTCTTTTAATGTAGTATTTCTGTTTGATTTTTGACACAATTCCATGAGTTTAGACTGCCATTTTCCTGAGAATTGGAGAACACTGGGAGTTTCCTTTGTCCAACTATCGTGTCTAGCTGAAGGCTCATCAATTAAGTGCTTAAGCGTTGTTTTTGATGTGTTGAATATCCATTCCCTAATTACTTGTTCCAGTAAAGTGAGATAACTTAAGGCAGTTTAAGATCTAGACTATGACTAGATCACAGGAGATATGCATATCAAATTTCTGAAGTTCTCATGGTAATACAGCTTTTGTTGTAATTTTGCATCAAACGTGGGAAAATAAGGATGTAATTTCTAAGCGAGACAAAGAGGAAAACGTTATTCAATGTAATAACATATTTTTGCTTGGTTTGTGATACCACATAACGCAATCCATGTCTTTTATTGACTTCCAATTACCTATTGCCTAGAAAACTTTTAATTTAGGAAAATATGTAGCACAAGTAAACTGTGATGGGGGCAGTATGAATTCACTTGAAATGAAGTACCTTACAACACACCTTTGTGCCAGAAGCGGCTCGTGCTTATTTTTTTTAGAGAGATTCTGTTGATTGTCTAAAACACTAGTAGCTCCTATTTCCTGTACACTATTCAGAGATGTTTTTATGTTCCTTGCTTTGCTTTTATAGAAGTCTTTTGATGCACTGAGTTGTGTTACAATGCTAAAAACGGTGTGGATTTCTAAAGCCAGTGCTATCCAGAGGAAAGGCAGGTAAGAAACGCTTCATACGGGATTTCATTTTGCAGATATCTGCTGTCTTGTATGTTAAGGATAATGTAACCAGGGTAGTAGCAGCCGTACTGGGTAATGCTACTAGCCCAGTCCAATATTATGGTGGATCATGGCCAACGCGAATTCTCTGCAGAAGAGTAAGGGTCAACATGTATTTTCTTGGAGAAATTTCCCAAGCTGTATAAAAAGTGGCACTGGGGAATTTCTCAAAGCTTACCTTAGGTCTAGATTGTTTTCCCCCCATCAATTTGTTCCCCTTCTCTTTCTCCCATGTGGGCACCAGCAACCACAGTGTCCAATAAGGGATTTCACAACTTCTCTGTGACCAAAGGGCTGCCAATTGCTAGTTTTTAATCAGTTCATCTTCATCCTGATCTTAGAGGAGACGTTGAGCAGTGATTCCTTTTACACCTTCTCCAAACCATTCATGACTTAATAAGAGGAATCATATTCTTCCTAACATTGGGTGAGGGCTAAGAGGATGTATAGCAACAAATGTCTGTGTTTGCTAATATGATATTGGCCTTAACCTGCAAGAATTTGAGTGTGAATGTGAGCGTTTGCTGTCTCTGTCCTCTCACTCAAGCTGTTTGGTCTTCATTCTACCTCTTACTTCCGAGTGTCTGGGGGATGTGAAGTGGAAGCGAGGAAGTTTGACTTATATTCCTTACAGCAAAGGACAGTTCAGGTTTGGATTCGTCTTAGGTTAGCAGAAAACCCCACATCACTTTATTTTTAGATAGGCCTTATTTTTGTTTCTCCAGACCTTTAACTGTTGGGGTAAAATGACAATAAGATTTTCATGCTATCAAAAGTAATCTATGTACTGTAAAAGTCTCACATTGTCTGTGAGACTTAAACTTTACAACAAAATTACCTTTTCCTTAGACCTGCTTATGCGCTTCTTTTCTAAGTTTGTGTGTATGTGTTGTTGGGTTATTTTTTTTTTTTAAGAAGAAACTCTAATTTTAAGCAACTTCCATATTTTATTTTCAAGGGCTGGGCGCTGTCAGCCTGGAATCTGTTTTCGTCTCTTCAGCAGGCTCCGATTTCAGAATATGTTAGAATTTCAGACTCCAGAACTACTAAGAATGCCACTGCAGGTGAGCGTTTACTTTTTAAAAAATATCATCTGAACTATTTACACCAAAAAAGTGTTTAGTTTGATTTTTTTTCTCCCCCTAGTCTCAACAGTCTTTTTTTTTTTTTTTTTAACTTGCAGGAGCTTTGTTTGCACACAAAACTTCTGGCTCCGATTAATTGTCCAATTATTGACTTTCTTATGAAAGCTCCTGATCCTCCACCAGCTTTAACTGTGAGAAATGCGGTGCAAATGCTTAAGGTCAGCAGAGGAACAGGTTTAGATGGGAATTGTATTTGATTCTGTATTTGTGGTGTAGTGACATAGCTTACTGAGCTTTCTTTGTGCTGAGACTGTTGTGTAGTTACTGGAGGATGCTTTGAGTTGTCTGTTTTCATTTTGTGTGTGAATGTGGTATTTTTTTAAGGGAAGAGTCTGCTTAGAAGTTTCATCTCAAACTGTTAAGAGTGTAACTCACTTTTTTAGTGTTTGGGAACAAGTCAAGCCCAGTATTCACATCCTTTCTGGGTTTTTTTTGTAAATGAATTTTGTCAGCTTTCCCACCCCTTTCCTCCTTCCCATTGTTTTTTGATTTTATTTTTTTTTTAATATAGACAATAGATGCCATGGACCCTTGGGAAGATCTCACTGAACTTGGTTATCATCTCACAGAATTACCAGTAGAGCCGCACCTTGGTAAAATGGTGTTGTGCGCTGTTGTTTTGAGGTGCCTGGATCCCATTCTTACCATTGCTTGCACTCTTGCATATCGAGATCCTTTTATCCTACCTGCGCTGGCCTCTCAAAAGCGTGCATCCATGCTGTGTAGAAAATGTTTTGCTGCTGGAACATTTAGTGACCATATGGCACTTCTCAGGGCTTTCCAGGTATTGTTTCATCTTTGAAAAGAGTAGTAATCACAATAGATCACCTATCAAAGTGAATGATGTACCAGTCAAGTTGGGTGTGCCAGTCAAGTTGGACTAATTCTGTCCCTGGATAAGAAACTGTTTTTACCTAGTGGCTTTCCTGTATGTTGGACTTGTAAATTTGTGAGTGAACACTTTTTGTCAGATACTTTGTTTTTTTCAAACCTGGTTGAATTCTGAATGTTGCAACAAGATGCCACTTCGTATCCTATTACACTGATAACTGAATATGATGATCTTAAAATAACTTAACATACCAATCATTGTATTAACTTAGGGAATAGGTAATGAGAATCTAGTATTTAACAAAAAAAAAACAAGTCTCGTTTGGGACATTTTCTTTCTTTCAGAATGGTTTTTGCCTTCATTTTGTTGATATAATAAAAAAGATGCATTTTTAAATTTTAGCTAGTCAAATCAATACGCAAATGTAAAAACAATATTCTTTCCAGGCATGGCAGAAAGCACGCAGTGATGGCTGGGAGAGAGCCTTTTGTGAAAAGAACTTCCTGTGTCAAGCCACAATGGAAATCATCATAGGAAGGAGAACACAATTGCTTGGCCAGCTTAGAGCCTCAGGTAAATAGCTTTGAAAAAAAATTAATGTAGTTTTGGAGTCAAGTGTATACCTAGTATGAGTGCATACAAACTGTAAAAACAATAGTGTTCACTGATGTCGTTTTCCTTCTTTGATTTGCAATTGACCGGTACATGTTCATGCTGGGCATGGTGCAGATATTGTAGTGAGGTGTGGCCAGGAAGCAGCTAACATAACTGAAAGCATGTTCTAATAAATTATTTCCATAGGAAATGCTTTTGTGTTTTAAAAAGTAATTCTGTTCTATGTTTGTGTAAAACCCCTTATCAGGGAGGATTGTAAGCATAATAATTTTTTCTTGATCCTGTTATGGTTGGCAGTGGTGAAAAATGTACTTTTTTTTTTTTCAAATTCCTTTTGAGAAGCAAAAAGGTAGATCTTAAATACAAGCAAATATAGCACGTTTGCCCTCTTTCATCAGGTTTTGTTGGAGCCAGAGGAGGAGCCGATATGAAATATGTTAATACTAACTCTGAAAACTGGGCTGTAGTTAAAGCTGCCTTAGTGGCTGGGATGTATCCCAATCTAGTTCATGTAGACAGAGAAAGCATGATTTTAACGGGACCAAAGGCGAAGAAAGTGCGATTCCATCCTACCTCTGTTCTTAGTCAACCTCAGTATAAAAAGGTAAAATCACTTTGAATTTATAGTTGACAAAAAAGAGGATTACGCTCTATGAAATGTTACAGAAATGTGTCTTCATAGTTGTCAGTACTTTAATAGTAGCATTTGCATTAATCACTGTGTGTTTAGAAAATATTTTTCCTGGCACTTGATAAAATAATTTGATTCAGTTCATTTTTCCAATATTATTTCATCAAAAGGTAATTGAGTTAGTCCATCTTCTAGGCAGAATGAGACAAAATGGTAACCTTTCCTCCCAGTTATGAAACTGTTCTAAAGATATTTGGCTTGAAAGCTGCCTGGCAGAGAAGGACACAAACACAAGCCAGCAATGTGCCCAGGTGGCCAATAAGGCCAACAGCATCCTGGCTTGTATTAGAAATAGTGTGGCCAGCAGGAGTAGGGAAGGTATCATTCCCCTGTGCTCAGCAGTGGTGAGGCATTACCTCAGTTCAAGAAGGACGTTCAGATGCTGGAGTGTGTCCAAAGGAGGACACTGGAGCTGATGGAAAGTGTTGAGGATAAGCTGAGGGAACTGGATGTATTTGGCCTGGAGAAGGGAAGGCTGAGGGGAGACCTTATGGCTTTCTGCAACTGCCTGAAAGAAGGTTGTTGTGAGGTGGGTGTTGGTCTCTTCTGTGAAGTAACAAGTGAGGGGAAGAGAGGGAATGTGTTCATGTTGTGCCAGGGGAGTCTTATAGTAGGTATTAGGAAATACTTCTTTTCTGAGAAGAAGGTGGAGCATTGGAGCAGTCTACCCAGGGCAGTGGTGGAGTCTCCTTCCTCGGAGGTGTTCAGACAACATATAGATGTGCAACTTGGTAACATGGTTTAGTAGGCATGGTGGTGTCGGTCTGACAGTTGGACTGGATGATCTTAGAGGTATTTTACCAAACTTGATGATTCCATGATTCCATGATTCTGTATAACAATCCCTACTCATAATAGTTCTGCTCTAAAACTACTCTTTTCTTTTTTATTTTTTTTTAAGATCCTTCCTTTAAAGCAGAATATTTTGCTTCAGGATAGTAGGATAATTTGAGTCTGGGTGAATACGTCTTGCTTTTTTAATTTGTGTGTATTAATTTGACTACATAAATATATATTTATCTCTACATATATAAAATATGTTAAGGTTTATTTGAATTGCAACTAGAGGGTTAAATAGCCTAGTCTTATTTGCTCTTGCACAGATTCCCCCAGCAAATGGACAAACTGCAGCCATTCAGGCACTCCCTACAGACTGGCTTGTATATGATGAAATGATGAGAGCTCACAGGGTAGCAAGTATCCGATGCTGTTCTGTGGTAACATCTATCACTGTAGCACTCTTCTGTGGACCAGCTAGATTAGCAAGTGATGCTTTGCAGGAGCCGTCATTCGTTCAAGGTACAGTGGGGTTTGGATTTGGAATGTTTCCATTGCCATATGCATATAGATATACATACATACACACACACACACATATATATATATATATGCGCAGTGTGTGGTTTTGCAAACAGCTTTAGATATAAGTTTGGTAATGGCTTGTTGATATTGATAAAGGTACATGAGTGAGTTGGATCACATCAATACAGGTGCTTATATAGCAAGACCCTCAAAGGTTTGAATACTTGAGTTCCGCTAACTGAAGCGAAGAATTTGCACTAAGGTATGCTTGCAGAAAATTAAAGTGGTTTTTACAAGCGTTCACCTTGTAAAATCAAATGTAGAAGGAAAATGGCTTTTATCGCTGGTAGTACAGTAGTATTCAGGCTTTTATATATAAGTGGAAATAATATAGAAATATTCGTGTACCTTTTATATTTTATTCAGAGGGTGTGTTCTGTAATGATAACAGTGATAGCGAGAATGAGGACGAAACAACTGCTGAATTGGCAGTACTGGAGCTAAATGAATGGCTCCATGTCAAACTGGACCGTGAAGTAAGTACCTTGTGCTTGTTTCTTGTAGAAGGATGTTTATGTTGCAGCTTCTAGAAAGATTTCTGAAACATTTGGGTAAGCAAGAATTTTCTGTAAGAATGGCTGTCACAGTCCATTTGGGTCTCTCAGAGCTACAGGACAATGTACCTTATCATTTAACCTTTATTTCCTGAGCTCATTAAGAAATATAAATGGGGGCTCAATCCCCTTTTGCCCATACTAGCCTATTGCATGATTTCATTTATTCACCGTTCAGGTCATAAGGTTTCGTAACTTTTAACCTATAATTCAATTCATGCACCTATGACCAACAGAAAAATAGAACCAGTTTACCTAGCCGGCAGTGAGAGGAGGAGGGCTCCTTCTTCTTTCTCCGTCACTGTGTAAGTGACACAGTTTGACCCAATAGCACTGTTCCGAGCACATATTGGACCATAGCTTGTGCTGGGTTAGTCAAAAATCTGAGCGGTAGTCGAGTGAACAGTCATGATGGCTTACTGGGTATAAGAAGGATGTTGAGGCTCTGGAGCGAGTCCAGAGAAGAGTAACGAAGCTGGTGAAGGGCCTGGAGAACTGGATTTACAAGGAGTGGCACTGGCAGAGGCTGCCCAGGGAAGTGCTCAGGGATATGGTTTAGTGATTGATGGGAATGGTTGGACTCGATGATCCAGCGGGTCCTTTCCAACCTAGTGATTTTATAATTCCATGATGGTTGGTTTTGCCTTTGGAAGACTAACTGGGTCATTGTAAGAGTATTTCTGGAGACGGTGGGTACAGTGGAGCTGTGAGGCTTGTATTGCCTTTATATGATAGATGCAGGGCCCTGCCCATAAAGGAATGTGTTTCCTTGTCAAGGATTCCCTGGCCTGCCCCAGGTACCTCAAGGACAGAGCTGGCACAGAATGGGAGCAGAGGTGGGGTGTAATGTTTGGTTAACAAGCCCATATAATGCCTCTGCAGCTCAGTTATAAAAAAGACAGTCCAGCCAGGGAATTTGTGTTCCCCAAGGTCACTGGCTGGTCTGGGCTCTTTTGTCTGGAGAAGAGGACGTGCCCTGCTGCCTGCCTGCCAGCCACAGTCATATAAGTCTTTTCTTATATGAATACCTTTTCTTACACAGGAGCCTTGTGGTTGGTGTATACTACAGGCCACCTGATGGAGAGAGCCAACTCATGAAGCCTTCTTCCTCCAGCTACAGGAGGCTTTACACTTGCAGGTTGAAGTCCTGCTTGGGGACTTCAACTACCCTGACATATGCTGGAAAAGTAGCACAGCAAGCTGTAGGCAGTCCAGGAGACTCCTGGGGTGCATTGAAAATAATTTCTTAATCCAGCTAAGAGACCCCCAACCACAGGGGACGCAACGCTGGACCTCATGGTGACTAATATGAGTGAACTTATCAGTGACATTAGGATTGGAGGCAGCCTGGGCTGCAGTGATCAAGCACTGGGGACAGGCGAGGAGCACAATCAGGACCCTAAATTTCAGGAAAGCAGACTTCCAGCTCTTCGAAGAGTTGCTCAGTAGGACCCCCTGGGACATGATCCTCGGGGACAAGGGAGTGGAACAGAGCTGGCAAATATTTAGGAATGCTTTCCATGAAGCACAAGAGCACTCAGTCCCCACATGTAGGAAATGAGGCAGGAAGGGGAAGAGAGCAGCGTGGCTGAGTCAAGACCTGCTGGTCAAACTCAAGAACAAGAGGGAGCTGCAGAGGCTGGCAGTGAGAGGGGAGGGCGGCTACTTTCTCTGTCACGGTGTGGGTTTCCCCTCTATCACACCAGGAAGGTCTCAGCAGCCCAGCTACTGTTGGACCTGCTTCAAAAGCTTTTTGGGTAAGCTGCAGGTAATGGCTGCAGGAGGCAGCAAGCTGCGGGTGGTATTGGCTGCATGATGAACCTTCAGCTCTTTCTAACCATCTGTCCTGCTTATCTGATCATCTCAGTTTGACCCAATAGCACTGTTCTGAGCGCATATTGGACCGTAGCTTGTGCTGGGTTAGTCAAAAATCTGAGCGGTAGTCGAGTGAACAGTCGTGATGGCTTACTGGGTATTTGCTTCTCTGAGAGGATGACAAAAGTTGGATTGAAATGAAGTGCTTTAACTTGGAATTGCTGAAAGGAAGTTACTGCCAAGTTTTAGAAAAAAAGAAAAAAAAACAACTCGTGTTGAAGATAGTCTTGAGGTCATTGAGAAGCTCTGGCTGTGGTAGCAGGTAGGGTAGGTTCTGGGTTATGAAACAGATTTATTTGCTCTAGTAACATCTTGTAGAGGTGTTGAAAAGTGAGATTTTTTTAAAAAGGGAAGCATTACTGATAACATGAGAATTCAACTCTAGTAGTCTAAGTTCAGTCATTGTGTTTGAGCAGAAATATGCCTCAGAAAAATGTCACTTAATTCTTTTCCCTCAGGTGTGAAGAAAGAGTGCGTGAACACAGAGTGAATTGAGAGGAAGGGCATAAGGCATTAACAGTTGTTTGGTTTCTTTTAAATAGAAATGTAATGTGAAAAATGAGAATTCCTGTAGATTTACAATGTAATTTTAAGTTTAGTGCAGAGCTTATTGAAATAAAATGTTCTAAAAATGATCTTGCACCCAAGGAACGCAAAGAGAGCAGCTTGGGTTAAGTATTGGGTTTTCGCCCCATTGCTGGCATTTCAGCCCTGCTTTTCCGTCTGGACCCTGTTAATTTTAGAATGCCAGATGCTGCCTGATAGGAAAGGCATATTACCTGTCTTGCCTTTAACAGAATTGAAATTCATTACAGGCTTCTGCTTCACTGTTGCAACTGAGGCAGAATTGGCATCGCTTATTTCTGCGTCGTGCGCGAGCTGCTGCTAAACCATGGTCTCAAGTTGATGAAAGAGCTCTAAGAGCAATTGTAGCTGTTTTAAGTGTGGAAGAACAGGCTGCAGGTTTGCAGCAGCCTTCAGGAATCGGTCAGAGACCAAGACTTATGTCTCCTGAAGAACTTCTGCCATCTACATGGAGGCCAGGGAGGCCAGCCAACAGCTCCACAGATACTGAATTCTCTGACTCCTCTAATGCCCAAAAGTAAGTTTTTGAGATCTTCTAGAGACTGTAGGTTGTCATTTACAAAGCTGTGAAAGCATTACTTGAATTGCTGCTAGTAGTAAAAAGAAAGCAACCATAGAAATACAGTTGAAAGAATTGATACTGCCCTATGCTGCACTGTAGTTGTGATTTCTTTGAGAGGTATTTCATATGTTTGCCTACTGTTGGAGACAGAAATATTGTACGTGAATGGTGATAGCTGGGAAGAAGTAGCAGTAGAAGTTCAACTTTACCATTCAAAACCAGCAGATGGTCAGTACGTTCTGAGTTAGTGTTTAGTCTGGTTTTGGAATTACTGTAATATATTTAGTCTTGTAGTAGGCTGATACATAGATATAAATTGTTCTGTGACCACTTAGGAGAATCCTGGTATGTCGTGTATCTCCCTTACTTTTTAGAGTTTTCATGAAATCTGCGCCTCCTGCACTTCACCAGCCAAAGAAGTATGAAGAAAAAAACCTCTCCAAACGAACTTCAATTGACAGATCAGATCAGTCATCAGTGAAGTCTACAGACAGCAGTAGCTATCCTAGCCCCTGTGCCAGTCCTTGTTCTCCAGTATCTGGAAAGGTAGAGTTCTTGTAAATCACCCCACTCTTCAAAATTAATAGAATTTTAGAAATAAATTTGCTGATCTCTTTCAGCAACTATCAGCTATTGTATTGATAGATTAATAATTTAATTTAGGTTTTAATTTTTAACAGCTGTTATTTCTTTCTTGAACTTAAAATCTAGGCTGGGAGTCCTTGTTATGATAGTCCTTTTTTTTTTCTAAATTAGTACATGCACTTCTGAGTCCTTTGGATTCTGCCCTCCTCTGTTTCTGTAACAGCATTAATTGATAGCGATTCTCTAAGTTTTGTGTTGTCTGCCAAATTGTGACTGCTTGCTTTTTTATGTTAGTTATTTTAACAAAGCACATATTTTAATGCAGCTGTTGGCATAATTGTCCCTACGTACTTGAATAGAAAACTGCAGTAATATTAAGCAGATCACTGAGAGGAAAACCCATTGTTCCTCTAGGCAGACTCATTGAGGGATTTAATAATTCCTCCTAAGTATTTCCGTTTTTACATTCAGCTAATGTAAAAGGGAAAAAACTTACTTTTCCTGGAGGTGGAAATGTGAGTAGTGTGCTTCAGGCTACAGTCTAGAGATATTAATTTTTTGTCATCTGAAGGTGTGTCAGACTTCAAATTGTTAATCACTAGACTGTTTAGGCCTGTTCTGCTATACTTGTTTGCTACCCTTTATGAATGAAGAATTTTTTTGGAAAGTGCTTACAAACTGTAAAATAGATGTGAAATACATTTCAAAACCAACTCTGATGGTACCAGCTGATAGGTTCTGTGTTCCATGTAGGATTTAGAGGAGGGTAGGAGTACAGTCAAAAGATTTCTGTTTCCTTGTATGTAAAAGTTTAGAACTAAAGCCTGGCATATTTTATTGTAGCTTAATTTAATTTAATTTTTCCAGGGTTCCAAACCTTCTTCACCAAGATCAAACCTGCCAGTTCGGTACTTTATAATGAAAAGTAGCAACTTGCAAAACATTGATATTTCTCAACAGAAAGGTATATGGTCTGCTACTTCAAGTAGTGAACAAAAACTAAACAGAGCCTTTTGGGAGAGCAGTATGATTTATTTAATATTTTCTGCTCAAGGGTCTGGACACTTCCAGGTGAGTCTTTAGTTAATACTTAATAGTAGTTTTGGTTGATGGTTTAGGTCACCATAGCAAATGACCACATGTAGCATGGATGTTCCTGCTTGTGACTTCTAACCTTCTAATAAGTAGAGTAGCAAGCCTATGTATCCAGTTGCTGATGAAAGAATACATTGTTCTCTGAAATGTGCCCTTTTAGCTAACTCAGTTTGTCACTCAGAGGCTAAGACTGAATTGCCTTTAAACATCTTTAGTCAGAGTAATCATAGAATGGTAGTATAGTTTGGTTGGAAGGGACCTTAAAGATCATTAGTTCCAACCCTCCCTGCTGTGGGCAGGGATATCCCACTAGATGAGGTTACCTAAGGCCCCATCTCTTCTGTATGCCCACTTTCATCCTTTTAAAACAACAATAACAAAACAAAGCTCCCAAACAAAATGGAGGATTTGGACTATTCTTGGCATGCCAAAATAAATATTGTAAGTGAACAAGCAGTTATAATCAAGTCACAGCTCTCTAAAGAGAGGGAACTCAGAAATGTCTTTCTTAGAAATTTTAATAAAATCTGTTCTGCCTGAAATCTATTTTCTGAAAGTTAGGAAGCTGGAAAGTCATGACCACGATTCTTCCATAGCTATGTCTTGACTTTAAGTTTAGCAAGGTATTTGTCAATATTTGTTGACAAGTTTATAGCCAATCACTGACTTGACCTGGCAGTGCTCAGTTGCAGGTTAGGTGTGTTATGGAGAGGGCTAAACTCAGTTGTTCCAGGTAAACAAAGTACAGTGTACCTTCGTATATATAAGCTATTCGTGGAAGTCAGCTGAACTCAAAATGTGATGAGCTAGATGAAGTACTGCTGTCTTGCTGGTACCACTGAGGGTTTACAGCGAGATATACGTATGATGAGTTGGCAAATGCAGATATAATATCGGAAAGTAATTTTTAGCATGCTGTTTGTTACTGAGAATAGGCTGTTGTATTGAGGCTCTTACACAAGGAAACTATGAGGGAAAGATGTGCTGAAGTCAGGAGTGTAGGTGATAGATGTTGCCTTGCCCTTCTAGTTTTGATAGTGCACTGGACATTCATGGGAATGTGAGCATTATGTTCATGTTAATATTCTCTTCTACCAAGTGCCTCTTTACTTTCCACCTTTATTTTTCCTCTGTTCCTTTTATTAATTTCCATTTAAGTCTGGCTTGAGCTGTCTAGGGCCTCGCATCTTACAACAGTAGTGTGTGCTGCTGACTTACGTAGTGCACTGCATCTCTTGGGCTCCTGAAGTCTTAGCTGGCTTAAGCTTGCCTGAATAGTTGATAAGTTGGGGGTGTGGTGATAAGTGGGGGTCTTTTTCTGCTTTGTTTTGTTTGTCCTGTGTGTGAGTTGGAGCATCTGTAAAAAAACTTAGAAGCGATCTCAGATTTGGAGCTTCTTTCATTTTCTTTCTGAATACATGCCTGCTTGGAATTTCTTCCCACTCTGCTGAAAAAGGAAACAGAAGCGACTTCTTTCTTTGAAGAACAGCTATACTCTTAGTTCTGTGTGAAAGTTTGTTAACATGGAGGGAACATGGGAAGGATGGATTGATTTCTGCAGATAACTACACCTAGCAAGGAATAGCTAATGGACTGTTATGTAGTAGAACGTTGATTCTTTATACTTCAGATGTTTTTACAACACCTTTTCAACCTCTGTTACACAGTTTAAAAGTGTTTTGGATGGTAATTTTGAGAGATAAATTGAGAAACATTCTCTGTGGTCAAACTCTAGAAGGTGTGTTTGAAGTGGAAAAAAAATGATGCTTCTTTGAACTATCTAGATGTAAGTTATAAAAGATCCAACTTCATGGAAGAGAGCCTGTGCATTGCTTTGAAACTAATTTGAAAGTACTGTATGAAGTCCAGTCGCTTATTTCTAATGTAAGCAGATGTGCCGTAATTCCCTTTCCTATTTCAATTTTTTGCTCCAGGGATTTGCTAGAATGGCTTCAGAGATAGGGTGTGAGAAAAGTCAAGACTGGGGTTCTGCTGGTTTTGGAGGTGTATTTAAGGTGGAATGGATCCGAAAAGAGAGCATTCCTTTTCAGTTTGCACACCATTTGCTCAACCCTTGGAATGACAATAAGGAAGTACAGATGAGCAGAGATGGCCAGGTAAAGTTTTTCTTTTCTAAAGTCCTTGTTATGCAATACCTTGTTTGGCCTTGATGTTTGTCTCAGCTGTCCTCATGTATCTGTTAATCTGAATCTTGATTCATTGGTGTACGTTCTGCTAATGCATTACTGTGAAGTAATGGAGGCTTTTTGATAAAATAAAAGTGATTTCTTGCTTAATATGTGTTTTAAAATTATTTAAAGCTGGATGCTTCCAAAAATAAATGGTTTTGGAGTTTGTAATTTTGAATCTGAAGATTTATCTCTGTTCAGATTTGTTCCCTGAAGTAGTCTGTCAGACCCAAATAACTATTCATAATTATAGCTTTGAGTTTCCTGTAAAGTCTGAAGAGAATCTTGAGATTTGGGGTAGAATAAAGCTCCAGTCTTTTAAAACCAAATGCAACTTCAAAAAAGCTGGAAGAGAATTGACACAAGAGTTCTCTGTGGCAGTTTCTGTGTTTTCCCCAGTCTGCTCCCCAAGTATCTTCCCAATAAAAGAGTCTAGAGCTAAAATTTTTATGTCATCTTTTTCACTACTTCACTAAAATGTCTCCACTTGTAAGAATGAGGAAAGGAACATAGCACATAATGGACTTAACAGTGCTTCTCTTGTAAGTGGCTAGTAATACCCAAACAGTCTTGGCAATCTTACAAATGACTCTTTTCTATTAATGTCCATGATTCTACCAAGAGACACTGTATTACTGTGACTTGCATTTCAACATTCACCACTATGCTTGACTGAATTAAACTTAAAAGGATGTGGAGAACAATCTTTAGTTAATAAGTGATATGACCTGTGGAAGGTACAAAGTATATGATGCCTATGTTCTTGTATATGGTGGCAGCGTGTCTGCTCAGAATTCTTTTCTTATCATAGAATCATAGAATCACCAGGTTGGAAGAGACCCACCGGATCATCGAGTCCAACCATTCCCACCAATCTCTAAACCATGTCCATCAGTACCTCATCCACCCACACCTTAAACACCTCCAGGGAAGGCGAGTTAACCACCTCCCTGGGCAGACGGACATCTTACCATGAATGAAAAAAGCCCAAAACAACCTGTAGGCCAGTGTTGCTTATGAAAGTTCTTGTCTCCTTCCAAGCCCCAGTAAACAAACTTCCAGTATGTGAAGTTATTTTGGTATACCTGATAGCAAGAGAAATGAACTCTTTCAGAAAGACTGAAGGCAATCACCAGGAACTTGCTCTCACAATTTTGTTATAAATGGTTCTATATGATTAGTAGTAGCAGTGTAAATATTTTTTCCTGCTCATTTCTAGGAGCTGGAACCACAAGTTGGAGAGCAGTTGTTGCAGCTATGGGACCGTATTCCTTTGGCAGCGAAAAAATGAATTGATTGAGCATGTTGAGTAATGCGATAGAGGTATTTATTTCATGCATTACTTCATCTTTTTATGATGGAGGAAAAGCTACCTATATATGTCGTATCATTACAGTACTGGCTTTCCTTTGTAATTTGTGTAAGAATAGGTATGCTTAGTAATAAATATTCTCTTCCTTTGATTATTTTTTTTTAGCTGTGGTCATTGAAACATCAGCTATAACCACTTCAACCAGCAGAGTGCCTACGATATAAATACAAAGAAGAAGGTGGTGCAACAAACTCCTGAAGATGTTAGCGATGCTGTGCAGCAGAGGCCTGTTGCCAAATGGTACTCTAATGGTTCGTTAACTTGAGCATTGTTACAGGTTCTTTTTTTCTTTCAAGAAAAATAAAAATTGCCAGTGCAACTTCCATCATCTTTCAATGTAGTCTCCGTGCTTTCTTTCTCTACCTCTTCTTTCAATTTGTCTTTTCTCTGCTGTACCGTTGTTAAGTTCTATTAGGCTTCGTCTTAGTCACTGACTTAGTGTACTATAAGGCTGGTCTGAATTCAGTCTGCTCACTGTCAGCACTACTTTTGTGTGTGGGCTACAAGGGGGATCAGAGGGCTGGAGCAACTCCCATATGAGGACAGGCTGAGAGAGTTGTTCAGCCTGGAGAAGAGAAGGCTCCAAGGAGATCTTATAGCAACCTTCCAATACCTGAAGGGGCTACAAGAAAGCTGAGGACGGACTGTTTACAAAGGCTTGTGGTGAAAGAACATGGGACAACGGCTATAAACTGGAGAGGAGCAGGTGTAGACTAGACATAAGGAAGAACTTCTTCACAAAGAGAGTGGTGAGGCACTGGCACAGGTTGCCCAGGGAGGATGTGGATGCCCTATTCTGGAGATGTTCAAGGCCAGGTTGGATGGGGCCTTGGGCAGCCTGATCCAGTGGGACACGTCCTTGCCCATGGCAGGTAGGGTTGAAACTAGATGATCTTTAAGGTCCTTTCCAAACCAAACTATTCTGTGATTCTTAGATTAAAACGAGAGCTTTCTCTGCTTTTGAGCCTGTACTTAATGGCTTTCATGTCTGCTAAAAATAGTGGCACAGTTCACAGTACCCTCTGTGTTCATTATGGCATTCTGTGTAGAGGCTTCCACAACTCAGTGCCAGGGAAGGTCATGGAACAGGTGATCTTGACTGCTATCATGAAGCACATGCAAGAGAACTGGGTGATCAAGCCCAGTCAACACGAGTACACGAAAGGCAGGTCTTGCCAAACTAACCTGATCGCCTTCTATGACAAAGTGACTCGGCTGCTGGATGAGGCTGTGGATGTATCTTCCTGGACTTCAGGAAAGCCTTTGACACAGTTTCTCACAGCATTCTGCTTCGGAAACTGTCACCTCTGGCCTGGACAGGTGCACACTCTCCTGGGTGGAAAACTGGTTGGCTGGAGGGCCCAGAGAGTGGTGGTAAATGGAGTTAACTCCAGCTGGAGGCGAGTGACAAGTGGTGTCCCCAGGGCTCAGTGCTGGGTCCAGCCTTGTTCAATGTCTTTATCAGTGACCTGGATGAAGGCATCGAGTGCACCCTTAGCAAGTTTGCAGACGGCACCAAGCTGGGTGGAAGTGTCGATCTGCTGGAGGGTCGGGAGGCTCCAAAGGGATCTGAACGGGCTGGACCGCTGGGCTGAGACCAATGGGATGAGGTTTAACAAGGCCAAATGCTGGGTCCTACACTTGGGGACCAACAACCCTGTGCAGCTACAGACTAGGAGATGTCTGTCTAGAAAGCTGCCTGGAGGAGAGGGACCTGGGGGTGTTGGTTGACAGCGACGGAACATGAGCCAGCAGTGTGCCCAGGTGGCCAAGAAGGCCACTGGCATCTTGGCTTGGATCAGAAATGGCGTGGCCACCTGGTCCAGGAAGGTTATTCTCCCTCTCTATTCAGCACTGGTGAGACTGCTCCTTGAATCCTCTGTTCAGTTCTGGGCCCCTCGCCACAAGAAGGATGTTGAGGCTCTGGAGCGAGTCCAGAGAAGAGCAACGAAGCTGGTGAAGGGCCTGGAGAACTGGACTTACAAGGAGTGGCTGAGAGAACTGGGATTGTTTAGCCTGGAGAAGGGGAAGCTTAGGGGAGACCTCATTGCTCTCTACAACTACCTGAAAGGAGGTTGTGGAGAGAAGGATGCTGACAGGGGACAGGACAAGAGGGAATGGCCTCAAGCTCCACCAGGGGAGGTTCAGGCTTGACATCAGGAAAAAAATATTTCATGGAAACGGTTATTGGGCACTGGCAGAGGCTGCCCAGGGAGGTGCTCAGGGATATGGTTTAGTGATTGATGGGAATGGTTGGACTCGATGATCCAGCGGGTCCTTTCCAACCTAGTGATTTTATAATTCCATGATGGTTGGTTTTGCCTTTGGAAGACTAACTGGGTCATTGTAAGAGTATTTCTGGAGATGGTGGGTACAGTGGAGCTGTGAGGCTTGTATTGCCTTTATATGATAGATGCAGGGCCCTGCCCATAAAGGAATGTGTTTCCTTGTCAAGGATTCCCTGGCCTGCCCCAGGTACCTCAAGGACAGAGCTGGCACAGAATGGGAGCAGAGGTGGGGTGTAATGTTTGGTTAACAAGCCCATATAATGCCTCTGCAGCTCAGTTATAAAAAAGACAGTCCAGCCAGGGAATTTGTGTTCCCCAAGGTCACTGGCTGGTCTGGGCTCTTTTGTCTGGAGAAGAGGACGTGCCCTGCTGCCTGCCTGCCAGCCACAGTCATATAAGTCTTTTCTTATATGAATACCTTTTCTTACACAGGAGCCTTGTGGTTGGTGTATACTACAGGCCACCTGATGGAGAGAGCCAACTCATGAAGCCTTCTTCCTCCAGCTACAGGAGGCTTTACACTTGCAGGTTGAAGTCCTGCTTGGGGACTTCAACTACCCTGACATATGCTGGAAAAGTAGCACAGCAAGCTGTAGGCAGTCCAGGAGACTCCTGGGGTGCATTGAAAATAATTTCTTAATCCAGCAAAGAGACCCCCAACCAGAGGGGACACAATGCTGGACCTCATGGTGACTAATATGAGTGAACTTATCAGTGACATTAGGATTGGAGGCAGCCTGGGCTGCAGTGATCAAGCACTGGGGACAGGCGAGGAGCACAATCAGGACCCTAAATTTCAGGAAAGCAGACTTCCAGCTCTTCGAAGAGTTGCTCAGTAGGACCCCCTGGGACATGATCCTCGGGGACAAGGGAGTGGAACAGAGCTGGCAAATATTTAGGAATGCTTTCCATGAAGCACAAGAGCACTCAGTCCCCACATGTAGGAAATGAGGCAGGAAGGGGAAGAGAGCAGCGTGGCTGAGTCAAGACCTGCTGGTCAAACTCAAGAACAAGAGGGAGCTGCAGAGGCTGGCAGTGAGAGGGGAGGGCGGCTACTTTCTCTGTCACGGTGTGGGTTTCCCCTCTATCACACCAGGAAGGTCTCAGCAGCCCAGCTACTGTTGGACCTGCTTCAAAAGCTTTTTGGGTAAGCTGCAGGTAATGGCTGCAGGAGGCAGCAAGCTGCGGGTGGTATTGGCTGCATGATGAACCTTCAGCTCTTTCTAACCATCTGTCCTGCTTATCTGATCATCTCAGTTTGACCCAATAGCACTGTTCTGAGCACATATTGGACCGTAGCTTGTGCTGGGTTAGTCAAAAATCTGAGCGGTAGTCGAGTGAACAGTCGTGATGGCTTACTGGGTATTTGCTTCTCTGAGAGGATGACAAAAGTTGGATTGAAATGAAGTGCTTTAACTTGGAATTGCTGAAAGGAAGTTACTGCCAAGTTTTAGAAAAAAAGAAAAAAAAACAACTCGTGTTGAAGATAGTCTTGAGGTCATTGAGAAGCTCTGGCTGTGGTAGCAGGTAGGGTAGGTTCTGGGTTATGAAACAGATTTATTTGCTCTAGTAACATCTTGTAGAGGTGTTGAAAAGTGAGATTTTTTTAAAAAGGGAAGCATTACTGATAACATGAGAATTCAACTCTAGTAGTCTAAGTTCAGTCATTGTGTTTGAGCAGAAATATGCCTCAGAAAAATGTCACTTAATTCTTTTCCCTCAGGTGTGAAGAAAGAGTGCGTGAACACAGAGTGAATTGAGAGGAAGGGCATAAGGCATTAACAGTTGTTTGGTTTCTTTTAAATAGAAATGTAATGTGAAAAATGAGAATTCCTGTAGATTTACAATGTAATTTTAAGTTTAGTGCAGAGCTTATTGAAATAAAATGTTCTAAAAATGATCTTGCACCCAAGGAACGCAAAGAGAGCAGCTTGTGTTAAGTATTGGGTTTTCGCCCCATTGCTGGCATTTCAGCCCTGCTTTTCCGTCTGTTAATTTTAGAATGCCAGATGCTGCCTGATGCAAAAGGCATAGGGTACCTGCAGGGATTTCCAGAGCAAGCTCAAATATGTTGATGGAGCAAGAGTGTCTTTGGAAGAAGGCCCTTGTTAAGCTTGATGGAACAAAACTGTGGGATGAGGAGGCAAGAATTCCGTACACACAACCAAGTGCATAGAGAATTGTGACATTGTTTCAATAAGTGTTTCAAAATATTTAACCACTACCTTTTGCCTTGCCTGTTGATAGCAGCGGGAAAGTACCGAAACACTATGTTAGCAGTAAATAGGTGCATGATCTGTTGATTGGTTTATAGGTATACGCTAACAATTGCGATTGGACATAAGTTTTAGAGTTACTATATGATTTGTATTGAGAAAAATATAAAAGGAGTCGAGTTGAGAATAAAGTCTTGCTGCCCAGAATTAGTCCATGCAATTGCAATATGCAACAAATGGTGCCCTCTATGTGAGGCCCGTAGGCTGGCTGCTGATCCGGTTGCATTGTCCAGTTGAACTCTAGGGATTCACTGCTCAGAGGAAGCGGATTTTGTGCACGAACATCAATACCTTTTGAAAGTAGAGAGATAAGCAGCTGGGAACTATGGGGTCACATCTGACAAAGGAACAAAAAGGTGCCTTAGTAGTTTTTTTATAAAATCCTGAAACAACATAGGAAGAAAGTAGGTCAGGAAGACTTACAAAAAACTCTTGCCTGGGCACCTAGGAATGATCTGTCTATAAATATTAAAAATGCTTATGACCCAGAGAAGTGAGATCAAATAAGGGTCTGACTATGGGGAAGTGCTACTTGCAGTGACAATGCAGCTGCCAATTTATTGCCATGTTGGCAAGTCGTATTTGAGACTTTAAAATAGCACAAGGGACTGCAGGAAAATACAGAGGATGGGGCAATGGCTCCTACAGTCCCGTCAGCTCCTCTATTGACTCAGTTGCCCTTACTGAACTCTGTAGTGAAGCCAAAAGCACATCTTGCTCCTAATACCTCTGCAGTATTACAGCCCAATAATTTCGATGAGGATCTGGATGATCCTTTCGATCCAGGTCCTATTGATCCAGGAAAAGAACCTGATTTATATCTCCCAGACCTGCATGATAAACTGGCATTCATGAAGAAAGGTGCTAGACAAGCAGGAGACATAGGAATACTAAAAGTTTTTCCTGTGATTTATTTACACAATATTTATATTTACACAAACATTAAGCAGGCAGACGATACCACCGCTAGAGAAATTTTGCTTAAACAATTAGCCATACAGAATGCAAACGCAGACCGTCAGGAAGTTTGACTGTCTTTAAAGAATAGAAACCCATCACACTGCAATTCAGCTCATCCCTAGGGCAGCTGAGGGCGCCTTAGTAACTGAGACTCAGTGCACAGTTAATTGGATGATCATCAGACACAAAGCAAGGGTTGTTTGTTTTACCAGGATTGACTGCTGCAGAACAAAGGGAAACGGCACAAGAAGCCAAACATCAAATTGTGCAAGCAGCATCAGCTGCAGGATTAAAAATTGCAGAAGACAAAATACAAGAAACTTCACCTTGGAGATATTTAGGATGGAAAATCTCTGACCACCTGAATCAGTGACCACCACTGACTCTGCGAATGGACATAAAAACTTTCATCTTCAAAAACTTGTAGGGATCATCAACTAGGTTCACCTTTTCTCAGGGATATCTACAGAAGATTTACATCCCCTTTTTAAACTTTTAGAGGGGGATTACAGGCTTAACATCCCCAAGGACACTTACTCTTCCCACACAAGCTGCCCTTAAACAGTTGTTGAAAAATTAACCACTCAGGCTGTTCAAAGATGAAAATTGAATCATCCTATTAATCTTTTTGGTTTTTATTCAAGCTTTCAACTTTATTGCCTGTTAGCACAATGGATACCACAGGATGCAGATCCATTAGTAATTTTAGAATGGATATTTTTATCCTATAACTTTGGAAAAACTGTCACCACTGCTATTGATACAATTCCAGTGGTCATTCAAAAGGGGAGGAAATGCTTGGATGTTTTTAGATGGCACAGAGCCTGATTGACGGAGACCAGCTCACAGGGACGTCTTAGAGAGACTAGACGGACTACTGCTCTGGTGGCAAGTAGCAATTCTTTATTCCTCAACCAGAGTTTTTATACTCTCCTGGGAGAGCTTGTCAGTTCCTACCAAGCTTGAGTGCACTGTTTACATTACGGCTGTTCTTACCGTGAGAATACAAGTTCTGCAAGTTCTGCAAGTGAGGGACTACGTGTCTGTTCGAGGATTCACACATTCTTCTGTTTGTGGTGGTCTTATCTTAGACCTGCAGGTGTTCTTGAAATATATTTAACTCGGGCCCTGGAATGATGAGAAACTAAGCATGTTGCCAAGAGCCCTGATAGTCCACATCCTCCCTTTCAGGAGGAGCAGCTTTGTTGTTGGCATGATATTCTGTTCCTGACCCTTTCAGGCCAGACAGAATATTGCTCTCCAGGCTCTTGGCTTTCATTATTCTGTCTTTGACCCTTTCAGGCCCCCAGAATGTCTAATAGTTCTCCTCACTCCCACTGCAACAGATTTTTGGGGTATTGTAAAAGTGGAGGAGGTCAAATGAATGATGTGCAAGGTAAATTAAGTAAGCTCTCTTTTGGGTGAAGGCACGATGAAAAAAACTGAGAAGCCCAGCTTCTGAAAACTGATTTGTGACCAGTTTCTCTTTTGGCTTACCACCTTCATGATCACAGCCAAAGATGGCTTGGCATGGATACTGCTCTTCCTTCTATGGCAACACATCATCACACAGTGGAAAGAACTTGTGGATATTTAGCAGGGCCAAGGAACGGCTCCCAAAGTAACTAACTTTGTTTAGTAGATGCTCTTGTCTTGATGTTTTTGTTCTATTGTAACTTTCCAGAGGAAGAGGAGGAGAAGAGCTACTGAGTTTTCCTTGCATCCATGAAGAATTTAGGACTAAGAAATGCCTGCAAAAACCACAGCTCAGTGTCACACATTCTTCCTGCCAAGAGATATTAAGGATCTCGTTCTGAAAAAATGAAGTCTATTTACTTAAATGAGGGGGATCAGGAAGAACCTCCAGCACCTGCAGCTAAACAAGGATTCTACCACTTCCAGTTACTTCCCCAGAGAAGGCTCTTGGCTTTTCTGCTTCCATCACCTGGAATAACAAGTGGACCATGCCTCCCACACAGTTCCACGCTTCCTTGCCCAGCAGCAGGGGAGCAGCCTATGTGTGGCCTCTGAAGAGCCACCTGCCTCTGAGCACCTGTGAAACAGCATGGATCTGTGCCCAAGGCTCCTCCGATCCTGTGAGGGCAGTGGGCTGGTCTCACCCAGCCTCCGGTCCTGGTGGTGGAACTCCCTGGGGGTCTCGTTGTCAGATGGACTTGTGGCTGCTCTGCTCTGAAGACCTGGCACGGTCACACGATTTGGTGTTTTAGGAAGCTGGCAGCCTCCCTTTTTTTCAACCAGAAAGGCCTTAAGAACAAATTAACAAGCTAATTACTAACCTGCAACCGGCTTGGGGCAACCCTCAATATTGTTACAGGCTGGGGCTGAAGACTGAGAGCAGCCCAGTGGAGAAGGACCTGGGGGTCCTGGTGGATGAGAAGCCAGACATGAATTGGCAATGTGCACTTGCAGCCCCAAAGGCCGTCTCTGCCCTGGACTGCATCAAAACTAGTGTGGTCAGTGAGGCGAGGGAGGGGATTCTGCTCCTCTACTCTTCGCTAGTGGGAGCCCACCTGGAGTCCTGTGTCCAGCTCTGGAGCCCTCAGGATGGGAAAGACATGGAGTGAGTCCCAAGGAGACACTTCTCCTGTGACGAGAGTCAGAGAGTTGGGGTTGTTGAACTTGGAGAAGAGGAAACTTATTGTGGCCTTTCAGTACTTAAAGGGGGCTGATAAAAAGATGGGGAAAAGCTTTTTAGCAGGGTCTGTAACAATAGGACAAGAGGTAATGGGTTTAAACAAAAAGAGAAGTTTAGACTAGGTATAAGGACAATTGTGTGGATTTTGTTTTTTTTTTTTCACTGAGGGTGGTGAAACACTGGCACAGGTTGCCCAGAGAAGTGGTAGATGCCATGTCCCTGGAAACATTCAAGGCCAGGTTGAATGGGGCTCTGAGCAACCTGATCCAGTTGAAGATATCCCTGCTCGCTGCACGGGGTTCGGACTGGGTGACCTTCATAGTCCCTTCCAATCCAAACCATTCAATGATCTTTAAGGACCTAGTTTACTCTGAAACTTGCAACACTATAACAGCGCATAATTTCAGGCAGTTTCTCTGTTGGAGAGGAAATAGCTTCACTGTGTGGGGTTGCCCTACCCATTGCAAGGATGTCCTAAGCATTTAGGAAGTTTCAGACTGGCGGGGACAGCATCAGTCAGACAGGTTACAGTTGCTGTGTTTTCAAGCAAATATGTAACTGAAGTGAAAATCTGGCTTCTGAGGGAAGAGAGAAATGATCGGGAATGCCAAAATCTTTATTTCAAAAGCTGCTGTGTAGGAGGTGGCCCAATGTCGCATGAGCTACTGCAACAGGCAGTGAGAAGCACAGTGCCTCCGGCTGATCCTGGCCCACTGGAGCCTCTGCCTCAGCTGTGCAAGCAGCGTTTCACCTGCAAACGGTTTGGCTGATAGTAGAGTCTGTGGGGTACAGTGGTATGGTTCTGTTCCTGGGAAAAGCATTATCACAGAATCACAGAATAACCAGGTTGGAAGAGACCCACCGGATCATCGAGTCCAACCATTCCCATCAAACACTAAACCATATCCCTCAGCACCTCATCCACCTGTGCCTTAAACAACTCCAGGGAAGGTGACTCAACCACCTCCCTGGGCAGCCTCTGCCAGTGCCCAATGACCCTTTCTGTAAAGAATTTTTTCCTAATGTCTAGCCTAAACCTCCCCTGGCGGAGCTTGAGGCCATTCCCTCTTGTCCTGTCCCCTGTCCCTTGGGAGAAGAGGCCAGCACCCTCCTCTCTACAACGTCCTTTCAGGTAGTTGTAGAGAGCAATGAGGTCTCCCCTCAGCCTCCTCTTCGCCAGGCTAAACAACCCCAGCTCTCTCAGCCGCTCCTAATAAGGCCTGTTCTCCAGCCCCCTCACCAGCTTTGTTGCTCTTCTCTGGACTCGCTCCAGAGCCTCAACATCCTTCTTGTGGTGAGGGGCCCAGAACTGAACACAGTATTCGAGGAGCGGTCTCACCAGTGCCGAATACAGAGGGAGAAGAACCTCCCTGGACCTGCTGGCCATGCCGTTTCTGATACAAGCCAAGATGCCATTGGCCTTCTTGGCCACCTGGGCCACTGCTGGCTCATGTTCAGTCGCTGTCAACCAACACCCCCAGGTCTTTCTTCTCCAGGCAGCTTTCCAGCCAGACTTCTCCTAGTCTGGAGCTGCACAGGATTTTTGTGCCCCAAATGCAGGACCCGGCATTTGGCCTTGTTAAACCTCATGCCATTGGTCTCAGCCCAGCGGTCCAGCCTGTTCAGATCCCTTTGCAGAGCCTCCCGACCCTCCAGCAGATCAACACTTCCACCCAGCTTAGTGTCGTCCGCAAACTTGCTAAGGGTGCACTCGATGCCTTCATCCAGGTCATTGATAAAGACCTTGAACAGGGCTGGACCCAGCACTGAGCCCTGGGGAACCCCACTTGTCACTGGCCTCCAGCTGGAGTTAACTCCATTTACCACCACTCTCTGGGCCCTCCAGCCAACCAGTTTTCCACCCAGGAGAGCGTGAGCCTGTCCAGGCCAGAGGTGACAGTTTCTGAAACAGAATGCTGTGAGAAACTGTGTCAAAGGCTTTCCTGAAGTCCAGGAAGATCCATCCACAGCCTTTCCCTCATCCAGTAGCTGAGTCACTTTGTTATAGAAGGCGATCAGGTTAGTTTGGCAAGACCTGCCTTTTGTGAACCCATGTTGACTGGGCCTGATCACCCGGTTCTCTTGCATGTGCTTCATGATAGCACTCAAGATCACCTGCTCCATGACTTTCCCTGGCACTGAGGTCAGACTGACAGGCCTGTAGTTCCCTGGATCCTCCCTGCGACCCTTCTTGTAGATGGGCACAACATCAGCCTCCAGTCCAGTGGAACTTCCCAGTCTTCCAGGACTGTTGGAAGATGATGGAAAGGGATTTGGCCAGCACATCTGCCAGCTCCTTCAATACGCTTGGATGAATCCCATCCGGCCCCATAGACTTGTGGGTGTCTAGTTGGGCAAGCAAGGCTCTGACCACCTCCTCTTGGATCACAGGAGCCTCATTTTGCTCCTCTAACTCCTGGGTTGGTACACAGAGGGAACAACTTTCTTTACAATTAAAGACTGAGGCAAAGAAGGCGTTAAGTACCTCAGCCTTTTCCTCATCCCCTGTCACTGTTGTTCCTTCTGCGTCCAATAGGGACTGTATGGTCTCCCTACTCCCCTTTTATTATTTATATATTTATAGAAAGATTTTCTGTTGTCTTTCACAGACTTTGTCAATCTGAATTTAATGAATATCTTTCTGTTTCCCTCTTTCAGCCTGGCTGACTCCACTATCTGCATGGAAATTCACTAAGTTAGTTGTTAGAAGTAATAAATATTAGAGGAATTTGGGCCAAGTACTTGAATTCAAGAATATTTTGGTATGTGGTTATTTTGGTAAAGGGCACTGAAAACTCATTCACAGTTTCAAGTGTTTGAGATATGTATTTTGAAAAATAGGAAGGAAGGAAATACTGTTTCAATGAAGCGTGATATTCTTTTATAAACTGTGTCATAAATCAAAAAGCCTGTGAGATCTACGGTTTGATTTTATACAGATGGATTGATGGATTGATGGGTTGATTATACTTGTTTTACTTATAGGTATTATTGTCAGGCAATTTAATTTGGGAGTATTCTAGTGGGCATTTGTTATGAACAAATACCTATCTGGAATAGCTTGTGGTTCCAGAGTAGGGGTTCTATGTCTGATGGGGACTGGCAGGACCTTTCTCTGTGTGCTGCTATGCTCACCAGGTAGTGGGAGGCATCAGAGCCTTAGGTGCTCTGCAATGTAACAGAAACAAGGGCTTCCCAGTGGGCCAGCTCTTCAGGGCTGCCTGTTTGCAGCTGTGAGCAAACCTAATAACGTTGGAGATTGTGTGATATATTTGCTGTCATTTGCAAGTGTGGTTCCCGCAGGTGAGGTTTGCCTGCTGTACTGGTAGCTGTATCTGTGTACCGAACAAGTAGCGTTGTGCTTTGGGACTGTGCAAATGTGGACTAATCCTTGGCAGCTTGGAAATTAAGTCATTGTTATATTAGGATTTGCTGTTCTGTGGGTGTGTGTTTTCCTTGATCTGTGCAATTATGAAATAAACCAACAAGTTGATGTGTTTGATAATATCCTAGAATGGTTTGGGTTGGAAGGAACCAGAAGATCATCCAGTTCCACCTCCCACTTGGTGAGAGTGCTCAAAGCCCCATCCAACCTTTCCTTGAACACTTCCAGGGATGGGGCAGCCACCAGTTCTCTGGACAACCTGGGCCACTGCCTCACTGTCCTCACAGGAAAGCATTTCTTCCTAAAATCTCATCTCAATCTCCCCTCTTTCAGCTGAAAATATTCCCCCTCATCTTATCCCTGCACTCCCTCATCAAGAGCCCCTCACAGCTTTCCTGGAGCCCCTTTAAGTACTGGAGGCTGCTCTAAGGTCTCCCCATAGCCTTCTCCAGGCTGAACAAACCCAACTCTCTCAGCCTGTCCTAATTTGGAAGGTGATTCAGCCCTCAGATTGTCTTTGTGGCCTCCTCTGGACTTGCTCCAACAGATCCATGTCCTTCCTGTGCTGAGGACTCCAGAACTGGACGCAGGGCTCCAGGTGAGGTCTCACCAGAGTGGAGCAGAGAGGCAGAATCCCCTCCCTCACTCTGCTTGTCCCACTGCTTTGGATGCAGCCCAAGACATACAATTGGCTTTCTGGGCTGCAAGCACATGTTGCCGGCTCACGTTGATCTTCTTATCCACCAGCACCCCCAAGTCTTTCTCTTCAGAGACCTGCTCAGTAGGGTACCATGGGACAAAGCCCTGGAGGGCAGGGGAACCGAAAAATCTGGTTAATATTCAAGGATCACCTCTGTGAAGCTCAGGAGTGATGCACCTGAGTCAGGCAAAAATGCCAGGAGGTCTGAATGGATGAACAAGGAGTTCCTGGACGAACTTAAACTTCAAAAGGAAGCCCACAGTGTTGAAGCCAGGACAGGTAGCCTGAGAGTAATACAGAGAAAATGTCCGAGCAGCTAGGGATCAGGTTAGGAAAGCTAAAGCCCAGACAGAATTACATCTGGCCAAGGGTGTCAAGGAAAGCAAGAAAAGTTTCTATAGCTATGTCAGTGATAAAAGGAAGAGTAGGGAGAACGTGGGCCCTCTCCGGAAAGAAACAGGAGACCTGGTTGCCCAGGCTATGGAGGAGGGTGAGGTACTCAATGACTCAACCCTCCTCGTTGACGTAAGGATCTTGAGCTTCACCATTTCATGGTCTCTGCAGCCAAGGCTTTCCTTGAGCTTCAACAATCCCCATCAGTCCTTCCTTGTTGGTAAGAGCAACCTTGTTTGTTTAGTGACACAGAAAGTAACTGCCTATGTAATGTTCTTCAGTCTGAATTATTATAAGAGCTGTTGATATTTGGACATGGGTATTGTTTTGTTATAGTTCTCAATTCAGAACTATTTTTCTTGGTGCTGCTGTCTGTTTCTGGAAGCCCGCAATCCCACATTTGTAGGATTTATTCCCATTGTCAGTATCTGAGAGAAAGGAATTTTGGAAGGGAAAGAAATATGGAAGTTCTTAATCTTTGATTTAAGATATTTCAGTAGCTGGGTCAGACTGTCGAATTGCTTGGTGGATCCAGAACGAAGAGCAATGCTATGAAACTGTGAAAGACAAAAAAAGGTTAAAAGATTTTCTGGGGTCTCTGCAGGTTGAATAGTCATCAATTCCATTACCAGAATGGCTCCTGGAAGATGTCTGAAGATGCTAGGGAGACTGTGGTCTCCCTTCTAATTAAATTCTCATCTTTGCCCAAATGGTTGAAAGGGCAACTGTCTTAAACCTCTGAACTTTATTTGTAATATAAAAGCTTCAATTAGATAAAAGACAATAATTAGCAAATCTTTTATCTTTGGGCATAATTAAATCTTTAAGGAAGGACATCTTAATCAATTACTTGTAATGACAGGTTCATAAATAAATTAATTCTTCCAATGAGTATCTGCCAGAAATCAATAAGTGTTAATAGAGATTTGGCATGAGGGGACACTGCTACAGGAACACTCTAACTCAATTACACTAGGTTTAAAGGTTCTCATCTATAAAGTATCAGCTTGTTCAAGAGATGATGTATCATTTAAAGAGTGATCATTAAAATATTAATCCCCAATACTTTAGAGCCTTTTGGGGGACTTTCATCTTTACATGTATATGTCTTTCACAAGGGTTTATGATTAGCTATCTTTATAGGTTCTGTAGCAAAATATATTGTTGGTTTGATGCTGTCCTGGTTGAATACTGGGGTCTCATTGGATTCCTAAAACTCAACCTTGCCTAAGCAGACTTGGTGTGAGCAGCATTATTCCCTTCGCCAGCAACAATTCCCACCTGGGTGTAACTTGTACAGTTAAGCTCAACAAGCTTAAATATTCTTCCTCACTAAGTTCCTACATTTCTGTTCATTTAATGCTCTGTACTATAACAAAGCACATAACCATTAACTCGAGGGTTTTCTGTAGGTGTAGGAATGATGAAATGATGAAATAAAACAAAGTCATGATAGGATCTGGTCCTCTGTTTGTGAGAGCAATTATCCAGGTGTTCCTTGTGAGACGCTGAGCCCTGGAACAGGGTGCTTGTGACAGAGGAGCGAGTGGAAATCAGACCTTTTCGGTATTGCATACAGCAGTGTTGTTCCCAAATGGTGTTAGAAAATAGACTGGTTTGCCTCCTGTCTCCCACTTATTTTGACATTTTGGTTTTAACTGACTAAAAATGGCAGCAGCTTTGCACTGTTGTTCTTGTGTGATGCCCTTACCAAATCACAATTCTTTGTTTTCTTGTTTAAATATCACATAGCTGTTCGTGGATGCATTATTTTGTGGCAACATCGTGTACCTCCCTCTCTCCTTCCTCTATCCTAATGCTTTAAATTGAATTAAAAAAAATAAAATAAAGCAGCAAGTATTGCCAGTGGAAGTCCTGTTTGTGAAGATTTCCCTGGGTTTTGCAGCATTTGAAGTATCTCTGGAAAGAACTTCGTACATTCAGAATTTCAGTGTGTGTGTCTGAGGCGTGAGGATTTTGCTTGCTTTCCTTGTCTTTCCCTCTTTCTTTTCTACATTCTCTTTTCACAAGCTGATACATGTGAGAGTAGAACATGTGTTGTAGCTGTGACAGAGCATTCTCCCCACTGGGCAAGGGGCTGCATGCTGGCAGCCCAGTTGTGAATCACTGTGGCTAAATTTGGTTTCTTGAGGAGACAAGAATTATGCATGAGTACTCTCTGATGTATTTCTCTCCTCTGTCAGCCAGGCTCTCTGATTAACAAGGGCACACGATGGAAGCATACTGAGGGTCTCCCACAGGCCTGGCCTGACCATGGGCTGGGACCCATAGTTCTCCAATCTGGTTGGCAAAGATACAGCCGCTGGAAGGCTTGTCTGCTATTTGGTTTGACTGGCAACCATGAGGGAGAGCTGCCTGACCAGTCTGCTTTCGTAGGTGTGATCTGGTCCCAGCCAGCATTGTTCCTCTTGATCTGGGAGATCCAGCAAAACTCTGCTAAGCATGTGTAGGTACCATGGTGGAGACAAGTCAGAAAAAGAGGTGAGAGTGTTGCAGCAGAGCAGCATCCTGGACCTGCCAGAGCTTGAGGGTACAGAGACAAGGGAGTACGGCAGCCTAAGCAGAAACTGAGGAGGCTGCATCTAAACCAGAGTAGATAAAAGCATGGAAAACTGGGCTATGTTGGACTGTTGCTTTGATCTGTCTTCCAATCTAGGGAGCGAAAAACTTTGTTATTTCATACTGCCCGATGGTCTTAATTAAATAATTACAGTATCTCCTAGTGTATTAATAAGACACACTGCAAATTTATTTCAGTTTTGAGTGGTGAAAATATGCAGCTTCTCAAATGATCAGTTCTGTCTGTTGTGTGTGGGACATGAATATCAGATAAAGTTGAAAACTTAACGATTTCCAATATGAAACTCATTAAATAGCACATCAGATGGAAAGTTTTGTTCAGGTTATGAGCATCCAGATCTGGATCTGCCACTGATTAAGAGAAGGGCAGCCCATGCTGGTGGCTGGTATGGACAGATCTGTCTTTAGCACAGCAGGATGAGTTTCTCATCCTTGTAATCCAGGAGCCCTGCTGCTGACAGGGGATCTTCTGCTCCTCACACGTTGCAAAGATTGGTTCCCATCCATGTGAAACTGCAGTGTAGCTCAGGGCATCTGTAAGCAGATTTGTTCCCAACCTGGATGCTTGCTGTTCTTTAGCAGGGTGATAGGAATCTAAACCTCTTGCTTCGTTGGATATATTCTTCCTTTGGATCTGTCATCCAGGCTGTCAAACCTTATCCTTAGCAAGTTTCAGCTTTAAAGGTCCTCTCATCACCACCACCACATTCCTGTCCATCCCATAATGCCTTGTTGATTGGAGCCTTTGCATATTTCTTTGGAAGCAGCCTAGGAATTTTTTGCTACATTCCTTCAAAGGAATTTCAGTACTCCTGATGACGGTGTTACCTTACACGCTTTTACATGTTCCTCCAGCTGCTCGCTTCAGTGCAGGAGGAATTGTAAGCCTTTCTGAAGTAATCTTGGTGTTTGGGAGTTAAACATCAACAGATTTCTTCTCTCCCCGACAGCAGGCTTCTGCACCTGCTCAATTCCCTGCAGGCTTTGTTAGCAGCAAATGCTGTTTTCCTTTACAGTTCTCTCGGTTGTGTTGTCTGTATGTACTCTACATGCAGTCAGTTTGCAGGATACTATGACTGACGGACCTCTGTCCTCCTTGCAAACATGTTCTGGCCCAGTAGAGATCCTGGCTGGTGAAGGAGCTCCCAGCTGCAGAAGTGCACTCAACCTGAGCAGTGGTTGTGATGCAGATGGATTAATTCAGTGTGATGGCCTTTGCAGAGCTTCATTCTGTGTTGCTACTGTCTTGTTTTTCAGCATGCTGGTACTTTGAGTTATTCAAGAAGAGAGGAAAAAGCAAAGAAAAAGTAGAAATGGAAGCAGCAAGTTGGTCATATATGTGGGTTACATGTTGGAAGCAATGAAAGTGGTCAAGCCAATACAACAGCTGTATTCTGAGTGTCATTTAAAGACAAAGGTGGAGTGCCTCCCAAACATTTAGAAATTAATCTCAAATAGATTTTTATAATTCACAATGATTTCTGTCAGAAAGTAATAAAGATGTGATGCCTAGGGTACTGCAGTGTTCTGTGATGTATTCTGTAACAGCTATGTTCAGTGTAGGAAATACCGTCATAAGAATCCTTCACCTGTGTGCTGATCTTGTTGATTCCTATCATAGCATTCTCTGTAAAATAATAATTGCAAGACTCTTACCATCACCCTTCTGGTTCAGCATGTGCTGTTCTGCCTTTAGGCTGCAGTGCTCAACATCTTTTCTGCTCTCTCGTTCTCATGTCTCTCCCCCTTATTCCTGAATTCATGAGCTCATTAGATTTGTCTGCTCTCTTGTGTGGCTTCATTTGGGGTCTATCGCACGTACGGTGTTATCATACTTCCTTGTATTTGTACTTCCTTGGTGGATTTATTTCACCATACTTTTTTAAAAGCTCCAGTTCCACAGAATTCATAAAAATAATCCAGTCTCATCCTGAATGGAGCTGCTGTCTTTCAATTTTCTGGGATTTAGGAACATAAGACTTACTCCAACAAGAATTATATGTTCCTTTAACAGCCTGTCTTCCCTTCAGTAAGATTCCTCTTTGTCAGCCTTGTTATTCTTCAGATTTTTCCCTTTGATTTTTTTCTCTGATAATTTATATTTGTATATGTTGATTCTGCTTGTGCTGTATGGCTTTGATAGTGCTGTGTCATCTTCTTTCCCATTCTGTTTTCATTCAGTTTTTCTGAAGCAAGTGTCACATTTTTCCTTAAGGAAATCTACAATTCCAAGTCTCCACACTTTACATTCCCCTTCCCAAAGCTCCCAGTCCTTACCAGGATAGTCCCTAAAACTGGGATTTGACTGGCAGTGAGCTTTGTTTTTTCCCAGCAGAGCAGTACCCAGCTGTGTCACTCAGCTGTAAAAATGGACCTCTGTTTCCAAAACACACCAGGACACAGAGGCCAGATATAAAATATAGAATACTTGGTGAGGAGATTGACATTTCCTGTGTCAAAAGTAGGGTTTCTGAACAATTTCTCACCGATGACCTTTAAGATTCCTATCAGGCCATCAGCTGCTGCTGTTGTGCTGAGGTTTGGTCTCGTTACTGGCAGGTGAAGCTGCAGTTCCAGTTGGCTTCGATGGTGATGGGATCTGGATCCAAACCCAAAAAAGCCCGTTTCCTCTTCAGAAAATAGTATTCTGTAAATTCTGTTAATTTGTTTTTTCAAAAATTAGAACAGACCTTTTGCAGAGTTTTTTTGGTCTAAAATGTAGTAACAACTGTGGTGAGTTTTGACTGAGTGTCTTCATCCATCTCACCGAACTCTCTGAATTGATTTTCTTTTGGCCTTATAGTCTCTTTTCACTGTCTTTGATTCTCAGCCCTCTCCTCAGCCTTGACCGAGGTAAGTCTGAGGACGTACCTCAGTCATGAATAGCTTCTGGATACTTCGGGGTTGTGCGTGTTTGTAATGACTTTTAAGTTGTCAAACCAAGGACCCCCAGTCCTGCAGTCAGGTGGCTGGGATGGCTGAGCACTGAAAGTATTAAAGTGAATGGCACAGTCGCTGCACTGCCGGTTCGGCTCTGATGGATGTCAGGGGATTCTTTTCCTGCCAGGTCTTAACCGAGGACTCAGTTGTCATTTGCGAGTTGAGAGCTCTGGGGTTTCCCAGGGATTTTATATGATTTCATTTTCATTTGTCCAAGATGGGAAATCAGTACTGCTTGGAAAGGGTGATGCATTTACCATCCCACCTCCAGTTTTACTGATGCCAGTATATGGGAGTCAGATTAAATACATCCTCCTCCTAACTACTGATGGACTGGAGCTGAATGTTTGCTTTGGCTTAAAGGGACCCTGTCGAGATGTAATCACAGGATGATTTGGTTTCAAATTTTCCATTCAAGTGCATAGTTTTCTGGCTGACTGACTTGGCTGTGTGTTTCAACAGATATATGTATATATGGCTATCCAGTGGTCTGCATAAAAAAAATAACAGCATTGCCTTTACATATTACTAATGTACATTTACAAATGAATGAGTAACTTCAAAAGTTCTTCGCAGGTGTCACTATGATGCTGAGTTAGAAAAAAAAGGAAAGATAGGTAAAACCTGAGCATACTTCTAGTCATTCATGAGTTTTTCTTGCTTATTTTAGGGTACATCCTGGCTTTAAGTGCATCTCTGCTTTTGGCTGTTATGTGCTGTATGCTAATGTCTGAGAGGCATGAGTACAGAGTTGTTCTTTTTTAATGATTACGACATCATAGTGTATTTTTCTAGTAGAAAAGGTCCACTGTTCAGATGGATGTGGAGCTTTCTGATGTTCTGCAATAGCCCTCTATGTTATAACTCCACCTTCTGGCTTTGGAAGGGAATATGTTGTTAGGGCTGAGTGCATCATTCTTGCCTTTGGAAGAAGAAACTTTTATGAACATTAACAGCAAAGGCAGAAGAGAAGTTAACCTCAATAATAGTGAAGCGTAATATTTCTTCCTGCAAGTTTGTGTGTTCAACTTTGTTCTGAGTGTGGCAGTGACCTGGACCAGCCTGTTAAAGCATTATCTGCAGTTTTGTGTAATGAGGTACAGAAGATGATTGGTAAATCACTTGAAACAAAAGGCTTTGACTTTAATTCTTCATGTAGGATCTAACTTTCTTGGCACCCTTCCTCTTTAATATTGAGAAATGGAAAAAGAAAACCATTGAGGCATCCACACCTCTGTCTTTCTGCAGAGCACAATCAAGTTCACGCAGTCATATTCAAAGACATCAAAGTCTTGGGTGACCAGTGTACAACAGGCAGTCACTATAAGCATGTCAGGATTCTGTTCATGTGGTGTTTACCACAGTGGGACCCTAGCTTAGTCAAGACTTCAGGCAGAGTGAGAATAGATTTATTTTTTCTATAGCAAACAGTGAACCTGTGTAAGGAAACCAAGCCTTTAAAACTGGAACATGTAGATAAGATGGCAGCAATACCCTTGAGATCGGTAAGCTGGCAGCTCAAGAAACATCCAGTTCCAACCTCCCTTTTCTGACATCCCCCACCCAGTTGTTGGCTGTGTCCTTTCTGAATGATTTCTCACTGATGACTTGTAAGATTTCTGTCAGGCTGTCAGCTGCCGGCATTGTGCTGGAAGGTCAGGTCTTGCTTGAAGCTGCAGTTCCAGTTGGCTTTGAAGGAGATGGGACCTAATCCAGTCAAAAGGGCCTCTTTCCTCTTCAGAAACTAGTATTCTGTAAATTCTGTTAATTTGTTTTTTCAAAAATTAGAACAGACCTTTGGAGAGGTTTTTTTGGTCTGAAGTGAGCATGCTAGTAACAACTCTGGTAAATTTTGACTGAGTGTCTTCATCCATCTCATAGAATCCTCTTAGAGTTGGCTTTCTTTTGGTCTTATAATCTCTTTTCACTATCTTCACTAATTCTCAGCCTTGTATGAGGTAAATCTGAGGACATACCTCACTCTTTAATAGTTTCTGGACACTTTGGGTTGTGAGGGTGTTATTATTTAATGACTTTCAAATTCTTGAACCCAGGATCTCCAGTTCTACAGTCAGACAACTGGGGTGGCTGAGCACCATAAGTATTAAGGGTAAAAGATTGTGTTTCCTGCAGTCTTTCTGCCTGGTTTCTGGTAGGAAATAACTAAACATATGGGAGGAGATGAACTGAGAAGAGGAAGAAGACTGTCTTGTGTTTTCTTTCAAAAAGAACATCTCCATGCTCACTTTCAAGTCAACCAGCAATAGAGGGACACTTCAGCAATCCTTTTCTTCATGCAAGTGATGCTCTGGCTAACACATGGCTGTTCTGTAATTGCAAGGTGATGATTGTGGGATGGCATTCGGGAGGCAGAAATGAGGTGAGGCCATGCTGAACTGGAGGTGAGTGGGGCACTGGTACATTATTACCCTGTAGCTGGGGAAGCAACGTAATCTCCTTTCAGAGACATGGCTTCAGAGGTAGAAGCACTGCTGTCACCTTTCCAAGTAATAAAGATATCAAGAATGAAGTTTGAGGCAGGATGTGACTGGTTTGCTTTTTAGTACGGCCCAGCTGCTTTGCTGTAAGTTGTGATGCTCTGGTGGAAAGGAGCTCAAGACATTGCCACTGCCCAAGGAGCAGAAGCAGTGGCTGGTGTTGCAAACACTTCCAGCTTGGTGCTTCCCTCAGCAAAAGGAATAGATAAAAATAAGCTGCAGGACTAGGTGCTTTTTTTCAGATGTGTTTCCAGCTTCTTTAGAATCCTGTGTATGGCCAAAAAGATTTTTATGCTATAATTTGAAAACCGTGTGTGAAGTCAGCTCTCTTTGCCTTAACCATTTTGCCTGAAGACTGCCTACTTGTGTGTTGGGTTCAACTGAAGGACAATGCAGGAGCGGGCACCGCTCTCTCTTGCTTGGCTGGACTCCGGGCACAGAGCTGGCTGCGGGTGGCTGGAGGTGATGCAGCGGCAGGTTCGACTGAGCAAGTTGCACCCTCAAGTTTCACCACGATGGACAGCATGGACCTGAGTTTTTGATCTGACTGCTGTGACAAATGTTTATCTATTTGCCTTAAACATTTTGTCTGAAGACTCTCCACTTGCGGCCCCAGCCCGGCTGCGGGGCCGAGGCTCAGGGGGCGGCGCAGGCCCCGCTCTCCCTCGCTGGGGTGAAGCCCCCCAGGTGGCTCTGGCGGGGGGAGGGGATGCGGCCGCTGCTGCCGCCCCCGCTGCCCCCCCCCGCGGCTCCCGAGGCTCCAAAGAGACGCCGCTGATGGGGGTCGCTCTGGCCTTGCAAAGGGCTCTGGGGGAACCAGGGGTGGGTCTCGCTCTCCCCTCCGTGCTCGCTCTCCCCACACGCTTCGACCGGAGCCGATGGGACACGTGTTCCCGAGAGCAGGTGCTGCCTTCCAGGTGGGGATTTCTTTCCTCCTCCCTCTTTCTTTCTCTCTCTCTCCCATTACCTCACGGTGTGTGGGTCGGATCGGATCCTAGGGATCTAGGTTGTTTTCGGGGATTAATTTCTGTAACTTTGGGTGGTTGCACCCCCTGTGTCTTTGTTGTGTGCCCCGGCACCTCAGTGTGTTTATGTTTGCCAGAGCCAGAAATAAATCCTGTTCTGATATTCACCCTGGCAGTGACCTTATTGGCCTCCGGATCCCCACATAGACAAACGAATCCACTTCCTCCCCAATGTGGCTCGTGGGTCCGGGTTGTGACAACATGGCAATAAAATTTGGTAGTTTGTTTTCCTGCAAAGTATTAATTCTTTCTCTATTGAGCATTACCTGAGCAGACTAGAGGAACAGCTGTAAGAATATAGGGAAGTACCTGCATGTCTAGCAAAGCATGTAAGGAAGGAGGGATTTGCTGAGTATCTCTGAGGATTTGAATCCTAATTGTTTTTTTGTTTTGTTTTGTTTTGTTTTTTAAATTCAAAAATCCTGAAAGATATGGACAGGAATGGATGCACACTGCCCTATAGGAGACTATAACAGAGCTTTGAGTTGCTCATCTCTGAAGGAGGTGCTAATTTAAAAACCTGCATTTGTTAATGGCTCAGTCGTCTTGGTATCCTGTCCTAGACGAGCTTGTGTCTTAAGCATTTTCCTGCCACTTCAGAAGATATACAAGTCAGCTGAACAACCCTGGGTTTGAAATAGGCTTTACTGGTAGATTTCATTAAACTTGATGGCTCTAAGCCAACATATTAGTCAAGTTTGAATTTAGAAACATTTAGAGTTGCTGGAATACACAAGCTTTCAGTATTTGTAAACCTGAGTATCTCTGACTTTATGGGCTCAAACCAGGCACAGATGCAATTGTTGAAGTGAACAACAATTCATGACTCAGATAAGAGATACGGGCTCAGAGTTTAGGTAGGAGATAATTTATTATAAAATTTACAGTTTACAGCACTTACATCCAAGTCTGAATTTTGGAATTTGGCTCAAATATACCCCTGCTCTGGCAATAGCACGTAAATACTTAGGGAAGGGAGTTGGTGCTCTAGCTGTAATACTGTAAGCTGAAATCCTGCAAGTGGGACTGCTGCCATTGACTTCATTGAAGCCAGGAAGTATTTCCTCAGCCTTTTACATGTTAATTGGGGTTGGCCATGAAGTCAGCCCTCCATCTGTATCAAACCTTGGGGCCTGTGCTAAAGCCAACCATGTAGATGTGGCTTTTGTTACTCTAGTGTGGCTCTAAGATGTATCTGAGGTGCACAGAGGGGCTTGGCTGCCCGAGGAAGAGTCAGGTTGCAACTAATCTTTCAAACCTTGTATGCATTTGCAGGCAGGAGGGAAAGGGTCAGGACCAGGTGCATTTAGGGATTGGTTGAACTGCAGGTGGGCTGCAGCAGAGGCTGACCACTCTGGAAGTGTTTCAGACCTCTCAGGGCCAGACTGGTCTGCTATGGAGCACTGTGTTCTGGAGTTTATAACTAGTCTCATGACAGCAGTGATGCATGTGACACTGGCCCTTGCTGTCAGTGCCTCCATGGCTTGCCTAAATTCATGTCAGGAGCTGGTGGTGCTGCACGAACAGCTTTAACTTAGATCGACCGGGTTTTTAAGTTAGCATTGTAAACTCTAGACCTCAGTTCCTCACACTTGCTTTCAGGCTGTGTCTTTATCAGTGGCTCCTGCAGCCTTGCGTGAAGTTGAGCTATATTTTAATATTTGTTGTTGCTTTTCAAAAACCTCAGAATTGTGATTTTTTTCCAACAAACTAACTAAAGACGTGAAAATCAATGAAGGAAACAGTTAATAGACTTCAGGGAACCAGAGGGCTTTGGCTTCTGCTGCAAAATCTTAACGGCTGAAATTTGACCTCTTAGCCAATTAATTTTGGCCAGTGTAAAATTCCATACACTAAATCTGTTTACAATACTTTGCTATTCTAGGCTGTGCCAAGACCTTAATATGTCTCTGGACAGAGGTCAAGTCGTAGCCTGAAAAGGAAGACCTGAAATATAAGCTCTGTGTGGGTGGGTAGCATCATATCCCAAAGGGGCTTGTGAGTTCCTTCTCTGTTGCTGTATGATCTGAAACTCTGGTTGCTGCTCTCTCTATTACCTTCTTGTATTTCTTAATCAAAATAAATCCGTTTTGCAGGTCAGAAATTACCTCTCTTTTTCGTAGTTTATCCAGACCTTTATTTTTCCTACATGGCATTAGTTAAGTATGCTAGCAGTTATCTTTGTTCTGTACATGTGTTCAAAACCTCTTTCAAAATATCTTTGTTATATTTCCTCCCAAGTCTAAGTTATATCCATCTTGTACTTTGGGGTGAACCAGTTCATTAGGGTGAAACTGGTCATTCTGCCTCTGCTACCCAGTGATTTAACACTTCATTTTCCAGTCTTTGGCTTTTGGGCCTGAATTCCCCTCTGTTAAAGTCAATGAATGCCAGTGAAGTAACTGATTTTGATTAAAAAAAAAGAAACCCCAAATCTGTTTGTTTTCCTTCCAGTCTGCGGAGTTGGTTGCTGTGTGGCAATACACTAAGAATACACAGCTGTGTTAGGTACAACTGAATGCCGATTACTTCTGCACGTGCACTGGCTGGATTAAAGACTGATCCAACTCCTGTAGTTGACCCCAAGTTGTACACGACTGGTGTGTAGGTATTAAACCCATAGAATCATAGAATCATAGAATCATCAGGTTGGAAGAGACCCACCAGATCATCGAGTCCAACCATTCCCACCAATCTCTAAACCATGAACTGGTGTGCTGTGTCCGTGCTTGTGAAACATGGTGCAGCATCATGTTACCAGTGCCATGTAAGCGTGCACCTCATAGTAAGAGCTAAGGGCAGTAAAGTCTGAACTGCATTGCATTCTGTTAATGTTGTCTGACTCACAGGTGGAGGGCTGGGCTGCTTCTTTGTCCTCAAGAACCAGCTGACGTGTTTTATATCAGAACGAGAGAGGAGGTTTCTGAGATACTCTGTACTCCTCCTGTACTTGTTTTATTAATGTCTACTGTTGGCAAATTCTGAATAGTTTTTTTGTGCAGCATTGAAACACGCACAGTACATTAAAGGTGTGCCAAGTAGCCTGAAAATAATGAAAGCATGAAGTGAATTTCTGCTGTTCTGCAGGCCTGACGTACTGACAATGATGTGCCTGAGACCTTCAAAAGCTGTTGTAAAAGGAAACAAAGCCCAACAAAACAAGAGGAATCAGAGTCCAAAATGTTTGAATCTTTAGATAACGAAATAAAAATGTATCTTCCTTCAGACTACTATTTGGGTTGTTTCTGAAGTACTTCAGTGCGTAGAACTGCTGAAAACAAATGGTAGTCCAGCCAGAGCCACTCTGTGGAATGCAGGTTAAGATAACCCATGTGCAGGATTGGCAGGTGACTGATCGTTACCTGTCCAGGATTCGTGTGCCCCAGTACGATGGCCAAGTGGTGCAGCCATCAACGAACAGACCTGTGTCTGCCTGCATGGTATCTGGTGCCACTACTGCTTTAACAGCAGCCACTGCAGTTGCTTGTCTATTACACATCTATCTGTTGGCTGCTACAGAAGTTGTTACTGTTTGAAAGATGAACTTTGAAGGCTTATAATGAAGAATGCCAGTAATAAAGAATCCTAACCTTGTACTAGGACGTTGAAGATATTTTGAGGCCAAGTCCTCTATTTACTTAAACCTGTTGACTTAAACCATATGATTTTTCACCGTTTTAAGATTTTGACAATACCTCTCTTGTAGTGGTGTGTCAATCATTTGTTGGTTGCATGTAATGGAATATTTCAGCTGAGCATTCACAGACCATGTTAGTGCTGCAATGCTACTTTTGACACTTAGTGTTATTAATTTTCAACTCAAATACTAAGATTTAGCTAGGAAAATAGAAGACATTGCATCATCTCCAGGTTTTTAACTTTAGCTGCTACTCTAAACTTTATCTGACCAATATTTATCATTGTTTCCTACTGGGCTACCTGTGTGTCTCAGAAGCTGGCAGTGTTAGCTGTACCATGAAAGACAGCGATAAGTCTCAATTAAATGGGCACGAAACTCTTCTTTTATACTCTCCAGTTTTACACTGTGTGTGCAGCACTCCAACTTTAAATGTCTTAAAAATATTTTACATGTTGCTCTTCAGGAGCTCCCAATTCTGTGTAGGCCAAGCTTTATAGAACAGTATTTCTCTTTAAAATAAAGACACAAGCTATCTGCTAAGAGAAGATCAGTAAATAGGATGTGGTAAATAATGAATATGGGACCTATAATCTATGTTTTGATTAAAACCATATATAATATCCTGCATCATAGGAATGCAAAAGCTGCTGTTTTCTCCCCCACACACTTACGGCTCTTGATAAAAAAAAAGTTCGTATTGTGGTAGTGTTTTGTTTTGTTTTGTTTTTCACTAAACTACCCTTAAATTTTTCTCATTTTTAGTTTGGTAAGGTTTTTTTTCTCCTATGTATATTTTTGTCCTCTTCAGAATGTAATGGCCTTGATTTCATTATTCTTTGGTTTTAATCTCATTGCACATCACCTGTTTTCCTGCCTGCCCCTCTCTGCATGATGACCAACACCTTAGCCAGCTTCTTTCATGGGAATTTCAAGGAATGGAGTAATGTGATGTTGTCTCCAGTTGCCTTCCTGAATGACTTTTCTTAAGATTATGCTTATGTGTGGTTCACATCTGGAGCAAAATGGTACCCACACAATTCCTCAGGTGAACACAAGAGAGAAGTTAAGTGTTCATATTTTGCTAACATTGCCTAAACCAACTGTGAGCTTAGAGTCAGGACAGAGGAGCAATGTCACCATCTGGGTTATACTGACCCTTGTAGATAATTCTAAATCCAGAATTCCTTAGCAGGGATAAAACTTCCTATTAAATGCTGAAAGGTGGCATAAGAATCACACATCTGTGGAGCAAGAAGGAAGGTGTCCTCTGACAGCAGTTGAACAGACTGAGGCAGGCCCTGCTTAGTACCTCTACAGGGCAGACCCTGTCCCCGCTGGAGCAGGGGGCTCTGTTGGAGCAAAGGGAAGCTTCCCTTCTGCCCTCACTACTCTGTCCTGTCTCCTCACAGGAAGCTGCAAATGGGTTCCTGCCTCTGCTCTGGAACTGTGGAGCTTGGTCGCTTTGCAGCTGGGTTAACCAGCACTGCCCTTGTCCCTGGGGGAGGGGGAGGTGGGTGTGTGACAGCAGCTGCATTCTGCCACACTGCTCTAGTTGAAGTTTTTAATGATTTTTGTCATCTTTGGACATATAATTATAACCCATAGGGAACAATTTTTGTTTAGGTTTCCAGAGGAAGGACCGAAAATGGGGGTTTAGGTGCCAGTATTGACAAGAAAGGTTTTGCTCTCCTTTTTCTCAAAGGCTGAGTTCAAGTAAGCAAATCTTGGCTGTTATGCCTCATGACTGAAACAAATTACATAACCCTTCGCAGGAGCAAGCTGCAAGTAGGGGGCCCAGGAGGAGCTGTGGTTAGGTCAGCCAGCACAATTAATTCATGCCCATGTCTGTCACAAAAACTAAGTGGCACCTCTGTAGCCAAACTGAGTTTGGCTCTGCCATAACAGGTGGAGGCTGATCAGACAGAATTAAAGCGAAATGGGGTGTTGGTTTTGCTCTTTAAAGTTCACCAGAATGCACATCACGGCCATCTAAAGCTTTTCTTTTTTGGCCTAATACTCACTGGTTCTAGTTTTGGAATATACGTGTGTGATGAGAGCTAAGGAGAGAGCTTTCCTCTACCCAGACAAGCAAAATGAGATAAGCCTAGAATGAAACCGGTAACTCTACCCCAGCTTCCAGAAAACGGAGCATTTAATCAAATGCTATAATTGCTCACAATACCCCAACATGAAAAGTAAGCAAGTGCAAGTATTCTCAGTTAAACATTGGTGAATGTGTGATAATCCAAACAGCAAGTGAGCCCTCATAAAGAAACTCATCAAATCATGGGCAACAATGGGATAACAGTCTGGAAATTCCAATCTTTATAGTCCCATGTTTGTTTCACTGGCTCAGATTTCCCTGTCATTGAAAATGCAATTTTCAAACTTGACCTGTTCAGTTAAATGACAGTCTCATTACAGCAATGCTATTTTACTTTCTTTAGAGACAGGTGAGGCCTGAATTAGCACAGCTACAGTGGTTTGTTAGAAGGATAGAAGATTATGCGTAGAACTCCTGCAAATGCTTTTGCTGGATGGGGCTGGAATGACCTCACCTTTGTCTACATGGATGTCTGCAAATTGAACATCAGTTCAAAGCATCCTGTTCCCCACTGCAGAGCCTTGAGCCTCCTCTGTTCTCATGCATGCCATATGTGCACTGACTCCTAATTTATAGTGCTTCAAGAGAGAGGAGAATCCAGGCCTTCAACTTGTCTCACTCCAATCATACTTTTATTGTCAGGGTGATAATGGAAATGCTGACAAACTCTGATATTTAACAGTACAAGAACAGTGTGTGACACCATAATAAAGATCTGCCTTACTGCCAAACTGTGTTGTGTAGGCATTAGGGGAATGATGCTTCTTAGTTTCTCTGTTGTAAATATGCAGACTTTGGCAAGGAAAAGGCATTTACCAGGTCAAAGTCACTGCTCCAGAGAATAATGCAATAACGAAATAATATAAATATTGAAGGAGGCAGCACCTCCTGTCAACTTTGAAGACTTTCGCTTCAAATGATTATTTCTTGTTTATAACATGGTATAATATCTGGACACCATTAATTCAGTGTCACCATTGTTAATTCTCTCTGCATGTGATGGCCGTTGAGATTGTTAGCAGGTCTGTTTGTGAGAGGATTGCAGGCCCTCATGCCACTGAGTTCATGGTTGTAGGGAGTTATTTCACACGTGGAAGACCCTTCAATGTTTGAAAAAATGTCTTTCAAGTCCTATCACTGTAAAAACCAGCCATTTATTTTAGTCTGGATCAGACAAATGAGGCTTTCATCCAGTGACAGGTTTGAATTTAGGGAGAACAGGGTGGGTTTTACTCCTAAACATCTTCTGTAAATAGGACCATTTTCTATTGGAGCTGAGTTACTACTTTTGAGGCTTTGTTTCTCACTTCCACAGTGCTAAAATAATGGTTACTGTGTTTGAAGATATTTTTAAAACTATATTGTTTTGTCAAAGCTGCAAACCACTCGTCCCCTTGACTTGACACTGAGTGAACTGAAAGCTGAGATTAATGATGGGGAGAGTTTCTTTATTTTTCATCTATTATTTTTGCCAAGATGTCCTTTGCTATCTACTCTACTTTCTCACTTTCTGTTCCTCCCAAGAGCGAAACAGAGGCTTATTTGCTATAGTGACATCTCTGAAAATCTGCATGGCAGCATCGCTGTTGCCTATGGAATCATCATCATGTTCAATTTTGTTGATCCTGTATTTGTTTGCTGAAAAGCAAATCCATCTATTTATCTTCAAAGTCTATTTCCCAGGTTTCCGTTGCTTAAAGCTCTATACCCAGCTACAGCAGAGTTCCTGACTGCAAAAGCTTATGATATTGTTTTTCTCTGCTGTTCTAATGATCAGTGTGATGTTTTGAAAGTGTTCTGCCTTGTCAGCCCTGTTGTTTTTGCAGTCTGTGTTGATTTGAATGTCAGCTGTGTTCCCAATAAACTTCTGAACCCTCAGTATTTCCTAGTGGTGAAAAAAAATGCTTTGTTTACTATGCTATGAAAATTAAAGACCAAGGACTTTCAAAAATAGGAGTCTTACAGTTAGGATCCTTAGCCTTTGATTAGATTTCTAAAGCAGTGGCCTAATTTTCAAAAGGGCTGAGCATCCAGGAGCTTCCATTTCAGGTAAGTACTCTCTGGACAGGTTTTTGGATAGTCCACATGAGGAGGGTTTAGTGCTTACTATTGAATTTACTTTCCCGTAGGTATTTAGTGTTGCATGGGATATTGATTGAGTGGAATGATGCAGCAGTACTCTGAAATCCCAACACAAACACAATACAGTGATTGCACCCTACAGCTGGATCACAATCCAAACGTGATTCCCTTTGCTGGTCTCTGTGTGCCCGCTGTCACAATGTTGGGTACCCCTGGTCTCTGAGAAGTAATCTGTGGATTGAAGCCAGATCAAGCCAAGTTCACTTTGGCTGTTCAATTTTATACCCTCGGCTGAGCCACAGATACACTTCTCCATGCTGGTCTGGTTGGTTCAGGAAGATAATTCTCTCTGTGGATTATTTTAAGGAAGTCCATTTACCAACTGACTCACACAACTGATACAGCCTTTGTCTAAAATAAAGATGACCCTCCCCTTTGACTTGCATTCAGCTTCCTTTAGGATAGCTGTGGGCACTTCCTATGTTCTGTTCTGAGCTTCATGAGCACATCATCCTTGTCTGTCTTCTCTGAGCCACCTTCCATGGTGGGAATTCATTGATTGGTCACAACATCCCACTGACTTCTTCAGTGGCAAGTGGATGGTGGTATCTCCTGCTGATTCTTAGTATGTGGCTCGTATTACAAGGGCTCCTCAGAAACAAGAACTATAAGTGCTGGTTGGAGACTCAATCTGGATTGTACTTGTGTTTCATATGGGCTTATGATTTTGGGGGAGCCTGGTAGGTGAGGAGTAAAACTTCCGGGGCTAATCTTGTATTTCTATTCTGAACAGAACTCTTGCATATATTGCTATGTTTTCAGGCAAGAACAAACCAAATATACTTAAAAATGTTTGGAATGAATTCCTTCCACTCTATTGAATTTCATTGGTGGAGAGAATTTTGGCATCTGAATTTTGGCATCTGAAAAATTCTGCTGTATTTTCAAGCAGAAACAAAGCAAGCAGTCTTTACAAATAAGTAGTTGGAACAACTTATTTTGCTTTCAAGCCAGACAGAGCAGGACAGCTGCCTGGTGGATATGGTGGTGTAAATGTGGATCTGCACCTCTGGGTGCCCGGGGCTGTGCTTCCAAACAGGGTCTCTGTGCCCCAGAAGATTGGGTGTTGGGGCAGAGACTGCCTGCTAGGGTCAGCGCTCAGCTAGCCCCAGGGAGTTCACCAGGGTGCAGTGGGGAGAAGCTGTGGGGTGAAGGAACAGCTTCCAGCAAGGCAGGGTCCTTCTGCTAGTGAGAGGGTGCTGCGTGGATCAGGGCTGCTCACAGCTCTGGATCACCCCTAGAATATTTCCAACGCAACATATAAAGGAGATCAAGATAGGGTTTACTATAATAGTAAGGCATTTTCCTGAATCCATGCTTTCTGTTTCCTTTTCCAAGGGAGTAGGGAGGGAGAGAGAAAAGCATAGGTAGAAATGGAGCATTGAATTGTTACCAGTCATTAAGACTCCTGAACTGCAACTGTGAGTAGTCGCTAGGTCTGTCAGGAGCCTCATAAAGTGCCTTCATGAATTTCTGCACCCGTGGGCATCACCTCTGCTGGACCTATCAGGTTGTTGTGACCTTCGGAACCTCAAACAGGGACATGCACCCAGGCAGCGCCCTGCCAACAGGCAGGTTTGTGTAGGTGAGAGCGCAGAGGCTGGGATGGGGTCCAGGAGCAGGGAAAAGACGCGGGACGGGGAAATACTTCAAGGAGGAAAATTCCCAGGCAGCAGGAATGGGATCAGGGATTGAGAGGAAACTTAAAACAGAGATGCTGTGGGAGGGAGAATTCAAACAGCTTTATGTGATCCTCTCCAGCGCAGCCCCTTCCCCTGAGCAAGCGCCCTGCCTCCTCTCCCAAGGACAGAGACAAGTTAGGGGAGTCTTCTCTGTACAAAATCAAAGCCATTTCTCATTCCCCTCCCCTGGTGCACACACCCTGTCCCTTCTCTTGCAGCCCTTCCTCCAGCTCCATGCCTGGAGCCCTGCTCGGAGCCGGCTGAATGTGCTGGGAGGAGCAGGGCCTCTGCCCACTGGCTGTGAGGAGTCAGCTCTGCTCTGCAGCAGGGGCTCATGGGGACGGTGGGGACTGGGGACACTGCCAGGTTTCAGCTTTGTCCTGGGAAACTGCTCCTGGTCATGTTCCCAGCTGTCCTAGACTTTTGCGGGATGTGCTTCCCAGGTTTTCTTTCTATTCTTCTTGTTTGGTTCAGAGTTATCTCTCCTCACCCTCATGTCCTACGACCGCTAGGTTGCCATCTGCAACCCCCTGCACTACGGGACCCTCCTGGGCAGCAGAGCTTGTGTCCACATGGCAGCAGCTGCCTGGGGTGCTGGGTTTCTCACTGCTCTGCTGCACACGGCCAATACATTTTCCCTGCCCCTCTGCCAGGGCAACCATGTGGACCAGTTCTTCTGTGCAGTTCCCAAGATCCTCAAGCTCTCCTGCTCAGATTTCTGCCTAAGGGAGGTTGGGCTTCTTTTGGCCAGTATCTCACTAGGACTGGGCTCTTTTGTTTTCATTATGGTGTCCTGTATGCAGATATTCAGAGGTGGCTTCGTTATTTCTTGTTGGTAGTGTTGCTGTTTTTTCACTTGCAAGAACATTGTCATCCTGCTTTTAATTCACTGTCTTTCTCTCTTTTCTTGCTGATAGGCTGTGTAAATGAGGAGCTGTGCTCTTTGTGCGTTTCAAGAAATAAAGGGATATTCAATGACTTCTGTTTCCAGATATGTTTCCTCCAAGGATGTTTTGGAGCTGCGGCGACAGTTCCTGTGGGCATGGGTGGAGGGGAAAAGAGTCCTGGCATGGCAGCACTGCCAGGCACCAGTGCTTGGTCTCCCAGAGCTGTTCTCTCTCCACTCCCACGCTCTCCTCCTCACCCCTTGCCTTGCTGTCAGGCCTGAGGGCTCTGAGCTTGGTCACAGCCGTGCTGCGTGGCAGTGCTGTGCCCGCAGGCAGGGACAGGCAGTGGGCACTGGTGGGACACAACAGCCTTTCCATGAAGAGAGGGGATCTCCTAGGGCAGCGCCTGAAGGCTTAGGCCTTTTTCCCAAGGATTCTCTTAGGACCATTTCCAAGGAATTTCCCCCAGAGGGAAGCCCCAGTGTGCAGATAAACAGTGTGGCTGTGCAGGGTTGGGACGGGCTACTACAACCAGGCTTCCCGTGAGAGACCTGAAGGAGCAGCCGGGCAGGGTCTGGTCTGTGCCCATGTGCGTTCGACACCCTGCGGAATCTGCCTCAGGGCAATCGTCCTGGAGTCGCCCCTCACAACCATCATTGCCAGCACTGGTCTCTCACCCCAGCTTGCGGGAGGTCAGATGAACCCTAGTGAGACCAGACTTGAGACCAAGTGCTCCTTGGGTTCCAGGAGGGCCTTTAGGAATCATAGTTCCTCGAGGTCACTTCCCTTTGAGAGTAAAATCCCATGGGAATCACCTGGACGTGGCGCTGGGATCTGCTTCCCTGAACTGAGCTCCCTGTGCCCATTCCCCACGGTTTGGTTCATCTCAGAGAAATGCAGATCGGGGTGACACACTGCAGGGCTGAGGTGCCTCCCATCCTCTGGGAGTGACAACCAGGAGCCAGAGAGACACTGTGACTCCTGAAGTGCCTCTGTGTGTGAAAGGGAAAGCCCTTGTCAGTGAAGATCCCTGGGTGCATTAGGGGTGCACGAGCCCAGCTCAGACGTGGACTCCTGACAGAACCCTGGGATTTCTGTGTGTGGCTCCAGGAACAAACCCCACTGGCCCAGGGAGATCCATCTCAGCTGCCTTGGACAGGCCCAGGGCAAATGTTCCTGTCTGCTGCGTCACGTCGGTCCATGATCCTGGATTGTGCTCTCAAAGGTGCCAGAGCCATCAGAGCAGTTCTGGGGTCCTTGGAAAAGGCAGATGTCACATCCATCTTCAGGAAAAGCAGGAAAGAGAATCAGGAGATTATAGGCAGGTCAGGCTACCCCTGACCCCAGGAAGCGGGTGGCACACGTCCTGCAGCCATTTCCAGGCTCTCAAATAACAAGAAAGGAGTTTCTGAACCAAAATGAGAAGGGAAAGAAGGGCATGTTGTGTCCATGGAATTCTGCAAGGCCTTAGACATGGTCTCCTGTGGTGTCCTCAGAGCCAGTGGGGCTGTCTGGGCTGAAGAAGCGACCCTGGCTGGGAAGTGGCCGGAACAATCAAGCCCAAATGTCATCAGTGGTACAAAGTCCTCCATGCAGCCAGTGACTTGAGGCATCCCCAGTGACCAGCGCTTGGGCCAGCACTGTCAAAAGTCTTTATTACCATCCTGTAGGATGTGATGGAGCACAGGTGACAGGGAATGATCTCATATCTCCAAAAGGGAGGATGTGTTCCATTGAGTGACTTCAAGCATTTTGCCTTGGATCTTTAGACGTGGGACTGGAAAGACACTTGGCTCTCTTCTGTCCTTGACATGTCTCTGCTCCAAGCAAAGCCTTTGCACACATGGTGTCTTGGATGCTTTGTCCCAGCTTTCCTCATGGCAGGAATGAGGTTGCCTGGTGCACCAGCTGCAGGGCTTCAGCCTCAGTGGGCAGCAATGGCCTCAGTCTGGGGACCAGGCAGGATGAGCTGGAGCTGTTCCTGTGGGAGACAGAGCTGGGATGTGGTCACAGACGTCAAGACAGACAATCTTCAATGGCAGCATCCTCCAAGAGCAGCAAGGGTCCAGACAAACTCAGTATCAACTTGAAAAGCCACTCATGGGGCCCATGATGAGTGTTTGCTGCTTCCGGAACAGTTAAAAAGAAAGAAAGAAAGACACTGTGGCCACTGCTGGGTTTTGGAAGAGCAGGTGTAGACAAATCTGAGATTCCCTGTGTCTTCTTCACCTCTGCCTTCCCCATCAAGGTCTCCCAGGCCTCTGTGACTCAAGGCAGGACTCTGGAGATCACCAGTGGTGGGTGGGGATCAACTCAGGGATCACCTGAGCAAACGGGATCCTTCCCAGTCTGTGGGGCAGGTGGGGCAGCATCCCAGGGAGCTGAGTGAGC